>NC_088378.1:155523181-156164772 GCF_037993035.2 Macaca fascicularis | reverse complement strand
AATATCCTCTGGCCCTTTCTTCAATAGAAAACCATGAGTCATCACCCTTGCATACACCCTGTGTCTGCATGACTCTCCAGGCCAGAAAAATTTACTGTACGTGGGAAAATCAGGAAGTTGTAAAATCCAAACGGCACAAAGAAATTCAAGATTCAACAAATACTGGTTCCCCCTAAACAAACAGGTCTCTGTTTTGCTACGCATATATTATACTACAACAGTAATCTAAAATGTAAAAACTGTGACTTAAGATAGCTGGTAGCATAGCATTCTTAATTGTATTAAGGAAAAGTGACAATTAAAATGATCAGGTTCAAGCCGCAATTGGCAATTATCAATCATCACAAAGTCAAATGAACTTCTTCATGAACCATATAGATTAAACCAAATAGATAGATACCTTAATCCAAGTTTTAAAAAACAATCTTGGCAATTTCTCAACTTCCCACACTATGCCCAAATAGAGCTTGCAAAGAAAATGATATTCAACAGCCAACAAAGTAAGGCTAGGAGGCAATTTTCCAAGTCAGGAATTTATCCTCAGATGGAAAACAGAGAGCATCGCAAAACTCTCACCTGACATGTGATGCACTTCCCTGTAGTGGCAGTGGAGGAGGAGACTGTTGTACAAGGATGACAAATAAATCTGCAGCTTGAATGGACCACCCTGGTGACTTGATGCACGATGCTCCTGCAATGGTCCAGGGAGTGCAGGAGAGGAAATCCAAAATGAAAAACAGAATAAACTGCTTTAAAAAATAAGTCCACCTTAAGTGTCTATGCACCGAAATACAAATGTTAAGAACATCACATTTGGCATTCTGTTGTATGAGAATTACACAGAACACAGCCAGCTCAAAAGGCAGGTCTGGTTTTGTTCAATAGGGCTCAGAGGGAGGCAAACATACAAAACGGTCATCTCTTCCATCAAATTAAGAGGATGGTCTCCCCATTTGAGCCAGCCACTGTCATTCTTTGGTCGAGTGATTCTAGCCAATCATCTGATAAACACATGCTGGTAACTACAAGGAGTATCAGGTGAAAATGGGCATGGATTGAACAGTAATTGAGCCAAAGCCTAATTTTAATGTGGCATATATTATCTATCAACATGCAACTTGAAAGACAATCATGAAAGTACACAGCTATCAGCACACCAGTCCAATGGAATAGAAGAAAGGATAAAATGCAGAAAAAAGTGCAAAGTGTGCATATATATTCACTAAACTTTCCACTAAACTTTAAGTTATTTAAATACTGAATGTATATCTCATTTTCATTTTGCCACAATTCCTTGCACATGGTTAAGTAAAAATTATCCATTGTATGATGAATGAGTGAATGTGTGAATGGATGAATGAAAGAATGAATGAATGAATCTTCCATATACCTTTCCATCAGGGAGCTTGGTGCTTGTAGTAGTTTTTGTGAGGTAAAACCTATGCATAGAAATGGAAGAAGTTGAAGACTTGATCTGCTAACGTATTTTTTCACCCTATCCATTAAAATTATATTCTTAAATACTGGTGATTCCCAATTATCCACATTAAACAGAAAAAAAATTTTTTTAAAATCTGTAGCAGGGTCACTATAAAATAATCCCCAAACTAGTGAATGCTGGACTGATTTTCAGTCGTTGATTACTGGAGCTGATCTGCACATTTGCTTAGGCTGATTTTAAATTTAGTTTGCGTTTCCTAAGCTCACGCCAGGTAACAGTAGGAAGGAGGCGGCCCAGGTTTATATTGGATGTCAGAAAGAAACTATTCTGGAGCTATGAATATGATCTCCAATGTGAATAATCCGTAAACAGGTAAGTGAGCCAATTATCCTTGGGTACATGGCAACACATCTCGGTAGTCATGATTATTTTCATCCATACACACTCACTATTTTTAAGAGCACAGCCCAGCTGGAAAGGAAAATAACTTCCACTTCTTTCCAGCACTTTTCAAAGTAATGAACAGTAGCCAAAATATGCTTACTTCTAACTAATCCATTCACCAAGCATTTATTTAAGCATCGATTGCCTGCCTGGGACTGATATGCAAAAGAAGTAATTCTTGTAGTCCTTGGTTTCCCCACGTGTGATCTGTGTGTACAGAGAAGGAAGGTAAGCTGTTATACACTATAATGTCTTTCAAATCTTTAGAAGGCACAGTCCCTCCATCAAGAAGCCTGTTGAGTTACAAATATAAATAATGGCCAAGTTAAGTAGAAGTTTACAAAATTCTATTTACTCAGTACTTTTTTAAGGGTGAGGGGGCAGGGAGGGAGGATACTGATTTCATCTCAAATTAAACATCAAAATACTTGATTCTCAAACAAGGTGCAGGTACCATAAATCTGCAGACAGTGCTTTTTATGAGCTCACCAGTTGGGAGAGTGTTCGCCTGTATGACAATTTGTATGCACACAATCCTGTTTACATATCACCTGGCAGATAAGTTTTTATAGAGTCCAAATTACAACCTCCTCCTAGTTTGCTGAAGTGCAGAGGAGGGTCAAACATGATGTAAATGCCGTAAAAGATTAATTTACTCTTGCAGGAGTATGCTTTCTTATTTCAAAAGTATTTGTGTTGCTGCACCAGTTAGGATAATAGAGTTTACATAACTTGTATTCCATCAGAGGGAAGAAGGCAAGAATACGAGCAAGGCAGCATGTATTTACTGCAAAAACTTACAAAATTAATATACAAGAAAATAACCTATGGGGCATTTTATACAATGATATACGCCAAAAATGCAATACTCAATATTCTTAAAATCCAGCAGAGCAACATAATACAATACTATTAATAGTGGAAGATTAACAAGAAAGACGGCCTAACCAAAACTGATGTAATGGTCAGTAAATACCAGGAGATAATGTGGGAGAGGGGGCCAAAATTAAGGGCACAAGAAAATAAAGTTTGCCATACACATTGACAGAAAAATATATTTTCTTTGAACGTTAGAAGGACAGATGCTATAGGTTAGCAGCTACAATAACTGTCACGAAAAACTTCTGTTACCTAACTTATTCAAAAGTTGTCATGTTAAAGGGCATCTAAATGGAAAAAAAAAAAAAAAAGAGTTCCTCTTAGCCCAAATCAAAACACCACAATCGGGGAAACCTCTGCCCTATGAAGTCTCAAATTCTGAGTACACTACCATGAATTTTCTGAAAAGTAATTTTCAGGTAGGATACAATTTTTGCTTACATTGTGGCAATTATCATTACATTTTCATTACTCCACAAATGCGATGCATTAAAAGTTACAGAAAAATCAATGAAACATTTCTGCTTAGATGAAATATGTCAAACAAAGTATAATGCTTGTTGCTTTTTTGTCCATAATTGTTCCTTCTAAACGTGTTTTGGTACATTTGGGATGATAGTAATGCATAATACAAATATTTATAGTACATTAGCCTGAAAGTTCAAATTATGAATGTTATAAAATATATTACTACACTGATAAAGACAAATATCCATAAATATAACTATAAAAGAGAAAAATAAAAAACCGTTTCCACAAGTAAAGATTTGTCTAAAACCATTCTTTTTATTACTTCTGTAATTTTAAGCATTTATATATTTTTTAAAATCTCAGTCTAATTATAGCTCTTTCAGCCAACGTTTAAAAATTTCTGTAAAACTGACACTGTATATCACTCCTTAAAATTTTTTTGAATGAGTAAATATGTTTTATTAAACTAAATTACATGAAAATAAAATGTGAACATAATTGATGACTAAAAATTCCTATCTTAGAAGTTCTACATGTAAGGTCCTAAAACAGAAATTATTATTTCTATTACCATTTCTACAATTTTTTGCTTTCGGTGCTTTTAACAAAATAAGGAGGAGGGCCTGCTTCTGATAACCTTGGAAGTATGACCGGAACTAAATCTGTTATTTGAATCAATTAAGCTGCACAGATCTAAATCTCTCACAGAAACTAATCATTCAAACTATTGAGTTACTCTGAAAATACAGAGCAAGGAAAGTCAAATAATCTATCTCTCCGTTAAAAATAATAGCCTGTCTTACTGCACTATGTCACTTTACCGATGCAAGTATTTAAGCTCTTCAGATGCTAATCTATGTGTTATTTTAGATAACCACAGTTTAAAGAATTAACATTCACTCCCACATTTACCTACTTATGTGAGTTTCAGAATTTTAGTAAAATATGTTTATTGCTTAACTTTTAATAGGAAACAAAATGAGTGTTACAGTGTTAGTCATCAGAAACTGTCACTCAAGGTATGTGCAAAAAAGTAAAATCCACTTGACATTTCAGAATGAAAAACAATAAAGGCACAACATTATTCAAAAGAAATGGGAGTCCTTGGACTCTATAATGACAACAAAAATAGGAGTCATAGTAATGTTTACTAATATTTCAATAATCTCAGCACTGGCCTTCCCAGGACTCCTAGGCAACTGACTTAGGTATGTTGAAATTTACGGGCATTTGACATGAAATCTTATGGCTAAAGAGTTTTTGTTTAATCTTCCTCTAAGTGTAAAAGACAATGCAGAAGTCCTGAAGTCTAGTTGCAACATTTTTGACAAAGTATCACTTCTGTTTATCAAACCCTCTTAAAATGAAATCCACAAGGAAAAATATTGCCTTTGGCCATTCCCACCAAGTATATTTTTTATACTTATTTTCACATGAATTTATTTGTGCACTGAAAAATAAATGTTCACATTTTACTGCAAGTAAAGCATTTTTCGATCTGTTGCAAAATAGAATTCAGGACCTCCAAGGCATTGTGTAATATTGACATCCTTGCTTCTCATCTATTTACCACCTTATAAAAGCAGCTGGAAGAAATAATAGCTCATTTTAACTACAGCAATGCTTCATCTGACCAGGCCACAATGAATTTACCAACCACACAAACTCACGAAACGGTAAAAACTCATAAACCCCCTGTGAAGAGAGTTGAGTAGCTCTCTCAATCCTAGCCCTGGGGGAAAAAAATTTACCAGTTTAGCTATATTGGCCATAAAATTGTAAACTGACTGGCAGTCACAACTAAATCAAGATATATTCTCAACTATCTTTTCTTTCAAATACCAGGGTTATTAAAATACTCCCCCGCCCCACTTAGCTGGATTCCCTGAGCAGCACAGAGCTTCAGCAACTAAAGCAACTTTTCCTTTTTACCATAATATTATTTCTCTTTGCTTAGGCAGCTTCATCAGTGGTGCCCTAATGCAAAGACTAGAATACTGCTAACTGCTCACTAAATTACATCCTAAAATAAAGTATATGTTTATTGTGCAAAAGCACCATGCATTATCAGTCCTCTAGCTATAGGCCTCTATCGTTTCTTGCTTAGCTAAGGAAAAAAAAAAATCCTTTTAACTTACTACCAAAGATCATTCAAATCACAGCCAATAGATCCAAATTAAGAATGAATACATTCAGAATGTCTGCCTACTGTCAGTACCAGTTTTTGTTATGATGGCTGTCAAGTTTTAAAATGTGACAATGGGAATATATTTTCCGAATAAGTTATTCCCCTGAGTAAACCCTTTAGAAATCCAGCCATCGCTATGGGCAATGTAGGTTCCAAAGGATGAACGCTCTTCACACTTGAAAGGGTTAAGTGCCTGCAAGGCCAAAGGCACCAGACTGCAAAAGAAATGTTGCTTTAGTAAGCTCTGAAAGGTTTCTAACAAGTACCAAATACTTGTTGATCTGTTCACAATAAACACCAGCAGGATTGTCAGGCTCCTTTCACTGTCTGGGGAGATGCATTTACATACTGCACCTAGGAAGAACAGTATGTTGGTCTCCTTTACAAAAGTTGAGTAACTAGAAGCCTCATTCAGTGTCTCCCATCCAAATGACTGAAAGAAGATGCAATTGAAATCGTGGAGTCTCTCGTCTGGCTTGGGCAGCATAAATGCTGTGCACAAAACACTTGGAGTAGTTCAGGCACAAGACAAACCCACCTGAATGGACGAGGAACACTGTCTGTTGCCATGGCAGCCTGATCTAATTACATGAGCGATCAGGGCTGGAGTAAGTGCACCGAAAACCTACACCACTGACAGGCAGCCAGGAGGTTCAGGGGAGCCCTTCAACCTCTGCTTTATGTAGAAGATGGCATTCAAGTCCATTTATTTGCGGAGCTGCTAAAATATTGACTGATGCATGCACAGTGAGAGGGCAATCAGAGGAGATTAAATGGCACAGCGCTAGCCGTTATGGTGCAATCCCTTTCCAAGAGTTCCTGTGCAGGATTTTCTCTTCTCTCTGGTGGTTTCCTCAGGCATAAGCTTCATTCCAAAAAAAGCTCGAGTATCAAACTACCTTTACCCACCAAATAAACCGAAGGGTGGGCTTAACGGGGGCTTCTAGGAACTGCAGCCTCCTAAAAAACCCAAACAGAAATGTCTTAGCTAACACTGTTGAAAAAGTAACTAGCTATGCCTAAAAATAACCAAGTAACTACCCACTGCTGTGTGCAATATATAACGATGATGTTTAAATATTAAAAACAGCCTGCATTATAAAACACAAATGTCATTGAGATGTGACTACTAGATTGCCAAAGGAGAACTTATTTGCATACACACATTCCCGTGCATGCACGACAGGATGTGCAGGGAGAAAGCCACTGTAAGGCATTAGTTTTTATTCTGTGGGTGTAATAGGGTCTTCTAATTTTGCTAATTGTATCCTGTGGATCTCACAGGGAAGCTATGAATCTCTTCGGGGACAGAACCAGTTTGGAGGAGTCCCTACTGCACAGCATACGGTAAACAAAATAAAAATAGCTTGCCTTTCTTGTTAGCCACATCGCGCATTATATAACCAGCTTCTTCCGACTGGCTTTTTTTTTTTTTTTTTTTCCTGCCCTTACTACTCTTCAGCAATTTCTCAATCTTCTCAAATATTTGTATTACCCTTTTATCTGTAGGATTATATACCAAGAAAGCAAAACAAAACAGAGCAGCCACGGGCTCGAACCTAACCCCCGACGTCCTTAGAAACTGATTTTTTTTGTTTTGTTTTGTTTTCTGGCAGAGTCTCGATCACCACCCTACTTCCACCCCCCACTAAGGTTCTTGCTCAATCTCCCTAGAAAACCTGAATTGTTTCATCCCTTCCAGTCAGCCCCCTACGTGGTCTGAAATAAAATGAAAGCACAAGCCACGGAGTTTAAGAAGGCAGCCTGAAGGCGGGGGGCTGAAGAGGGGTCGGGGCGCTGCAGAGTCAGCCAAGTAGCCAAGGAAGGGCCACCTCCGCGTCGCGACTGCCCTCGCACCCCGCCCGGCGCGCGCGCACACACACACACAAATACACACACACTCACTCACACACACACTCACTCACACACTCACGCCGCGCTTCGACACCGCCTCACCTCTCGCTCCGCCCGTCCGGCCCCCTTCCCTGCCCCCTGCGGGACCGGCCTGCGCGCAGCTCTGGAACCACGTAGGAGGCGGCGGCGGCGGCCCCGGGAGTGGCAGAGTCTCCGGCCCGGCCCAGAGTGAACGAGCAGTGGGGCTCCAGGGCGCATCCCAATCCCCGCAGCGCCTCCTCCGCCGCCGCCGCCTCCTCCTCCTTCCCCTCCTCCTGGCTTCATTCACCCTCCCAGCAGCCGCGCAGCCGTTCACTCCCGGCTCAGGGCAGCGCCTGCCGCGGCTCCTCGGCTCCTGCCGCGGGTGCTGGCGGGGTCGCCGGCCCGGACTGGGGCGCTCGCGGGCTCCCGGCTCCGGGCGGCGGCTGCCGCTGCACATGATCAGGAAGCGGCCGCACCAACAGGGCGGCGGTGGCGGCGGCGGCCAGGGCCGCCACCGCCACTCCAGCCGCTCTCCAGGCACCCGCACACCCGCTACCCCTGCGCGGTCCCCGAGGCCACCCCCTCCGCGCCCCCCGCCTGGCACCCGGCCGCGCGCAAAGTCCCGGCCAGGCTGCAGGAGCAGTCCCTTCCCCGCCCGCAGCCGCACACCCGGCGACGCCGGACCTCCGAGAGGAGACCCCTACCCCGGGGCGCCGAGGCCAGGCGACCACCCGCGTGGAAGTCCAGCCCTCCCCGAGACCCCCTGTCTCTCACCGCCCTCTCCGGGGAGGAGGAATGGGAAGAGGGCGGCCGGGAAAGGGACCACCCCGCCACCCCGGCCGCCGCCACCTCCCCCCTGCGCCACCCGGAGGGAGGAGGACATAGCTCTCCGCACTCGCGACCGGACCAGCAGCCGGGGGGAACGGGGCCCCGCCGCCGCTCTCCCCGCCCGCGCCCCCCGCCCGGGCGCGCCCCCTAGCCTGGCGGGCGCCCACCCAACCCCTGACAGCCCCCTCGCCGGCCGCCCCTGCGCCCACAGTGGGGGTGTCGGCCCGGGAGCCTGGAGCCGGGGACGGTTGTATGTACACACACACACACACACACACACACACACACACACACACGCACACACAGAACACGACGCGTCGATTTCCTTCGCTCCTCTTCCAGCTGTTTTCCGTGCAGCCGATTGGGGTTTTGGGTTTGTTTGCTGGTTGTTGCTTTTGCCCCTCTCGGGAGATCGGGTGAGGAGGGATTTTAATCTAAATAAGGGGAGAAGGGGATGGGGGAGGGGGGAAGAATCAGAGGAGGAAAAAAAATAGCCACTTACTGTAAAGTGTAAATGGATCTGGGGTTGCGTGGGGAAGGGGGGGCAGAGGGAGAGAAACAATGTCTTGCGGCTGCTGTTGCTCTGGCTGCTGCTCCACGGGGCTTGTTTTGGATCCCCCTGCAGTGAAACAGGTCCTGTACGGCTCCGCCACTGTAGTAGAAATGATGTCTGCGGTATACTCTGCTCTCTCCTCCTCCTCCTCCTCCTCCTCCCCCTCCTCCCGCTCCCCTCCCCTCCCTCCTCCCTCCGCCCGCCCGCCCTCCCTCCCTCGCGCTCTCTCGCGCTCGCTCGCTCGCTCGCTCCAGTATGTAAATGTGTAATAGAAGCCAAATATGGAGCAGTTGGCTGCCGCCGCCGCAGCTCAAGGATCCGACTTCATGGGGGTGGGGGGCACCCTCTGGCGGGCGGCCCGGCAAGCCGCACAGAGCACGGCGAGCGCACCGCGCGGCGGCCGGCCCGCGCCCTTAACCCTTCGCTGCGCGCCGCCTGGGGAGGCGGACACCTTTCCCAAAGAGTGGCTCGGGATGGGGTGCGGGGCAGGGGAGACGCGGACCGGAGGGCAAGGTTCCTTCCAGGTTTGGGATGGGGGCGGGGAGCTGGGCGATGAGGTAATTTGAGCGGTGACGGGTCGGTCCTCGCGCGCCTCCCTGGGTCCCTGCACCTAGTTGGAGGGGACTGAGCGACAACGGGGCGCTACTCAGGCAACCTGGGGGACTCCCTCAAGGGGTGTCAGGCTTCAGCTGGGAGCCGATGAAACACCCCAGGGGGGAGGGGAGGTCAGTCAATTCTAATCCCTACGTGCCCTTGGTCCCCGGCGCTCGGAACAGCGTCTAAAAGGGCTCACTCTGATCATCAGCTGCACGTTAACCCGCAAACCGGCGTCGCTTCGGCGTTCCGGAACCCAGGCCCGGGGGCCGCGGGGATTGCCTCTGCATGCAACTCCGGAAAGTTTCAAGGGGCCCCTTGACTGCACAGGCACCCTCACCTTTCCTGCCTGCGAACGCTGGCGACCGCCGGACCCTCCCCTCCCTCTCTCCGCAGGTCCGGAAATCGGCTTTGATATGGAACTACTCCGCTCTAGCCTGGAAAGGAGACCCGCGCACTCCTCTCGCAGCTAATTTGGGATCATTAATTTAATCGGAAATGAGGTAACCAGTGTAGGAGACAGAGAAAGCAACCGGAGCATCAAATGGCAGTTCTCTACAATCGACGAGGAACTTAAATCTGGACTCAGGGTTTCATTGCGGTTCCCGACTCCCACCACCCGGCCCCTCCGCCTGTCCCGCCGCCAGGTGTGACCTCCACGCGAAGGAATCTTCTGCGGATGGGTGCACCTTGCCAACAGGTGTGGCACCTGGAGGATTAAGAGGCGCCTCCAGACTAAAGGCGCTCAATGTGGTGTTCTTGTTGCAGATGATTCTGGAAGGCCAGTAGGTGTCGGGAGACATTTGACCTTCTTCAGGTGCTTAGAACTAAGTGTCTGGAAACATGATCCCTTCGCGTAAGTTTTTTCTGAAAGACACCGCTCTTGACTGTAAGCTGTATTTGAGAGACCTTTTGGCTCAGTTTACTTAAGACCTAACGGTTAGTCACCAACTGAGGCAGGGCACAGGATGACCAAAAAAAAAGTGTCAGTTTTTACACAACTCTGGCCTGCAAGAGTTTACGTGCTTCATAAATAAAAATAAACATCCGAGCAAGGAAGGTGCAGAGCCCCGGAAATATTTTTTCTCACGTTTTTGAAGTACCGTGCACATATACGTGACTATTTAAATGTAACTACTACTGTTCACTGTTACTCATTTCTACAACTTTCTTTTTTCCATTTAAAAATCGATTATTGTTACGGTTTAAACCTCGGGTTGTTCTAAAGTGACATTGTTGGTCTCATTACAGCCTCTAGTGGACAGTTAACATCGGTTTCCTGAAAAGGCTCGGACTGATTTTGTTTTCATTGACAAGCTTGGCCAAGGTGAATGTTAGTACGTAAGAGCATAATCGGGTAAAATGTCCCCCTACCCCTAACCTCACCCCCGCCCCCAACACCCTACTTGGCAAAGACGACTTCGAAAAGGAGCAGTGGCTTGTTGGCTTTGTATAGAAAAGACGTATGCTTTGTGCTGCAGGTATTATTATTACTGGACTGTGAATAAACAGAAAGCTTCTGCTATTCATTTCAGTTTCAGACAGCTTTCATAAAAACTAAATTCATCTCAAATATTTTTATAACAGAAAATATTGGTTGCCATGTTTTTGGCTTAACTGCGATGTTTTTATTCCAACTCATAATCTGCAAACTGTCCAATCCACCTCCACGCTATTTTTAGACATCTTACATTTAGATAATTTTCAGTTAAAAAAAGCTAATATTGTAATTATTACGTTGGCACAAGCAGTTAATTTATGTGATTTTAGCAACCTTGAATTAAAACACATAATTCAGATTAGAGTTAGTCAATTAATTTAAATGTTCTCTCAAGGAAGCTAAATATGTATATTACCCAAATGGTAAAAACAACTAATAAGAAATGTGTCATTTACTTTCTTAGCCATTAAGATTAAAGCCATAAACTGCCACCAAAATCTGTAACTATTTCTTCCTGCAAGATCCAACATAAACACCATACTCATGAAACAGTCTCATTACCTTTAGTACTGAAATATTTTGTTTTCAGATGGCAAAATATTAAATGTACAATCGCAAATAACAGGCACTGATTCTTTAGAAACAAGACTTTCTCGTGCAAATAAAAACTCAAAGAAAAAGGGCAGAGCTTCCAAGAAGCTAGTAGGCAAATATATAGTACTACAGTCCTACTCATAAGGCTGATGTTATATTTGTAAAAGCATAAGTCAACCTTTGAAATTACAGGAAATCAATAAATAAGGCCTGATGAGCTTGACTCATATCCTGTGTCATAGATTGCTTAAATACCATGAAAACTAATTGCAATCACATATCTATTTTACTGTTTTGGTGGTATCTACTCTTGAAGGTTTTAAATGGGCCAGCAAGTATATATTATATAATGACATATTACACCCTTACTTCTTAAAGTATAGTCTTCAAAGTAGCTGCAGCAGCACTTGGGAGTTTTTTAGACATTCAGAGTCAAGGGTTCTACCCCAGACATACCAAATCAGAATCTGCCTTTGAACCAGGCCCCAGGGGATTCCTAAACACATTACCATGTGAAGAACACTGGTCTCTACCACAGGGATCAACCTAAATAAATGCAGGCACAGGTGCAGAAGTTAATTCCTCTATTTATTTCTTTTTTGCTCCTTTTTAGTAAATACAGCCCTTTATTAATTTGTGCTTTTCAATGGAAAATTATTACGTTATATGCTTTGGATAAATACTACTGCATTGTAAGTGCACACATCTGCATCATTATTGCCAAAAGAGAATGCTCTGCTGAGGAATGTACTGGGGTCTTGAGCATGAACATTTTCTTCATGGCAGCAGAGGGAGCACAAGAGTGCTTAATAAAACCAATGCACAGGTCTCTCCAAATCATGACAGATTTTAAATTGTAGTAGATGCTTTTATTGGAAGTAGCCCATTACGTAGTTCAAAATGAAGCAAATCAACCAAGCAAACACAAATAGGCTTACCAGGTCATAGTAACTATGTAATTGAACAGATTAAAAGTTGAATAAAACAAAGATAAAGTTCTTTAGAGTTTTAGGCTTGAATTCTTAAAAGAAAGTGGACCTCAGAAGTGAAAAAGATGCTTTAGCTTTGCTCAAAAACAAAGATAACACAACACAGAATCAGGCAACCCTAAGAGTAGCTCCTGTTTATCTAAAAACAGAGTCAGTTCACTGGACCCTGCATCAGGTAAGTTAATTTCATTTGGTGTCATACATGTTGGTTAAGGTCCATGCGTCTTTCACTGTGTTTACATTCAGAATAATTTTAGGGGTTTGTCCTTAATACTTGCAGTGGTAAGGATTTAGGTTTCAGTTATACCTATGTAGTATTTCATACTTTTCACTACTCTTCCATATTGCATCCTCAAAAACTCCATTGAAGCAGATAAGATACTTGGTAAAAGTCAAGTATCAAAAAAGTTATGGAACCAGGTCGTGCTTTCATAACACTGAGTCATTTAATTGTTTCAGTAATGCTTTGAGGTGTTCATTAATGAGGGAAATTATACAAACTAAAGATCCAGAGCATTTTTTATAGTTTTAAAGGTTTTTCAAAGTTATTCTTAGTTAATATGTTTATATATTTATTATTTATTTACAAGCAGTCATTTATTCTGCATCTACAATAACTAAGACCTGAGAATATAAAATTGAGTAAGACATCTTAGTGTGCAAGGAGATCAGAGCAGAACAGATCTTACCTTTGGAAAACTGTTAATTTTTACCCTGATGAAACACAAAGATTCATAGTTGATCGATCCAGCACCTGCCAGAATCATAGCAATCAGACTTCCAAATATGAGAAGCAAACACTAGAATCATTAAAAATTTGAGAGGCAGGGGGTGACAATTGTACAACTCTTGAGCAAAAGTTGGCTTATAAGCTAATATTAATATTTCAAATTTGTACGACAAACAAATGTGAAGATATAATGTGTATTTTATTTGAATGTCTTCCCTATCACAAAATCACATGAGTCTGTTGAGTTGGTAAACATTTATTTATTTTTATCTTTTCTAAAATGCTAAAAAGAATTTTTCTCCCACACTAAAGAGGGTTTGCCAAGTTTCTGCCTGGAGCAATTTGTTATGGCTGTGTAATAAATCCCAGAAAGTTTGAATTTTTAATGGAAACACTGACAGAATAAAGAGGGTGTAATCCTACATATGTCATTTAAAAATCTGAGCAAACCATAGTGTGCTTGCAAAACAAATATACTTTCCTTAGATTGCACTGACAAATAAGGCTGGGGAGACCAGAAAAGTAAAACAAACTCAAAACAAAAGTGAAAAACACTCACACAATAGACTCTGAGGTCACCTCACCACACCCAGACTAAAGTCACTGGGCTCTGTGCGTGGCACCAAGACTCTTAAAAGACATACTTCTGAATCATCTTTCTTGACCCTACACCAAACTGTAGCAAGACAGGCTTCCTAGGAATGAAAATGACGTTACCATTAGTCAAGAGTGAAATTAAAGTCATTTTACTCAAACATCTGCCAACAGTCTATGATTTCATAGTACTCACCTCTGAAATAAGACTCTGTCTACAATTAAAAACAAAGAAAAAAAGGTACTTTAGGTCTTCACTATCCACTATGTCTATTGAGCACTGGAAATGTGTGATTAGTACAAATTAACATGTGCTGTAAGTGTGAAATATTCCTCAGATTTTAAAAACTTGGTTTAAAAAACATATTTTACATATAATATATATTATTCATTATTCTTACATTATTAATTTTATGTATTATATACACACACACGCAATATCTCCATATTTATATTGGTTAAATGTCGAAAATATTGGGGTTTTTTTAAATAGTGTATATTGGGTTAAATAAAATGTATTATTAAACTTCATTTTACCTGTTTCTTTTTACTTTTTTTTTTTTTTTTGAGACAGGGTCTAGGTCTGTCACCCAGGCTGCCTTGCAGTGCAGTAGTGCAGTCTCTGCTCACTGCAACCTCCACCTCCTGGGCTCAAGTGATCCTCCCACCTCAGCCCCCTGAGTAGCTAGGACCACAGGCATGCGCCACTACGCCCAGCTAATTTTTGTATCTTTTGCAGAGGCGGAGTTTCACCATGTTACCCAGGCTGCTATTGAACTCCTGGGCCTTGGCCTCCCTGATTATAGGTGTGAACCACCCCACCTAGCCTCTTTTTACTTTTCTTAATGTGGCTACTATAAAGTTTAATATCACATGTGTGAAAGGGTTATCTATTTCATTTCTAATGAACAACACTGATACAGATATTGGGGCTGAGAAGGCACAGGAATTGGTTCTAAGAACCCAGTTTGAGACCTTAGACTCCCAGCATGGCTCCCTGCAGTGGTGTGGTAAATAGCTTATTTTTCTTCCTTCTTCATGTTCCCCCCTTGCACTGTGTAACATAGACCTTATCGTACTCTGTTATAATGATCACTGAGAGTAGACTGTCAGTGAATGCGTGATCTCACTGGTAGATCTATTACAGGCCTATGAAACCAAAATTTGTTAGGCTTATCTGTGACTCAGTCTTCTCAGGGGAGGTCTGGTACCTTGTCACCTTGGGAGGCTGATGGAAAACCTATGCTCTGTTTTCGAAAGCGCGAGCACAAGCATCCTAGAGTTACAGCTGGTTTTGCTGCTTGCGGCTAAATGGTTTGGGGCCGATACTTTCTAGTGACAGATGGCTTTGGACACTGATAATGAAAATTATATAATTTGTTGCTTAAATAAAAAACATCAAGGCCACCAAAAGGAAATCTGTTTAAAAATAAAAAAAAATTTTTAAAATAAACTTTTCTAATATATTTAGTACCATAGGATGCTCTGAAAAGAAATGATTATTTTTAACTATCATTATTTATTCTGCAAGCAAGGCCTAGATACATTTTCATCAATGCAGCTCTGACCAAGATTGAATGTAAGGCAAGTATCATAATTTATGGTCTTAGTCATCTAAAGAACACAGCTCTTCTTCCATGGAAAGAAAGCAGACAACATTTTAAGGCTTGGAATGAATGAGTTGAACTTTGGTATTGGCCAGGAGCATTTGGAAATCTATTAAAAGCATTTCATTAACAACTTGGCATGTTGTTTCCTCAAAAGAAATATATTTTCCAAATTAAAATCAAAGCCAGAAGCCACCATTGTTTGAACTGAAGGTAGTGGCAGCTGATGGGTTGAACATGTTAAGCTGAGGGTGCCTTCGAAATAAGATCATGGGCAACAACAGGCTGCAAAAATAAACATCAAATTTTTATGGAAGGAGTGAAGCAATGTTCTTTGTTGTTCTAACTTCGTGACATTAAAATATGTGGCTATAAGCTCTCTTAGTTACTTTATTTTTCTTGAGTCAATATTGGCCAGGAGAAGCTGATCTGAATGAGGGTCAGAGTTTAAGAAAATTATTTTATGAGGAATTTACCAAGTTTACCCCCAAAGAGGGAGAGTGAGAGAAAGATGCATTGGCAAACTTTGCTTTTTGACATAAATAACTAGAGTTCACCAAGGAAACGGCCTGTGTCAGGATTTCAGTGAGGGTTGTCAGGCAGTCTGATATTTGCAGAACCCTTCTCTATCAGGCCTTTCCAAAGTTTAACTGCTGGGAGACCTGGGAAGCTCTCGAGACTGGTGACTGAAGATACTGATTGGCTTTGTGTCTGAGACACAGGCATAAAACGATGGCTATTGCCACAGATGCTTTCTGACAGAGCAGAATAATAGCACTCAGACTTAAACTGTACATTACAAACAATCCCTTTTTGAGTACAAAACGAATGCACAGAATGGAAGACCCTGTCAGCTAGAATACAAGTAAATCAAGTAGAAGAAGACAAATTATTCACTCATACCACTACAGCCAAATTTTTATTCTGCTAACTGCACTGTCATGAGAGAGCTTTTCTTCTTTGTCAGATGTTAACATTTATGCCTAGTGTTCCATTATCGGAACGCTAAGCATGTGGGAGTTATTTATATCCTGCTGCTCAAGGTCATCGCCAAGGTCTGATTGCAAAAATTCAAAAAATTGCAACCCTAAACAGATTGAGAAAATTGATACATCATAGTTATTACAAATATGTGAGGCACTGGATGCGTTTCCTCTGAAAGCCAATCAAATTACAGGATATGTTTCCTAATTCCCCACACCTATTCCAGTTTAGAAGTTGTAGCTTGAGTACCAGGAGTAAGAACACGTGACCCCTTCACTCCCAGGGCTGGCTTTTCCTGCTGTCAATTTCATAATTATATTGCTCCGCCCCTTGGCTTAGCACTTCCTTTCCCCTCACTACCTTCTCACCCCAACCCCCAGCAATGAATCATCATGCCTTTAATGAGACTTAGATGACCCAGTGTGAACTTTGCTGGCATCCTGTACATTCTTATGCCAAAAAAGGGGAGTTGCTCTAAGACAGAAACTAGGCAGACCCTAATGCAGATCTTGGAGGCAACAAGCTTGGGTGCTTATCTGGGAAGATCAGCGAGGAGTTAATTTTCCTAGATCACAATGGTGATTCAGAATTGCATATCTTAGTTCATGATCGGGTTTTTAAGAACCCAGTTCAACCCTTTGTGCAGAAAGGAATATATCAGAGGGGAAAATGTTGGCAGATCTCCTTATGCAATCAGGGCAAAGGAATTTATACCACATTCAACCCTTTGATTTCTCCATATCTGGCTGAGGGTGGGGTTTCCATATTTGTGCTTTGGCAAATGTGTCCAGTAATTAACTCCTCCTGATATAAGCCCCTAGTGTTCTTCCAGGTTATCATGTGCTTATTTGTGCGTTTATTAAAACCAGAGACATTTTTGTCCCTTCATTGTTTAAATACTGTGTCTGAGTAATACAGGTTAAATAGACAACAAGAGCCTTGCCTTTTAAAGACTTTACTCCCTACCTAAGGAGGTAAAAGAGGTGTCGTTTAAATAACATTGTGCATGTGCATACACTTTCTATATGGAAAGCCCTTTCTTCTCCTCCCTCTTTTTTTTTTTTTTTTTTTTTGCTTGGAGATTTTATCCTCATGCTTTTTGAGATCCGGCTCAAGCATCAACACTTCTGTGAAGTCTTTCTTGATTATCACAGGAGTCTGCGGCTCTGCCCAATGTGTGAGTCACAGAAGTGCTATTTTCTTATTCTTTTTATTTATACAATATTTTTTTAAACCTCTAACCGAAAAAAACAGGGCCATAAGCACAGATGGAGAGAGTATCCTAAGTGGGAGCTCTCTTATTTGAATACTTCCTGCTACTCCCAAACCCATTTGACCTCCCTTACAGTTTCAGCATGCAACTGCGCTTCCTTTGTTTATGCTCCAATTATGTGACTCCCCTCCACTGATCAGTTCTTCATGTAACTTTCCACTGCCCTCTGTTACGAGTTGAATTGTGACCCCCAAAAATGCATCAAAGTCCTAACCCCAGTAACTATGAGTGTGGCTTTATTTGGGAGTAGGATTTTTGCAGATGTAATTAGTTAGGATGAGGTTTTGCTGTTTTAGGGTGGACCCTAAATCCAATACAACTATTGTCCTCATAAGAAGAGAAGACACAGAAACAGAGGAGACACAGGGTAGATGACCATGTGAAAACAAGGCAGAGACTGGAGATATGCTGCCACAAGCCAGGGAATACCAGGGATTGCTAGCAACCACCAGAAGCTACAAGAGGCAAGGAAGCCTCATCTCCTAGAGCATTTATTTCAGAATTCTAACCTCCAGAACTGGGAGGGAATAGATACCGGTTGTTTTAAGCCACCCAGTTTGTGGTACTTTGTTACAGCCACCCTAGAAGACGAATGCACCCTCCTGATGAGATCCATGATTCCAGGTCCATTGCACTCCACTTTCTTCTCTTTATTTACATATATGGCCCTACCTCTTTCTGCTGCAGATACTCCTACTTTTGGTCTTGCACCTGTGACAATACCAATAAACAAAAGAAAAGGTCTAATGGAATAGAAAACTTAGAGTTCTAGAACCACCTCCCCGTCATCCCAGAAAAACGTCTGGCCCCAGGCCTCAGAGAGCACAAGTACATTACACTCCTGCACAGGGCCTCAGGTGGTGTCGGCGTCCTCCTCAGCCCTCCTCAGCTCCCTCTGCTGGGCGCCCGATGCACCAGCAACTTCCTTCTTCAGAAGTGGTCTTCCAGCATGTGGGTGGGGTTGGGGTCAATAAGAGACGGAAAAAACTAAATTAATTTGATATTGAGGAAATACAATGCTAATTATTTGGCTTTCTTTTACTGTCTATTTGAGTGTTACCAAAGTGCTTATGAAGACCTTGGTCTTTCTGATTCTCCTTTTTCAAAAAAAAAACGAGCAGCTCATTTGTTTCAGGAAGTTTCCCTCAGCAAGTGGAAGGGGAGGCCTCACACTCAAGCCAGAATACCAAGGAAGTCTCTCCAGATGGACAACACAGTTCTTATATGCGAATCTCAGAAAATGGCAACTCCATCTTGCCACCTGTTCAAGCACAGAACCATCGGCAGTATCTTGACTCTCTCGTTCAGACCCCACATCCAATGTGCCAAAAATCCAACTAAATCTACTTTCAAAACATATCCAGAATCTGATCATTTTTCAGCCCTGGGACTGCTACCACTGGAGTTAAACCACCACCTTCCTTTGTCGGGGTTACTACAATAGTCTCCTAAATTGCCCTTGCTTCTCCAGTTACCAGCCCACACCAGTCTTCTGCCTGCATAGGTCGATGCCACAGCTCTGCTCAGAGACCAAGGGCTCCCCCATAGTCAAGTAAAAGCCTTTCATGGCCTACAAGGCTGCCCTTGATCAGATCCTCAACTTTTCTGATTTCATCTATCACTGTCCTTGCTCCCACACTGCCAGCCTCACTGTCCTCTTTCCTGGTCCTCAAACAAGCCAGCTGCTCTCTTGCTCAGGGCATTTGTATTAGCTGTTTTCTCGGCTTGGAATGCTTTTCCTTCTTGTGTTCACGTGACTCACTCCTTCATCTTCTTCAGGTTCCTTTTTCTAAGAATCAACCTCCTAGTGAGGCCTGCTGTGAACATCCTACTGAAAACTCTACTCCCTCACTTTCCTGATCCACTTTGCCCTGCTCTTTTATCCCACAAATGTGTTGCCTTGTAACATTCTATGTCATCTACTTTGCTTACTTGTTTATTGTCAGGAGAGCGGAGGTTTTTTTAATCTGGCTTATTAATCTAGAATAGTTCTTGGCACATGATAGACACCCACTAAATAGGCACTGACTATTAAATGAATTCATAATATTTTCCAGAACCTACTATGTGCAAAGTTCTATCAGCCCCAACACAATGATTATCTCATTAGGAGCTGATCCAAAACTAATCCATCTGGTCCACACTATGGAATAATACATGTTCTCTTTACTTGACCCTTGCCTTAGTGTCTGACATGACTGTTAAAGTTGAATTGGAATGAACTGAGTCTCACATTCAAACTTTGCAGATGTCACTTCATTTCATCCCCATGATGATACTGTGAGATAGAGATCATGCTTCTCACTTAGTGGGTGATTAACCTGAGGCTTGGAGTTTAAAGGACCTGCCCAAAGTTCAAGGTCACCCAGCACTGGTTTCAAAGTGAAGTTATCCACCTATGCAGCCTGAGAATTGTTAACAAGTCATTACCTGAATGAAATAGGACAGTTAGAGTCATAACACTGCACTGTCATCTTTTGGCTAAGGGACCATTTTTAATACCAATCTCTAGTTTTTGGATTATACATGAATTGTGAATAACACCTGTATCCCTGAAATTAAAGCTGGTGATGCTCATTGAGAACTGAGTATTTCTCCATAAGCGAGTTGGCTTCAGATCAACCTAAGTGGTTTCCCAACTAACAGAACTATATTCCAGCTTATAATTTTTACTCATGCTACTACATGGGCTGGAAATGATTCTCACTTGAAGTTCATGCTTGAATCCCTAGAACCCTTTCCTATTAAAATCCTGTCTAAAGTATCCCATTACGGTAAGGACGAAGGAGATTGTAAAGCGCCAACATGAATTCTCAAGCCTAATTTAATGACTTCATTTCCTTCGGTTACTCTGGGCTGAACTTCTCCTGTTCTACCCGCAAGCTTCCCAGAGTCCTCTGTGACCAGAATCGAAGCACAGTGTCTGAAAGTAGCCTGGCCACACAAAATGTGCGAAACACTATAACCTCTTCACAGCCTCACTCCACTTTGTATTTGAGCGAAATGATTTTAGAAGCTGAAATAGACCAGAGTTCAACAGTCTGGGAAATTTGAAGAAGAGAAAAGGAAGGAAAAAAAAAAAAAAAAAAAAAAAAAAAAAAAAAAAAAAAAAACAAGCCCTGCATTTGCAGAGATGTGAAGAGAACCCAGCTCTCTGAAGTTGGAAGGAAGTGAGAAGACCCTATTTGTGGCTGCAGGAGAGGAAAAGAAAAGAGACCCGCAAGGAAACTACCAACAGATGGTAAATACATTTTTAATTCTTCTGTCATACTGTGTGGACTTGTGCACATTTGTCCTGCTGTGTTAGGCTCCCGAAATAGCTAGCCATGGAATTGCAGAACAGTTCTGCTGCAATTTGAGATTTAGGAAACCATGCTAGCTGACAAAACAGGAAGGGCTCATAGTAGGATGGAGTGGATTTGCTCCCAGTTTGCAGCTCCTCAATGTGGCATCTGCTGTCGTTCTTAGTGCAGGAAAATTCTCTCACATGTCAGGTCTCATTGGTGATGTTTTGCAACATACTATCTCAAATTGCCCTCTGAGCCCTAGTTGTAATTATTAAATGTTGACACTATGCATACAACTCCCAAAGGTTAAAGAGAGTGAGGTCCGTTGATTTATGAATCCTGAGTCCTCCAGGGAGCATCACAAACACACATGGCAGCCCAGAGCTCTTCACCTAGTCTTCCTCGTACTTTTAGTTGTGGCATAATGTTCCCATAGAACATCATGGGAATTCCAGTGCCAGAAAATTAGTTGCTCTACAAGAACCTAAAGAGGTAAGAGATGAAAGCATACTCAATTGACTCCGCATCTGAGAAGTGACCAGTGATTTGTACCAGGAATGAGTTAGGTTCCCAACCCCAACACCATCTCTCAGTGCATCTGCAAAAAAAGAACCAAGTGTTGATGAATCCAGCTGGATGCAGGATAATGAGGAGAGGGTGGCCTGTTACTTAATTACAGTGTGAAAAATATAGCTATACAATACCATTTTATTAGAACTGGAAAGATCCTTACAGAATCTAGTTCAATTTTTTTTTTTTTTTTTTTTTTTTCATTTTATAGACAGGAATCTGGGCCAAAGAGTTGCAGAACTAGTTGTATGGGCAAAGATCATACAACTAGTTTGTGGCAAATTCAGTACTGGAACCTAAGACATCTCCCTCCCAGTCTTGTGTTTGTTCTCCTCTAGTCCTCATAGAAGGTGGGCACTGCTGTGATGAGCAAAATCCAATTCTAGAAGACTTTTGATCATGGCAGCCTGCACACTTGGGTCCTTACAAAGCAAGATGATGGCGTTTCTGTCTGGTCTGTAGATGTTTGGGAAACTGGTTGATATTCTTTACAAGTAAGGTTTCAAGCTAAAATAGATTTGTTAATTTCTGTCCTAAACCCCTGTGGATTGTTTCTAGATTATATCGCTACCACACTATTTGGCACAGCTGGGATCCTCTTTTCATGAAATAGCAGGGAAGATTGGTAGATAAGGATTAAAAAGCATTGGCAGAGGAGACGGGCAGACTTACACAATTACTTCCTACCCAGTGCCTTCCTGGTCTAAGAACTTCTTCCAGCCTCTTTTGGAGACAGAGAGGTAAGTGGGAGGAAAGGGGATTTTTATCTTTTTAGTAAAAGAAAGGATAACAAACACACTTTAGCACTGCTCAATTTGATAGTTTAAGTTTCTACCAGACTAAATATATGCTTGTTCAAAATAACATACATATTCGTGGATCACTTTTCCAGTGGATACATATATCGTTCATTAATAAAAACTCTTCTCAATCAGCTATTTTTAAAAGTGTTCTTTCCTGTTTTCTAGAAAGTTAATCAGTAAGCTTCTCAATAGGTAGTTTGGCAGTAAGGTTCTCTTTAAATTTTGCAATTTTAGTCAGCATTATGCTTTGTTGTTTTGCACATTATTTCAGCAACATTTTATGCTATTTTTGTTGTTGTTGTTGTTGTTTTTGAGACAGTGTCTCACTTTGTCACGCAGGCTGGAGTGCAGGGGCATGATCATGGCTCACTACAGCCTCAACCTCCTGGACTCAAGCAACCTTCCTGCCTCAGCTTCTCAGGTAGCTGGGACTACAGGCGTGCACCATCACACCCTGCTATTTTTTTTTTTTTTTTTTTTTTTGTAGAGATGGGGGTCTTACTATTGTTGCCTAGGCAGGTCTCAAACTCCTGGGCTCAAGCAATCCTCCTGCCTTGGCTTCCTTAAGTGTTGGGATTACAGGCCTGAGCCATTACACCTTGCCCTATCCTATTTTTGTGGTGGCAAAAAATTACACTTGTTAGATATACACATGGAATTCTTTGTTTAGAGAATTAACTTGATCATTTTGAATATTCTTAGAAATTCACTGTCTATCTCCATGATCTAGTAATGGATTTGGAGGTGGAGGAGGGTAAGAATTATCTTAAGTGAATTATTTTCAGTAGAGTAGTAATGAAGGCACACTTTAGGTTATTTCATTCCTATGATCCAAATTTGATTATCTAGCTAAGATCACTAGGGACATTCGAAGCTTTAATAATTACAGCTCAAGGCCTCAGGAAAAAAAAAAAAGAAAAAAAATTACGTTTACTACATATTCATACAGCCTTTCAGAGAGTTACCAAATGAGGGCCTGCTTGGCTGATTTAAAAAATAGATTGATATCAAGATTCCATTTTGAGAGTTCAAACTCTGTTGACATAAAAACAAATGCTAGATTTAAACAATTGTTTTGTGTAGAACAGTTAAACATTGCTTATTTGAAAGAGTAAAAAACATAAGCTATTGATTTTACCTTTCCTTTTGGAGGACAGCTTTAGGATTTTTCCCCTAGAAAGTTTTGAGGCCGTGATTTTTACTACAAGTGCCCTGTTCCCTGACTTGCCAGCACAGCTTTGAAGCTGTCTCAACTTCTAGGTCAAAGGCTCCCTCCCTGTGGCCAGATGCCAGGCTTATCCTTAGACTCCCATGAGCCTCAGAAATAAATCAACTTTTCAGTAAAATCCACTGACAGCTCTGTTTTACATAAAAGCGTGCGGCCTGAGGATGTAATACAGTTTGGAATTTTAGGTGGACAAGGAAAGAAGGCATCCCATATCCCTGAGAGATAATTTCAAGTGGAGTTGCCGTTAGGAAAGTCGGGGTGGCTTGGAGGTATTGCACCCACTCTTCCTGCAGCCTGCAGCCTGTCCAACCCCAGCATGTAGTACTCACACAGCAGAAACCCCTGAAGTACGAATGGCTCTACGATATTCTCGTCCTTGTGTAGCACTGGTTAGTAACATCCACGAATTGAAGAAGTGTTGAGCAGGTCGGCTCCTTGAGGCCAAAATTTCCTCCTTGTGGTGAGAAAAGAAACAGAGAAAAGAAACAAATGAACAAATTCCTCTCCCTACACAGAAGAATCTCACAATGTTGGAAAATACAAAAGAGGCAAGACATAAAAGAAGGCTTGCTACACTGTTCCGTTTGTATAAAGTTAAAAAAATATGAAAAATGAATCAATCATGTTACACTAATTATACTTGTTTAGCTTTGATAAAGAGAGAGGATTAGGATTAGAATGGGACATCATCATGGCCTCTAGGGTGCTAGAAAGTTCTGTCTTAACCTGGGCGGTGGTCACAGAGGTGTGTTCACTTTGTGACAATGCGTTCAGAATAACGCTATTCTAAAACATTACAATAGGGCTGGGCGCCGTGACTCACGCCTATAGTCCCAGTACTTTAGGAGGCCGAGACGGACAGATCACTTGAGGTCAGGAGTTTGAGACCAGCCGGCCAGCATAGTGAAACCCTGTCTCTATCAAAAATACAAAAATTAGCCAGGTGTGGTGGCGGGTGCCTGTAGTCCAGCTTCTTGGGAGCCTGAGGCAGGAGAATCGCTTGAATCTAGGAGGCGGAGGTTGTTGTGAGCAGAGATTGCACCACTGTACTCCAGCCTGGGCGACAGAGCAAGATTTTCTCAAAAAAATATAGCATTTTTGCCTAATTAAACTAATAGATATTGAGAAAAACAGAAAATTAAGACAAGTTCAGGAGAAAAAAAAGACACCACGCCCCATGGTAGGGCAGTGGAAACTCTCATGAGTGGCTCCATGAGATAGAAATTGCAACTGCTCTTCTTGGTTAACTGTTTGGCATTATCTACTGAAGTTGAAGACATGCATATTCAGTGATCCGGATTTCCACTCCTGGATAATATCCAAGAGAAATATGTACACATGAGCACCAGAAGAACAGCAACTCTATTCATAACAATGCTAAACTGAAAATGAGTCAAAATATCAACAGTAGAGTAGATAAATAAAATGTCATATATCCAAACTTGGAATACCATACAGCACTGAAAACAAATGAAAAACAGTACTCTTACAACATGGATGAAACTTATACTGGGCTGGACATGGTGGCTCACACTTGTAATCCCTGTATTTTGGGAAACTGAGGCAGGAAAATCACCTGAGGTCAGGAGTTTGAGGTCAGCCTGGCCAACATGTCGAAACCCCATCTTTGCCAAAAATACAAAAATTAGCTGAGCGTGGTGGTAGGTGCCTGTAATCCCAGCTACTCCGGAAGCTGAGGCAGGAGAATCACTTGAACCTGGGAGGCAGAAGTTGCAGTGAGTCGAGATCGCTCCATTGCACTCCAGCCTGGGTGGCAAGAGTGAAAGTCTATCTCAAAAAAAGAACAAAAAACAAAAAACATTAAATGGTGAGAGGCAAAAAATCATATGCTTCCATATACAGTACTTGAAGTTCAAAAAGTTGAAAAAAAACATAGTATTTAGCACTATATACTTAGGTGTTGAAACAATGAAACAAAGCAAGGTCTTGCTCTGTCGCCCAGTCTGGAGTGCAGTGGTGTGATCACGGCTCACTGCAGCCTCAAGTTCCTATGCTCAAGTGATCCTCCTGCCTCTACCTCCCAAGTAGCTGGAACTATACAGGCACATGCCACCATGTCCAGCTAATTTTTAAATTTTTTGTAGAGACAGAGGTCTTGCTCTGTTGCTCAGGCTGGTCTCCAACTCCTGGGCTCAAGCAGTTCTCCTGCTCTGACCTCCCAAAGTGTTGGGATTACAGGCATGCACCATCATGCCAGCTCTGTTCTGTTTCTTGACTTGAGTCATGGTTATATGAATGTTTACTTTATAAAATTGTATTAAGTTGTTTTTTCTATATCATGCACTTTCCCGAATGTTCGTTATATTTCACAGTAAAAAGGGTGTTAAAAATCACATGAAACCCAATTATTCGGAGATAGTTATAAATTGAACACCTTGATGTTTATATACTCCCAAAACTTCTTTAATGCAATATACTCTGTCCACATTGCTTTGTAGCCTTTAATTTTTTTTTTAATTAATGATATGCCCTCTCAAAAGAATTCCTCTTTAGGTTTTTTCCATTTCCACTTAATTTTTTTTTTTTTTTTTTTTTTTTTTTTTTGAGACGGAGTCTCGCTCTGTCGCCCAGGCTGGAGTGCAGTGGCGCGATCTCGGCTCATTGCAAGCTCCGCCTCCCGGGTTCACGCCATTCTCCTGCCTCAGCCTCCCGAGTAGCTGGGACTACAGGCGTCCACAACCGCGCCCGGCTAATTTTTTTTTGTATTTTTAGTAGAGACGGGGTTTCACCGTGGTCTCGATCTCCTGACCTTGTGATCCGCCCGCCTCGGCCTCCCAAAGTGCTGGGATTACAGGCGTGAGCCACCGCGCCCGGCCCATTTCCACTTAATTTTAACTAAAAGTAAATATCATACAAGCTTTATGCCCCTCTGGAAGCCTAAAGCCATAGAGTGGCTTTCAGGATATTAGGTTGCTTTAGCCTAAGCTACATTGATTCATAAACCAATCTACAGGATTTTGCCATAGCTCATGGGAGACTTTTCCTTCTCTGTTAATAATGTTGCTGCTTCAAAAGAGGAAAGCCTCTTTCCATCTCTTCAGAGTGCTAGCTCTGCAAAAGGAAAGGCCAGGAAATGAGGGGGAAAGGCCAGCATAGGGGAGTGGACAGGGAGCTTGAGCAGGGAATAGAATTAGTTGCAATGTCTGCCATGCTGAGCTTGTGCCTTGCCTGTCCTAGGCAACAACGGGAAGTAGATTTTCAAAGTGATCTGGGGATTCAAAAAAAAAAGTAGTTTCATTGCCTTTTCTTGCCCCTGGGATGGATCCAGTGTGCCTCCTTCTGCCTAGAACACCCTCCCCTTTCCCTTTGTCCAATCTCCAAGCATGCTCCCTGTTCTTCACTGTTGTCATCATCATAGCCATTCACAGTCAAGCCATCAATGAGCATCCAAACCTGATGGGGACCACGCGAGAGCCCCATGGCACCCTGTACTTACCCTGCCACAACATTCATCAGCCTATGCCGAAGTTACTATTTTCTTGTCTACGAATACTCCAATAATCTGTAAACTCCATGCACACAAGGTCAGTCTGTTTCACTGTAGTAATTCCAAGTACCAGGATATATTGGCCCTCGATAATGTATTCATTGGATGCATGAAAATCAGTGTGATGTGTGAAGTGAGATGGGACCTGGGGTGGGGGAAGGATTTATTTTGTATTTATTTATTTGTTTGTTTGTTTTAGAGATAGGATCTAGCTCTCTTGCTCAGGCTGGAGTGCAGTGGTATGATCAAAACTCACTACAGCCTGCAACTGCTGGGACCTAGTGATCCTGCTGCCTTAGCTGTAGCTAAGACTATAGGTGCACACCACCATACCTGGCTAATTTTCTTTCTTTCTTTCTATTTTTTTTTTTTTTTTGACAGAGTCTTGCTCTGTCACCCAGGCTGGAGTGCAGTGGCGCGATTTTGGCTCACTGCAACCTCCACCTCCCGTGTTCAAGCAGTTCTCTTGCCTCAACCTCTCAAGTAGCTGGGATGACAGGCATGCTCCACCACACCTGGCTAATTGTTTTGTATTTTTAGTAGAGACGGGGTTTCACCATGTTGGCCAGGCTGGTTTCGAACTCCTGACCTCAAGTGATCCACCTGCCTCAGCCTCCCAAAATGCCGGGATTGCAAGCATGAGCCACTGTGCCCAGCCACCTGGCTAATTTTCTAAAGTGGGCCTTGCTCTGTTGCCCAGGCTGGTCTCAAACTCCTGGCCTCAAGCAGTCCTCCTGCCTTGGCATCCCAAAGTGCTGGGATTATAGGCATGAGCCACTGCACCTGGCCAAGCAGGAATTTAAATTATGCTTCCCCAGTCCCTTCACCTGTAGAGCACAAATGACTTCGGGTTGTCCAATCTGAAGAAATATGCTAACACAGGATGGCACAACATTATAAAATCTACAACTGTTCAGTTTCAAATACCTACTGGTAATAGCACTTTGCATTTGTATAGTGTTTGATGTTAAGCAGTTTCATGAATTATACAATTTCAACAACAAAGCCTCTGAGGTAAACTGGGCCGATGTTAATATCACCATTTTGCAGATTAGAAAATTGTCTGAAAAAGGGTAAGTACCCAGGCCCACATCACATGATCAGTTGTTTAGTGCAAGCCAGGGACTAGTGACCCCTTAGGTGCTGGAAGGGAAACAAATAGAGTGTGTACTGCATACGGATATATTTTCAGGGACAAGGGACGTTAAATAAATAATGTGACGCCTTTCTGATTTTTTGATCTTCAGTAGATGTTTCTTCTCTGTTGGAGTATATCAAGAGAGAAAGGTAAGAAGTCACATGTTCATCACATTCTTTATGCAACAGTAGTTAAAAGATATGAATCTGGACTAATTGCATCTTATCAAACATAAAAAGATTCCATTATGTGTTGACAATGGGGAAAATGGTTTTGGCTTTTGTTGTCTTGCCCCCTCTCTTCTCTGAACATAAGCTCGTTTTCTTGTGGTGATCTTGGCAGAAGAAACGCAGTAGGACAAAGGGGTTGGAAGAGGAGAAAGAAAAGGGAAGTAGAAGAAGATGGTCAGACATTGACAATGTGGACAGGAGAAAGGGATGGAGAGCAACGGGGTGGGGCCAAGGGAAGGACCCACAGCAAGCTTTGATTCTCTGGGTTGTGCCACTCAAGAAAACCAGCTGCAGCAGCATCACCTGGGACCTGGTGAGAAATTCAGAATCTCAGTCCCCATCTCAGACCTACTCGATCAGATTCTGCATTTTAACAAGATCCCCAGGTACTTCCTATGCACATTACAGCTTGAGAAGCCCTTAGTTGCCCCCAACCAGTCTGAGCCAGTCCTGATCAGTGTCATCAGCCTTAGACCTATTAATAGATGAAACTGGTTTGGTTGCCTAGAGACCTGGAAATCTGGTTGCTCCGTTTAGACTCCAAGTCTCAATGTTCTCTTACCACTTTGACCAAAGCCTTGTGACACCCAATCTGCCTTGGTTTCTCTGCTGAGTATTTCAGTTCTCTGCGGAGGCTAGATCCTTGTACTGAATCCCAGTCGCCTAAGCCTGGGTCCTGATTCTCTGCCAAACTCTGACTTCCCCCACTTCCCTTGGGAAGCAGGATGTGATTTCCTACTCTGGTGGCATCTTCTGGCTTGGGGCCTGCTGTGACTAGACTGACCACCTGGAACCATGCCGGATTTTGAGTATCGTCACCTGGATTTCTTCCAGAACTGTGCTCTCCTGGCAGATAAGACTGACTCTGATGTCCACACAGCCTGGGCCTCTGAGCTAGTTACACCCTTTGACAGCCGCACATGGCCTCCCTGGCTGCCCCTTGGGGATTGGCTAGCTTCTGTCCCGCTGGATCTTGACTGCTTCCCCCTTCCCACTGGTGCATCTTGATGTGGTCCTAGTCTGCTCTGTACCCAAATGTCTCCTACAAAAGAGGAGGAGGCCACAGTCCCTTCTCTCTATTAACATCCATGACTCCATGGGCCTGTTTCTCTGTGGGTGTTGAAATTCCAAAGACTACTCTTGTAGCTCCTTAGGTAAAAGATATTCTAGAAGTCCTAGATGGCTTGGTACAAACAGGCTCAATGGTTTTGCATAGCTTGTTTTTTTCTCTCTTTTTCCAAGGTGGAGAAAAACTTCTTTGTTACCTGACTTACTTTATAAACACAAGGCCAATCCATATAGAAGCTCAATAATTTCTCTGGTTATCACACAACCACTTTACTTTGACTGTTGGTGTTGTACCTCCTGCCATGCTCGATTTATGGTGGTACATTATACAAAGTGTATCACATCTGCTACTGTTTTTTAAGCCAGAATAAAATGGCATGAAGTTCAAAACAATCAGGTTGGCTGTCAGTGATGGAGGCCAAGTTTTAAGCAAACATTACTGTCCATTAATGAATAATAAGAGCATGATTTCTTTAAAACGGTTGCATCATTTTTATTCTTAAAAACGATTCTCATGGTGATTACAAATAAAGGGATGAGGGGAGAAGAAGAAAGAAAACAGAAAGAAAGGAAGTGTGGCAGCACCCACAGTAGCTAAGTAATGGTGTGGGAGTTGTTTCCATTATTTACATACATAACGCTTTTCACAAGAATCCAAATGTCTTGCAAAAGAAAATACAACACACATTGCAATAAGACTCAGCAACACAGTAAGGTATAAAGAAAACAATTACTCAAAGGGAAATTTCAATCTAGCATAAATCATTTGCCTAAAAAGAATGGATAAGTATCCATTAACTGAATTTCTTCATACAAAGGTATGCACAGGGTGGTGTTTGCCAAGTAATATGTGAAATAGAGGTAAAAGATAGTAATAAAAGCATGTATAATATCATTTGAATGAGAAATACACATTATTTAAGGAAGTCACTTCAACTTCTAAAGTTGCATGACAATCTCATTGAATTAGCAGATATGGATATGTGTGTGTGTGTATGTTTATAGACATATACATATATGTGTGTATATATATATATAGATATGTGTGTATACACACACACACATTTTCCAAAACACACTCTTGGCTGACCATATCATTAGCAGATATGGATATGTGTGTGTGTGTATATATATATATGAAATATATACACACACACACAGAGACATACGTGTGTATATATATAGATATGTGTGTACACACATACACATTTTCCAAAAGACACTCTTGGCTGAGCAAAATCAAAGGTCCTAGGAAGATAGGAAATATAAATTTTCATTAGCTATTCATGGCTCAGTTTCATTGCGCTTTTCTTAAGGACCAAATTTACTCAGAGTGGACTTCAACTGATAAATCATGAAGAAACTGTATTAGAAGTTAGAGTAAAAACACCAATTTTGAGGGATATCATGAAAGTACTCCTTTAGTTGCTTTCAGTTTTATGTCTGCTTTTATGGTATAATTTGAGCAAGCTTCCTTCCATTTAACCAACCATTCAAACTTTGGGAAAAAGGGAAGCCCAACACAGGGAAAACGCTCTCAGGAAAAATTGCAAAAATGTTACAGAAGCTTAAAACCTAATAATTATATAGAACATCACATCACATCACTACTAGTGCTATTACAACATTAGTGTGTGCAGTTATAGTCAAACCACTCACATTACGATGTTATTTGTCTTCTTTGTGTCTCTTTTGTTTTCACAAGTCACGTGGTGAAATCAACAAATACTACATCATCCCTCTGAGGATTCAGCTGTGGAAAAAGCATCCACTTGCTCATCTTTAGGGTAGCTATTATTAGCTTGCTTTGATTTTTTCATACGATATATACTCATGCTTATTAAGCTGTTCGTATGCTTCCTTTGTCATATTTTTCCATGGATATGCTATTGCTATGCAGTGCACTCTGGTGAAACCCAAAGGTACCCATTTCCACAGGCCTTTCTAAAATTAATGTAATCCTATCTTTTAAAACATTATTTTTAAAAAGACATGCAACATCACATTTGCAATGATAGTGAACATTTCTAAAGAAAATATTACCATATCTGTACTAGATTAAAGAGTGTGCACCCACATTCCTTTGCCAAAAATTCTTGCCCACCCAGAATTTGTGAATATGACCCTATTTGGAAATAAGCTCTTTGCAGATGTAATCAAGTTAAGATGAGATCATACCGAATTAAGGTGAGTCCTAAATCCAATAGCTGATGCCCTTACAAGAAGGCCATGTGGAGACACAGATACACATAGGGAGAAGATGGGCATATAAAGACAGAGGCAGAAACTGGAGCAAGGTGGCTACCAGCCAAGGAATGCTAAGGATGGCCAGTAGACATCCAAAGCTGGGAGAAAGGCTTGTGCTATGGACTAAACATTTGTCTCCCCAAAATGCCTATGTTGAAATACTAACCCCTAACTTCCAATATTATGGTATTAGGAGGCAGGGCCTTTGGGAGGTATTTAGGCCATGAGAGTGGAACCCTTAAAAATATGATCAGTGCCCTTCTAAGAACAGATGCAAGACAGAATTTTTTCTTTTTCTTGGCCACGTGAAGAGCAAGGAGAAGACAGCCATCTCTGAACTAGGAAAAGGGCCCTCACCAGACACCAGATCTGCCAGCGCTTTGATCTTGGACTTCCCAGCCTCCAGAAACTGTGAGAAGTAAATATTCACTGTTCAAGTCACCCAGTCTATGGATTCTGTTATAGCATCCCTGCCTGGCAAAGACAGCTTGGAATAGATTCTATCGCACAGCCTTCAAAGGGAGTGTGGCCCTGCCAAAACCTTGATTTTTGACTTCCAGCCTCCAAAGCTTGAGAGAATAAATTTCTGTGTCCTAAGCCACACTGTCTGTGGTGGTGTGCTATGGCAACCCTAGGAAACCAATACAACTCTCAATCTCCATATTGTGAAATAAGTAAGTCAATTATACAAAGACTTAATACTAGCTTTTCTGTAAATGATCAAAGTAGGGAAGGCAAAGGTTACTTGTCACAATGAGGAGGCAAGTGTGTACCAAAGGTATGATTAGAAATTGGTCAACATCATTAATCATTAGAGAAATGCAAATCAAAACTGCAATGAGATACCATCTCACACCAGTCAGAATGGCTATTGTTAAAAAGTCAGAAAATAACAGATACTGACAAGATTGCAGAGAAAAGAGAACAGTTATACACTGTTGATGGGAGTGTAAATTAATTCCACCATTGTGGAAAGCAGTATGGCAATTCCTCAAAGAGCTAAAAGCAGAACTGCCATTTGACCCAGCAATTCCATTACTGGGTATATTCCCAGAGGAATAGAAATCATTCTACCATAAAGACACATGCATGCAAATGTTTATTGCAGCACTGTTCACAATAGCAAAGACATGGAGTCAACCTAAATGCCCATCAGTGACAGATTGGACAAAGAAAATGTGGTACATATACACCATGGAATACTACACAGCCATAAAAAAGAACAAGATCATGTCTTTTGTGGGAACACAGATGGAACTGGAGGTTATTATCCTTAGCAAACTAATGCAGGAACAGAAAACCAAATACAGCATATCCTCACTTATAAGTGGGAGCTAAATGATTAAAACTAATGAACACAAAGAAAGAAACAGACTCTGGGACCTACCTGAGGGTGGAGGATGGGAGGAGGGAGAGGAGCAGAAAAGATAACTATTGAGCACTGGGCTCAATACCTGGGTAATGAAATAATCTATACAGCAAATCCCCAAGGCACGTGTTTACCTATGTAGCAAACCTTCACATGTACCCCCAAACCTAAAATAAAAGCTAAAAAATATAAAATAAAACAGTGCTTAGCCCATTAAAAAAAAAAAAGAAATTGGTCATTCTAGCATCACAAGGCAGGTAAAACTACAAAAGAATGAAAGTTTCAGATAAAGCACAAAGGCACAGAGATCACATTTTAAGTGAGGTATGAGAATCTCTGCAAAATTTGCCAAGGAGGCTGTCAAAAACTGATTACATGGCTTTATGTTACATGGTGGATTTCTTTGTAAATAAAAAGTACGTTAATAAATGGTAACTAGAGATTAGAAGAGAGGATTGTTCTGCACAGAAGTAGTCCATGTGCTGGGTATTTTCCCCACTCACCTTCCTTAGTGTAGGAGGGGCAAAGAGGGTGAATGGTTCCCTTGGATCAGACATGAGCCACCTGAATATGGTGAAAGAACTCAACAGACAGAAGCTAGAGGTGGTACCAGATTCCTGGAGGCTGAGGAAAGAGTAAATGATCAGCCACATTCACATGTATTCATCCCTCCATCAGAAAAAGCAGATGACAGATGACTCTACATTGAAATTCTAATTTTAATGAAAAAAAAATGCAAATGAAAGAGATCCTACCCTGAGGTGTCTCCAAAGAACTCATACAACACCAACAAGAGAGACAACTTGAATACCTGTCAAAGTAAGAGAACGCTGATGCTATAGTACCAGGCAGGTAAGAACTGTCCTACTTCCTTTTCCTCATCTTCCTCCTGGTACTCCAACTCTGGAGAAGTGTGAGAGCATGTTTAGAAAGATGAATAGGGACAGGTGTGGTAGCTCACGCCTGTAACCTCAGCACTTTGGGAGGCCAAGGTGGGAAGATGGCTTCAGGCCAGGAGTTTGAGACCTGCCTGGGCTGCATAGCAAGCCCTTGTCTCTAAAAAAAAAAAAAAAAAAAAAAAAATTTAAAATTAGCTGGGCATACCGGTGCATGCCTTTAGTCATAGCTACTTGGGAGGCTGAGGCAGAAGAAATCACCTGAACCTGGGAAGTGGAAGTAGCAGTGAGCTGAGATCTTACCACTGTGCTCCAGCTTGGGCAACAGAGCAAGATCTTGTGTCAGAAAAAAAAAAAAAGAAAGAAAGAGAGAGAGAGAGAGAGAGAAGGAAGGAAGGAAGGAAGGAAGGAAGGAAGGAAGGAAGGAAGGAAGGAAGGAAGGAAGGAAGGAAGGAAGGAGGGAAGGAAAGAAGGAAGGAAGGGAAGGAAGAAAGAGAAAGAAAAGAAAGAAAGAGAGAAAAGAAGGAAAAAGGAAAACACAGTGAACTGTGGAGACACTTAGAAAAGGCACCTGATCCATCTGTAAAAGCTCATGGAGAGCTTGTTAAGGGAGGTGACAGCCAAGTTGAGTCCTGAAAGTGAGGAAAATTTAGGAAGTATGTGTTCAGCAAACCCTAAGTACTGTTCTATGGAAGCATCACTGAGTGCAAGGGAGAGGGAAGAGAGATTGAGCTAGAGACAAGTAGGAACCCAAACATGAAGGGATTTCCATGCTGTATTAAGGCATGTAGACTTAATCCAGTCAATCAGAATATATATTATTCAATTGACTTAAAGTCAATGAGAAACTACAGAAGCATCTTTTACAAGGGAATGATAAGGCCTAGTATCTTAGGTGTATCAGTCTAGTTGCAGTATGGAAAATGACTTTGAGAGGTATAATATAGGCAAGAAGCCCAGTAGGGAAAGTATTAAAGTAATCCAAGTAAGAAAAAATGGAGGTAGATATGGAAAAGGCAGAATAATTTTATAGCAATGTGTTACAGACTGAATTGTTTCCCACCCCCCCAAATTCATATATTGAAACCCTAAGCCCCAGTGTATTTGGAATGGGACCTTTGGAGATAATTAGATTTTAATGAGGTTGTGAGTATTAGACACTCATGATGGAATTACTGCCCTCTTAAGAAGAGACACCAGAGTGCTCTGGTTCTCTTTCTCATTCTGTTTCCCCTCCTGCCACTTGAGAACACAGCAAGAAGACAGCCCTCTACAAGCCAGGAAGAGAGCCCTCACCAGGAAGTAAATTGGCTTGCACCTTCCTCTTGGACTCCCAGCCACCAGAATGATGAGAAAATAAATGTCTGTTGTTTAGGCCACCCAGTCTGTGGTATTTTGTTGTGGCAGCCCAAGCTGATTGAGACACAATAGAAGTGGAATGAAAGATATGGTAATTTATTCAATACAGGAAATAGATGAGGAGTCAAGGGTTGGAGGAGTGTTGAGGTTTAGTGTGCAAAAAGAAAAGTAGACCTAAAATAAGGAACACTGTTAAAGAAAGGGGACCTGATAGAGACCAAAGAAAGCAGCCAGAGAGGTTAAGGGAAAGCAGAAAAGGCTAGTGGGTGGGAATGTTTTCAAAAAGAAGATAATGTTCAATTTGTGCAAATTCTATATGGATGTCAAGTGAGATCAAGTTGAAAGGTATCTGCTGGCTTTGGCGATAAATGTCTCTGGAGATCCTGGCAAGAATAGTTTAAATGTTGTGAGGGCAGAAAGGAAACTGCAGTTGTTAAAATGGGAATGAGGCGTCATAAAGTACAGACAGCAAGTATAGAAGGCACTTTTGAGAATACCAGATGTAAAGTAAGGAAGAGGTGGAGAGGTGATGAGAAGTGGGGCAAGTGAGATTTTTTTGTGGGGAGCTATGATGGGAGACAAGATTTTTGGGAGGAATAGTGTTGAAGAAGAGTTAGAAGAGAGACAACAATTGAAAAGTCAGGTTTCTAAGTGTGCAGGCTGTGATGGGCTATATAGCTCAGGTGCACTGACTGGCTTTAGAAGGAGGGGCTTCATCCTTCATCATGAGAGGAAAGTAAGGATGCTGTCTGTTCTCACATTGTTATAAAGAAACCCCTGAGACTGGGTAATTTATAAAGAAAAGAGTTTGACTTGGCTCACAGTTCCACAGGCTGTACAGGAAGTATGATGCTGGCAGCTTCTCAGCTTCTGGGGAGGCCTCAGGAAACTTACAATCATGGTAGAAGGCAAAGCGGGAGCAGCACTTCACATGATCAGAGAAGGAGTAAAAGAGAGACAGTAAGGATGTGCCACACATTTTTAAACAACGAGATCTTTTGAGAGTTCACTCATTATCATGAGAACAGCACTGAAAGGATGGTGCTAAACCATTCATGAAAAACAACCCCAATGATCCAATCACTTCCCACCAGGCCCCACCTCCCATATTGGGGATTAAAATTAAACATGAGATTTGGGCGGGGACACAGATCCAAACCATATCATTCCATCTTGACCCCTCCCAAATCTCATGTTCTTCTCATATTGCAAAATACAATCATGACTTCCCAATAGTCCTCCAAAGTCTTAACTCAGTGCCCCAGTGAGAACTCTGTGTGGGGGCTCAAACCTCGCATATCCCCTCCATGCTGCCCTAGTAGAGGTTCCCCATGAAGGCTCTGCTCCCACAGCAGACTTCCGCCTGGACATCTAGGCTTTTCCATACATCCTCTGAAACCTAGGTGGAAGCTCTGAAGCCTCAACTCTTGCATTCTGTGCACTGGAAGGCTTAACACCATGTAGAAGCCGCCAAGGCTTACAGCTTGCAGTCTCTGAAGCAGCAACCTAAACTGTACCTGGGGCCCTCTGAGCCATGGCTGAAGCTGGAGTGGCTGGGATGCAGGGACCAGTGTCCTGAGGCTGTGCAGGGAAGCAGGGCTCTGGGCTTGGCCCATGAAACCATTCTTCCCTCCTAGGCCTCAGGGTCTGTGATGGGAGGGGCTGCCACAAAGGTCTCTGAAATCCCTTCAAGGCCTTTTCCCCATTGTTTTGGTTATTAGCACATGGCTCCTTTTTACTTAAGCAAATTTCTGCAGCCTGCTAGAATCCCTCCCCTGAAAATAGGCTTTTCTTTTCTACCACATGGGAAGTTGCAAATTTTTCCAAACTTTCACTTTCTGCTTCCCTTTTAAATATAAGTTCCAACTTTACGTCATTTCTTTGCTCACACACATAAGTAGGTTGTTAGAAGCAGCCAGGTCACATATTGAATGCTTTGCTGCTTAGAATTTTTTTCTGCCAGATACCCTAATTCATCACTCTCAAGTTCAAAGATCCACAGATCCCTAGGGCAGGGATACAATGTAGCCAAGTTCTTTGCTAAGTCATAATAAAAGTGACCAGTTGCCAATAAATTCCTCATTTCCATTTGAGACCTCATCAGCCTGGCTTTCACTGTCCATATCACTATCAGCATTTTGTTCACAACTATTCAACCAGTCTCTAGGAAGTTCCACATTTTCCCTCATCTTCCTATCTTCTGAGCCCTCCACACTCTTCCAACCTCTGCCTGTTACCCAATTCCAAAGCTGCTTTCACATTTTCAGGTATCTTTATAGCAATGCCCCACTCCTCAGTATTAATTTTCTATATGAGCCCATTCTCACATTGCTATAAAGAAATACCCAAGACTTGGTAATTTATAAAGAAAAGAGGTGTAATTGGCTCATGGATGTGCAGGATATACAGAAAGCATGATGCTGGCATCAGCTTGGCTGCTGGGAAGGCCTCAGGAAACTTACAATCATGGCAGAAGACAAAGGGGGAGCAGTACTTCACATGGCCAGAGAAGGAGCAAGGCAGGGAGGGAGGTGCCACCCACTTTAAACAACCAGATCTCATAAGAACTCACTCACCATCATGAATATAGCACCAAGAGGGTAGTGCTAAACCATTCATGAGAAACCACACCTATGACCCAATCACCTCCCATGAGGCCCCACTTCCAATGTTGGGGATTACAACTGAACATGAGTTTTGGGTGGGGACACATATTCAAAGCATATCAGATTGGTGCAGATGTATGTAGGTGTGGAGATAATTCTACCCAATGGATTCCATTTTCTCCATGAGGTAGCAGGCAAGAGTGAGGTAGGTAGGGAGATGTTACAATAGGGGATTGAAGGAGGTGGCTTGAGTAACTGCTGTGAGGTGTGGAAGAGAGACAGAGAACTGACCATAAACACAGTAGGAATGGCCATCAGTGTGGAAACAAGTTGAATTTGTACTCCAAGGAATTTTGATGCTCCAATTCCCTCATCTGTGCAATTTTCTTTTTCCTACTCAGGTAAATATGAAAAGAAGGCAGATAATTAGATTGTTACAAAGTTTGAATTTTGCTATGAATGAGAAAGAAGAATGAGGTGAAAAAAGTTGAAGATTGTGGCAAAGAGAGTGGTCCAAATGAAAGCCCATGAGGTCTAACTGGATAGGGATGGAAGTGAATGTGGGCAAAGGCTCACAGATTATAAAGCAGTAAAGTCAAGACACTGGACATCTTCATGAGGCAGAAAAACAAGTATATTGAGTATAAAACAGCCAGACAGCTAGAAGCAAAAAGATGAAGAATTGAGTGATGTTTGAATTTAAGATTTTTAAGGTATTACAGTTCTGGGTGGGCTTTGGTCATGGGTGGCTGAAATGGAGTGAAAGTAAAGTTGAAAGTATAGTTGAGGAGGTCAAATAATTTAAGTTAGGTGCTCAGTGTGTTTCTACTTCCAGTAAGATGGAGTAGACATACTTTTCCCTAGTCCTCTTCCAAAGTACAACTAAAAAACCATATATATACACCATATATATATACACACACACCCCATATATATATACACCATATATATATACACACCATATATATATACACACACCATATATATATATCATAAGAAGACTGAAAGGAGAAAACAGAAAGCTGACCAGATAAGGATCTTGAGACTGGAGAAATGAAATAGTAGTGAATTCCCTGGATTTTCTTTTTGTCTCATATATTGCAGACTTGGAGTGGAAGAAGCCAGCCAACACAGTAATGGGCATAGACAAAAAACAAAACAAAACAAAAAGCACCAATAAAGTCTGCTCTCTTTAGCCAAAGGACCAGGAAAGAGACAGTTTAGCAAGAGAGAAGACTTTTAAACCTTAACCAGTTGACTATAGCCAAAAATCAAAAAATAACTGTGGTCCACCATAACCAGCAAAGGCCATGTGGAGAGCCTGCACTTCCACACTCACCAGGCTATAACGAAGCATTCCACCTTTTTGCTGGGGTGATGTCAGAGAAGACAGTTGAGCCCTGGAACTTTTGCCCTTGTTGGGTGGTAACTAGTCCTCCTGTGCTCCCCATCCCCCATGATATGGGTTGAGACTACATAGGGAGTATGGACTGAGACCTCATGACTGCAGTGACAAGACAAACCTCCCCTTCCCCATTGGGATGGTGTGAGAGGAGGTCTAGGAGTACTCGAGAGTATCCCCACTGGATTGTCAAAGGAGGCCAAGTGGAGAACTTGAACTTCAACCCTCCCCTGGCAGTCATGAGGCAGCACTCCAAACCCCATGTTCCGTAGAAGCAGTGTCATAGGAGGCTAGCTAAGACAGAAAATTGACTGTATAGCACTCTTAATTATTAACTATAGTCAACCTTATATGTAAGCATTTGGAGCGAAATATCGAGTTATACATATTATACAGTCATGTAATAATGATAGTGATAAGTTGTGATATATGGTATAGCCTGTTGTTCCTAGGCTATAAACCTGTACAGCATGTGACTGTACTGAATACTATAGGCAATTACAGCACAATGGTAAATATTTGTGTGTCTAAATATATCTAAACATTGAAAAGGTACAGGAAAAATATGACATAAAAGATTAAAACATGATCCACCTGTATAGGGCATGAATGGAGCTTACATGACTGGAAGTTGCTCTGGGTGAATCAGTGAGTAGTGAGTGAATGTGAAGGCCTAGAATATTATTGTACACTACTGTAGACTTATGAGCACTGTACACTTAGGCTACACTAAATTTAGGAAAAAATAATATTTCTTTTTTAATTATAAATTAACCTTAGCTTACTGTAACTTGTTTGCTTTATAAACTTTTTAACGTTTTTTAGCTGTTTGGCTTTTTTGTAATAATACTAAGCTTAAAACACCAATACATTGTAAAGCTATGCAAAAATATTTTCTTTCTTTATATCTTTATTCTACAATTTTTCTATTCAAACTTTTTTTTCATTTCTTTTTTAGTTTTTAAACTTTTTGTTAAAAACTAAGACACAAATACACACATTAGCCGAGGCCTGCACAGGGTCAGGATCATCAGTATCATTGTCTTTCATCTCCACATCCTGCTCCATGGGAGATCTTCAGAGGCAACAACATGCATGGAACTGTCATCTCCTATGAAAACAATGCCTCCTTCTGGAATACCCGCTGAAGGACCTGCCTGAGGCTGTTTTACAGAGGCCTCAGCCTCCTGAATAGCTAGGACTACAGTCATGTACCACAGTGTTGAGCTAATTAAAAAAAATTTTTTGTAGAGATAGGGTTTCACTATGTTGACCAGTTTGCTCTCAAACTCCTGGTCTCAAGAGACCCTCCTGCCGCGGTGTCCCAAAATGCTGGGTTCACAGTCATCAGCCACCATGCCTGGCCCAGTTGACATTTAAAAAAGTATATTTATAAGGAGAACACTTTTAAATAATGTTAAATAGTATAGTATTAATAAATACATAAACCAGTAACAAAGTCACTTATTGTCACTACCAAGTATTATGCACTGTACATAATTATATGTGATATACTTTTATACAACTGGCATCACAATAGGTTTGTGTGCACCAGCATTGCCACCAACATGTGAGTAATGCTTTGTGCTACAGTGTTATGACAGCTACAGCATCACTAGGTGATAGGAATTTTTCAGCTCCATTGTAATCTTACGGTACCACCATTGCATATGCAGTCCATTATTGACAAAAACATTGTATATACAGCACATGGCTGTATATACAATTTTTCTTTATCAATTATATCTCAATAAAGCTGGGAAAAAACTTTAAAATACATTTAAAAAGCAAAGTTGAAGTAATAAATACGAAGTCAGAAATAAAAGTGTGAGCAGAGCCATGCTCCCTGTGAAGTCTCTAGGGAAGAATCCTTCCATGTCTCTTCCTTGCTTCTGGTGGCTTATTTGATCCTTGGCATTCCTCAGCCTGTAGCTGCATCACTCCAGTCTCTTCTTCCATCATGACATGGCTTTCTTCCCCATGTGGGTAACTGTGTGTCTTCTTCTTATGAGGACATTAGTTATTGGATTGAGAGAGCATGCTAATATAAATGTAACCAATTATACCTGCAAAGACCCTATTTCCAAATAAGGTCGCATTTTAAGGTTCCAGGTGAACATAAACTTCAAACGTAATGAAATAAGACAATCAAGAGATGGCAACAGGTAAAAGACAGATGTTAGAATTATTTGACAAAGATTTTAAAGCATTGTCACAACGCTTCAATGGGCAATTATAAAAACACTTAAAAATAAAAAAATAGAAAATTGCAACAAAGAAAAGGTATATATAGGAAGAATCGAATAAAATTTCCAGAATCAAAAGATACAACAATTGAAATAAAAAGCTCAGTGGATGAGCTGAACAGGAAAGTGGAAAGTACAGGAGGAATAAATCAGTAAACGGAAGATAAACTAGAAATTACCAATCTAAACAATAGAAAGAAAATACACGGAAAATTGTAACGAACAGAGCCTTAGGCACCTGTGGGACTATAACAAAACGTCTAACATTTATATCATCAGAATGTCTTCGTAGGGAGAAGAGAGGAGAAAGGGGACAGGGTTGAAAAAAGTACTCAGAAATAATGGCTGAAAAGTTCCCAAATTTGGGGAAAGACACAAACCTAGAGATTCAGAAAGGTGAGAAAATCCCAAGCATAAAACCCTTCTGCAAAGCACATGACAGGCAAATTTCTGAAAACTAAAGACAAAGAAAAAAGTCTTGAAAGCAGCAAAGAGAAATGACACCTTACCTTTAGGGAAAAACCAATTTGAATTACAGTGGATTCTCATCAGGAAGTATGTAGCACAACATTTTTTAAGTGCTGAAAGAAAAAAATTATCAGCTTAGACTTCTGTAACTAGGGGAAATATCCTTCAGGCATAAAAGCAAAATCAAGACATTCTCAGATGAAAGAAAACTAAGAGAATCTGTTACCAGCAGACCTAGCAAAAAGAATGGCTAAAGGAAGCCTTTTAAACCTCAGAAGGAAGAAAGAGCCTGGGAAGCAAAAATATGGGTAAATATAATAGACTTTCTTTCTCCTCTTGAGTTTTCGAAATTATGTTTTACCATAGAAGCAAAAATGATAACATTGTCTGACATGGTTCTAAATATATGTACAGGAAATAAGTAAAGATAATTTTTTAAAGAGGTAGGTAAAGAGACAAAAGGGAGATTTACAGTTCACTTAAACTGGTAAAACAACTGCATCAATAGACTGTGATGAGTTATGTAAATATAGTGTAATACTTAGAGCAACCACTAAAAAAGCTATACAAAAAGATAGTCTCAAGAACACTATAAATAAATAAAACAATTCTAAAACAATGTTAAGTAACCAACAGGAAGGCATAAAAAAGAAAAAAGGAAATAATGCAGAGAGAACATGTAGAAAAAGAAAAAAGACTTAAGCCCTAAAATATCAATAATACATTAAATGTCAGTGGTCAAAATAGACATTAACAGACTGGATTAAAAAACATGATCCAACTATATGCTGTCTATAAAAAACTCACTTCAAATATAACTATACAGGCAGGTTGAAATTAAAAGGATGGAAAAGGATATATCATGGGAACATTAATCAAAAGAAATGAGAAATGGTTATATTAACATCAGACAACATAGACTTCAGAATAAAGAAAATTACCTAAGATGGAGAGGGATGTTACATGGTAATCGTAAAGTTCTACATACCAAACAACAGATCTGCTAAACATGGGAAGCAAAAATTGATTTCAATGAAAGGATAGGCCAGGCACGGTGGCTCACTCCTGTAATCCCAGCACTTTGGGAGGCCAAGGCAAGGGGGTCACTTGAGGTCAGGAGTTCCAGGTCAGCCTGGCCAGCATGGTGAAACCCCGTCTCTACTAAAAATGCAAAAATTAGCCAGGCGTGGTGGTGCACGCCTATAATCCCGGCTACTTGGGAGGCTGAGGCAGGAGAATGGCTTGAACCTGGGAGGCGGAGTTTGCAGTGACCCGAGATTGCTCCACTGCACTCCAGCCTGGGCAACAGAGCAAGACTCTGTCTCAAAAAAATAAATAAATAAATAAATTAAATAAGAAGAATAAATGAAAGGATAAATAGACATATACATGATTATATTTAGTGACTTTAAACTCTTTTCTCAACAATTGATAGAACAATTAGGCAGAAAATCAGCAAGGATATAGAAGAATCCAACAACCCCATCAATCCATAAAATCAAATTGGTACTTACACAACAGTAGAATACATTCATTAAGTGTCCTTAGAACATGTGCCAACATCAACCATATCCTGGGCCATGAAATGAACCTCAACAATTTTAAAGAATTGAAATCATACAGAGTTCTCTAACTACCATGGGATCAAACTAAAAACCAGTAAACAGAAAGAAAATCGAAAAGTCTCCAAACACTCAGAAACTAAACACTGCAGTTCTAAATAACTCAAGAGTCAAAAAGAAAATCTCAAAAGAAATTGATGCATTGAACTGAATGAAGATAAAACAAAATTGTGTTTTTGAAGATAGCAAAATTGTGGGATGAAGCTAAAGCAATGATGACAGGGACATTTATAGCACTAAATGTACCCATTAGAAAAAGGAAGAAGAACAAAATCAACGATCTAAGATTTCACCTCAAGCATGTAGAAAAGGAAGAGCAAAGCAAACTCAAAGCAAACAGAAGGAAGGAAATAATGACAATAAAAAGACAAATCAATGAAATAGAAAACAGAAAAACAAGAGGGAAAATCAATAATACAAAAGCTGGTACTTCAAAAAGATCAATACATTTGATAAACTCCTAATAATACTGACAAAGCAAAAGGAGAGAAGACACAAATGATCAATATCAGGAATGAAAGAAGATATCACTACAGACCCTGCAGACACTGAAAGATAATAAGGGAACACTACAAAAAGCCTTAATCATGTACAGTTGACAATGCAGATAAAATAGACCAATTCTTCAAAAATAAGAAGCGACCACACCTGACCCAATACAAAATAAATAATTTGAATAGCCCTATCGTCGTTAAGAAAATTGAATTTGTAATTTAATAATTCCCCCCAAAGAAGTCTCCGGGCTTAAATGATTTCACTGGAAAATTCTATCAAACATTTAAACAATTAGTACCAATTTTGCAGTTTCTTACAGAAAATAAAGGAGGAGAAATCACCTCTCAATTCATTTTATGAAGCTAGTATTATCCTTATACCAATGCATACAAAGGCAGTATCAAATAAAAAAACTTCAGATCAAGAGTCTCATAAATATAGGATGCAAAAATCTTTAACAAAATACTACAAATAGAATTCAGTAAATGTACAAAGAAGTATACACTATGACTAAGTGGGGTTTACGCCAAGGATGCAAGCGGTTCAATATTTGAAAATGCATCAGTATAATCCATCATATTAACAGGCATAGAACCCAGAAATAGACCCACACAAATATGCTCAGTTGATTTTGACAGGGGTGCAAAAGTGATTCAATGGAGAGAAGCTAGCTTTTTCCACAAATAGTGCTAGGGAACTGGACATTTATCAACAAAAAAATTGAACCTCAACCTTATACAATAATAAACTTACAATATGTCACAGACTTAAATATAAAACAGAAAGCTATACACCTTATAAGAAAAACCATAGGAGACTCTCTCTGGAATCCAGGGCCAGGTAAACAACTCAGACTTGACACCGAAAACACAATTCATAAAAGGAAAAATTGGTGAACTAGACTTCATCAAAATTAAAAACTTTTTATCTGTGACAGACACAGGATGAAAAGAATGAAAAGACAAGCTACAGACTGCAAGAAAATATTTGCCAACCACATATACAACAAAGGTAAGCAATCCAATTAGAAAATGAACAGGCCAGGCATGGAGGTTCACGCCTGTAATCCCAGCACTCTGGGAGGCTGAGGCAGGTGGGTCACGAGGTCAAGAGTTCGAGTGAAACCCTGTCTCTACTAAAAATACCAAAATTAGCTGGACATGGTGGTGGGTGTCTGTAATCCCAGCTACTCGGGAGGCCGAGGCAGGAGAATCGTTTGAACCCGAGAGGCGGAGGTTGCAGTGAGCTGAGATGGTGCCATTGCACTCCAGTCTGGGTGGCAGGGCGAGACTCCATCTCTTAAAAAAAAAAAAAAGAAAAAGAAAATGGACAAAAGGCATGAAGAGGCATTTCACCAACCAGGATATATAAATCGCAAATAACCACATGAAAACATGTTCAACATCATTTGCCATTAGGAAAATGCAAATTACAAAATCACAAGATAATTCTTTACACCTATTAGAATGACTCAAAAATGACGACGACACCAGATGCTGGGGAGGATGTAGACAAATTGGACCACTTGTACATTGCTGGTGAGACTATAACCGCAAATGGTACAGTCACTCTAGAAAAGTTTGCAACTAAATATGCCAACTACTTTACGACTCAGATGTTACATTCTTGAACATTCATCCTGGAGAAATGAAGATGTATGTTCAGACAAAAACTTGCACGCAAATGTTTATATTAGTAACTTTATTTACAATAGCCCCAAACTGCAAGCAACCTGGATGTCCTTCAACAGGTGAATGATTAAACAAACTGGTACATCCCTACCATGGAATACTATTCAACAGTAAATAGGACAAACTATTGACATAGGCAACATCCTGAATGAGTGTCCAAAGAATTATGCTGAATTTAAAAAGCCAATTCCAAAGGGTTACATACGATAAGATTCCATTTATAAAACATATTTAAAAAGGACAAAACCATAGAAATGAGAACTGATTAGTGGTTGTAGGGACAGGGAGGGAGCTGAGGCTGGAGAGAAGCTGGTGTGGCTATGAAAAAGCCAACATGAAGGATTTTTGTGGTGATGGAAATATTCTGTATCAGGATTATGTCAATGTTAATATCCTGGTTGGCAGTTAGCATGCTATTATTTCATAAGACGTCATCATTGAGGGAACTGAGTAAAGAGTACATGGGATCTGTCTGTATTATTTCTTACAACTGCATGTGAATCTATAATTGTCTCAAAATTAAAAGTGTAACTTTTTGAAAAAGGGGTTAGGTGCTAGAGCGATCATCCCAACAGACACTGAATCGCCAGGAGGATGGCAAGACTTTGGGTGGAGCCAGCAGCATTTCTGCCACCTTCTCTCACTCTCTGCAAGCTATCACTGCTTTCCAAAGTGGGTGGGCCACTGAGTGCATGGCTGGAGTTCTCTTAAAGACCTGCAGTCACCATAACACTCTGCCCCAACTAGATAGGCTCCTGGTCTCCAGGCCTATTGTGCTCTAGACCAGGCCTGGTCACCAGGCCTTTTGTGTTCTCCAGATTATCTGGATGTCCCTAAAGCCACAGTGGCCTAGGTTTTGGACAAAGGGGCATGATGACTAGAGATTTCAAGACTGAGGACAAATGGCCAAGGTCACATGCTCCAAGGGTGGGTACCAGCACATCATCCCTCAAAGGCCAGACGGAATAAGCTGCATCTTCGTGGTCATCAGTGTGCGGAGAAGCCCAGTTCTCCCATGCTCCAAAAGAGCTCAGTCAATGTTGCAGAGGGCCCTTCTTTCTTCTGCCATGAAAATATGGTATACCTTCCACATGACAGAGTGTTTACCTGTAGAGACTGTCAGTCCACGCTGATGGGGAATTAAAATTGTAATTTGCAATGTTTAAACTGCAAGGCAACTTAATTGGAAAAGACTGAGATATTGTTATCTGAAAAGTCTAAGTTGTTCCTACTGCCCAGCCAGCAGGGTGGGACAGGTGCTTATGAGGTCACTTACAAGGGGGTAAAGATGCTTCCTTTGCTTGCACACCTTTGCTCCCCTATGCCACTTCTAACTACATCTGCTGTCATCAGTGTCTTCTTTTTTAATCTCACTGCCTTCCTTGAGTGACATTCCCATCATCAGGAAAGAAAGTACTCTACTGGCAGAGTTCTTCCACTGTCTCAATTACATACGTATGACCAGGTCTGAGCCTTTTTTTTTTTTTGAGATGGAGTCTTGCTCTGTCACCCAGGCTGGAGTGCAGTGGCGCAAACTTGGCTTACTGCAACCTCCGCCTCCCAGGTTCAAGCAATTCTCCTGCCTCAGCCTCCCAAGTAGCTGGGATTACAGGCACGTGCCACCATGCTAATTTTTTTTTTTTTTTTTTTTTTGTATTTTTAGTAGAGACAGGGTTTCACCATGCTGGCCAGGCTGGTCTCAAACTCCTCACCTTGTGATCTGCCACCTCGGCCTCCCAAAGTGCTGGGATTACAGGCGTGAGCCACCGCACCCGGCCTGAGCCTCATTTTTTTATTTGTAAAATGAAAGACTAGTATTTGAAATATCTCTAACATTTTTTCTAGATCTTGTAATTTATGGCTCTATGAAATGTCCTTATCTTCCAGCACTGTCTTGCCAAGTTTTCATTGTAGCAAATTAAAATAAAAGTATATCAACCAGGATTCACCTTAGAGGGGGCAAAAAAATCTTTATTTAATAAATGTTATTAAAGACATCCATGAGTCATTTGGCTGAAAAAAGTAGGCCCCAATCCACAGTCTAAAGGAAGAATGCAAAATAAAAAATATGATGAATTTATGTGTTTAATTAAATGAATGAGATCGGATTTCTTTTCCTTTCTTTTCTGTTTTTTCTTTTTCTTTCTTTCTTTCTTTTTTTTTTTTTTTGTTTGCTGCCCTCTCCCCCCAAAAAAGAGAAGATGAAGAGAGGCAGCAAAGGTAGGATGAGTGAGAACAAGATGGGGCACCCAAATGATTTTTCAAAGCAGCTATGCCTAATGTGCAATTTTTAGATGTGCACATTACTAGGCTGTACGTTTGTATCCCCCGCACCTGCAGTAATCACTGCATCTCAGAAAGCCTTTGTGCAAGTGGTTTTTGGTGGAAACTAAGAAAAGAGGCAGGGTTTCAGTAAAGGGAATAAATGAATGGCGAAAGAAGCAGGACAGAGCCTGGTGAGGAAGGTGCTGGATTTTCCAGAGGGCCTGGAGTAGGGATTCAGGCCAATGCTACCTAGGTCTTAACGTCTTAATGGCAGGGAGACCCCAGCCCACATCTGGTTTACATATCCTTTTCCCCTTCACCATCTTCTCTACGAAACCTTTGTTGAGCCCTTCCAAATGGCGATTCACCCACAGCACCACATTTTAATAAATTCTTGGGAGACATTTACCCTATTCTACCCTGATTTATAGTTATCTGTACATCTGCCTGACACAGTATACCAGATTGTGCACTATTCAGGGACTCTGGCCTTACAGTGCCAACAATAGTAACTGCTCAATGGTAATTTATTGAATGGAATTTCCTTCTCAACCATCCTCCTCTATTCTCCTGGAGGCTTTTAGTTGGGATGAGTCACACTGTTGACACATAGCAAACAATAACAATGACAATGAATGTGAACACCAGGGGTATTTCATATTTGCAAAAAAATAATATCTGGAGTGCTTGCAAGTAGGAAATCATATATATGTGCTTGGGGTGGGATGAGGAAGGGAGGCTTAACCACTAGTTCTTTTACCGCTTTCTCAACTGACAAAGATCCACATGGAATATACTTTCATCTCCCATATAAAATTAATTGTACAACTGTTCCAGAGAAAACTGTATGAACAAACTTTAACCTCATGACTTCCATTATTTTATAATAAAAGGCTTAAAGCATAATGTGAGCTTTTTTTAGATGTGAAGTTCCGTGTGAGGAGTGTGTTGTTAATTTCATATTAATGCAGGGTGCCAGCAGAACTCAGCACAGAATCTAAAGAAGGAAATCATGTTCCTGCAGCTCTGATATCTGGTGAGCAGGGTTTGGCTAATTCTTTACTTTCTCTTAGGTGAAATGAACATCCTTCCCACAATGATGCAACACAGACCTTGGCAACACGTTTATCTCCCCAGGTTCCCCCACGAACAATCATGAAACAAAAGAGAGACAATCCTTTGCTAAAACATAGCTCTGTTACCAGCAAATATGCAGTGTCTACAGAGCATTAATTGATATTTGTACTCCATCACCTACTTCTCTTTGAGAAGGAGACCTCACAAAGTTGACATGTTTTTCCTATTTGTATGCCTTGGATATAGCTTCTGACCTTACCTTATGCATATTCCTGGGAGTTAGATGTGAGATATTATTTTTGTATACATCAGTGAAAATTTGACAATACTGTATCATCTGCCTATAATGAGCTTCCTTGCAGAGAAGATGAAAATCGAATCACAGCCTTTTCCTCAAACATGCTTCAGGTATTGTCCTATTTCTTTGGAAGGCTTCATGAAATCTATATCCCAGAAATTAAACTAGAATCATTTTCTCCCTGACCACAGGGTTTTATCTGAATTGAAGCCTTCCCCTGAAGTTAGTGTGATGTTCCTTTCTAAGTCCTGCTCTTGCACAATCGGTACGGTGCCTGATGACACATTTTTCTTCCATTTCTGTCTTATCGTATGCCTTTTACTACCAATTAATGTGGTTCTTTAAATAGGTTATGTGTAGAGACTAGGAGGGAGGAGAGGAGCGGAGCTCTGTGTGTAGTCACAGAGCAGGCCACACTACCTGGCCACCAGAAGGGGCTCCAGCAGGCTGTGTGCGAACCTCTAGCCTTGTCATCTTTTCTCAAAATTTTGAAAAACTTCAGGACAGAAGGAAAACAGAAGCTGAGCAATTTCCAGCAGCAGGTGGATGGTCCCTTTAGCAGGGAGAGAATGGGTGCCCAGTGGGCCACGCTCCAGTATCCCGTGACTTGTCTGGGGGTCCAAAGCATCTTCCCTTCCTTCCCCTGCTTCCTCTCCTCTTTGCATTCACTATTCTTGTGGCTAATCCAGTAAAAGCTAAAATAGTTGTTCTAAATAGAAGCATTTGGGAGACTTCGTTGGGAAAAGGAGGAAGACGTGGCATCACCATTAGCTGCATGAAGAAGCTTCCCCTCTGTTTGCTTTTACATATTCCTTGAGGGCTGCCTAGCTCTTTTTGTGACAGTATCATACGAATCCAGGTGTTTAATAAGTTAATGAATATTAGTTAACAATGAAAGATGACTTCACGAAGCATGCAACATTTTACTTGGCTTGTAAAATTAAAACAGAAGCCACTTTGAACTCTTTTGGGGAAAAATATGGATACTTTCACTCAACCACAGTAGCCTTCTCCATCCTATCTTGAAAGCTGCCTGCAGAACCCTGTCCCAGTCATTCTGACAGCTTTCCAGGTTAGGAGACTAACAGACACACAGTCTCCTAACTGTTTTTTGTAGTGGATTCTTTTCTCTTTAATAAGCTACTTGGTTTCTCAGTACCTGGCTCTATTCCTACATCCTTTCTCAGCCGAGGGCTTGGTCCTCCCTTCACCTATTGTCCCACCAAAGGAATTTGGGTCTCTCTCTCTCTCTTTTTTTTTTTTTTTCCTTTTCTTGGCCTGGGGGCCCTAAAGTCTTGAGCACAGCAACCTTCATTCAGATTTTAAAATTAAAACCCGCTGCCAGTGTGAGGCATGTGTGAGTGATCCTGCCGATACAAAATTGTTGGCTCTATTGTAGCCTCTATTTTTACATCTGTCAGCCAGAAAGCCACAAGGAGCTGGATGAAGAAAGGGACGATGGTTTGCCAAAGATGATGTAAGGACCCAGACTGGCTCATATTGTGCATACAGCCAGCAACTGTTGAGTGTTGAACGCATGTTCTAATTCTACCATCTTTCCTGTCTTCCTTCTCATTTCCCCCATACAACTTGCCCACCCAACAAGTTGGGGAAAGTTCGGAGCCAACAACACTGAACCTATATGGCATGGAAGAGATTCCATGCACTTCGGAATGGGCAAAATATGTGCTCATGGTTCCTTACTTTAAAATCCTTATAGCACATTTTTGCCAACATTTACCAATGTGCTACCAACTGTGAATTTGTGTGAAGAATCAAGCATAGCATTTCAAGGTGATAACCCCATATGTAACATTTTGCTAGGTCTCTTTCAGGGAAGTTTTCATGGCCCTCAATGGATTGTACTCCACAAACCAAGGTCGGAAGAAGACTAGAATGCTTGGTGAAACTGAAAGTGGTGAGTTTCATAGAAAATCATGGGAAAAACATCTTTACAGCCTCAAAAAATCCAAATAAACAAGAGAAGCACTCTGAATAGCAGGTCAGATGTTCTATGTAATTTTAAATGGAGTTTCAGATAAGTACTGAATGTTCCATTTTAGATTCATATATAGGAGTTAAAGTAAAATTTTCTCTTCCTTCGTATTGATGATGGCCCAAGCTGATTCAACACAGACAAATGAACCTGTTGTAAATATTCCGAAGGAAAAGTTGATAAATCAGCTCCTATTCTTTTCACTTTAGGGAGAGTTTTATTGGATGATAAATAGTGGAAATGTATCCATTCTGAACTCAGAATGACTGCTTTGCAAAAAAGTCATTTTTAAGCTAGCTTATAAGTTCAAATCATTTCAAAGCTGGCTTTCTTTTTCAGTGGGCGGTCCTTGAAGTAGGGGAAAAGGGGATGATCTGGAGGCTTTACCGAAAGTGGTTGCAGTAAACTAATTCCCAACACTTCTGCCTGGCTTCCTTCTTGTCTCCCTTCCCCACACCCATGGATGTTAAAACCAACATCCATGTTGGTTTTAAAAGCCACATAACTCAGAGAAAAAAAATAGCTGGGTGGAAGGTAGGCTTAGCCAAGACTCCACGTGGCAGCCAAGGTACAGGCCTCAGGAGGCCGCTGCTCTGTCATTCAGCTCTGAGAATTCCTGCTCCTCCCCGCTTTGCCCTGGAAAGAGCGCTCTTGGGCTGCTGCTGAGAGCTCAGCCTGAAACCTCGCGTTCAGGTTCATTACTACTTCAGCAGTTTGCAGCAGGGAGACAGGGCAGAATCCTGCTCTGATTGGCTGCCTGCCTCTGACTTAACAGCGGCCCAGCAAATCACTAGCCTGTACTCCAAGAGCAGAAAGATGAATTGTAACAGCCAAGGCCCTGGGGGAGAAAAAAAGAGCAACCACCACCAAAACAAAACCGTGCACGCAGCTTCTGGAGGGACCCCAGAGAGCCTGCTCTCTTCTGCAGGAAGCCCTTCTGGGCAGGCCCGTTTGCACCCCAAACTCCTGGGCACTCCGCTGAGTTCATACCATTTTCAAAGTAGGTCATTCAAAGTCATCTCAGCAGAGAGGGAGAAGCTGTCAGCAACTGTCATCAGAGCCTGGGAGGAGGCCCAGACCTTGCACTGGAGGGCGGGGAACATAAGGCTGGGGCCGCTGAGGCAGGAGGCGACTACTGAGATGCTCACTCGTCTTTCTGAAACAGCGACAGATAGGCTTAAGCAGATCCACCCCCTTTGCTGTTCACAATCGGTCAGGGACTAACTGTTCCAGGCAAACCTCTAGCAGGACTTAAATGATAACCTGAATGAAAATTCACTCTAAGGAGGATGATGTCATCTTTATTCAGCTCTTTGTTCTACGTGTTCAGAAAATTCATTGTTATTTATGAGGCACGTGGGGTTTTTCTAAGAAGGCATGCTGCTACCCCCTGAGGAAAATGCAAGTAAAAATACATGGATGTATGCAAAATTTTCCTAACTAATGTAGTGAGGAAAATACATACAAAACAAATGCACGTATCATTAGAAATATATACCTCGTACATGTTCTTAAATACATAAAACTCACACAGTGTTATTCACTCTCACACTGATCACAAGGGAAACTCCACTTTCTTGATCCATGACATGCATAGACACATGTTAAATGAGTGCCTGCAAAATATATATTGTCTTTAAACATGACCTACCTTCAGGTATCATTAAGAAGTTACCTTTGCTGTGCTATTTCCTTCATCCTGTAATACCCTCCCTTTCCTCTTCCGGCAAAACCTACCCACCTTTCAAAACTCCTTTTAAATTCTTCCTCTTCAGGAAGCATTCTCTGTCTCCTGATTCTCAGTGATTATTTCTCTCCGGCCAGAACCCTGCAGCAATAAAAGTAGCCGATACCACACACCTAGGAATAGCTTTCATACCATGTGGTTGCTCTCTAATTGTTTACTGCACCATAACTCCTAGAAAGCAGGGGCAGTGTCTCATGCTTCAGTTGTACATCCCACGTATTTAGCACCAACCTATTGCTTTAAGGACAACGGAGAAATGAAGGGGAGGAGGAAGGAAGAAAACTAACATTTATTGAATGCCTAGTAGATACTAGCTACTGCACCTAGATTTCTGCAGATTTCTTTTTCATTTAAAACTCATAATGGCCCTAGTGTGGAAGATTTGCTTTCCACCATTTTAAAGATAAGGAAACAGAGGCTTAGAACAGTTACATAACTTAACCCAAACCAAACAGCCAATAAGCAGAGGAACCAAGACTCAAACGCGGCTGTCTGACTCTCAGCTTTTTCTACTGGCCTCTGATCCTCAAACTTGGCTGATCAGCTTTTAAAATAATCAGCTTCAGATACCTCGGGTCCACCTCTGAAACTTTTTATCTGCATTTCTAAGCCCAGGAGAGCAGGAAGAATGTATTACATTAACGGCAATGTTTCCAGCAATGCCTTGCATAGAGTAGCAGTCAGTAGACACTTGTTAAATGGATAAGTGCATTCCATCCATCCAGAGCAGTAGTTCTCAGGCCTGTCCATAAGTTAAAATCACCTGGACAGCTGATCAAGCAATGACTTTCTCTAGGCCCTACCCCCAGAGAGATTCTGATGCAATCGGTGTGGGGTGGGGCTGCCTGGCAGGCATCCTAGTTTTCAAAAACTCCCCAGGCAATTCACATATGCAGCCCAGGCTGAAAACCATTGGTCCGGAGTGAGGTCATGGCATCTGCAGATTTTTAAAAGCTCCACAGGTAATTTTGATCTGCAGCCAGGGCTGAGAGCTACCGCCTACACATCATGCTGCCTCTCTCTGGATTTTATAAATGGGAAAGCATTACTTTCTAAAAATAATTCTGTCAACAAGTATGGGAGTGCTCACCCAGGCACAGCAGCGTACCGTTTGGGGGATACATTATAGAAGAAACAATGGGGCCTGCTGTCACCTGATTTCTAATCTGTAACTAGCTGAGTGCTAACTTGTTCTTTGATTTTTGTCTGTCATGGGCTAGTTGGAGAATGATTTATGAAAGCAGCAGACCAGGAGCCTTGTTTTGCAGCTAGGAGAAAGAGAATGAATATGTTGTCTACTGAGCTAAAGGATGCCTTTTAACCTTTATGAGCTTGAAAAATAAAATTGTGCCAATGTGTATATTTTCACTATCAATACATAAGAAAGAGTGGGGAATTAAGAATATTAAAATACACAGCTTTCTGCAAGTTGTGAAAGATGGGCAAGAGGAGGAAGAAAAAAGACAATGCCTGTATATAAACCCCACATATGTTTCATAACACCTCTCATGATCTGGAAATCAGGGAAAATTACATACCATGGGTTTATGTGTTGTTAGCTTTTAACATTTCCTAAAGTGAATTATCCAGAGTGTATCAGAAAACAACTTAATATTAGGGAGATATGTTCTTATTACTTTATGTAATAAGCCCAACCGAAAGCAGATGCATTAAACATGACTGTAAAAGTCATTTTGCCATTATGTAATTATTATGAGCACATAAATAGCCACTGTTAAGAATCAAGGAACAGGAACACTTAAGAGTAAATTATTTTAACATTGCGGAAAAACTTTTTATATGCACTGTGAAATTTGTATGCAATTAAATAATAGGTGCTATCTACTGGGCACTTAACTTTGTGCCAGGCAGTCTTCAACATGCTTTTCACTTATTCTTCACAATAAAGAGATGAAATAGATACTACTATTATCATATTCTTCTTTTACAGAGAAAAAAAACCTGAGACACAGAGGGGCTAATCAACCTGCCCAAGGACACACAGCTAGGAAGTAGTAAACCGTGATTCTAATTCTGATTTCATAGCTGATGGTGTTAACCAGTATACAGAAAAAATAACGTTTGCCTGATGCTGATGTTATGTTGTTTTAAGCAATTGCATCTTTTTCATTTTATGAGACCCTGACATATGGTAATCAGAGAAAACAGATTTCCTGGGGGAAAGCCACCACTGCTCATCCCAAACTTAATTCCACATGCTGTCTTTTAGTTCCTACTACTAAATGCAATTTCTAAAATACCTTTCTCACAGCACTGACACCCAGAACAACAAATACAAAAAGCCCCAATTATGTGTAAGGTACCATACAGGGCTAGAAGATAAGCCAAACACAGCCCTTGTATCCCTTGTCTTTAAGAATCTTTTTAAAAATGCAGACAGATCCCCATTTAAAATCTTTCTGTGACTTTTCCCTCTGCACATCCCAAGCCCCCATGGTGACAGCCATCATGATTTGTCCCTCCAGCTCCAGTTCCTCTTGTCCCCCTTGATGGGTTGAGCTTCAGCCACACTGGGCTTCTCCAGAGCTTTGAATGCTTCCAGTCCTTTCTAAGGTAAGGGTTTCCACAGGCACTGTTCCCACCACCCCACAGGATTTCCTCCTTGCCTACTCTTGCTGCCGCGGGGAAACTCCTGCATGCAATAAATCACTGCCCAAACATCCCTTTCCCGGGAGATTCTTCCCTGATGGGTGGGACCAGGTCCTATCTCTTTGCTAGGATTTCTCATAACCTCCTCTACTTTTCATTCCTGGAACCTAACCACTGTATGTGATCTTTATTTGTGTAGTCATTTGTTGAGTGTCTCTGTCTTCCATTAGGTTGCAAAGTCTCATGAGGAGGGAGGAGAACGTGTTGATTACACTAGTCCATGCATCTAGCATCTGATATTCCACCACATGGTAGACTCTAAATACTTGTTTTAAGATATATTCTTTCATTTATTTATTTTTATGTTTATTTGTATATTTATTTTGAGACAGAGTCTCGCCCTATTGCCTGGGCTGAAGTGCAATGGCGTGATCTCGGCTCACTGCAACCTCCACCCCCCGGGTTTAAGTGATTCTCCCACCTCAGCCTCCCGAGTAGCTGGGAATACAGACACCCGCCATCATGCCTGGCTAATTTTTTTTTTTTTTTTTCGTATTTTTGTAGAGACGGGGTTTCACCATGTTGGCCAGGCTGGTCTTGAACTCCTGACTTCAGGTGATCCGCCCACCTTAGCCTCCCAAAAGTGCTGGGATTACAGGCGTGAGCCACCGTGCCTCCTATTCTTCCTTTTTTTTTTTTTTTTTTGAGATGGAGTCTCGCTCTGTCGCCCAGGCTGGAGTGCAGTGGCACAATCTCGGCTCACTGCAAGCTCCGTCTCCCAGGTTCACGCCATTTTCCTGCCTCAGCCTCCCGAGTAGCTGGGACTTACAGGCGCCTGCCACCACGCCTGGCTAATTTTTTTTATTTTTAGTAGAGGCGGGGTTTCGCCGTGTTAGCCAGGATGGTCTCGATCTCCTGACCTTGTGATCCGCCCGCCTCGGCCTCCCAAAGTGCTGGGATTACAGGCGTGAGCCACCGCGCCCGGCTATTCTTCCATTTAAATGTCATCTATCCCTTTGGTCCCAGGGGCTGTCATGGCTCTGCTGTAACTGGGTCCAGGATTCTGCACTAACCTTTGTTCTTCCTCCACAACCCCCTCAAATTATCCTAATTTTCATGTTCCATTTGCTTCCCGCTGGACCTTGACTGATACAGAGAAGAATTAGATGGGCTAAAAAGAAAAAAGAAAAAACCTGAGTGGTTCAGGCAGAGGCGTAGTGATTTACAAAGGTGAAGCCTCTTAAAAACCATTTTAATATTGTCATTTACATGTCTAAATACATAATGCTGGGCATTTACCTGAAAATAACACGCATATTTGAAGAGCGAACTGATCCCAAGTCAGATTACATTGTATTAGGAGATGAAAAGCCCAATTCAATTCTTGTGAAACAGGCTCCAAGTCTCAAGTGCATCCGGCTCCTACTGCTTGGCTAGATGGGGATGGTGAGTGGGGGGCCTGCTCATCTACCTAAACCCCCACCACTCACCAAGAGGAAACACTGCGGAAGAAAAGAGAAGAAATGGCAAACTGTGGACAATGTCTTCTGTATTGTAGCAGCATCTTCTGCCTCCCTGCACACAGAAACACAGCGCCTCATCCTTGCAAGGACACTGCCTACTACTCCAGCTCACATGGCTCCCTGGGAAGCAGCCGCTGGCTTCCTCCACGTGAGCATCTTCACAGTAGGAGCCAGATGAGACCAAAGTCACTTTTTTCATCCCCCTCCCCACAAAGAATATTAAACAAATAAAACTATTTTGGGGGGATTAAAACAACAGAAATGTATTCTTTCACAGTTCCAGTGGCTAGAAATCCAAAATGAAGGTGTTGATGGGACCGTGCTCCCTCTGAAGCCTCCAGGGAAGAATCTTTGCTCATCTCTTCCACCTTCTGGTAGTTGCTGGCAACCCTGTCATTCCATGGCTGGTGCTGCAGCACTCCAGTTTCTACCTTTGTTGTCACATGGCCTTCATCCTTCTCTGCGTGTTGTCTATGTGTCTCCAAATCTCTCTTCTCCTACGGAGACCAGCCACTGGATTCATGGCCTGCCCCAATCCAGTAGGACCTCAGCTTCACTTGATTACATCTGCAAAGACCTTATTACCAAAGAAAGTCACATTCACAGGTACTAGGGGTTAAGGCTTGAATGTATCTTTTAGGGAGTGTGATTCAACCCACAACACTGGCTATGAATATAAAACCAATTATTTTCTTCTTTCCCCTTTCTCCTATTTTCTATAAGGAATGTTGGTGGTGGTTCTTTCTTGTTGTTTTCTTAGTCCAGTTACAGGTCTCTCAATTTTGTTGGTAGTTATTAAATTTAAAATCTAGCCTTTAGGTTATAGGCTATCTGGGTAGAATTGCAGCTGAACTAGAAGCAGAATTAATATCTCCTAGGTGTAGATATGGTAATGGATAGGATTTTGTGCCTTTCTCCTTTTCCTCTTCATTGGAATAGTTGCTTGCTGTTGTTGTTATGCATGGTGTTGCCATCCTTGCAATATGGAAGTTTAAGTACAGTAGTAGGAAGGTACTGAGGAGCCAAAAGTAGATTCTTCTGGTGATTTGGGGGAGACTGGTGGGAGATTGCCTAAAGAAAAGAGGAGCCATCTTTGTTTTCTGCTTCTGATGGAGCTTCCAGAAGCTTCTGAGTTCCTACTCAGGCAACTGCAGCAGCACAGCTCCTGATGGAGCTCCGATTTTGGCAGTGGTAGTGACAATGGTAGGTGACTTGGGTTCCTGTTTTCATTTATTCCTTCTCTAATGCTTTTCCTTTCTTTCTTCGGATCTGACTTTCTGACCTATATCATTTTTCTTTTTTCTGAAAAATTTCTTTGAATATTTCTTTAAGGCAGGCCCATTTGTGACAAATTTCCTCAATTTTTGTTTGTCTGAGGAAGTCTTTGCTTCTCCTTCACTTTGGAAGGATAATTTCACTGGATACAGAATTCTGGGTTGGTGGATTTATCCTCAAATATTTTAAATATTTCAATCTACTCTCTTCTTGTTTGCATAATTTCTGAAGACAAAAGTCCAATGTAATTATTGTCCTTACTCCTCTGCAAGTTAGGTGTTTTTCCCTTCTGGCTTCTTTCAAGATTTTTTCTTTGTCTTTGGTTGTTCTGCACTTTGAATGTAATATGCAGAGGTTATCGATTTTAGGGTATTTATCCTGCTTGGTGTTTTCTGAGCTTCCTGGATCCATGGTTTGGTGTTTGTTATTAACTCTGGAAAATTCTCAGCTATTACTACTTCAAATCGTTATTTTCTGTTTGTTTCTCATTTTCTTTTCCTTATGGCACTCTCATTATACATATGTCATGCCTGTTGTAGTTGTTCCACAGTTTTTAGATAGTCTGTTCGATCTTTTTCTTTCTTTTTTTTGTCTCCTTGCATTTCAGCTTTGGACATATCTGCAAGCTAACTGATTCTTAGCATTCATTTACTGATAAGCTCAACAAAGGTGTTCTTCATTTCTGTTATGATGTGTTTTGATTTCTAGCATTTCCCTTGTTTTTCTGAGTTGTCATCTCTCTGTTTACATTACCAATAAGTTCTTTCATGTTGTCTATTTTTTCCATTAGAGCTTTTAGCATATTAAGCAGAATTATTTTAAAATTCCTGGCCTGATAATTCTCAAGACTGTCATATCTGAGTCTGGTTCTGATGCTTTCTCCGTCTTTTGAGATTTTTTTTTTTTTTTCCTTTTACCATACCTTGTCATTTTTTGTTGAAAGCTGGACATGATGTATTGGGTAAAAAGAACTGAGGTAGTTAGGCCTCTAATGTGAGGCTTTATGTTTATCTGGCTGAGAGTTATCTGGCTCTGGTTGTGGTGTCAGAGGCTACAGTTTCTTCTAGTGTTCTTGTTTTCATTTCTCCTGTTGTCTTTCAGTTTTCTTAGCAACTCCTTGAATAAGGTCTGTGGTTTTATTTTCAATATGTTCAACTTTTTCCTTGTTGTTAGAAAAAGAGTGATAACTTTTCAATTTGCTACAGGTCAGGCTGAAATTTGGCAGTTCAGATACAACTTTTAAAGTTTATTTTATAGAATCTGAAAAATACAGAAAATTATTAACTATAAAATTAAAATCACCAATAATTTTACTACCCAGAGATGGTGGGTGTGCTTTCTATGCCTATAATGTGTATGTTTATATGATATATGTAAAATCATTTTAATAGAATTATGCTATGCTATGTATAGTTTTATAACTTTATTTACTCACAAAACATTGTCATATATTTGCCCATTTTGACAGAAGTTCTTATACTTAATTGCTTATTAATTGCAAATATTGCAGAATATTTGGTCAAATGAGCATATCATTATTTTGCTTATTTAATTGGAGTAATAGCAGAGAAGTTAAAGTCATAAACTCTGGAATTAGATTGCCTGGCTCAAATGCTGCTTCACCCACTTACTAGCTACATGAACGTGGGCAAGTCATTCAACCTCTCTATGCCTCAGTTTTCTCCCCTGTTAAATAGGAACATCAAGATCGCCTATTGCTTCATTGTTTTAAGGATTAAGTAGGATAATAAAAATTAGGAAGACACATAGAGCAAGCACTTATTTGAGCATTTATTGCATTTCACTAGCAAAATAAATTTTAAAATAATGCTATTTTGCATCTTGTATTGGGTGTAAAAATGCAAAATATTTTAATGCATGCTACAATGCACTTACTCAGCAGGAATTTTCCTGGGGACCAGGAGGACAATATTAGTGTACAAACCTAGCTTGCCAGCTTTGGTTGTTTCTCCTTCTCATGTTATGAAATAGGGATAACAGCAATACTACATGTCCTGTCTTCTACCTGTGGAAAAACTCAGTCCTGATGACTTACAAAGCAAAGGATGTCAGAGGCCTGAAGGTTCATGCCTTTCACCCAGAAACATGAATGGAGAAACAGTGGTGAAACGTTGGTGTTTTATAGTTGAAATGCCAAACCAGACGTTAAACTCAAACTCTGTTGTGTTATTATTGCATCATTTTCCCTTCTAAGTTTAATAACAATGCCACATACAAATAAACATATGTGTGGAAAAACTCCTAAACTAAAAAATACTAAAAACTTAAAACAAAAAGACGCACAAAAATCAAAACCCTAAACAAACAGTAACTTCAAACTCTTAAAGCCACTTTTTTTTCCCCTCAAAAACTCATGGTTTCTTAAGCCATTTTAATTTTCATATGTCATTAATTTTTCACTTCCTTGTAAACTCTGTGGATTCTAAGAATCCTTTCATTTGTGGATTTTATTCATTAGGTCCTTGTGAGTGTCCTGTGGGGCCAGGCTGTTAACTTATGTTTCCTAAGTGCTGTTTTTTGGTAAAGCACAGGTTATCAGTCTTTATAAGCATAAAGGAAACCACTGTCCATTGGGTCCACCAGTTCCAGCCAAAAACCTCTGAGTCTTTTCTTCACGTCTCCCTCCTTGTCACCTCCTACATACAATTAGCTGCCAAGTTCCTGTGCATTCTTCAGCCTCTGGAATGTCTTCCAAATCCATCCCACCTAGTACCATTCTAGCACAGGCCCTGATTGCTTATCCTGTGGCCTACTGTAATAGTCTCCAAGCTGTTCTTCTGATTTCCAGGCTTTCCTGTTCAAAACCTTTCTCCATATTTTGGTCTCCCCAAAATACTAATCAGATCATGGAACTCCCCTGATTAAAGATGATGCCCAGATGCTTTTGAATATCATTGAAAGCCCACTCATATTCCTAGTCACATTTTTCCAGTCACATCTTGTGGCAATTCTTCCCCTTCCCAATCTTTCTCCTCCCCATTCCCTGCTTCCCAGGCTACCCTGCCTCATACTCCAGCCCCACCATGTCTTTCTACTTCATCCTTCAAGGCCTTCAAAGGCTCAGATATTAACTTTTTTTGGAAGCCTTCTTCCACTTTTCCTCTCTAGGCAGAATTAACTGCACCATCCTTTGTGCTTTCTTAGTGTCACGTAGGATAACTGGCTTAGAACCACATTACAGAGCAGCTGTGCTTGTGTCTGTGAAAGAGCAAAATTGCCCCATAGAACCAATGTTAAGGGTTTTTTCTGAATAAACCTATAAATTAACCTTCCCTGTCTTAAAACTTGAGAAAGTTACAATTGTCTTATCTGAGTTCCTTTCTCAGGAAACCAACTGTCAGGCCCCCCAGAGAGTTTGAGGAACTGAAACTCAGCAGATCACCACATCTGGACAATGCGATGCCAGACTCCTCACCCATCATGATTGCCTAACTAGCCACCTACTTCCTGTTGACTAACTCCTCTTCCTTACCCCTCCCTAATTCCTGTTTTCCTGCATATAGCTACACTTCTTCCCTGCTATATAAACCTCTGATTTTAGTTGGTCAGGTAGATGGATTTGAGACTGATCTCTCATCTCCTTGGCTGCAGCACCTGATTAACACCTTCTTCTCCTTCTTCATACTCATTGTCTCAGTGATTGGCTTTCTGTGCAGTGAGCAGCAGGACCTAGACTGAACTCCTGATGTTCCGGTAACATCTATATCCCCTTTTGGGTCTGAGCTCTAAATGCAGGGACTAATGTAATTTCCTTTCACTCCCCAAACCCGAGTAAATAGTATGTACTCAATAAGTGCCTTTTGAATAATTGGCATTCATTCAAGCCTAGTTTGAGATGCTGTATATTCTTGCAGGTGGTCACAGAACTAATTTTGGAATTGAATATTTGCTGTTCTCGTTGTTTGTTGCTGTTATATTATACTTCTGCAGGCTCCAGTGATTGGAAATATGCTTAATTGGGACAGAGCTATCAAGTCACTGCAAAGTCCATTTCCTTGCTTGCAAATGTCAATTCTTTTGCTGAGAGATAGAGATATACACGTAAAATAACGTAAGTACTGAGCTGGAAGGATTCCTAGAGGTAGGTTGGCTTAGTGATTTCATTTCATAGATGAGGAAACTGAGACTTAGACAGGTTAATGGTCTTGGCCCAAGTGAATGGAGGACAGAAATAGAACAGAGATGTCATTTCAAGCAAGAGCATTTTTCATTAAATCAGAGCTTTAAGAAACAAAACTATGATTAAGACTTTTGCTAATTCAAATTACCCTTTTTCCCAGTTAGGCAGAATTAAGGAGCTCTAGTTGTGAGTGATTTTTTTATTGTTGTTGTTAACTTCTGCAACTTTTATTAGAATACACAGACCTACAAATGTTAAGGTAAAATGGATCTTATTATCTTTTCTCACCACCTATTATCAAAGAATTCTGGTAATACATTAAGGTGAAGGAAGGTGCCCGTGAACTTGAAAACATCAGCCCGACAATATAAGCGTCCATAAAAAGAAATTGATGAGGCCAACTGTAAGAGTCACCTAAGGAAGAAAATCTGGAAAGCCACCAAGACCATTTGAAGTAACTCGGCTACAATTTCACGGACATGTGATTAGAATGTGATTTTACTATCTTATTAATCATGTTGTACTCTAGGAGATGGCTTGCTTAGAGTCTTTAAAAGAGGAAATTACAGGGGAAGAATTTTTGTTTGTCTGATATTATCCAAGGGCTAGGACACTAGATCTGAGGTTCATGAGTCTCATGATCACTAGAGAGGTGTACTCCATGATAAGGTAAGGGTGGTTCATTCACAGGGCAGTGATTGTGCAGTGGCACTATCACAGCTCACTCTGGGCTCAAGCAATTGTCTGGCCTCAGCCTTCTGAGTAGCTGGAACTATAGGGGTGTGCCATCGCGCTCAGCATTTTTTTTTTTTTTTTTTTTTGAGACAAGGTCTTGCTCTTTCACCCAGGCTGGAGTGCAGTGATGTGATCGTAGCTCACTCCAATCTCAAACTCCTGAGCTCAAGTGGTTCTCCCACCTCAGGATCCTTAGTAGCTGGCACTACAAGTATGGGCCACACATCCGGTTATCTTTGTTTTGTAAAGATGGGGTCTTGCTATGTTGCCCAGGATTGCCAGCTATTTTTAAATTTTTGTAGAGATGGGGGTCTCACTACATTGCCCAGGCTGGTCTCAAACTCCTGGCTTCAAGTGATCCTCCTGCCTCAGCTTCCCAAAATGTTGGGATTACAGGCATGAGCCACGAAGCCCTACCATTCATGGGACTTGTCTATGGCCTACACAAAAAAATCTCTAAAGGAAGTCCAGCCATTCTTTTTGTTCTGATTTTGTCTACCCCAAAACAACCTTTGGCTCCACATTGGCTTTTCTGACATTGGAAAGAGGATGATCTAGATGATACGCTTTAAATTTTCAGCAACAAGAAAGAAATAACTTCTATTACAAACTTCTAACTTGACATGATAGTTTATGTATCAGTCTCTTATTAGGTTGATTAATATGAACCAGACCTCCTGAATCTGGGTGCACCGAAAAAACAAATGTCTACATCTGCAAAGTTGAAGACCAGACTTTGGAATGTTCTGGTTACCATAGGATTGGGTAGTTGGTGGTCAGTTTTGTGTCTCCTTTCTTTAACTTCAACCTGGATTAGTGTATTAGTTTAATGATTCCTTTTGACTTAAAATATAAACTAGATTTTATTTATTTATTTATCTAGAGACGAAGTCTCACTCTGTCACCTAGACTGGAGTTCAAGTGTTCCTTTTAACCTAAAATATAGTTTAAGCTTAACTGTATTTTTGGTTAAAAGGAATCATTAAAAATTATGATAAAGGGGATTTGTTCCCAAAACCAACTTGTATTTTAATTAGAAATGTATATATTCTGCTATTCTCTCTTCTTCCATGGGACCCAAATTTGAAGTTGCTTCTCAGAGTACTGGGAATGGGTGTCTGGAGTCCCAAGAAAATTGCTCTCTCTAGCTACTGAGAATGGGGAACAGGAGGACTGAGCTCTTTGAACTAGTCACTTACAGTCTGCATCCCTGCTCCCCACTGTCCTTACACAAATATCGTTTGTAATGTGTTATAATAGGAAAAAGGGTTGAGAAGCACTGGTCACCAATTTTAACTTGCAAGAGAAGTGGAAGCACCACATCCCACAATTAATTGTCTGGCCACAGCAATGCCCTAAAGGGCAGGGCAGATGGCAGCATTTTTCTCCAGAATTCCTTTTGGTTTGAGTCTGGAAACCCTAGGTTAGGCCTTTATGCTGCTACCTCCTATTGCAGTGTATCTGTGTTGGGCTTAGTTTTCCAACATCATGAATTAAACCTCACCAGGCGTGGTGGCTCATGCCTGTAATCCCAACACTTTGGGAGGCCAAGGCAGGCATGGTGAAACCCCATCTCTACTAAAAATACAAAAATTAGCCAGGCGTGATGGTCCACGCCTGTAATCCCAGTTAGTCCGGAGGCTGAGACAGGAGAATCACTTGACCCTGGGAGGTGAGTTTGCAGTGAACTGAGATCGCGCCACTGCACTCCAGCCTGGCTGACAGAGCAAGACTCTTGGAAAAAATTAATTAATTAAATCTCTACTCCCGGGGAAGGGAAAGTTGTAGGTGCCAAATACTCTTTTTCCCACCAAGAAACACAGATCTCTGAGTCTCTCAACTTTGCAAAAGAGCCCATGGTGTGTCACGTGCCAAGACTGAACAGCCTTGTTTCTGGGCACGCGTGCTAAAGACCACAGACAAAATCGTTTCCACGTGTGCTGCTGTGGTGTTATCTTCTGTTTTTTAGAATGTTTTCCAAAAACAGAGCAAATGAATGAATGAATAAATAAATAAATGGAAACCTCGTGGGCATTGAAATATGCTATGTAAATTCCACAATGTTTTTATTAGACAGAATAATATCTATGGCTGATGCATCCAGGTTTGTTCCAATAACTAAACTGGACAGGAAAAAAAAGCCATCTTTTGGACAAGAATTAGACTACGACCAACCACATAGAAAATTCTCCCTTGAAAACAGTTCACTTTTAAATTTTTTTAGGTCGCCATAAATAGAGCTTTATGAGGAGAATTTCCAGAAGGCTTTAGTGAAATTACAAGTACAAATTAGAACCATATAACCTAACATTGGATAATCATACACCAGGAAAAGGATGACTGTTCTTTAGGGAATTGTCTTTTATCATTTTCTAATTTGGATTATATGTTACCCTTATCTATCAACCTATACTAAATGCTACAATTATTTTTATTTTATATATAATTTACCAAATGTATAGTATACCAAATTTTATGTGTAGCATAGAATTACAGCAGTGATTCTCTTTTTGAATAATATCACGGCTAGTGCTTTCTGCTGCCTTTACTATTTTAGCCCAGGGTAGGAACATTCCATTCATACACAGATAACCTCACCTCCACATAATCAAAATGGTTTACTCTAAGATATATATATGGAGAGAGAGAGAGTGAGAATGAACGCAAAAGCATGAGCAAGAAAGAGAGAGAAAACAACTGGAAATGGGGCTCCCTTGAAAGAAGATTCCAAAGTGTCAGTAAGTATTTTTACCACCTTTCTAGGCACACAGATGCAGAACTACAGTAAACTCAAGGAAAAAGCAAAAGCACTGAAGTTGTGAGAAGGATGATGCAATTGGCACCGTGGAAAGACCCCTTGAAGCTGGAATCCAATTATGTCAGTTTCAAGTCCAAGATCTCCATTTATTGGACCTACAACTTTAGAGTTTCATTAAAACTGTCCAAGTACTTTTTTTGTCTTGAGCGAAAAGTGTTAAGATCTTAATATTAATATTAAAATCTTAATCTTAATATTACGACATTAATACAAAACAGTCTTGAGATATAACCCCCTCCTATTTCACAAAGTTATTGTGACACTCGAATGAATGAATGCTATAATGTTGTTTTGTCTATCATGACAGGAAGGCATTAACTTAAAAAGCAAACAAATGAGCAAACAACTGCAGTTTCTTGAGCATCTTCAAGTGCCAGGCATTGTATCAGATCCTTTGCATGCGTTTTTGCTCTTCACAACACCTCCCATGTCAGACTCCCAAAGTGCTGGGATTACAGGTGAGAATCCCAGCCAAAATGCACCTGGCCAAAATGATCATTTTTTAAGTTGATGATAAACTACTTAAAAATAAAGCTGGGCACGGTGGCTCACGCCTGTAATCTCAGCACTTTGGGAGGCCGAGGCGGGCAGATCACTAGGTCAGGAGTTCAAGACCAGCCTGGCCAATATGGTGAAACCCCATCTCTACTAAAAATACAAAAATTAGCTGGGTGTGGTGGCGTGAGCCTTTAATCCCAGCTACTCAGGGGGCTGAGGCAGGAGAATTACTTGAACGCAGGAGGCGGAGGCTGCAGTGAGCCAAGATTGTGCCACTGCACTCTAGCCTGGGTGACAGAGCAAGACTCAGTCTCAAAAACAAACAAACAAAAAAGTTTTTAAGTAGTTACCTCGGTGAAGTAAGTATTGATATACACATGTATTCATAAATACATGTAAGGATAGAGCTTTTTAAGTATTGATATACACATGTATTGATATATACAAGTAAGGATAGAGCTTCAACTCATATTTTCCACGTTTTTCTTTGCCTTCCTAACACCTAGTAATCCCAGTCCTCAAATCTTGGCTTTGGGGCTGCTGAGGTTGGTGGGAAGAAAGAAACATCAGGCACCTTCGCACCTGACTTTGTCTCCTCTGTCTCTGTAGCACTGAGTGGGTAGCAGGTTGGCACAGACACGGGGTGAAAAAGTTGAGCTAATCTTTAACTTTTTTCTACCACTCTTCTCAGATGTGCCAGACAATGAAAATAGACTGTGACCTTTTCGTTAAAACAAAGTGAAACCTGAAATGATGACACAGTTCTCCAAGGTCGTAACCCGTAATGTTGCAGGCACTTTGAGTGCCCTCAAATTCTGTATTATCTCACCTGGCCCTTCTCTGCAGGTTTTGCTCTTTTCCGTGGTTTGCCGCTTTTTACTGAAGAGCCTCCTCCTCACCTATTCATGCAATGTTTGTTTTCAGCCTGTGTTCTGAAATATCGACGTTCTAGCAGCCAACTCCGAAAACGGCATAGAGTTTGTTCTTGGTGTTCTCCTGTCCATATCGATTGGATCAAAGGGAGATCCATCTGGAACCCACTTAATGTCCTTCCAGATGGTAAGCTTGCTTCCAGATGGCATGTTTAATAGGAGAAAAAGACATCACTAAACACAAGCAACGTAGCGCCAGGGATGGCCCTGTGACCTGATTTCTTTCAGGATTCCTCAGGACATAAACTCTTTTTTTTTGTCTTAGATTTTCACAGGAAAAGTTTCCAATTCTCAGATTGAAATTAGGGGCCTTTGGAGAGTTATGATGTTATTTATAGCCAAATACCGGTCATCTAGAACCGCGCACCTGCTGGTGGTGATTTGAATCTTCTCATTTTGAAACTTTAGATAAACTGATAAACCACTATCAAGCTGCACAAAGGGCTTAGGAGCCTCTGTTGTCAAAGTGCCACCTACTGGATGCAGGCTAATATTTGGCCGATCCTAAAAAGCGGAGAGCTTTCAGCAAGCCTGAGCCGCCTCCAGTTTGTCATCAACTTAAGAAATGACCATTTCGGCCAGGTGCACTTTGGCTGGGATTCTCAACTGTTATCCCAGGACTTTGGGAGGTTGACGCAGGAGGATCTCTTGAGCCCAGGAATTTGAGATCAGCCTGGGCAGCCCCATCTCTCCAAAAAAATTTTTTTTTAATTTTTATTTTACTTTAAGTAACAGTATACATGTGCAGAACATGCAGGTTTGTTACATAGGTATATGCGTGCCATGGTGGTTTGCTGCACCTATCAACCCGTCATCTAGGTTTTAAGCCCCACATGCATTAGCTATTTGTCCTGATGCTCTCCCTCCCCTCCCCGTCCCCCAGTAGGCTCCAGTGTGTGTTGTTCCCCTCTCTGTGTCCATGTGTTCTCATTGTTCAACTCCCACTTATGAGTGAGAACATGCGGTGTTTGGTTTTTCTCTTCCTGTGTTAGTTTGCTGAGGATAATGGCTTCCAGTTTCACCCCTGTCCCTGCAAAGGACATGATCCCATTCCTTTTTATGGCTGCATAGTATTCCATGGTCTGTATGTACCACATTTTCTTTATCCAGTCTATCATTGATGGGCATTGGGGTTGGTTCCATGTCTTTGCTATTGTAAACAGTGCTGCAATAAACATACATGTGCATGTGTCTTTATAGTAGAATGATTTATGTTCCTCTGAGTATATACCCAGTAATGGGATTGCTGGGTCAAGTGGTATTTCTGTCTCTAGATTCTTGAGGAAGCACCACTCTGTCTTCCACAATGGTTGAACTAATTTACATTCAACAGTGTAAAAGCAATCCTATTTCTCCACAGCCTCGCCAGCATCTGTTGTTTCTTGACTTTTTAACAATCTGTTGACCACATAGATGTCTTCTTTTGAGAAGTATCTGTTCATATCCTTTGCCCACTTTTTGATGGGGTTGTTTGTTATTTTCTTGTAAATTTGTTTAAGTTCCCTATAGATTCTGGTTATCAGACCTTTGTTAGATGGGTACATTGCAAAAATTTTCTCCCAGTCTGTAGGTTGCCTGTTCACTCTGCTGATAGTTTCTTTTGCTGTGCAGAAGCTCTTTAGTTTAATTAGATCACATTTATCAATTTTAGCTTTTGTTGCAATTGCTTTTGGCATTTTCATCAACCCCATCTTGTAGAGATGGCAACCGCATTTTGAGGAGATGGCAACACCATCTCTACAAAAAAATAAAAATAAATAAAAAACTAGTTGGGCATGGTGGCATGCACCTGTGGTCCCAGTGACTCAGGAGGCTGAGGCACAACTATTGCTGGAGCCTAGGAGGTTGAGGCCGCAGTGAGCCACTGCACTCCAGCCTGGGTGACAGAGAGACTCTGTCTCTTTAAAAAGAAAAGAAAAGAAAATTTCCATTTGCAAGATAAGTGAGCCTACTAAACATCACAAGTTTGTGCCTCAAAAGAGGCAATGTGCTTTCCTTTGAGCAAAGGTTGGAGAGTGGATGTTTGGAACCTGGGCTCCTAAGCAAGTACTACCAGATAGGACACATACTTCCTAACTCCTTTGCTGCTACCTTGGTAAATGTCCTTCGCTTCAGACTTTTCAACACACAAACTTGTGTGGCCTGGTAACTTCTATTCATTCAACAAAAAAATAAATATTCATTCATTTTATCAAGGGTCTCCTATGCGACAGGCCCGAGGCTTAGAGGTAGGGACACAGAATGATGATGCTGAGCAAATTGTCATTGGAGCCTGGATCATCCAGCTCTGAGCCCCTTCTTCTTCAGCACACATCCCTGGGGCAGTGGGAGGTGCTTAGTGGAATCTTTGCCCTGAACTTTCCCTTGCTCCGTAAATGACACAGGGGTCATCTAGGGGCAACCTCAATCAACCCTACAAGCTACGTGTGCTCTCTTGTGGTCTACTGGCTGTCAACTCAGGAACGAAAGGTTCCAGACCTCATCTAAAGTTCTCAGGGCCTGGATCCATAGACAAGGTAGTAGGTCATTCAACTTTGTTTTTCCTCCTGGTCAGTCAGAGATTGCAGGTATTTGTACATGTAGCCCAGCTGCCAGCTGAACAGTGGTCAAGATCAAAGAGTGGTATGTGACAGGTCCCTATGTGGTCACCAACACTGGCTGCTCCAATGGCCACAGGCCAAGTGCCCTAGCAGTCCTGTGGACTTTGCAGTTTCGATCCCTGCAGCCCTTAGTAATGCAAAAATTGAAATAAAGATTGTGGTGATGTAGCTAGGACTGATGTTTTCATTTGCAGTATCTATGAAGATAGGGTTTGCTTAGCAGAGTTCTAAAAATCCTATCTTGTTTGTATACTTAGCTAAAAATAAAGCAAAACAACAATGTCCCCAAGATGGGGGGTAAGAGACAGCTGATAAATGCTTACATTAACTAAGAGAATACATAGTTATCTTAATACTCAGTAATATAGAATACACAGTAAGAAGAATTAATCTTACATTAATTAAGAGAATACACAGTTTTCAAGTAACCTGGAATGCTCTGTAAACACTATCAGGTTCATGCAACTACAGATCATTTTTATCTGTTTCTAAGCAAACATTTCTTAGGAAGATTTGGTTGTTTTAGATCCCCTTATTTTTATATCTAAAAGGGTTGGATTTGATGGACTGATTGCAATAAAGTCCGGCTCTTCACTAATTCAGATGGGTTCTCTTGCCCCATTATACTGAAATTGATGAGTTGTACAGTAGTCACAGAAAATGAGAGAGTTAGAAGGTGCTTTGAGGTCATTTAGCCTCCAGGCAGAGCTGTTCCTAAAACTATTTTAGATTTATGGTGGCTTATATCGTTATCCTGCGATCTGTATAATCATTCCTATTAAATGTTGCCACCCTACATAGATCATGTTTTATTTTCGTCAAGTGCTTTAACCCTCATTTGAATTATACCATCCACAGCCCTAGAATGATTATTTCCTTCTCTCAAATGAGGAGACTGAGGCACAGTGAGGGCCTCTGATTGGCTTCATGTCTCAGAAGCTACTTGCTATAAGCTAGGAATAGAACTCTCATAGCCCAGCTCATTGTGAATAGCAACAACTTCTCCCAGTCTTAATTGCCTGCTCAAGTATGCTTCAGAGACTGCCTCTTCTCTTTTGTTTGAAGATGCGGGGTCCTATTCTCTAGCTTCCCGAAGATGCCCTGGTTCCCAAAGCATTCAGAACACTGCCACCTCCTGCAGTCATGCAAACCAGCAGGTAGGAGAGTGGGGAGAGAAGGAAATCAGTGAAATAAAGGAGGGAGAGAAGCAGGAGGCATTGTCTTTCGGGTTCCCACAACCTGCTAGCAGGCACTGTCCCTTAGACATCCCACTCAACTTTCAGTTCAGAAACAGGGCAAGGCTGCCCTTAGCAACTACTTCAACGGGAGCTATATACTGGCCCAGAAATAATAAAGCCAATTTTTTGAGTGCTTGTTAAATAGGCAACGTGCTGAGTGCTATCCCATTTCATCCTCACATCAACCACAGAGGTCAGTCATATTACTCTTTCCATTTTGTAGATGAGGAACCCAAAGCATAAAGAGGGGAAGTCACTTGCTGAAGCCCACATGGCCCATGTGCCTGTCTGACTTACAGGCGACTGATAACCAGTGCACTGAACTGCCCCTCCTGAGAGCTTGGGAGCAATGAAGCAAGTTTCAGGTATTTCACACTTTTTAGACAGGCATAGGAGGTGCCCTACTATTTCTGACACATCTAAGTTCATAATGGACAATCAGACAAAGCTGGGCGAATGTCGGGTCTGCGGATTATTGGAATTGGAATCTCTGTCACTGTTTTCAGTTGTTCTTTTTTGTTTTTTGGACGTAACACTTATTTGCCCAGAAAGCGTGAAGCCCTTGGATGGACATGGTGTATCATTCCCAGGAGCTATTTTGTCATTTCTGTTGGCAGAACTTAGAACTGTGCATTTCACAGTCTGAATAGGAGTGCCAAAGTCCAAGGTTTGAGGAAATAAAAGGACCTTCCCTTTTGAGTTTGTTTTCATTGACTCAGAAATAATTATATTAATAATGTGAGCACCAGCATTGTGCCAGGCACTGTGCTGAGCGGTAGGATAGAGGTGAACATAATGGACTTGGCCCTTCTCTCATAGAGCTCATAGTCTAGGACAGGGGTTGGCAAATGACAGCCACGGGCCAATTCTGGCCTGCTGCCTGTTTTTGGAAATAAAGTTTTATTGGAGCATAGCTACACTCATCCATCTATAAATTGCCTAGGGCAGCAGAGTTAAGTAGATGCAACAGGGATCATATGGCCTGCAAAGTCTAAAATATTTACTCTGCTGCCCTTAATAGAAAATGTTTACCAACCCCTGGTCTAGGATGAGATTTATTTTTCAAGTTTGGACATTGTTCTTTTCGATAGAACGCATATTTATTCCCAAACTGATCCACTGTTAGGGTTCTTTCATTATAATGATAAAGTAACTATCAACATTCACTGAGTCTTTGCTACTTGCCGGGCAGTGTTCTAAGCACTGCATGTGTGTTAACTTAATTAGTTCTCACAGTAACTCCACATGGTAAGCATTCTGATTATGCGCATTTTATGGTGAGGACTGGTTAAACAACCTGAACACAGGGCACAGCCAGAAGTAGCAGCACTGGGATTTATGCTCTGCCAAGCTGGCACGTGCTCTTCTCCACTAAGTTAAATTGGAAGAAGCAGCAGAGTGTGGGCTGTACCCAAGCAGGTAAGAGAAGAGGAGGAAAGTCCACCCTGGAAGTGGCTGGACAGTGCTGGCCTAGTGACTATGGGGCCTGTTTTTAGCCCCAAGAAAATCCTGGAGGATGAGTCTCTCTCTCTTAATTTTATACTCAGACACACTCTGATTAGAGGGGGATGGAATCGCTGCACCTCGCTCTGAGCTTCCCTGTAATTAAAGTGCTTCTCAGACGTGGATGTGTCTAATGTCTGCTAATGCTGATCGGTGAAAGATGCTTTGAAACTCAGCGGGGGGGAAAAAAAGGAGAAGCATTGGTTTATTTCATCGGAAAAAGGAAATGGCAAAGAAGAAGGACCCTCTTGATAGCTGATTCCTGTATCACTCTCTTGGGGATTCCCAAGACCCTAACTGGTGTACGCCTCCTTTTCTTCTGACATCCCCTGAATTCCTCCTCCCCAACTTCAGAATATTCTCATCCCTCCCCCAATGAAGATCTTTCTGAGACTGGAGGCCCCTCTTGGGGTTCTCGATACATGAATACCAGGACCACAAAAGTCATAGCAGAGTAACTCCCATATCTTAGTAGGGGAGGGTAGTTTCCTGAGTTCAGGAAGCAATCATAACAGAGTAGAGAAGGCTACGTTCTTTATATACTTCCCCAATCATCACAGAGGCATACCCCAAGGTTACCCAGATTTTCTTAGGAATATGACATTAGTTGGCAAGGTTAGCTGACTTCTCCTTAGTGGGAAGTTTTGCTTATGCTGACTTCTCCTTAGTGGGAAGTGGTTGCCCATGTAGAATCATTGGTCTTCTTCACAGGAACTTGTAGAAATGTAGCTTGTCATAGAAATGTATAGAGGATCTTTTCTGTCTCTCATGCATTGGGGTAATTGGAAAAGATGTGCTGCTGATTGATATAGAAAATCAGAACCACCCACGTAGGCTTTCCCCTGGCATGGGAGCTCACACTGCCAAAGCTTCATTGTGCCTTCTCTGAACATGGACCCACCCATTGCTTCTTGCACTCAAAGCCCTGTGCTACAAGTACTTACAGTGGGATGCTCACCTAATGAGTTTTCTAATAGTTATTCCTTGTTTCAGACAACAGCCTGAGCTCCTGATATAACCTTGATAAAACCATAAGTATAACAAGCAAATGTATATATAGTCTCTAAAATAGGCATGGGATTACAAAAAAGCAAAAGGCACCTGCTTTTAGGTCTGACAAGCTATTCGCTCCATAAAATTTTTGCACCGCAGTTCCTGCTGTTCTGTAAAATCTTTGGGAGGCCCTGCATTTCATATGCAAGCGCTACCAGCACGGCATTCGTAGAACATTTAAATAGCCTGTCTCTATAGAATTAGCTAGACAGCCAGCATTGGAGAAGCTGGGAGATAATTATGTCTCCCACAAAATGAAGATTCTGTTCTAAGGAGGGAATGTGGCCAAGACACCAGGTATATTTTTTCTTTTTCTTCATATCTTGGCCATCTCATGCCGAGACACATTCCAAGCCACCCTTTTGCTCATGCTTCTCTCTTTCATGAAATGACTTTATTTTCTCAGAGCTCACTAGTAACATTAACGCTAAAATGATAGATTTCATTTCCCCCCCAGGTTTTATGTGAGATACACTTTGGGGCTCATGCATAACCCCTTTGAAAAGAAATTTGTGACACAGAATGATCTTGTTATCTGTTTTTCTTTTTATTTAGCTGAAAATTATCAAATTAACAGGTAGAAAAGATTCAAGCTTCCTAAACTTGTGCCAAATTGGCTGGGCGTGATGGCTCACGCCTGTAATCCCAGCACTTTTGGAGGCCAAGGCAGGCGGATCACGAGGTCAGGAGCTTGAAACCATCCTGGCCAACATAGTGAAACCCCATCTCTACTAAAAATACGAAAAATTAGCTGGGTGTCATGGCACACGCCTGTAGTCCCAGCTACTCGGGAGGTTGAGGCAGAAGAATCGCTTGAACCCGAGAGGTGGATGTTGCAGTAAGCGAAGATTGTGCCACTGCACTCCAGCCTGGCAGCAGAGCGAGACTTTGTCTAAAAAAAAAAAAAAAAAAATTATGCCAAATTGATTCAGAGTTAACATATTTTTGAAAGGGTTATCTAATTAAATCTCAAATGGCTCTTGCTAATGTTTAGCACTGTTTCTGATTCCAGCTACCCTGTCAGTCTTTGAGAAGTTAAAGTGCTAGTGACTAGAAAAGTAATAGAAAAGAAGACGAAGAAAAGAGAATTAGGAGATTGATTAAATGCATGCCCTTTATGTGGTGTGGTTAATATAACAAGCATTTTACATCAGTTCCCCAAAAGAAAGACATTAATTTGAAGAAAATAGCTTGGCTACCTCCAATTATATCTCTGGATATTGTGGCTATCACGGAGAACTGCCATGCACAGTTGTTCAGTTGCGCACTGCACAGCTCTCAGGAGCATCATTCTTTACATAATCTGTGTGTACAGACCTGACCACTGACACTTCTTCTGTGGCACTGACCTTCCTTGGCTCCCTGTTTTCCCTCCCTAGCTGTGGTCTGTACTCAGTCCTCCAATCAGGCCCATTTGTAGCCACTTTGCATCCTAGTCTATTGCACTTAGCTTCCTAAGGGTCTGGCCACACAATCCACTCTTCTAGTAGGTCTACCCCATTCTGAAGATAGAGACTTGGATTTCTGCTTTGCTCCTAGCAATGCCTATGACTTCCCGGTGCACCTGTCTCTTGGTCACCATTATGGGTGCTTACGTTTTTGTTTCCAGTTCTTCCCCTACGCCCAGACCCCAAGTTTTCCTGTTTGCTTAGATCCGTTTTGTCCCAGGTATATCTGGAAACAAGAAGGGAATTCCTGTAATTCTCCCTCATTTAGAAGGTAGAGGAAGAGGGAAGAGGAAAGAAGAAAGGAATACCAAAGTTATCTTCCAGAAGACCCAAACCTGTCCCATTTTGGTTAACTTTGTCAAGTACTGGTTCTGACTCTTATCATATGTTTTATCATAGAATCTGCAGTCTGCTACAAAATCTTTATTTTGAGCTTAATGTGCTTTGAAATGGTCTTTTCATTAACTCCATTTACATCTTCCTCTGAGAAGATCTTAAGAAAGTTTGTTTCAGTTTCCAAGGAAGAGATAGCAAGTGCCACTTGTCTCATTATAGATGCACCTCAGAGATATTGTGGGTTCAGTTCCAAACCACCGCAATAAAGCAAATATCACAATAGAGTCACATGAATTTTTTGGTTTCCCAGTGCACATAAAACTTAATTTACACTATACTGTAGTCTATTAAGTGTGCAAAGCATTATGTCCAAAAACAATGTACATACCTTAATTTAAAAATACCTCATTGCTCAGAAATGCTAATGATCATCTGAACCTTCAGTGAATCATACTCTTTCCTGGTAGAGGGTCTTGCCTCAAGGTGGATGACTGCTAATCGACCAGGGTGGTGGTTGCTGAAGGTTGGGGAGGCTGTTGCAATTTCTTAAAATAAGACAACAATAAAGTTTGCTGCATCTGTTGACTCTTCCTTTCATGAAAGATTTCGCTGTAGCATGTGACGCTGTTTGATGGCATTTATCCACAGTAGAACTTCTTTCAAAATTAGAGTCAACCCGTCTCAAATCTGCCACTGTGTTATCAACTCAGTTTATGTAATATTCTAAATACTTTGTTGTCATTTTAACAACGTTCATAGCATCTTCACTCGGAGTAGATTCCATCTCAAGAAACCACTTTTCTTGTTCATTCATAGGAAGCAACTGTCACTCATTCAAGTTTGATAATGAGATTGCAGCAGTTGTCACATCTTCAGGCTCCCCTTCTAATTTTCCCTTTCTATTTCTACCACATCTGCAGTTCCTTCCTCCATTGAAGTCTTGAACCTCTCAAAGTCATCCATGAGGGTTGGAATCCACTCTTCTAAACTCCTGTTAATGCTGATATTTTGACCTCCCATGACTCACAAATGTTCTTAATTGCATCTAGAATGTTGAATCCTTTCCAGAAGCTTTTCAATATACTTTGCTCAATGGAAGCCTAGATTTTTTTTTTTTTTTTTTTTTTTTAGATTCTAGTTCTCACTCTATTGCCCAGGCTAGGGTGCAGTGGCATGAGCATAGCTCACTGCAGCCTAGAACTCCTGGGCTCAAGTGATCTTGCCACCGTAACCTCCCAAGTACCTGGGACTACAGGTGTGCACCATCACACCCAGCTAATTATTATTATTATTATTTATAGAGACAGGGTCTTGCCGTGTTGCACAGGCTGGTCTTGAACTCCCAGCCTCAAGTGATCCTCCTGCCTTGGCCTCCCAAAGAGTTGGGATTACAGGCATGAGCCACAGTGTCTGGCCCTATTTCTCAAATAATAAGACTTGAAAGTTGAAATTACTCTTAAATCCATGGGTTGCAGAATGGATGCTGTGTTAGCAGGCATGAAAACAACATGAATCTGCTTGTACATCTCCATCAGAGCTCCTGGGTGACCATGTGCATTGTCAATGAGCAGTGATATTTTGAAATAAATCCTTTTTTCTGTGTAGTAAGTTTCAACATGGGCTTAAAATATTCAGTAAGCCCTGCTGTAAACGGATGTGCTGTCATCCAGGCTTTGTTGTTCCAATTACACAGCACAGGCAGAGTAGATTTAGCCTAATTCTTAAGGGCCTCAGGATTTTCAGAATGGTAAACGGACATTGGCTTCAACTTAAAGTCACCAGCTGCATTAACCCCTAACAAGAGAATCAGCATGTTCTTTGAAGCTTTGAAGCCAGACTTTGACTTCTCTCTAGCTATGCAAATCCTAGATGGCATCTCCTTCCAGTAGGAGGCTGTTGCATCTCCACTGTTGTTTGGTGTAGCCATCTTTATCGGTGATCTTAACTAGATCTTCTGGGTAACTTGCTGCAGCTTCTCCGTCAGCACTTGCTGCTTCACCTTGCGCTTTTATGTTATGGAGAGAGTTTCTTTCCTTAAACCTTATGAACCAACCTCTGCTAGCTTCACACTTTTCTTCTGCACCCTCCTCACCTCTCTTAGACTTTAAAGAATTAAAGACAGTTAGGACCTTGATCTGGATTAGGCTTTGGCTCAAGGGAATGTTGTGGCTGGTTTAATCTATCCAGACCACTCAAACTTCCTCCATATCAGCAACAAGGCTCCTTCTTTCTCATAATTCATGAGTTCACTGGAGTAGCATGCTTAATGTTCTTCAATAACTTTCCCTTTGCAGTCACACCTTAGCTGTTTGTTGCAAGAGGCCTAGCTTTTGACCTACCTCAGTTTTCAACATACCTTCCTCGCTAAGCTTAATCATTATTAGCTTTTGATTTCAAGTGAGAGACATGTGAATCTTCCTTTCATTTGCACACTTAGAGGCCACTGCAGCCTTAACAATTGGCCTAATCTCAATATTGTTGTGTCTTAGGGAATAGGGAGGTTCAAGGAGAGAGACAGAGATGGGGCAACAGCTGGTAGAGTAGTCAGAACACACACCACATTTATCATTTAAGTTTGCTGTCCTCTATGGGCACGGCTGGCGGCTCCCCAAAACAATGAAGTCAAAGATCACTGATCACAGATAACCAGATATGATTTTATAATAATAATAAAAATGTTTAACCTATTCCAAGAATTTCCAAAATGTGACTCAGAGACATGAAGTGAGCACATGCTGTTGGAAAAATGGCACCAATGGACCTGCTGGACACAGCATTGCCACAAACCTTCAATTTGTGAAATACACAATATCCGAAAAGGGCAGTAAGGCAAGTGCAACAACACGAGGTATGCCCACATTTGGTTCTGCTAAAAATATTCCACAGCCACCTTTAGAAGCCACACTTTGTCTTTGGAGCATTGGCTGGCTGCCTCTCTATCATACCAACCTCTCTTGGTGCTTTCTTTTTCTGTCTTCTCTTTTCCTTTTTTGTCCTTCCTTTTTTTTTTCCCCCAAGCAATCAAGGGACCATTTTCTCTAGAGCTGAAAGAGACCTCAAGAAATTGTCTAATTCAGCGCTTTGCATTGCAGCAAATAAGATGGTTTAATCCTCATTTTACAGAAGAGGTAACAAGTCCAGGCAGAAAGAAAGAAATAACAAAGAAACTTGCTTCAAGTCACACAAACTCGTAGAAGTCGTGAGCCAGCATCCTCAACCTCGGCTATGAATTAGCATCGCCTGGCGACTACGCTTCCAGAGCAATCGAGTCAGAATCTTAGGATGTTGTTTCTGAGTCTAATACGCACCAGAAGTACCTGGAGTGCTCCTCAAGAACAGATGGCTGGGCCTCCCCAGAGTTTCTGATTCAGCAGGCCTGGGTGGGGCCAGACAATCTGCAGGTACAAGTTCCAGGCAATGCTGATGCCAATGCTGCGTGTGCAGGCACTGCACTGTGAGAGCTACCAGAGTGGGAAACACCTTTATGGAGGGGCAAGTCAGCAAAGTGAGACCCACTTGGTGGTGAGTTGGTGATTTTCTGGCCCACTTCAAAGTGTTCCATCCAGTCCCCGGTCAGTGGTCCAGGAAACCTAGCCCATGTGAAGAGCCTCATATTCCACAAGTTTGCAGACAGGAAGTGTGCTGGACTCCCGGGGTTCTCTGTCTCCTTTAGCATCTTCTTCCTGGTCTTTGGTCTTAGCGTCACCCTTCATTGTATACTCCCTTGCCCCAGGCTCTGCAATACTCCTGACCTCTGGGTCACTGCGTATCCAAGGCCCTCCCTCTGATGCAAAATTTTGAATCTTCCCCGGGCTGTGTGCTGTCCTGCCAAGCCTAGCCAATGTCTGCCTGCTTTCAGGTCCCCATGGCTTGGTGCCCAAGATGCAGAGGGTATGTCAATCTCTCTGCCCTGTCCCGTTGCTCCTTCTTTTTTTTTTTTTTTTTTTTTTTGAGATGGAGTCTCACTTTGTCGCCCAGGCTGGAGTGCAGTGGTGCAATCTCGGCTCACTGCAAACTCCGCCTCCCAGGTTCACACCATTCTCCTGCCTCAGCCTCCCAAGTAGCTGGGACTACAGGCGCCCACCACCACGCCTGGCCAATTTTTTGTATTTTTAGTAGAGAAGGGGTTTCACTGTGTTAGCAAGGATGGTCTCGATCTCCTGACTTTGTGATCTGCCCTCCCCAACCTCTCAAAGTGCTGGGATTACAGGCATGAGCCACCGCGCCTGGCCCCTTTGCTCCTTCTTGCCCTGTACTATTTGTTGAAAATACTTACTTGCCAGGCTGCTAGGCCTTTTTGCCTACTGTCTACTTCTCTATGAAGACCAGCCTGAGAAACTGATCATTTCTGCTTCAAATATCCACATTTCTCATGGCTCACTAACTAGATTTCTGATGTTGCTCTGAGAGAGATCTCTTTTTCCAATCCATTTGCTGAGCAGAGCTCATTAACTTACTTCGCTAATTCACCAAACATTTATTGAGTACCTAATATGTAACTAGCACTATCCTAGGTTTAAAGGTAAGGAGAAAAACAAAAGTTATTCCCTTCCCACAAGGAGCAGCAGGGGAGACAGGCTTTAATACAAATCCCAGTTCAGTGTGACAGATGCAAAAATAGAATCGCGTGCCAGGTATGGTGATATGTATCAAGGCAGGAGAGTGCAATCAAACTCTGAGCCCCGGGCTGAGCTTGTCCAGCCCTCCATTTAACTGGAACTTGGGCTTGCAGATTTCCTAATCATTACTGTTTGGCAATACAATATTGATTTATATGCACTGGGTTGTTAACCAACACAAGAGGGCAGAGAATTATACAGCAGCATGCTATTCAGGGCAGTAGGAAGTTTGCACATTGGAAGAGGTTTCACCTGGGATATATGATGCTGAGTAAGAACGGGGGTTTCAGAGGCTGAGTGTGAAATGAGTGAGGGGTTAAGTGACACACCCGAGGAGCAGGGTTGGAAGTGGGAGAGCAGAGAGCCAACAGGAGAGGGAGTGCTCACTGCTGAAAGGGAAGAGCTTAGAAGTGGTGAGCCAGAACCGCCATAGCTGCTGAGGTCCTGTCCCCGCCATGGGGTTTCCTCCTAGGCACTGCTTGGTTGTTGCCCATTTTCCGAGGTCACTTGGATTGAGAAAACAGAAGGAGTAGCCAAGAACCCTGAGGTTGGTCCCAACCTGCGAAGATGACTTGTAGGGTGGGTGACCACCAGCAACTCTGCAGAGGACATCAGCATTTCAAGGTGCTTCAGTCAGTTGAGCAAAGATGCCAGAAACAAACAAAATCCAGCCCTTGAAGGATCACCCTGGGAGGAAATGCCATGTGCCCAGGACCAAGAGAAAGACTGGCTACTCAAACCCTCTGGAGAGGTGATGTCCAGACCATAGAACGTACGTGTAGTTGAAAGATTAAGCGAAGTCCCGAGATGCATGCAGACGAATGCAGAGGGCTGAAAATGACTCACAAAGCAATCCTCTCATTACTTCCAATGATTGGCTGACCCTTTCTCGGATACAGGTGCTTCATTCTATGCTGTGGGTGTGATTAAGTAGGATTTTTGTAAACAGAATTCTTTTCAAAAATATGCCTAGACAAGTTGCTATTTAAAGAAAGGCAAAAGAGAGCTAATCTTTATTTACAAGGATTGAATTTTTTTCATGAGTTTTTTTATTATCAAGAAGTGGGATCAATCCTTCAGCAAAATTGTTCAGGGGACAAGATCTTTTTCGAATATGTTCAGCTTTCTATAGCTTGCCGAGAAAACTCTAGATTCTGATGAGCTTCCTGGTTGCCCAGAGCACCTATTGGTGGGTTCTTTAACCAGTTTTATCCCTCCCCTCCAACCTCTCCTCACCCCAGAGAGGCCTTTCCTGATCTATGTAAGTCTTATGGAAAAAAAAAAGAAAATTAAGTTACCTGTTCTATATCCCATTCTCTAAGCATGCTACTCTTTGCAAACGTGGTAAGAGTATTAATGGATTAAGCGTTTATGGGAACATTTAGTAAAGGCTTTTGAACTAGTGCCTTAATCCAAAGGAATATTTATAATGGTCTTGCGGAAGATAGTTAGAGGAGGTATTTTTGGCCTAGGAGGTTTTCTAATACTCCCAAACACTCCACCCAGTAGTTCCTATTGGGAGCTGGACAGGAGTTGAAGGAATTCCAAATCCAAATGTATTATATCTACTCTAAGCTCCATCATGAAAGAGGCTCAGAGGAGAGCAACAATAGTCCTTAGTACTGAAAAAATAATTTCGAGAAAAATTAAAAGAAATGAGACTCTCCAGAGTGGAGAAGAGAATGCTAGAGAAGAAAGATTAACAGTACCTTAAAGTTCTGTCTATCACAATGGGGGTCTAATAAAAATAGAATGTAAGACCGGGTACGGTGGCTCTCATCTGTAATCCCAGCACTTTGGGAGGCTGAGGCAGGTGGATCACCTGAGGTCAGGAGTTGAAGACCAGCCTGCCAACATGGTGAAACCCTGTCTCTACTAAAAATACAAAAATTAGCTGGGCGTGGTAGTGCGCACCTGTAATCCCAGCTACTCAGGAGGCTGAGGCAGGAGAATTGCTTGAACCTGGGAGGTGGAGGTTGCAGTGAGCCGAGATTGCACCATTGCGCTCCAGCCTGGGTGACAAGAGCGAAACTCCATCTCAAAAAAAAAAAAAAAAAAAAAAAGAATGCGAACTGCATATGTAAAGTTAAATTCTCCACTGGGTACCTTAAACAAAAAGAAATCATTACAGTTAGTTTTAATAATATATTTTCTTTAACCCAACGTCTTGGAAATATTATTATTTCAATCAATATGTAATCAATTAAAATGATTTAAATGAGATATTTTACATTCTTTTGTTTCATGCTAAATCTTGGAAACTGAGTATGTATTTTCTACTTAATTTGCATTTCCATCTGGACAAGCCCGTGTTCGAGGCTCAGGATCACATGGGACTGGTGGCCATGGTGATGGGCAGTGCAGATCCAGCCCTGGAATAAGCCTCCTGCTCAGCTGTCCTAAGTGGCTGTTCTGAGTGTTCATGAGGTGGAAACGAGAAGGAATTTCAGTTAGGCTGGTGAAGGTGATTAGGAAAAACATGGAGGCCTTAAGAGAGTCTGATTTAAACAGTATGGCCTTGGGCCTGGGCCTGAGTATTATGTAAAGGGTTCCCAGGTGATTTTAACGTACAAGCAGGGCTGAGAGCCACTGGGCTGGAGGAAGAATTTCCGAAAGGGAGAGCGTTTACACACTGAAGTGAACGCTTTAGGATGGTTTCTTCATCTCTTGTGTCCAAGTTTCAGAACTGAGAGGAGACTGAAATATCAAGGAGTCCAACCCTCATTTTGCAGATGATGGAAGGTCAGCATTGGGTTTTAGTGTTTGGGGCTTATTGAGGCTTTTGTTTGCTTGTCTGTTACTTCCTCAGTTCCTCCTCCCCTCTCCTTTTATTTATTGATTTATTGAGACAGAGTTTCGCTCTTGTTGCCCAGGCTGGAGTGTAGTGGCGCCATCTCGGCTCACTGCAACCTCTGCTTCCTGGGTTCAAGAGATTCTCCTGCCTCAACCTCCCGAGTAGCTGGGATTACAGGCGCCTGCCACCACGCTCGGCTAATTAAAAAAATTTTTTTTTAGTAGAGACGGGGTGTCACCATGTTGGCCAGGCTGGTTTTGAACTCCTGACTTCAAGTGATCCACCCGCCTTGGCCTCCCAAAGTGCTAGGAGTACAGTGGTGAGCCACCACACCCAGTCTCCTTTTCTTTTTTTAACCTAGAAGAGGTTTTCAAACTCTTTTTCAGTCTAGGTTGAATTTAGAGGGATGTGCCATTGTTTCCCAACACCCCAGCCAGGTACCTTTACGTTGTGAGGTGCTACTGGGTGCACAGGCTGAGGGTGAGGTTTCGGGGAGGGTCTCTGTTGATTCTTCTTCTCCAGAGAAGGGCTCAGTCCTCAGAGTATGATTCACAGCCCACATTTGCAGGGCTATTGCACCTTCATGAGTTCTTGCTAACATAATGGGCAATTTCTGCCAAAAAGTTAAATATTTAGAAATAAGAAAACACGCTTTACTTCCAGGTCAAAGCAGTTTTAATAAAGGTCACAGTTTGGGTTCACTGTGTTTGACAAGATCCCGTGTACAGTTGACACATAAACGTCACCATACTGTGAGATCTGAGTGTAGCATCCATAGAACGCTACACCCCCATGGAGGGTGACAGGACCTGTGCTGAAACCCAACTTGTTGGGAGCTGGGATAGCAACTTTCTCCCTTACTATCCCTACCCTTCAGTGCCTCTTTTAGACGACAGTAAATCCCTCTCTTTTGCTCACTCTTGTTTCCAAAAGTGGGTCACTCTCCAGCGCTTGCCTTTCAGTTTCGGGGGAATGTCTACCGTCTTCTATGTTCTTGCTTAGCAGTTCAGGTCAAAGAGAATAAAAGAGAGAGAGAGACTACCCATTTAGGTCATAGAAAGAGTAAGCCAGAATTTTGTCCTTTGCTCTTTAAGGCTTTGAAACTGATTTGTATGGGATCAGGTTTGTACCAGAAAGGCTAGGGACAGCTTATTATTTAGCTTATTATTCCCTGGTTCTAATAGGTCTATTAACTAAGATTCTTAAGAACCTTCTTCTAAACCTCTTTTAAAAAAACAACACAAAAAAGCCAAACCCACAGTAATTGCTGTTTGGGGCCTCTTTCTGAGGATCCCAGAGGAGGTTTACTGGTGATGAATACTGGAACCCCGGAAAAGAACAAATTGGTCTCACAAGCAGCGAGTGACAGCCTTTCTGAATACAGCTGCTTTCTTCATTAGAAAACTAAAAATAGCCCTGATCATTGCAGGCTGGTTTCACTTTAAGCCTTCTGCCACATCCATTTGTCTGTTTCATTCAGGGTTTCTGCATGTCTGTGACACTGTGATACTATTTCAGACTGAAAGTGCATTGCAGAAATGTTTCCTTTCCCTCCTCCATGTTCAGTGCAGATGTCTGCAACTGTCCAACACTGTCACATATGAGGGGACATCACGGGAATCTTCTGGCATCCTTGCCATCCCCATCTGCCTCACTCATTTTTAGAAAAATAAACACCATCCACATTGCTAGCAAGAATCTACAATTATTTTTGTTTTGTTTTGTTTTCCCCCCAAGGAAATGTTCATTGCCCGTGAGGTTTTCTATGGGTAGCTCAGGAAATACGCTGCAGTGACTACACATTCCAACTGACGCAGGATTTTACTAGGTTCTCTACTCAGGCTTAGCTTGAGGAGGTATCTTCTTTTTTCCTGTAGCCGGCTATGTTTGTGGCCACTAGTAAAGCCAGTTTCCTTTCCAGCTCCAAAATGGATAGGGAAACCCATTGTAGGGTAGCCTCTGTGAGTGCATCCATCTAATCTGGGAGAACGTTTGCTGAGACCTTTCCCTCCCTAATGAAATTGGTTTTGAGTCATACTTGGAGGTGGCACCATGATTGTAGCAAGGTAGTTCCTTGCGTAGTTTAGAGCAGCCTGACATCCTTATCCTTCCCCCTTTCAGCGTCCAGGGTATTGAAGAAATGGAACATAAAAGAGGTTAAACTTGCGGGAAGAGTGAAATAAAACAACCTACTGCTTAATACTATTCATTTACAAAAGGTGTACTCACAAAACATGTATACGAACTCATAACAAGAATCATTTACGATTAAAATATGGAAAATAAGCCTCGATCTTAAATTCAGTTCACATTGTGTATACATTTGTATGTACAAAAGTATTATTTTAATGGCTTTAATAGAACTGAAAATCCTAAAGATGAGAGCTAATGTTGCTATGGAAACTTTGCATGTCTTGACTGCAGAACTCTTAGTTTAAATTTGCAAACTTAGTATCACATTAGCTTTGTTCACATTAGATTTCTGGTTGGTCTTTTAAAAAGATAAAAGGAGAAAAATGACTTATCATCTTAGTGCTTCCTGTTACACTCATAGCCAAAGGAGAGGGTGGTTTGTGATCATTTGACACTTTTTTTTTTTTTTTGGCTGAACAAGGAAACCTCCACAAAGGCGCTTACATAAGGGCTATGCAGGGTGAAGATTTTGTAGCCAAGCATGATTTATTCAGTTTGAAAATTTTCAAAATTTGAATGGCTTATTTTTCTCATAGAATTTAGATGTGTAAGCATGATTCGACAGCCAGGTGGTTCATGGATTTAAAACTAAATTTTACAGAGCTCGAAGCCCTTTAAAGAGTGGAAAAGCGACAGAGCACAGCACTCAGAGGCACGGAGATGCCTGCAGCCCTGTGCTCATTTGCTGCCACCACGCACTCTACTGTACTATGGAATTGGGCCCTACGTAGCAGCAGTGTGAAAAGAATGCCATTTGGAAAACTGCTGCAGTCATAATTTGAGAGGCTGAGTCTCCCTGTCCTCACCCTTTCTCCATTATCTCCTGCCTGCTCTCAGTCCAGCCTCAGCCGTGGAGCTCATGGCAGAAGCTTTGGCAGCCTGGAAGCTTCGTGGGCTTTGGAGTCAGGTAGGCCTGGGTGTATGTAAAGGGAGCTCCACCATGAGGCACATTATTTAACCCCTTTGCGCTTTTTTTTGTCCTCACCACACAGGGATAATCATGCTCATGCCACATGGATGTTGTAAGAATTGAATAACATATGCAAAATACTGAGTTCTTTACTCAAAACACAGCAGGTTTTCAGTCAATCATCTTTCCCTCTAGTTGAAAAATGTGCATCATCAGAGGCTTTGGGGGCATGAAAGGGGCACACTGGATTCGGGTTGTATCTGCTGAATCGTTGTGAAGTGAACGTAAACTCCTCTTTCTCTCTCACCCCCACTATTACATATTTGGCTTGTTTCTGCCTAAATTATACAGGTCATCTATTTACTCTGATACCATTTACTTGTACTCTGATGGCCTTATCTTGTTCCCTACTATATTTTTAGTGTCTGGCATAAGGCCTGGCATAGTACATACGTGTTGAATGCAGGGCAAAATGTGGGAGTATCAGGCACATAAATTGGTGCAGGGGGGCCTCTACCTTTAAAATCTTTAAAAAATTGAAAACAGAATTAAGTAGTGGGCTTAGGAAGGGGCCCATGTAAGTGTGGTACCCTGAAGCTACAGCTCTGTGAGCTTCAGAGGAAACCTACCTCTCTCTGAAGAAGAGAATGTGGTCCTGAGTAGTTGGCTAATGAATGATGATACGCCTTTTCTGTGGTCTTGTACTGTGCTGTCACCCAGTTTGGTCCTGTGATGATTCACTTTAGATCAGCTACTTGAAATGTAGACTAATGATGAGAAACCATTATACCCACAAGGTATGTCCTGAGGTATGAAATGAACAGCCATGAGACTTTAGGGTGTCATGGGAAAAAGTCAAACTCTGGCTTTTGTTAATGCCAATTAACTTAATTAACAATTAAAAACTAACATGTAGGCTGGGCACAGTGGCTTACACATGTAATCCCAGCACTCTGGGAGGCTGAGGTAGGCATATCATGAGGTCAGGAGATCAAGGCCAACATGGTGAAACCCTGACTCTACTATAAATACAAAAATTAGCTGGGCGTGGTGGCCCATGCCTGTAATCCCAGCTACTCAGGAGACTGAGGCAGGAGAACCGCTTGAACCCGGGAGGCAGAGATTGCAGTGAGCCGAGACCGCGCCACTGCACTCCAGCCTGGCAACAGACAGAGTGAGACTCCATCTCTCAAAAACAAACAAACAAACAAACAAAAAACTAACATGTATTAGTCTGCTAGGGGGCTGCCATAACAAAAAACCATAGACTGAGTGGCTTAAATAATAGATATTTATTTCTCACAGTTCTGGAGTCTGGGAAGTCCAAGATCAAATGACCCATTCAGTTTCTGGTGAGGGCTCTCTTCCTGACTTGAAGATGCCGCCCTTCTCACTGTGTTCTCACATGGTCTTCCTTCTGTGTGTGCAGACAGAGATCACTCTCTCTTCCTCTTTTTATAAGACCACCAGTCCTACTGGATTAGGACCCCATCCTTACGACCTCATTTAACATTAATTTCCTCATTTAGCAAGAACTATTTCCAAACAGTCACCTTGGGCATTAAAATTTCAACATATGCAGTTGGGGGAGACACAATTTAGTCCAGAGAACTTGTAAGGCCTACTTCTGCTTTGCCTCTGGCTCTCATATGAGGACTCACTTGCCTCCTTGGGCATTGATCTAAGATATGGGGATAGTATTAGAACAGGTGGGGTAGAAAAATTACCCCCAGGACATAGAATCAAAATGGTGCCACGCATAGAGCAGCTTATCCAACAGGGATGTTGAGTTGCTGTATCATGTTGAAAGAAGGTAGCAGGCATTTCCTTGGTCTCTGATAAACCTTTGCTTTCTTCCCTCCCCGCTTTTATGTTATGTTTACTCCTCTGTTTTCTTCTTTCCTTCTTGTTTCCCTTTTCCTCCTTTCTTCCTTCATTTCCAACAGTATAGTCAGACACGGTGATTCTTGGTCCTTTTAATGATGGTTATCTGCTATTGATTCTCCCAAAATGAAAGGGCTGACTTTGGGGAAAGGAGCAGGAGAGCAGAGTGGGTAGAATAGATTCCAGGAGTGGGGAGGGAAAGTGGTGACCAGGTAGGGCTGGTGGCGGGGCAGGACAAGAGAATGATTGTGTTGTACCATGGCAGGGAGGCATGTGCTGACACAGAGCAGGAAATACCGCCACACGATGACTCTGGGTCTCAATTTTCTCATCAGTTAAAAAATATACCAGAGTAGAAAATCCCCAAGGTGCCTTCCATCTTTAGTGTTCATTACCCTCGGTAGCTCCTTCTACCTTACCTTATGGGGAAATGGCATTGATAAATAAGGCTTTTTGTGTGCCTTGTAAGAAAATCATTATGTGAATTCAAAGTATTGCTCAAATTAATTCTAATGAGGTTCAGGGGGAAAAACAAGTAACAACCAAAACTCTTTAATAAAGTGTTCTAAAAAGAAAAAAAGAATTATCGCCCACTTCTGCACTTCCTGCTTTTGGCAGGGACTAGAAGTGGAAATCTGAAAACACTGTGAGACAGTCTGTTCTCATGGTATTTCTAGCTGAGAACAGGAAGGAGGGGAGATCTCATATGAGTGAGAGAGCCTGTTTTTCAGTGATTAGCAGGCCAAAGAAGCTTCACTGGGCAATCAAGCTTGACAGCACCTCTAAAAGTTTTACCTTTATTTGGTCAGCGTGGCAGATTTTGCCGGCAGCATCACCACAATCACCAAGGAGGCAGCTATCTCCCATCATTACTACTGAGGGGCTACCTCTCTGAGGCTGGGTGTTGGGTGCTGGAGACCCAGACATAAGCAGTGTGGCCCCTACCCTTCTGGAGTGTATAACAAAGCTGGAAGGATAAGGTATCTATAAATGAAAAATAAATACAATTCAAAGTAGCATACGCCAAGTGCTGAATTTGCCATGCAGACAATGCTAGGAAGGCACTGTCCACACATTTCTGGAAATTCCTGATGAGTTTGCATTTGCTCTCCACCCCACCATGGTGCTCTCATCACTTATCACAGAAATATTTTGCACGTTTAGGCAAAACACGTCTCTTCATTCCTTTAATTCTTTTGCCCATCTCCAGTCACAACAGACTTCCCTGTGTGTAATGCAGATGAATCATTGAGGCTGAATCATATTAACAATAAGCATTCAATGATTAATGCATATTGATTGGTTGGGCATGCAGGAAACCAACCAGAAAAATCCCAAAGACTAGACTAGATTGCATCGTCCTTAATTACCTGCCAGAGAGTTATGTGTACTGGCGTCTAAAGCTACAGCAGATATTCCAGGGAATGCCCTTGGTCGCCATGACTGCATCAGACGTCACCAATCTCCTAAGGTGAGCGTCCATGACATCTTTACATCTAGGGCCAATCGAGGGCTCAGGTACAGGGGTGAGCATTCCCTCTCACCCTTTCCCTCCAGCCTCCAGGTGCAGAACACAGGAATTGCCTTTGTGAGAGCAATTATCTCACCTATTAAGTGGAAAACTTTCCTGGAAAAAGATTTTTTAAAGATTTGATTTTCCCCTAGAGATAATGTAGTCATAAGGATTATGTTCTGAACAAGGAATTGAAATTCAGTGCTTTATTGAAATGACCATCGTTATCATGTTTAATCAACTATTTAATTAAATCTGGGTGATAGTCCTATACAGTGAATAGTAAAATGCTTACTAAAGGGCATGCAAATTAGAAGATACAGTTGGCACCCATCACGTTAAATTGACTACGAGGTTTTAACCTGGGTGGGTACTTTGTGCCATGAACCGGTTGGGAGGCTGAAGGAATGCATTCAGTGATGGCATGGAATTCAGAAGGATTTCTTTGGGTTAATTTTTCTTGGATCTCTGAGAAAACCTAGGATTGCTTCATGACTTTTATTTCATGTAGGGGATATAAAAATGAACAAGACACAGGCCCAGCCATCGAAGGAGCATACAAGCCAGCCACCCAAATACATACAGATACCCAAACACAGGGGTTGAGAGGACTTTGGGTGTGGGGCTCTGCAGGATGGGAGTTGAGTATAAAATGTGGCAATCATCAATGTTACAAACCAGAACGCTGATATCAGGTAGTCATGTTTAAGAATAACATACTTCCAAATTTTTTATTATATATTAATTGTAGGAAATTTATAAAATAGAGAAAGGCACAAAAATGAAAGTAAAATCACCCCTAATGTGAAAAATCACCCAAAGAGAATCACTGTTAAAATACTCTCTATAGCATTCTAGTCATTTTTCTTTGCATTCTTAGGTGGAATTCTTAGTAGAATCACATTGTCTGTTATTTTACAAACTGTTCTTTTCATTTAACAATATGCTGTGAAATATACCATGATTATTTTCCCACACAATTTGCTGTCCTGCTACACCATGATGGTTTTTAATGGTTTTATAATGTTATATCCTTTGGCTACACCTCGCTTTATTTATCCAGTCTCCTAGAGTAGGACATTAAGACAGTTTTCAGTGCTTCACTAATATAAACAATGCTGTGATGAGCATCTTTGTATATAAATATTTGTGCATCTCGCTGATTATTTCCTTAGGATAAATTTCTAGAAATGAAATTGCCATATTATAGGCTTGGAAATCCAAGCCTGGCAGCATGGCTAATATTGAGATTACAAAACAGGCATGATGAGAAACCGACCCTTATATTTCAGCAATGCTTATGTTTTTGTTTTATGGTTCCTTCATATGGTGCAAACAATATATTGTGATCCTAGACATAAAAATGTTGGTCATCCTGGGTCTGGCAGGAGAGTCTACCTACTGTTGGCTGCCATTTTGTCAACACTGGCAACTGTACTGTAAATGTGGCCAACACAACTAGATTTACCTGCCTCTAAAATGCACAAACAGACCCTTACTTACCCAGAATGTTCTGTCTTTTGAGTCCTTGCTGTATTTTTACTTCACAAGGTCAACATTACAATTCTGGGCTGATACATGATCAAACTCAAGAGCAAACAATGAGTTTGATAATACAGCCACAATGTAGGAAAAAAGTGTTTATCTCCACTATATGCAAGGTGTATTAGTTTTTATTTTATTTATTTATTTATTATTTATTTATGTATTTATGTATGTATGTATGTATGTATGTATGTATGTATGTATGTATTTATTTGAGATGGAGTCTCACTCTGTCGCCCAGGCTGGAGTGCAGTGGCTGGATCTCGGCTCACTGCAAGCTCCGCCTCCCGGGTTTACGCCATTCTCCTGCCTCTGCCTCCCGAGTAGCTGGGACTACAGGCACCCGCCACCTCGCCCAGCTAGTTTTTTTGTATTTTTGTAGTAGAGACGGGGTTTCACCGTGTTAGCCAGGATGGTCTCGATCTCCTGACCTCGTGATCCACCCGTCTCGGCCTCCCAAGGTGACTTTTTAAAAGTAGATCACAACTTCAGCTACAGCATTCCATGTTAGCAGTCATATTTAGGGTGAAAATGTCATTTGACTATCAGCTAAGGGCACTGCTATTTTCATAAATATACTGAGAGGTATGCATTTAAAAGGAGGTGGCCAAAGGAACCGTATTCAATGTTTTAACGTTCTGCTTTCAGAATTGTTCATGTATGAGATCCACAAGTAATTCTGTATTTCCACTTTAGGGTGATGGGACTCTTTTTTGTTTATTTGTTTGTTCATTCAATCATTCAGTCCTTTCTTTCTTTCTCTCTCTCTCTTTGTTTTGTTTTGTTTTGTTTTTTTGAGACAGAGTTTTGCTTTTTGTTGCCCAGGCTGGAGTGCAATGGCGTGATCTCGGCTCACTGCAACCTCCACCTCCCAGGTTCAAGTGATTCTCCTGCCTCAACCTCCCGAGTCTCTGGGATTACAGGCATGCGCCACCACGCCCGGCTAATTTTGTATTTTTAGTGGAGATGGGGTTGCTCCATGTTGGTCAGGCTTGTCTTGAACTCGCGACCTCCGGTGATCCACCTGCCTCGGCCTCCCAAAGTGCTGGGATTACAGGCATGAGCCACCGCACCCAGCCTCATTCAGTCCTTTCTACAGCTATGTATTGAATGCCAATTCTGTGCCTGAAACGTGATTCAGCCAATGCCCACCAAAGCTTATATTCCAGTGCAGGAACAGAAAGTTAAAAAGCCTTTAGAATATAGTGTCATGTACTACTGGATCTCTTTTCCTCTTCTTCCTTTGAGTCTGCTACACCCTGTCTTTTCCCCTCCCCTACATCCTTATTTCCAGAAAGAGCCTGGGGCCTAAGGCCAAGATGACTCAGGGGTTCTGTGGGGCCCAACAGAGGCTGGGGCCCAGGGAGCACCCACTGGAGCAGGCTTAGTGCTGTAGCTCTGCCTGGAACATTTGTGGAGCCTGGGGCCAGAGTACAAATGGAGGCCACTTACCATCTGTCGAAATATATAAAAGTTGTAAATCAAGTTAATAAGCTGTGAACCGAAATATAGCTTCAGATGGACAAAATTGAAAAAACGTGTAAAGCTACGGTTTTTCTATGATGGAAAGTTGGAAGACTATCAAGCAGTGGGATTTAATTATTGTCATATATGGGTGTTCTGTTGATGGCAGTTTTGTGTAAGTGAAAAAGGATAGGTACTCTCCTGGGAAAAACAGTAATTGTCTCTGGGGATTGGGACCAATGCATGAAGAGGGGTCTTTTACTTCTTGATTTAGCTAACTTCTAAAAAATAATGAGATTATGGAAAATTTTATTTTTTCCTCTGTTTTCTCTGTTTTTCAATTTTTCTAAAATAATCATGCATTGCTTAGGTCATTTGAAAGAAAAATAAAACTAGAAAGAAAGAAAAGTTAAGACTAGAAAATTATTCTAGGATTGGAAAGTGTCTCATTAAGTTGAATTTCCAGAAAAAGGTTCTGTATTTAAAATTTAGCTCTATCTGATTATATCCCACAAAGTTAAGAAATTGATTAAAGTTAACCCCAGAAACACTAAACATTTTTCTTCCAGAGGTCATGGAGGAACTGGAAAAATACCCAACCATCAAAAAATGGGCAAATAGAGAATCCGTATTTTAAAAAGAGAACGAGTACAACCAAGGAACTTATTGCCTGATACTTCCAGGCATAGTATTTTTACAAATAATCAAATATTTATTTTTCAATGACCTTAGACATTTCAGAATTTGGATAATTTCTATGATAAGATATTTCATTTATGTAGTGATTTCAGCTTTTCAAAGTCAATTGTCTCATTTTATCCTTACAAGGACTCAGTGAGAGAAGGAAGATGTCATCCCCATTTTCCAGGTAAAGAAAATGAGGCTTAAAGAATTGAGATTGGGCCCAGGTCTTACGATTGGCCCCCCGTCGAACAAGGACCAGAGCATCGGTCTCCTGGATCTCAGTCCAGTTCCTTCGCCACAGTGCTATTAATAAGCGTACACAATGAATTTTCTAGAATGTGCATGTATTTCTGAAGAACTTTGTAAATGTCTCTACTTTTTTTTAAATTTGTTTTTTATGAAACTCACTTGAAAAAGGCAGCCAAAATTTCTCTATGAGCCACTAAAGAATATTCAGCACCCTTTTAAAGAGATACCTGACTCCCCTATAAGTAATTCCACAAATGAAGATCTTTATAGAAAGTGCTAATTAGTGCTAAGTACCTTTAGAGATGCCTTCCAGGCTAATGTCCAAGGATGTACCAGGTGGGGGAGGAAGTTATAATAACCTTTCCCTCAGGGACTCAGCTGATTTTCTGTGATGAAGAGAGACTATAAGATTATTTTACTTAGTGCTTATGATATGCATAAGTACTATGCTAATATTATTATAAGATCGGCAGTATCTCATTACTTAATCAGTTTTTTCCATTGCTATTATCTTGTAATAGTCAGCATTTTACCCATTCTCTTAAAAAATACACTTTGTAAAGGTAATTCGATTTTTGTGAATTAATTTTTAATTACTTATAGTTTAAAATGTTTCTAATTTAACTTATAGTTTATTCATTATGTTTTTAGTGCAAGATATACAGAGAGGTCAGGCAATCTCCCACTCCCACATCATACATACACAGGTCAACAGCCATAAATGAGGCTGTTGGCCAGGTGGGCAGATCATGAGGTCAGGAGATCGAGACCATCCTGGCTAACACGGTGAAACCCCATCTCTCCTGAAAATACAAAAAATTAGCTGGGTGTGGTGGCGGGCACCTGTAGTCCCAGCTACTCGGGAGGCTGAGGCAGGAGAATGGCGTGAACCTGGGAGGTGGAGCTTGCAGTGAGCCGAGATCATGCCACTGCACTCCAACCTGGGCGACAGAGCCAGACTCCATCTCCAAAAAAAAAAAAAAAAAAAAAAAAATCACTGGGGAAAAAATGCCAAGATAAAACTGAAAATCTCAGGTGGACTTACTTTATTTAATGCAAAAAATCTGAAAAAAAATTTAGAACTTCATGTAAAAGGCTATGGCTCAATTAAAACAGAGCAAAACAAGGGGTGTTTTCTGAAGGGTGCTCCTTGATGGAGGTATTTTGGGATGTGCACAGCTCCCTGGCTTGCCTAAGTCTGAAAGTGAACAGCATTTTCACTGTAATGATGTGATCATTGCCATTGAGGGACTGGAGATAAAAAATTTTAAAACATGGACATCAGATCATTTTTTTCCCTAGGGCAGAATTCTACAGTTCTGTAGATAAATACACTTTCTTCATATACATGCATTTTATTCATGTCCTTAGCATAATTGTGTAGACACACTAATATTAGGTTGCTGCAAAAGTTATTGCAGTTGTTGCAATTAAAAGTAGTGGCAAAAACTACAATTATGTTTGCACCAAGTTAATATAATTAATCTATCCTATTGGAGAAATGAGCAGATTGCTCACATTCTTAGAAAAAGAGCACCTGCTTTCCATTCACTGATTTTGTGACAGCTTTGACCACAATAGCAAAATAATTATAGTAAGAAGCCACTAGCAGGCTTTAGTATTTGCATCGTAGGGCCATAATTGGACTAAAAGTGTTAAGAAGCATGAGAAGGTCAGCTTTCCACTGCCTTTAACATTTGTGTAACACTGGGGAAGTATTAATGCATCTGTTATTTTAGCTGGGCACCAGCCATTCAGAAAGCTAAAAGCAGCCATATCTAAGCCTTTTTAAGTTTTCTTAGCCATTGACTCATGTTTTATCCCCTCAGTTGATGGCAACCTGACTTTAGCCAAGCAAACAATATGCTAAGAGCACAAACAAAATTGGTCCCTCTCATTTTTAGAGCTGAGGAATATACTTAACAAAACCTGTGTATTTCCATGGACATAAGTCCCTAAGCACTACATTTCAGCTGTTTACACATCTAATAACATCAGGACCTACTCTTCTACACAGGCTGTAAACCTAAGCAGAGCTATTTTGGCATAACAGATACGGTTTGCAGGGAGATTTAAATATAATTGTGGCTCATAACTGTCAACAAATAACAAAGTCTCATACCCTTCATCAGAAAATCTGAATTTCAGGTGTAAAAGTTTATTGAGGAGCTGCTCCATCTGCCAGGATCGCCTTGCAAAATATGGGCAGACATCTAGTTTCTTTGTCCCTGTGTTCTGGGATTTCCAGGAAGCTAGCTTTCCACATTTAATCGGGAAATGAGGAGGGCGTTGGCGGCAGCATTGCCTGATGGGAAGCATCATGGTAGCTTGGTGGGAGGGGCTTTGTTCTCCTTCCAAACCATCCCAAATGAATGAATAAGCAGCATGCTTGCTATGCCAATGCGGAGCAGAAGTCTCCTACCCACCTTCACCAGGTTGCCTTTCATAAGCTCCCCGCTACAAAGACATTTTGTGGTGAAAGTAAAGGCTGACTTGGTGAAGTTATTGGCAAATGTCCTGAACCTCGACCTCCACCTAGAATTTCCTACTCACATACAGTAATAGAATAAGACAGAATGAGTACTGAGCTATGTATTTGCATGAGGCTAAATCTAATTTTAAATTGTGAATCCATTTGAGCTGTGCAGCTCACTTGAGGAAGGATGGAGGATTGAGCAATGCATATGTAGAGACTCACTAAAATTTGTTATGTAAATGAATCACCCATACATACAAGCACTGTGCAACTGTGGTGAACTTGGCACTCACCATCCCTGTCCTCAAGGGGCTCTTAGGCTAGTGAGGGTGAAGAACAATGGCAATTCCAAAGCATTCTTTGACAAAACAACACCACCACCACTAACCCACGATGCTATAGTATCAGGCCAGAGGGGCACCCAACTCAGGTGTGCAGAAACTGGGAAGATTTCAAGGGGAAAGCTACATGGAAGTCAGATCCTGAAGGATGTGTAGGCATTAGTTATGGGAGTGGTGGAGAGGAGGGAAGAATATTCTAGGCAGATGAAAGCCCATGCTTAGAGATCTGTTTTGAGGTAAGAAAGGTCAACAAGACATGGTCACAAAGGGCCTTGCAAAGTCATGTTTTGAAATTTGGGCTTTATCCTATGAGCAGTGCTTAACCCACTGAAGGGTTTAAGCAGATCAGTGAAACGATCAGAATCAGATTTGGGTTTAAAAAAAAATCATTCTTGGTTTGAAGCTTATTTCATCAGGATCCTCTCTACCTAACATTTTGCAAATGATGACGACTATACCTGGGTACATTATTGTCTTTTTTACAATGTGGGAGTATAATATTAGCATTATTATATAAATGCATGCCACCTTATTTTAAATGACCATGATGTCGATAAAATAATAAAAATAACCACAACAAAATTTGTTGAGAGTTTACTGAGTGCCAGGAGCTGTGCTAAGCTTCTTATAAATTTTCAAATCTAACCCCTTTGAAATAAGTCCCGTTACTGGCCCCACTTTGTAGATAAGGGAATAGTGAATAAGAAGCTATAAGTAACTTGCTTAGGTCATATGGGAAACATGGATCAAAACTGCAGCGTTGGTGGTCAGACAGCAGAGACTATGCTACTCCCCACTTTCTAGACTACACTTCTGCTCCCTCCTCTCCACCCCCTCCAAAATAAAAAAGTGAATGATCACATCGAAAATAGTCTACAAAATTAGCTGGGAAGTAATTTTCACCAGAATGATTGATTTATTTTTCTAAAACTTTGTGCCCATCAATTAGGCCATTAGAGACCAAATATGCTTGGTGGACATCATGACCCCATTTTTATGTGTGTAGAAATTAGGTATCAGCTTAGTCCCTTGTTGAAAGGCTGTTTGTCATACTCTGGTGCAATGGTTTAAGGAACTTCAAATTTAACTAATTAGCAAGAAATAACAATAATAAAAACACTCAGACTTAGGGACATTGGAGTCTCTTCATCTTAATGAAAAGAATCTTGTGGAAAAGGAACCAAAACTATTAAGAAGAGTGACAACATTAGCCTGTATTGAGGACGAAACAGTGTGAATCTCAGGGTAAAACAACAAGTTTCCCAATACCATTGGATTTTGGATAGGATCTGGGCAATTTGGCCAATGGTGATCTCACCTATGTAATGATATTACAAGCGTAAAGAAGATTTCATCCTCACTAAGCAACTCAAGTTGCTTCTCCAGTATGTACTTCCTTCCTTAATTATGTTTTACTAGTGCACGTCCCTATTTGGGCAATCACATGTCACCTCTGAATCTCATTGGTGATGCTCGCGTTAGAGGAAGATAACAATTGCACTCTCATTAATTGCCTGCTTCTCTGGGCTGACATTTCCAAACCCACACAGGGAGCCCATAACTTTCTGTTCAAGAATATTTTAGTCCACCTAAATGAGCATTTCGCTGTTGACATACTAAATAAAAGGGTTGACTCACTCGTTACCCTGGAACCAAGGCTGTATTCTTAGAGGGTGTCACCTTACAGAGCCCTGGTGTCCTTAAAAAGGATCTGCCTGTTCCTGAACTCTCATGAAATTCTATATTCCATCCTTCCGAATCCCAGAAGCCGGCTAAGTGGTAGCAACTGGAAATGAGATGCTGTCGTGTGGAGAATACTAGGCATGATAGGCTAAAGAAAGGAAAGCCCTTCTTCGGCAATCATCGGATTTAACGTCTTATTCAGGGAACAGGCTTGAGCTGGAAGGAGAGGAAGATAAAGTTTGGTTTTCCTATGACTGACTGGCTGTGCCCACAGAAACAGAGGCCTCCTCCAGCAGCCCAGCAGTTGTGGTCAGGGAACCTCGTGCTGTGTTGGTGGCTCTGCTCCTCTTTGTACAACAGCCGTGTCTCTCCAGCTCTGGTTGGAGCAAGGCCGCAAATAAATTGCTAACATTTAAGTGCATCTGTTGCAAAGAGAGAAGCACAGAGGACACTGGGGAAATTTCGAACCAAATTTCAGGACTGAGCTCATAAAAGCATGCACCATCTGTGGAATTTTGTTCATATGCATCACTATAATGGGAGGGGGGCAATAGAGAAGGGAAAAAAGAGAGAGAGAAAGGATTGAGCGGTAACTGGGTTTCAAACTAAAGTGTCTCTTCTCAGGTTAGTTCTCAGGTGGCATTTGGGCCCAGCAGGATCCTATCTTTCCTTACACTGAAGGGTCTGGCGGTGGGGATTTAATTGCGTGAATCAGCAACCACAAATTCCTTCTGCCCGTGTGTCTAAACACAGTTTCCCCTGCCCTCCGCCCTCCATCTGCCCCCCACCCTCCATAATTTACTGATCCTGTACAAAGATACAAGACTTTCCATCTTTCTTACAGCTGCTTTGCTACTGCCCCAGGCTGGGCTGAGTCTCTTTTCCTCCCATCATCCGTGTGGCAGAAAAAAAAAAAAAAAACCACTAAACTCAAAAACAAAACAAAAACAAAACCCTGATCATTTTCTGATAAGCACTTTACATTTCTATAGCGCAGGAAAAGGGAAGTTCCTTCAGAATCCCTTTATAGATGATCGCTCTCATTGTCTAACAAGCTTTTCATTGTTTGTAATTTTCATTTCCCTCCACAGTTCAGGGCACTTTAGAAAAAAACTCTATTCAGCACTTTTCCACTCATAATTCACAAAAAAAGAGTCATGCAGTATAATAAGGATAATTAGCTCCGACTGAAAATAATAAGCTTGGCACCAGAGAGCCCCCCCATGCACACAGTATCCATTTATCGTTTTGTGTACCCTCTGTCAAGGCTAATCACTACTCCTGTAATTACTAACCTGTTGAAAGAACAAAGGAAAATGCAATGCTGTACTTAAATAAATAACACTGCTTCTTCCCATATCATCTCAATAAAACTCTTTTAGAACAGACTCTTTCCTTACAATTTTAGAGTTTAAAACTGCTGTTGTTTGTCCTCAAAAATATGATTTGCTATTATAAGAATGATTTTCACTGTGTATGCATGGAAGAGGGGTTGCATTTCTTTAATTTAGATTCTTGTAAGATAAAGATAGCTGGGAGTGATGATCTCATGTTTAATAAGGCTCAACATTTATGTCGCACGCTTCCTTTTCATTAATTTGTTAACCTTGGCGTGGTGTGGGAACAAGCACCATGTGAATGACCATATGCTTCCCCTGTTAATGTGTCTTCATCCAGACCTGCAGAAACTTGTAGTTTTCCTCCGAGAAGAGATGCTGCTGGTCATGCCAAACCTAAGTGGAGAAAGATGGAGACTAATAAAGTCCTCTCGCTTTTCTAGGGGTGATGCACCCTGGGAAGGAGTCAAACACAGGTTCCGATTGTCATCCTTTTCATTCCTCATTTATCTGCCTGTCCCACCTGATCCTGCTAATGATGTTTTCTCTTCTGTACACGCTCTGAACCTTGTCTGCTAGGGAACAATTCATGTTCCTGGGGACTGTGCATAAATAAAGAGGGTTGTGGATGCTGGTGTTTTAAGGTAGTGAAGTCTGTTGTCTCAATCCACCCTCTCTCTAAACAGAATTCTGAGTCTTCAGAAATAACCTTCTTTCAGGTTTACATGGAAAGAAGTGTCCACACCAGACACACAGAGTTAACTTGCATTCATTTCTGGGATCCAAATGGTTCATCTCTTATCAAAAGATGAAAATGAGAAATGATGTTAAATAGATTGCTGAGTCATTGTTATGAATCTATAAAGAATTACAGAGACAAGGAAGGTTCAAAAACTGGGCGGTCGTTCTGATTTCCAGAAAGAAAGTGAAAGTGAATGCTGGCCAAGATGCTAGAATGGATTATTTAAGAGAAAAGCAATGATCACTAGGAGCTAGCATTGGTTCACTAAGAACAAATCATGTCAAACACAACTGATTTCTTTCACTGACAATATAACCAGGCTTATAGATAAGGAAAAAAGCCAGATTTTTGACCTTTGTTTTTAGTCTATATTTGAAGCTTCATTAAGAATCTCACAAAATCATAATATTCTTGTGGAGGAGTTGGCAGATTATTAGTGGAATATTAGTATTAACCATTATTATTAGTTATTACCATCAAGCCAGAAAAACTGCAGGTGTTCAGGGAGAAGAAAACAGGGCAATAAGGAATTAGATACTGTATCCATGAGAAACAACAGGGAAAAAGATATTTTTTTTAGGGAGAACAGAAAAGAAAAAGTGTCCTGGGTGATTAGACTTCCGTATGGAACTGTGAGTAGCACTTGGACCATAATGGCAAAAAGTGACAGGGACCTGGATTCCAGCTTGACCATCAGAGCTATCCAAAGATGGAATGGGTTGCCTCTGAAGGTTCGGCAAGTGCTCCATTACTGTAAAATCACAAAGGACTACTTTGCAACAGAGCAGAATTTCATAGTTTACAGAATCTTCACATAACTCCTTGTCTTAAATCTTTCCCAGGCAAGCTGAAACCTGAGGCTCTATCTGAAGCTCAGTGAGTTTTAGGAGAACTGGTCTAGTCTAGAGCTCCTGGATACGGATCAAAAAAGGAACTGAACATTGCATTTTGGATGAAGGCCGTCTTGGGAAGTTCCAAAGTAATCTGAAAAAGATCTTATTGGAAAGGGAGATAGAGGAACAGCAAGGACCTCGTCAGAAACAATGTTGGTCACTAATGCTGAGTGACAGTACTGCTCATGAAATGGAGGAGTGGACAGCGTCTACTGCAACCTCTGGAGAGAGGGCGGCAGCTTTCTGGAGGTCTCCTCTAGACTTCCCTTGTCAACAGCAGGCAGAGAACTCTTTAAGACCTGAGCCAGTTCCAAAATTATCACATTTTATCCTCCTGACGACCCCTCTGGGTGAATAGGAAAAGCGCTTGTGTCTCCATTTTTCAGAAGAGGAACCTGGAACCCCGAGAGCTGGTGTAAAATTTTCCAAGCCACACAGCAAATGTAAGCCAGAGCCATGCGTATAACAGCACAGGTCTTCTGCCTCACTGAGGGCTTCATCACACCAAGGTCAATATGAGAACACAGGTAGCAGATAGATACGTTAACACAGACAGATGGATCTTGCCACCCTGGCATGCTCTGTATTCTTTTCCTCCTGCCCTGATTTCTATAATTTGTTTGACTGCAGAAAACTGCAAAATCTCCTGGGTCTCCCCATTGATCTACTTGTACCTATCTGATACATTTTTGAGGTAGAGTTCATGATGCTACCGATTCTTTTTATATGAATCTGTCTCAAAATCATAGTGTATAGACGTTCATTTGCTCCTGCTTATAATTACAGACTAAAAGATATTATACAAACCTCTAAGGAGCTGGACATTTGGAGCACTCAGACAATTTATAGCTGTCAGTCTAAAGTAAGATGGTGAGTTCTTCATTAGTCTGGAGTCAGATCCCAAAGTGGAGGGTGGGCCCAAGTGGTTAGGACTATTTTGGCTTACCAAGTCACCTGGGCATTAGTGTAATTATTTTGGGAAGAAAACATCCCTTTACTATATTTATGTCTTTAAAAGAAAACAATTTTGGCTGGGCACGGTGGCTCATGCCTGTAATCCCAGCACTTTGAAAGGCAGAGGCATGAGGATCACCTGAGGTCAGGAGTTCGAGACCAGCCTGACCAACATGGGGAAACCTCGTTTCTACTAAAAATACAAAATTAGCCAGGTGTGGGGGCAGATGTCTATAATCCCAGCTACTCAGGAGGCTGAGGTAGCAGAATTGCTTGAACCCAGGAAGCGGAGGTTGCAGAGAGCCGAGATCGTGCCATTGCACTCCGGCCTAGGCAACAAGAGTGAAGTTCTGTCAAAACAAACAAACAAACAAACAAAAAATTTGCTGAATCATTTATTGGGTTTAACCAAATATTATTATTAAAACCCCACTACTTATATTTTTAAAAATGATTTCTTGAGCTGGTCAATACATAGCCAAATATAATAGATTAATACAAAGGCATGAATATGTAAAGAGGACACACCCAGGCATAAATCATTTCAAAGAATCAAAGTTGCTAGTTGTGATGAGAAGAGTGTCTTTGACTTGAAAACCCTTGTAAGTAGGATGCCGTGCTCTTTATGAGTCTTGAGTTTCCCAAAGACCTTTGAGGCTCATGCTGAGTTAGGAGAACGAAGGAGGAATTTTTCTGGGCAGAGCTTCCTTCTCACTTTAGTTGAATATTATTACGAGCTGTCAGAGGGGTAAATAACCTTATAAGGAGAAATTTAAATCTGAATTCCTGGGACTTTTGCTGCAATTGTTTTATGGTGGCATTAGGAATTCTCAGGAGGCTCTTGTCTAATCTGTCACCTATGAAATAACATAGGTAATTATGTAATAAAGAAGGGAATTCTGAAACCCTCGTGGAACAAAGAAAATGGTAGTGTTTAGTCTAAACCAGAGCAGCAAGTTGAACTTCCCTTGTTTGTCTTCTTCATTCTGTCTCAAAATCTCTTCTTTCCCTCCCATCAATCCTCACTCGACAGTTAGGTTCCCCGTCATTTTCCAATTCACTCAAATAGATGCCTCTGATGACCCCGTATTACACTGTCTAGTTGCTCAAATCTCTGAGAATATCTTCTTGCTACTATAAACTACAGATTGTGGGAGATACAAAAATTAGTTAAACACAGTTCTCATCTATTTAGGAAGACTATCCCTGTGTAAAAATAGAGCCAATGAGACAATCAGACAGTGCAATGCCAGACAACGGTAAATGTTTGGCACTTGGTACAGACAATAGGAGCTACATAACTTCAGAAAACAAGTCCCTTTGGATTCAGGCAGTCAGGGAAGGTTTCTCAAAGGTGAGAAGTGAGATGAACAATCCCTGGTGCCCATAGTTCTTATGAAACTATACCTGAGTGACTTCCATATAAGTCTTATTCAAATGTGGCTGTTTAGTTGCAAAATGACTCAACCCAGCTGCCACATGCTTAGTTTATTTGTGGCTACTCAACATTCTTTGTTATTTCTCTGTGCCCAAGCACACTTAAATGGACTTGTTTTTATAGTGTTGTGCTATAATTGTAGTTGGATTCAAGATGGGATGCCAGATATAGGTGAGGCAAGGCAAGGTTAACATGGAAGCAGTTTATCTGAAAACAGTTGAGGTGTCAGGAGCACTGCAAAGTCAGAAATCAAGACAAGGGCAAGAGGATAAAGCTCAGTAAATAAACTGGAACTGGCTCAAAGTATCAGCACTCACATAGACATGGGCATATGGATATTTCAAAACTGAGGCTACCTTCCACAGATTGTCTCATGGACTTCATGCTGGAATAGAATCAAGGAAAGAACTGGATAGGTAAGGCTCTGTAATAGGGAGTAAGTTAACCACCTAGAAGAGGAAGTAATTAGATTGTGGTATAGTAAAGTATATGGGGTAAAACATAGCTAATCTTTATACTCAACATGCTTTTTGGGGTATCAAATAGTTTACTTAGCTCAATTACTAAGTAAACATAGTTTACTTAGCTCAATTTCCAATAATAGAACATGAAAATATATGATTGATTATGTTGAAACATTGGTTGTGGGAGAAAGTGGTCACACTGCTCCTGAAATATGCTAATTGGAGCTCTCTTAGAGTGCTGAAGTTTGATCTAATCCACACCTAGGAACATCAAAAGACTGCTTGAACTGCCAGGTCAATTTTTCATGTGCTTCTAATGGTAGCACTCATCTTTTCAATGTAGACAAATCTTATGATTTTCAATGAAAGTGCTCATGTAAGACCTTTAAAAACCAAGACCTGTGTGTTCTTCATGAAAATGTAAGAGTCCCTGACATTTAGGGTAACAGAAGGAGTTGCTCTGATATTCATTGCTAAATTTACAAGATTTGGCTGAAACTCCAAACGTCTGTCCTATCACGGTGGAGTATTAGTCAGTCTTTAAAACCTTTAGCTTACTGTACTCTGGTGTGTGAGTGTGTTAAATGCCATGAACTATGTGACTGGTGGGCAGCTAAATTGCCCAGATTCAAGCAATTTTTAAAAAAACTATTGACTACATGGAGTCATTTAGATTAACCTAGACATTCAAATCTTTCGTGAGAAGAGCAGAATAACAGACGGGAACCATAGTGTCCAGGAGAGTTAGAACACTCTTTTAAAGATTGTCTAGTGTAGCAGTGTAAAGTAATTTGGTGAGTAAGTTTTTCCACTAATTCTGAGAGATAGCAACATATTACCAGGAGAAAGTTTCCCAGATAAAATAATTTGTGGACACTGTGTTAAGCAAAGCCAAACAAGTTCCCTTGTGGTTCTTAGACATTTTAATATGCTAGTATGCATTAGGAATAAAGAGGACCATCAACTTATTTCACTAAGACTTTTAAAAACTTTCATGAATGTAGTATTCTGAGAAATGCCAATATATTTTCTCTTCAAAATGAAAGCAAGACCCAGAGTGGTTAAGGGCTTTGCCTAAAGTTACAAGCTACCTATGCACAAGGAACTCTAAAATGATTTACCTGAATGAGGGATCAGCATGGTGGTATAACACTGTGTGAGAAATAGACAAAGGAAAGAATCGTGGCCATTTCTGAAACAATTAATGCTACAGATTTGAGGTTTTGAGTTGCATTGGACAAGGAGGCAAGGGAATGGCAGGAAGTAGCTTTACATCAACCAGACTAGATCATACATACGTGTGACCTATTGGCCCTACAGTGCACTTGGGTAAGGCCACAGCCCCTAGCCACCAGAGAAACTCACCATCAGCCATCTTCATACTGACTATCGTTTGCATGGACTGATGGATTTCCAGAGGAATGTGGGGAGGCCAATTAAAAGATGGCATTAATTTTTATAATGAGCATTTGCATTGGCTTATAAATCTGAGAAATACATAACATGGTGCATATTAGTAATACATTTTTGTTGCTTTTAAATTTGCAGTAGAATATTTTCCAACCCTGTCTAGAAAAACACTATTAGAAAGGGGCTTCGCTTTCCATTAACGATTTTAAGAGGAAAATTTTGTAGTAGAATTCATGATCCACAGATCCCTAAGTGTTACATAAATAATACAGGAAACTGCAAAATGATCTTATGTCACTTCCCAAAATGCATGTTTAATTAGCACCTACTAATAAAACAGATGCATATGAAATTATTTAGAGTGACATGTACTATTCTGAACAATACAGTCTCAGCTCAGGTTGCCAAGGGCATGCAACATAACCTGTTTTTAATTGAGCAATTTATCACCAAACAAAATAAGAGACAGCTTGTGTTTTATAGTTTCTGTAGTACATCCTTATCCAACAATAAATGCAAAAATAAATTACAAAAAAACTTTAAATAAGAAAAAAATTAAAGGCACAGATTTTTTGTGTGGGGGGATTTAACAATCTAAGAGTTTTATGTGAAAACCAAAAAGTGGATCGACACCATGCCGGTTATTTTAAAAGCAAAATTGTAGTACTTTCCTTTAAACTTGACCACATTATTTTCAATATGTTGTAAGAACTACCTTTGAAGAATAGCCCAGAGCGGTTTTAAAGGCATGACTCTCAAATTTAGAATCTATTTTGATTTTGTACAAATGCAAAATAGAAGATTTATTTCAGTTGAAATAGGTTGTTTTTCACCACATACACACACACACACACACACTCATAGAGTCAAAGAAAAAGCTGGTAAATAATATGATGAAAACAGTAACGAAGAATATAAATCAGGGGTGCCCTTAGGAGGTTTTAGTATCCAGGACTATCCTGGGAACTTCTGAGTGAGGGATTGGTTAAGCACTTTTTGGCAACAACTCTAACATTTATGATTAAATGAATGTCAAAGGCAGTCTTGAAAGGTTAAAAAAAAAGAAAGGAAAGAAGGAAGGAAGGAAGGAAAGAAAGAAAGAAAAAAGAAAGAAAGAAAGAAAGAGAGAAAGAAAGAAAGAAAGGAAAGAAAGAGAGAAAGAAAGAGAAAGAGAAAGAAAGAAAGAAAGAAAGAAAGAAAGAAAGAAAGAAAGAAAGAAAGAAAGAAAGAAAGAAAGAAAGAAAGAAAGAAAGAAAGAAAGGAAGGAAGGAAGGAAGGAAGGAGAGAGAGAGGGAGGGAGGGAGGGAGGGAGGGAGGGAGGGAGGAAGGAAGGAAGGAAGGAAGGAAGGAAGGAAGGAAGGAAGGAAGGAAGGAAGGAAAGAAACACCAGAGCACTGCTGCTTGAGAGATAATTATGGAAAGGTCAAAGGGCAGTCCTATTTGCCATGAGATCATCCTTGACCACGGCGGTCACCAGAGTTTATTGTGTATATCTAACTCTCATATCTTTTTTATCTCAGGACCAGCTGTATCACCTCATTCTCACCCAGGAACTGTCTCTCTCCCTCTTGCCCCATCCTGCATCCTGTCAACCTAACTCTTGTCCTTTAAAGTCACTGCTAAGCTGCCTGGTGCCTGAGTCCTAACAGCATTGGGTGGGGATCTGAAGTGACCTTATTGCTGGTCTAAAATATGATGAAAATTCTGAATCTCACTCTAACTTATAAGAATTGTGGATTCAGAGGTCATGAAGTTCATTTTTTCTCCATGCAAAATTTGGGAAATATTTTAGATACCTACTGTATCCAAGGTGCTGAGCTAGGTGCTATCAGGTGAAACAGGTCTCTTATCAAAGAGGTGACAAGTAAGCGTCATAAGGGGAGTTTTAAATAGGATGAAGATCAGGCAAAAACTAGGATTAGAACTTAACAGATGTGTGATTCCTTTCCTTGAGAGCCAGCCTATACCTCTGAAGTTAAACAAGTGCGTAGAATCCTGGCCTAATTGGAGAGGAGCTGTTCTCCATCGATCCATGTTTTTGATTAAATATCTCCAAAGTAGTTCTTGGTGCTATACCCCGCAATGGTTGCTGTGCACTCACATCGTATACAATGGAAATTATTTATGCCTATCCTACAGCAGAATAAAGGGCCATACATAGAAAATCGAAAGTTTTATCTATAATAACATGAATCTATTTTAACAGAAAAAACCTCACCATTTTACAAAATATAGTGATAAATTGTTTGAAAAAATATTTTTGAAATGTAAATATTAGCCTCGTATGGTCTTTGGCTTAAAAGTTTGGATTTGTATACACTTGGTTCTCCAAAAGTAATACGTGCATGTTTCTTAGGGGAGTAATTCCAGCGCTGGCTTACGCCTTTACATATTGAGTTCCATATAAACTTTATATACTGGCCGGGCGCGGTGGCTCAAGCCTGTAATCTCAGCCCTTTGGGTGGCTGAGACGGGCGGATCACGAGGTCAGGAGATCGAGACCATCCTGGCTAACACAGTGAAACCCCATCTCTACTAAAAAATACAAAAAAACTAGCCGGGCGAGGTGGTGGGCGCCTGTAGTCCCAGCTACTCCAGAGGCTGAGGCAGGAGAATGGTGTAAACCCGGGAGGCAGAGCTTGCAGTGAGCTGAGATCCGGCCACTGCACTCCAGCCTGGGCGACAGAGCGAGACTCCATCTCAAAAAAAAAAAAAAAAAAAAAAAAAAAAAAAAAAAAAAAAAACAACTTTATATACTGCCCTCATTTTCTTTTGGCTTCATTTTTCTCACTTATTTTACCTGTTTTCTTTTTCCTCTTCTGGTACTACAAGTCTCTATATAAGTTGCTTTAAATCCTTTCTGTAACTAGATAGGGCATTAATTAATTAATAAAATATCAGCTCTACATCTTCTAAGACACAGGATGTCCTCATGTTGATATGCCAGGCCCAGGTCAGAGGCAAAATAATCCCCTTCAATCCCATTGTAGTATTAAGAAAGTTCACTCACTGGGCACTAGTAAGTCCCTGCGGGTTTATAATAGCTTAGCAGCTACTTTCTGATAAGGACCAATGCCTTTTGTGGCCCTAAAAAGCAGGGTACACATTTTTGCTCTTGAAGACATGATCAACATGTTCTGTTGGAGGGGTGTTTCAGATATAACTTTTGCATGTGAATAAGAAAAAAATTCAGGGCTGCCAGCTCTTTAGCCTCCTTGAACATCAGAGGCCGAGAAAACAACATTTTCAAACCTTTTATGTATCAACAGAATAAAATATTTTGAAGACACACTAGTCACATATGGTTATCCCAGAATATCACAATTCATGAATATGGGTGTTATTGTTTTTTTGTTCTGCAAGAAAGCTTCACACACTCTTTCACAGATATGCCAAGTATAGCTTGATTCATAATAGATTCATAATAGACGCTGAAAGATGAACATGTGAACTGCCTGCAAAGTAGTTACCCATGTTTTATTTGTTGTTGACAAAGCTCGCAGCATTTTCTTTGCCTTAGAGTGGGAATCGGGAAATGTAACTATTGGTCTAAAAAGCAAATGAGAATGTGAAACTGAACGTAGCCATGTGATGAGGTGACTTCACTATTCGTCACCTCAGTAAGCCTTCAAAAATAAATACACCTTTTTTTCTTTAACAATTTCTCCCCTACTGGAATGTGAATGGTAAAAGAGAAGTCAACTGCAAAATCCTTTATTATGCTTTGAGGGAAGGTATTATAATAAAATACGTATAACTATTGCAAAGCCAATTATTCCCTATATATTTTCTTTTGTAATACAGAAAACCCAAGAAATAGGAAAACCTGAGTTCCAGTCCCCATTCTACCATTGAGTAGCACTCAAGTCCAAGGTCAACTGAAGATAGTAATTGACCCTGGACTTGAGTCTGATTATCTAGTTCATTCAGTCCACCAACATTTAGATGTATGTTCAAGACACCATTCCAGATAGAGAATATATATGATAAAGCCCTTGTTCTCTTGGAATGCATAGTCATGGACTATAAGGAGAGAGGACAGATACCAAAAAACATAGAATGGTAAAATCAAGTATTATGGAAGTTTAGAAACTTGAACTAAGCCATTTTGTAAGGTCTCTCTGAGCTTTGTGATTCTACAGAAACCTCATCCTGACTAGGAAGATGATTTTACTCTTTCTGATTAGGAGATGTCTTCAGAACAATCTACTAATGAATAGATGATCCTGTTAGGAATGGGGCATGACACTTTACAAATTGTATGATAGAATTGGTAGGAGTTTAATAGGAGAGGAGCTAGCCTTGGGTCTCCAAGGGAGGGCAGGGAGGAGGGCTGGAAATTGTGGAAATTGTGACTCACCATCAGGGCTGGAAATTGTGGAAATTGTGAATCACCATCAGTGATTGGGGCAGGGAGTCCAGGATGGCAAAGCATCCTAATGAGTGACGAGTGCAGTGTGAATTCAGAGCAAGAGATGCAGGCAAACAGGGCAGAGCAGACAAGCAGCTGACATGGAAGAAGGGCATCAGACAGAAATAGTCTCGCAGTCCCCGAGAGGGGGTTCACGGCCATGGCTATTGTTCCTGGGTAAGGAAGAAGCAAAGAGCTACAATCCTGGGGCAAGTATAGTACGAGGCAGTTTCCCACAATAGGAAATTAGGAGCTAGGATCAGTGGAGAAACCAGTTATAAAAACAGCTACAAATGCAAGATGAGAATGGAAGCAAAGGTTGTATGATGCTAAACACCAGGCTGTTTACCAGAAGACTTAAGTCTTGCCACACAAGCAAGGACTATTCTTGGGAAGTGAAGACAGGGCAGAGTCTGGGATTGGGGGTGGTCATGATGGGAAGTAGGGCTGTGGGAAGAAGAGGAATTTAGAAGTGTGGAATCACGCAAAGGACACTGTTCATAATCTAGGTTTCCTCAGGTATAAGGCTTCAGCCTCTCCTCATAGATGGATCTTCCTAAATGATCCATTTGCTAATAAAGCAAATATTCTTCTTATGTAACTGTAGTGGCTTCTGAGATTGTCCCGTCAACATTCACACCATCCCTTTGCCATTGTTTAACATGTTGATCTCCACCTCCAGGGATGAACCCTAATTGGTCTAAGCTGATCATGGTACCCCATGCTGCTGACCAGTGATTGACACAGGAACCCAGACTTAAGTCAATCAATGCATAGAATTCACTTGGACAGGGCCATTTGTCAGGAATAGTTTCACGATGCAATTCAGCCAACAAGATACAAGGGAAGTTTTTTAAGGGTTTCAGGTATGTGTCCTTGCCGTCAACAGAGAGGCACAAGGAGAGATGCTCTTCCTTTAATCTGGACTTTTTAAGAGTGCTGATGTGTGACCTTATAATATTGTGGCATTTCTCTGGCAACTTGAGAATAAGAATAAGGAAGAAGACAGGGCCATGGGATCACAAGGAGAAGTCATATGTAATACCTGACCTACCTCTAGACCTTTATTTATGCAAGGCAATACAATTCTTTATTGCCTAAATCAGTCGATTTGGATTTTCTCTCACTTGCCTCCAAAAGCATCTTATCTGATATAACACCTTTACTATTGCCAAGTTTAACACTTAGGGGCCATTGCATCATTAGCAAGCTAGTCTACAAGTCAGATCTGATCACAGACAATTCTAAAAGCTAGAACCAAGTTATAAGAGAGAGTCAGTTGAATAATACTGAGCCCGCTTCAATCTTTAGGCTCTGTGGCATAAAGCAATAGATCAGACTTGGCTTCTGGCCCTGGTTCTGCCACTCACGACTTCCCTATCCATGGAAAGTCCACCTTGCTTTCTTGAGGACTGAGTTATATCATCCATACAGCTCTGTAATTTTCTTCAGCTCTACAATTTCAATAAACAACTCAATCAAATTCAACAGTCCTGGAGAAAGAACTTATGTGTCAGGCATGAATATAGGCATTAGGAATAGAACATGGAGACATGGTTCCTGATGCTATGGAGCTTAACATCTTCAATAATTCTACCACGTCCAGTGCAACTGAACTAACTTATAGGTCAAAGAAATGGGGACTAAGCAAGAAGGGTGGTCTTCATGCTTCTCTATGAGACTTGACTAAAATGATCAGGAATTTTTGGTCTGAACAGATGAAGTCAGGGAGAAATATGGTTTATGTGAAGAAAGTAAACATGGACCATTGTTTATCTTTCTTTCCCTAAGGACCATTCTTGAAGCTCAAAACAGGAAAGTTTAGGACAAACAGCAAAGAGTTTTCACATTTTCCTCTATTCGAGAATTTGAGGGGTAGAGTACTTTTGTGAGGGTTTCGTAATTTACCCCAACTTAAAATTACAGCTTCTGTCTCTTTGCTTATGGGTTTCCTGAGGGGAAATTCTTGACCTCTGCTTTGCATCTTCTCTGAAGAAGATAGCAAGAAGACTGTGGTTACTGACCTTCCTGCCCACATTTTTAAAGGCTTCAGAGTGTGGGGAGATCTCTGAGCAGCAAAGCATCCTTAACCTGTTTCTAGAGGGGCTCTCAGGGTCTGTGGGTGCTCCCCATCTTTGCCCACAGCAGTGACCAACACGAAGGACTTTCCACAGCTTGCGACTTCTATGAGTGATGGTTCTTACCAGGGTGCTATGCAGGGCCAGCTTCCAGTTGGAGAGCCCCTTGTGATTTTTCTCTTGAGTTCCTTACAATTTTTTCTCTGCATCAAAGGTTGCCATGGGACAAAGCCAAATGTGATAGGAAAAAACACGAACTTGGGGATTCAACAGATTATAGTTTGAATGTGTTGCACATTATGTGACCTTGAGCAAGTCATCTGCACTCTGAGCCTCAATTTCCACACCTGTAAATTGGGGATAATGCCTCATACTGTCCTGAGCACTAACCTGACAGCGTATGCAAAATATCCAGAAAGTGCCTGGTATTAAGACAATGGTTAAGAAATGCTTCTTCACTTCTTCCTTCACAGATCCCTCATCGCCGGGTCAGCTGGAAATTGCTGACATTGTAGAGTGCTGATGTGGGGGACTTGTAATATTGAGGCATCTGTGTCACTGACCCACCTTGCTCACAGCAATGTCCCCAGTGAGCACTCTTTTTTTTTTTTTTTTTTTTTTTGAGATGGAGTCTCACTCTGTCTCCCAGGCTGGAGTGCAGTGGCGTGATCTCGGCTCACTGCAAGCTCCGCCTTCCGAGTTCACGCCATTCTCCTGCCTCAGCCTCCTGAGTAGCTGGGACTACAGGCGCCTGCCACCATGTCTGGCTAATTTTTTGTATTTTTAGTAGAGATTGTGTTTCACCATCTCTACCATTTAGTAGAGATGTTAGCCAGGATGGTCTCGATCTCCTGACCTCGTGATCCGCTGGCCTCGGCCTCCCAAAGTGCTGGGATTACAGGCATGAGCCACCGCTCCCAGGCCCCAGTGAGCACTCTTGAAGCTAAGCTCATGTCACCCACCTCTTTTAAGACATAGATCTTCTGGAGAGCCCATTAAAGCTTCCTGAAAGCTGCATTTGAAAAGTGAACCTGGGTATCATCTTGTAGTTTTCCATTGCTTTCTTCGTCCTCTGCCCTTTTCTTTTTTTCCTTCTTATCCTAGTGTATTAAATAACTCTTTTCTTTCTTTGTTTTGTTTGTTTGTTTGTTTTTGAGAAGGAGTTTAACTCTTGTCGCCCAGGCTGGAGTGCGGTGGTGCGATCTCAGCTCACTGCAACCTCCTCCTCCTATATTCAAGTGATTCTCCTGCCTCAGCCTCCCGAGTAGCTGGGGTTACAGGTGCCCACCACCACACTCGGCTAATTTTTGTATTTTTAGTAGAGACAGGGTTTCGCCATGTTGGTCAGGCTGGTCTTGAACTCCTGACCTCAGGTGATCCACCTGCCTCAGCCTCCCAAAGTGATGGGATTACAGGGATGAGCCACCATACCTGGCTTTTTTTAGACAGGGCTTCACTCTGTCTGGAGTGCAGTGATGCGATCATAGCTCGCTGCAGCCTCAAACTCCTGGGCTCAAGTGATCCTCCCACCTCAGCCCCCCAGGAAACTGGGACTATAGGTGCCAGCCACCATGCCCAGTTATTTTTTAAAAATTGTTTTCTTGTAGAGATATGGTCTTGCTATGTTGCCCAGGGAAGTCTTGGACTCCTAGCCTCAAGTAATCCTCATGCCTCCACCTCCCAAAGTGCTGGGATTACAGGCATGAGCCACTGCAACTGGCCAAGAACTCTTTTCAAAGTCTTCATAGAGCCTTTCTCTCAAAGGGGACATGGGCATATGTATAGATCAGTTCCCAGGAACAGCTATAGTTCCCAAGAGAGATACATAACTCCAGTTTACTGGTAAGACACCTTGACTTAGGTTACAATTGCATGGGAAATACTAAAATGATGGCAACAGCTTCTTTCACAAAGGGAAGATACAGGATAAAATATGATTGTTAAAGATTTAGCTGGATTCATTAAAGACAAAGCCATAATAGGTTTCTAAGAGAGCCTACAGGTTCCTACAGAATGTTTTGAGGCACATCCTCAACCTTTGAGGTGGCAAGTGTAGAGCACTCCTTTTTCTCAATCTCTTTAATTCAATCGGAAATAACATTGACTATTATTTTGTGACAATATGACAAAGCTGATGTTTTCTTGTGCTGATTTTTACTCTTGCATTCATCAGAAATACATTACATAACTACAGTGTGTTAGAATCTTCACTTTCTGCTACAAAGACATAAAAATAAATCAGAAATGCATACTATTGTGAAGGAGTTTCAAAGCAAATTGTTTAAAAATAAAGCAGGCTTTCTTGGAACACTGAGATTTGGTCAAGCACTTTGGCAACTTGATACTGGACTGATAATTATGTTATTTAGCTCACCAGAAGTCTACAACCTGTAGGAACTTCTGTCCTTCCACATTTAAAGTAGAAACAAAATAGAGAGTTGTTGAGTAGTGGATCTCAGGATAAAATTGATCTTATTGAGAAATAAAAAGCACTTTTGCTGTTATTTAATGATAGAAAAGAACATTATCCTCAGCACTTGTGACTACATGGGGCACAGAGGAAGCCCATAGTGTTTTCCAGGAAAGAAAAATCCTTACGCGTGGGGTTGAGAGTTGACACGTTGGCAGACCTCAAGGTAAAAATACAGGAAGGAAAATTAAATCAAAAGAAAAAAGAAAATACTAAATTTATCAGTGGGAAGGCATCTTTCTAGTAGATTAAAAATATTGTGAGGACCAGGAGCAGTGGCTCATGTCTGTAATCCCAGCATTTTGGGAGGCCAGGCAGGCAGATCACGAGGTCAGGAGATCGAGACCATCCTGGCTAACATGGTGAAACCCCGTCTCTACCAAAAATACAATAAATTAGCTGGGCATGGTGGCGGGTACCTGTAGTCCCAGCTACTTTGGAGGCTGAGGCAGGAGAATCGCTTGAACTCAGGAGGCAGAGGTTGCAGTGATCCGAGATCTGCCACTGCACTCCAGCCTGGGTGACAGAGCAAGACTCCATCTCCAAAAAAAATGAAAAAAATTTGAATGTGGGCACTCAATTAGATGCAAAAGCCCAAACAGTGGGCAGGAATTATCCACACTATTCATATGTGAGACTCCTGACTTTACATTAGGAAAAGAGATTAAGAGAGAATGAGAAAAGCCTTCAGAGGATTGAGAGTTGGTTTCACTCTTTCCATATGGAGGAAAACTGTTCTCACCCTATTATCTATTACATATTTAATTATCAGTAGAGCATGGAAGCCAACCAATTAGAATATTATTTCCTCCCAATGCCTATGTGCCCTGACTACAGCTCTTCCCATTTCTTTTTTCTTAATGTGTTTCTTCTTCTTTGCTCTTTTAATCCTCTTCCCCTTTCTCCTCCTCTTTCTTTCATCAAAAATGAATGATGGTCTGGGAGCAGTGGCTCACGCCTGTAATCCCAGCACTTTGGGAGGTAGAGGCAGGCAGATCGCTTGAGCCCAGGAGTCTGAGCCCAGTCTGGGCAATATGGTAAAACCTCATCTCTACAAGAAATACAAAAAGTAGCTGCGCATGGTGGCTCAAGCCTGTAGTCCCAGGTCCAGGAGGCTGAGGTGGGAGGATCGCTTGAGCTAGGGAGGCTGACACTGCAGTGAGCCATGATTGTGCCACTGCACTCCAGTCTGGGAAAGACTCTATCTCTTAAAAAGAAGGAAAAGAAGGAGGAGGAGGAGGAGGAGGAGGAGGAGGAGGAGGAGAAGGAGAAGGAGAAGGAGAAGGAGAAGAAGAATGCCTCTATAGGGCCAAGACAGAGGAAAAAAAATTTTCAGCCCATTTTCCCTACCTCAAATTATTTTTATGGTACACAGCCCTACTACTATGCCATAAGGATTTTGTTTCCTTAATGGATTGGCAATACAGCAAAAATATTGATTGAATAATGTTTTTTTGCAATGAAAATGGCAATTTGCTAGAGCAACAGAAAAACAAAATCATGTTTTAGCTGGAAAAAATATATCCAAAGCCAAAATTATCTTGTGGTCTGTCACAGCCAGAAATGTCAAGAGAGGTTAAGAGCAACTAGTCATCTCCCAATCTGCAGTGCTGAAGGCAAGAAGGAGAAAATAAATATGGGAGTAGGACAAAGGAAATGAATGAGATCCGCAAGAAACTGGAGCAAAGAGAGCCAAGAGCCACTGTGAACAACCTCTGTCAACCTTTTCAGATGTGCTGCCTTCATCTCTTACCTACTCATTGATCATAAGGAAATAAACCACAACACCTTTATAAATTGTTGCTTAACCACTAATGGCCATAAACAGTGGCATAATGTTAACTTCTGTCCTCTTCTATCTCCATGTCTTTCCCGACAGCCTTCTAAAAATGCTTAGTGAAGATGGGGTTGAAAGGTGAGTGATTGGAAATCTGCTCTCATACTGTCTCATCCAAACTCGTAGTAGATAACCTCAACCCCTACACGTGACTATCTGGAATCTGCAGGAATGGATGCCCTGGGAACAAGCGTCTAAAGCTTGAGAGCCTAGGAGTACTCGTGCTCTTGGGGGCTAATGATGGTCTTTGGGAGATATTAGTACCTGAAACCATGGAATAAACTTGATGGTGCTTGTCTTGTCAATTTTATTCAAAGATTTGGCAGAGATAATTATTTTTTATTTTAATGCAAACATGGAGAGAGAGAGAGAGAGAGTGTGTGTGTGTGTGTGTGTGAGATAAAAAATCTGCAACAGTTTTAAAGATAAAACAAGAAACTTCTAAAAATGTTATGCCTGCCTCTGCCTGCTTCAAGCTCTGACCTCAGACCTTAACAGGTATTCCGTCACTCTCCTTTGCCACTAGGGAATAATTCAGAAGAAATATGTAAACACTGCTTCCTTAAGAAGGTAATTTCCTTTTTCCCCGCTATACCAGCACTCTGTTGTACCATCCAGCATCCACCTTACCCCAAAATTAATAGGTAGTGAGTCATTGCTGAGTTGTTTTAATTTTGGGGACCAGGAGGCTTGGTGTCTTTTCCAGGATGAACAGGGGAGAGGGACATGAGATAAGGGAGGGAAGTCTGCCTCTGAGAGCTGAGAATAAAAACTCACATCATTCAAGTAAATAAAATTACATCTGCACTTCTCTGGGAAAAACTTTGGAGGTAGGGGATGGCATTTTCCAATTCTGGGGAATGAACTTAGCTCCTCAAGTTTACAACTTCCTAGAAACCACTGCAGTGAGTTGAAGATGGGGTTGGGGGAGTGATGGGGAGACTTTTATTCCCCTGACTTATCTGTTCTTTGTTTTGGTTCCTAACTGGGTCATTGTATTGGCAGGGGGCCTTCAGCTTCAAACTGTCTTTTCACAGTTTCCAGTCATTTTCATTGAAGGGGAAACCTTCCTCTTTAATGAAGGCTCTCAACAACCTGTTATCGGGAAGAAATCTTGGTTAGAAATGGGTCATCCTTAGAAGGGATCTGAAGGAGGGGTGGATGGGAGGAGGGAAGGACGTCCTGAAAGGAGGTCAAATCACGCTGGAAAAAATCAAAATCGCAGTGTTTGTGGAGATGAGTTGTCTCTTAGCATTCTTCTTGGCTCCCTATCACAACTATTATCATGTTAGAGCCAGCCATTGTCACATGGGGGCCAGCAACGCCACCATTTATTTCATCCATTTATACCAGAAACATTTATTAACCACTTGTGTATGTTGACATGCATGCTAGAGATTCAAAGATGAATGGCTTGGTTTTTCAGAAAGCTCATCATCCATAAATAGGTGATTATAGCAAGGTGCAGTGGCTCGCACCTGTAGTCCCAGCACTTTGGGAGGCCAAGGCAGGTGGATCACCTGAGGTCAGGAGTTCAAGACCAGCCTGGCCAACATAGTGAAACCCCATCTCTACTAAAAATACAAAAATTAGCTGGGTATGGTGGCGCATGTCTGTAATCCCAGCTACTCAGGAGGGTGAAGCATGAGAGTTGCCTGAACTTGGGAGGTGGAGGTTGCAGTGAGCTGAGGTTGTGCCACTGCACTCCAACTTGGATGGCAGAGTGAGACTCCATCTCATAAATAAAAAATTTAAAAAGGTAATTATAAAAAGATGAAAAGGTAATAATAGAAGTAGCCTTGGGTTATTATGAGAGCTCTAATAGTGGTCACCAGGCTGAACTGGGTCGGGGGTCGGGGGAAACATGAAAGCTTGAGATGGTGGCTGGGAATGATCTGGCCCCTGTCTACTTCTTCAGCCTTACCTAATCCCACTTTCCACTATGCTGTGGCTGTACAAACTGCTTATTTTGTTCTTCTCACATGCCACATCCTTTCCTGGTGCAGAGCCTTTACTGCTGCTGTCCCCTCTGCCAGGAGTACTCCTGCTCATGGCTTGACTGCCTCCCTCTCATTCTTTATTTGCATCCAGTGCTGTCCCCTGGGAGAGGTCTTTTCCAACCACCCTAGCTAAAGCACCCTATGTTCATTAGGGTAGGTTAGGCTGTGGTGCACAATGCCTTAAGGACAATGAGGTTCATTTGTCACTCATGGAATAGCCACGGTGGGTGTTCCTGGTTGGCAAGTGACTCTCTTGATGCAAGGATTCAAGGCCCCCTCCTGTGGTCCTGCCTTTTCCTTGGGCTTTCTTGTTGCCGACATCTCACTGGTAAAATGGGGGAGACATGCCCATGTCTATAAAAGTTTGATCTAGAAATGGTGTATGTCACTTCTGCCAACATTCCATTGGGACGAAGATGCAAAAAGAGGCTGGGAAATGTAGTCCAGCGATGTGCCAAGGTAAAGGGCAAAGTGACATTTGTGCATTGTGTGAATTCCCTCATACATCCCAGTAATCCACACAACATCCTCCATTTATAGTCTTTACGGCACTTATTACACACCTGCCATCACCTTGTTTACTGACGTACACTATTGTTAGGTTGGCTCCCTCCACCAGAGTCAGTTCTGAGCAGACAGTGATCTTGCCTGTTTAGTTCATGTTATATCCCTTCTCTTAGCAGAGTATTTGATACCCAGGGCAGTCAGCAAAAAATTGTTTACTGAATTAGCAAATGGATGAATGAGCAGAATCTTAAAGATCAACAAGACTTTGGGAGGCCGATGTGGACAGATCATGAGGTCAAGAGATTGAGATCATTCTGGCCAGCATGGTGAAACCCCATCTCTACTAAAAATACAAAAATTAGCCGGTGTGGTGGTGCGTGCCTGTAGTCCCAGCTACTCAGGAGGCTGAGGCAGGAGAATCGCTTGAACCCGGGAGGCGGAGACTGAAGTGAGCTGAGTTCCCGCCGCTGCACTCCAGCTTTGCAACAGAGCAAGACTCCATCTTAAAAAAAAAAAAAAAAAAATCGAGAGAGGAAAGTGGGAGAAATGCTTCTGAGTGTGTGTGTGTGTGTGTGTGTGTGTGTGTGTGTGTGTGTGTAGAAGGTTCTTCCAGGCAGAGGGGACAGTTTTAGCAATGACATGGAAGTAGGAAATAGCACAATGTGTGCAGAGAATTACCAGCACTGGATAATAATATATGAGTCAAGGAGCAGCTGCAGATAGTGCCAGAGATCTAGGAAGAAAATACCTTGTGCTCTACCATTCTTAAAGACTTTTAATACTGAACATTAGTTTTATAATTTTCATCATTCATGAGCCTCAAGAGGTTCCTTTTTTCTGCAATATGCTCCAAAGGCCTTCCATGGTTTCATCCAACTGTATTCCTCCAACCCCACTTCTCACTGTTCTTGTATCTTCCTATATTCCCCATGTGAATTTCCATCGCCTTTTCTCTGTTACTCCCCTGGTGCTATTCTCTTACCTGGTATATCATCCTTGTTTTCCCCAAGGTGTTACTTGTGTTCTAGTTAAACTTTATATTTTCTTTAATCACTGTGGCCTGCAGTTCTCTCTCCTTTCTCTGAATTTCTTTTTTTTTTTTTTTTTTTTTTTTTTGAGACCGAGTCTTGCTCAGTCGCCCAGGCTGGAGTGCAGTGGCGCGATCTCGGCTTATTGCAAGCTTTGTCTCCCGGGTTCACGCCATTCTCCTGCCTCAGCCTCCCGAATAGCTGGGACTACAGACGCCCACCACTACGCCCGGCTAATTTTTTTTTTTTTATTTTTAGTAGAGACGGGGTTTCACCATGTTAGCCAGGATGGTCTCGATCTACTGACCTCGTGATCCGCCCGTCTCGGCCTCCCAAAGTGCTGGGATTACAGGCGTAAGCCACCGCGCCCAGCCTGAATTTCTTTTATTTAGTATTTAATTAGCTATAAAGTATATAGTAAGTCTCTCCTATGTTATAGTTTAATTACGTGTGTGGTAGTCTTGTCTCACTGACACTACATATATATTTTAGAGAGAGAGTCTTCCTCTGTTGCTCAGGTTGGGTGTGATCATGGTTCACTGCAGCCCTAAACTCCTGGATAGCGATCCTCCCACCTGAGCCTCTTCAGTAGCTCGGACTACAGGCACACCACCACACCTGGCTAATTAAAAAAAAAATTTGTAGACAAGGAGTCTCACTATGTTACCCAGGTTGGTCTCAAACTACTGGACTCAAACAATCCTCCCACCTTGGCCTCTCAAAATGCTGGGATTACAGGTGTGAGCCATTGTATCTGACCATCACTGATGATGCTTTTATGTCCTGGGATACAGGGACTATGTCTTAGACTTCTGATCTGGCATCATCTATTCATTTATACTATTCAAAATGTACTGTGTATCTCACAGCCCCACACCAGAGATACAACGCATTCTGTCACCCACAGTGTTTCCAACAGTGACAAATAATGGAGATGCAAAGTTGCATAAGACCAAGTCCTTATTCTTGAGACACACACAGCCTTATGGCAGAGACAGGTAATTGCAGGGCCAGGAGTAGGGATCGATTTCCTTCTAATCAACATTTAGGGAGTATGTGCCAGTTGTAGAAAGGGTCCAGTAGACCATGTTGTCACCTGTCACTGCTGTCAGTCTCTCCTCTAATCCCTTGGGTAGAAAGAGAGCTGTTACAAATTCTAGCTAATGACTCCATTCACATTGCCAGAGTGTTGTTTTAAAGCTTTCAAAGGAAACTAAAATTTCAGTTAGTTCAGGGAAAAGGGCATTACTACCAAATGTTACATCTGTTGGTTTATGATCAGGAAGATAAACCCCGCAGTTCACTTGGGTTTTATTGGAGCCGCAGGAAGCAAGCTGTTGGCTATCAGTAAGCATTAACCCCTGGCTGGGGTGAGATGATGACCTAAGGACCGTTTTTGGTCCTGCTGAATTTTTAGAGGCAGCCTGTGCTCTGAAAGGAGGTAAAATGGGCAGTGGTGGCACTCTCTTTTTTCCTCTTCCCCAGTCTCGTTTTCCAATGCTGTTATCAGGGCCAGTTGTGACATGTTATGCTTTCTAAAGGGGAGAGGGAGAAGCTCAGGTGGTGGGAATACCTCGGGGAGGTCTGTAGCGGGATGAGAAGGTCTGCTTTCCTCAGTAAAGTCATCTTCTATTCCTTATTCAATGTCACTTTGGGCATCCAACATTTCTTTTGTACTGTTTATCTATATAGATGCCCTCTCTTCTGACTTTATATTCTCTCCTTGAAGGAAAATGCAGCTGGACAATCACAGTGAACTATGGGGCAAGAACCACACACACATATCTGAATCTAGTGCATTTATCTATTCAGTTATTTGCAAGAGTGAGAAACAGGAGGAGGATGGGCGAGTGAACTCCACCTTCATATTTTTTAGAAATTTCTCTCTCCTGTACTGGACCTTTGACAAACAAAAATATCTCTATCCCTTCACACTTTTACCTCTTGACCTTACCCAATCCATTTTCCAGTGGGCTCACAGGGATGGCTAGAGGGAGAAGGGAGAAATTCAGTGGCCTAGATAATTCCTGAGTTGGATATTTAGAGCTAAACTTCTCAGCCAGCTGTCTTGGCATTTCTTGTGTACCCTCTTCCTTTTATCATCCCTCACTCACCCATCTTGTCTATGCCCCACCATTCCAATATTATTGGCTTAGTGCCAATCCAAGACTGAGGTCTCTCAACCTGTAACCTCAGGCCCTTCATTCCATACATTTAGCAAGGGCAGCTGGTGCTCACTAAGTAATCCAGGAGCTCCCATATATTCCCAGGCCCCTTTGGAGTAGATTGGGCCACATGACTATTTCTGACCAATAGTGTCCTAGTCGCTTCAGAATGCTGTAACAAAATACCTCAGAGCGGATGATTTATAACCAATAGATATGTATTGCTCACAGTTCTAGGGGCTGGGAAGTCCAAGATCAAGTTACCAGGAGATTCATTGTCTGGTGAGAACTCATTCTTTGGGAATGGCACTTTTTTTTTTTTTTTTTTTTTTTTTTTTTAGATGGAGTCTCACTTTGTCACCCAGGCTGGAGTGCAGTGATGCAATCTTGGCTCACTGCAAACTCCACCTCCCAGGTTCACGCCATTCTCCTGCCTCAGCCTTCTGAGTAGCTGGGACTACAGGCACCTGCCACCACGCCCAGTTAATTTTTTTTTTTTTGTATTTTTAGTAGAGATGGGGTTTCACTGTGTTAGCCAGGATGGTCTCGATCTCCTGACCTCGTGTTCTGCCCTCCTTGGCCTCCCAGAGTCGTGGGATCACAGGCGTGAGCCACCTTGCCCTGCCATGAAGGGCACCTTCTATGTGTTCCCACATGGTTGAAAGACAAACAAGACCCCATGGATCTCTGTATAAGAGCATTAGTCCCACTTATGAAAGTGGCGCCCTCATGACATAATCAGCTCCCAAAGCCCCTACCTTTAATATTATCACACTGGGGATTAAGTTGCCACATGTGAATTTTGAGGGGAAATAAACATTGAGACCACAGCAAATGTCCTGGGAACAGAAATGATAGGTGAAACTTCTGGAATAAGGCCACTAGGAGCCTGATGTCTCTTCTATTCCTCTCTTTCATTGGAGGACACATACTCCAGCTGTTGTAGCATCAAGAGGAAATTACATCAGATTTTACATAAGCAAGAAATAAACCTTTATTATATTCAGTCTCTGATATATGGGTATTTGTCTGTTGCTGCAGTTAGCTTTAATTATTTGAATAAACCTCATAGCTCAAAGCAGCATTCCCAGACCTTATGTCTTTCATAGCTTATTTTAAAATACTATTTTTTGGAAGCACATTTAAAGGACTTTAAAAGCTTAAAACCAGTCATCAATAATTACTACACAGCTACAGCAGCAGCACAATTATGCCATATAGCATTTACAAATGCATCTACAGTCACTGGACTTTCCTTTGAATGCCCTTCACCATAGTTCTTGTTTGAAAAGGGCTATCTTATATTTGGTCAGGTTGTCCTTTAGAGGTATGGGGAATGTTTTGTATAATTCAGTAAACATGCAATTTTTAAAATTTGCCGCCATTTCTGAAAGGCTCTATGCTATGTTGCATGACCTGCTCAGTTCAATATTTCTCCCACATGCATTGCTACAATGGCATATTTTTTGGTTAAAACACACTTTAGTGATAAATAAAGATCAAACACGTGGCAATGTTTGTGGCGTATTCGTATGCCACTAACCTGTAGTGTGAAGTCCATGTGCATCACATCAGGACCTTATTCCAATCCTTCCTGAACGTTTGAGTCTCACAACTGTCATGCTCAGACCCATGACTGTCTCTGAAACCTTAATTTCCATTGCTACTACTTTCCCTCACATCTTTGCTCATGTTGTCCTCTCTGGCATTAACACCCTCCTTCTTTTGTCCTTTTACATTTCCTATTCTCTCTCTTTTTCTCTCCAAGAGGCCAATTTCTACCTATATTTTAGGATCCAGCTCAAGCATCACCTCCTCCACAAAGCTTTTTCTAACCCCCTCATCGGCTCCCAGAGCATCCTGTGCTTATTTCTAGCACAGCAAGTGTCCAAGTACAATTCAATGGGTTTAGTATATTTATGAATATATGCAACCATCACCACAGTCACTTTCAGACCATTTTTATCACCTCAGAAAGAAACCCCTACACTTTAGCCATCATTCCCCTTGTACTCCCACTCCTTCCCACTAACCCTTAGGAATTACAAATCTACCTCCTATCTCTAGAGATTTGCTGCACATTTCATGTAAATGAAATCACATAATATTATGAATGGCTTCTTTCACTTAACATAATGTTTTCAAGGTTCATCCATGTTGTAGCATCTATCAACATTTCATTCCTTTTTATTGCTGAATAATATCTAATTGTACAGATATACCAGTTTGTTTATCCATTCAAAGATTTTACTTTTTGGCTATTATGCGTAATGCTGCCATGCATATTTATGTGCAAGTTTTTGTGCTTACATATGCTTTCAGTTCTCTTGGATATATCAAGGAGGAGTTTCTCATCCATATAGTAACTCTATGTTTGACCATTTGAAGAACTATTACCCTGTTTTCCAAAGTGCCTGGACTATTAGTAGTGTATGAGAGTTCAGTTTTTCCACAGCATTTTTACTCCTTGTTACTATCTGACTAATGATTTTAGCCATCTTAACGAGTGTGAAGGGTATCTCATTGTGGCTTTGATTTGCTTTTTCTGATGACTAATGATGTTGAGCATTTTTCATGAGCTTATTGGTCATTTGTATACCTTCTCTGGAGAAATGTTTATCCAGATACTTTGAACATTTTAAAATTGGGTTGTCTTTTCATGATTGAGTTGTAAGAGTTCTTTTAAAAAATTCTGTATGTCTCTCATGAGATATATTATTTATAAATATTTTCTCTTATTCTGTGTATTGTCTTTTTATTTTCTTGATGGTGTCCTATTAAACACAAAAAATTGCATTTTTATGAAATAATATTTATCTTTGTATTTTTCTTTATTAACCTTTATTTTAGGTTTGGGGATATATGTGAAGGTTTGTCACATAAGGGAACGCATGTCACAGGGGTTTGTTGTACAGATCATCTCATCACCCAAGTATTAAGCCGAGTACCTAATAGTTATCCTTTCTGCTCTTCTCTCTCCTCCCATGCTTCACCATCTAGTAGACCCATGTCTGTTGTTCCCTTCTTTGTGTTCATGTATTCTTATCATTTAGCTCCCACTTATAAGTGAGAACAGGTGGTATTTGGTTTTCTGTTCTTGTGTTAGTTTGCTTAGGATAATGGCCTCCAGCTCCACCTATGTTCCTGCAAAAGACATGATTTCATTCTTTTTTATGGCTGCATAGTATTCCATGATGTATATGCACCACATTTTCTTTATCCAGTCTGTCATTGATGGGCATCTGGGTTGATTCCATGTCTTTGCTATTGTGAATAGTGCTACAGTTAACATTCATGTGCATGTATCTTTATGATAGAATGATTTATATTCCTCTGAGCATATAATCAGTAATGGGATTGCTGGGTTGAATGTTAGTTCTGCTTCTAGCTCTTTGAGGAATAGCCTTATTGCTTTCCACAACAGTTGAACTAATTTACACCCTCACCAACAGTGTATAAATATTCCTTTTCTCCACAACTCTGCCAGCATCTGTTATTTTTTTGACTTTTTAGTAATATAGTTATTCTGACTGGTGTGAGATGGTATCTCATTGTAGTTTTGATGTTCACTTCTCCAATGATCAGCGATATTGAACTTTTTCATATGCTTGTTAGCTGCATGTATGTCTTCTTTTGAAAAGTGTTGGTTCATGTTCTTTGCCCACTTTTTAATATGGTTGTTTGTTTTTCTCTTGTAATTTTTTTTAAGTTTCTTACAGATGCTAGATAAACCTTTGTCAGATACATAGTTTATAACTTTTTCTCCCATTCTATAGGTTGTCTTTTTACTCTGTTGATAGTCTCCTTTGCTGTGCAGAAGCTCTTAAGTTTAATTAGATTCCATTTGTCAACTTTTGCTTTTGTTCAGATTGTTTTTGGTGTCTTTGTCATGAAATCTTTGCCCATTCCTGTGTCCAGGATGGTATTGCCTAAGTTATCTTCCAGGGTTTTTATAGTTTTTGGTTTTACATTTAAGTCTTTAATCCATCTCGAGTTGATTTTTGTATATGGTGTAAAGAAGGGGTCCAGCTCCAATCTTCTGCATATGGCTAGCTTGTTATCCCAACACCATTTATTGAAAAAGGAGTCCTTTCCCCATTGCTTTTTTGTTGTTGTTGTTAACTTTGTCGAAGATCAGACAGTCATAGGTGTGAAGCCTTATTTCTGGACTCTCTATTCTGTTCCATTGGTCTATTTGATTGTTTTTGTACCAGTACTATGCTGTTTTGGTTACTGTAGCCCTGTAGTATACTTTGAAGTTGGGTAATGTGATGCCTCCAGCTTTTTGCTTAGGATTGCCTTGGCTATTTTTGCTCTTTTTTGGGTTCCATATGAATTTTACAATAGTCTTTTCTAGTTCTGTGAAGAATGTCATTGGTAGTTTGATAGGAATAGCATTGAAGCTGTTAATTGCTTTCAGCAGTATATAGCCCTTTTAATGGTATTGATTCTTCCTATCCATGATCATGGGATGTTTTCCATTTGCCTGTGTCTTCTCTGATTTCTTTCCATAGTGTTTTGTAATTCTCATTGTAAAGATCTTTCACCTCCCTGGTTAGATGTATTCCTAGGTATTTTATTCTTTTTGTGGCAATTGTGAATGAGATTGTCTTCCTAATCTGGCTCTTGACTTGGCTGTTGTTGGTGTATAGGAAAGCTAGTGATCTTTGTACATTGATTTTGTATTCTGAAACTTTGCTGAAGTTGTTTACCAGCTGAAGGAGCCTTTGGGCCAAGGCTATGGGGTATTTTTTCTTTTGTTGCTTGTACCATTGGTGTCATATATGAGAATCCATGATTCCCATCTAAGAATTCAAAGTCATGAAGATGTACTACTATGTTTTCTTCTAAGAGTTTTAGTATATTAGTTCTTAAAATTAGGTTTTATATCTATTTTGAACTAATTTTTGTATATAGTGTGAGGTAGGGATCTGACTTCATTCTTTTCTATATGGATATTCTGTTGTACCACTACCAGTTGTCAAAAAATGATTTTTTTCCTTAGTGAAGTGTCTTGGTACCCTTGTTGAAAGTCAATCGACCATAAGCATGAGAGTTTAATTCTATGCTCTCAATTCCATGATTCATGTGATATACATACAATCCATATGTCTATTCTTTTGCCAGTACCACTTTGTCTTGATTACTGTTGCTTTGTAGTAAGTTTTGAAATCAGGGACTGTGAGTTTTCCAATTTTGTTCTTCTTTTTCAAGATTGTTTTGGCTATTCCTGGTCACTTGCAATTCCATATGTATTTTAGAATCAGCTTGTCAATTTTTACAAAGAAGCCAGCTGGGATTCTGATAGAGATTGCATTAAATATGTAGCTCAATTTTGGGAGTATTGCCATCTTAAAAATATTATATCTTCCTATCCATGAACATGTGGTATGTTTTATTTATTTAGATCTTCTTTAATTTCTTTCAACAATGTTTCATAATTTTTAGTGTATGAGTTTTGTGCTTCTTGTGTTAAAAATTTTCCTAAGTAGTTTATTTTTACACCATTATAAATGGAATCATTTTCTTAATTTTATTTTCAGGTTGCTCATTGCAAGTGTATAGAAATACAATTGATTTTTGTATATTTATTTTGTATCCAGAAAACTAGCTGAATTTATTAGTTCTTATAGTGTTTCAATGTATTACAGAACATGTTCTACGTCAAGATCATGTCATCTGTGAATAGAGATAATTTTAATTTTTCCTTTCTGATTTGGATGAATTTTATTTTATTTTTTTTCTTGCTTAATTGACCTAGCTAGAACTTCTAGTACAATGTTGATTGGAAGTGGCAAGAATGAACATTCTTAATGTGTTTCTGATTTTAGGGGGAAAGCATCCAGTCTTTCACCATTAAATATAATGTCGGCTATTCGTTTTTCATGAGTGCCCTCTATCAGGTTAAGAAAGTTTCCTTGTATTTCTATTTGTGTTTTTCAAGCTACCATTTTTAGTTTAATTCCACTGTGGTATGAGAGCATACCTTGGATGATTTCTATTATTTTAAATTTGTTAAGATATGTTTTATGGCCCTGAATGTGGACTATCTTGGAGAATGTTCTATGTGAACTTCAGAAGAATGTGTATTGTGGCCTTGTTGGAGGAAATGGTCTATACATGTCAATTATATTCAATTAATTCATTGTAGTGATGTGTTCAACTATGTCCTTACTAATTTTCTACCTGATAGATCTGTCCATTTCTGATAGATGGGTTTAGAAGACTCCAACTCTGCTGGTGGATTCAACTACTTCTCCTTGCAATTCTATCAGTTTTTGTTCCATGTGTTTTGCCTCTCTGTTGTTAGGTACATACACATTAAGAATTTTTATGTCTTCTGGGGAAATTGGCCCCTTTATTATTACATAATGCTCCTCTGTGTTCCTCATAATTTTCCTTACTTGGATCTGTCTGAAATTAGTATATCCTACTCTATCTTTCTTATAATTAATGTTAGTATAATTTTCTCTATCCTGTTACTTTTCATCTGTATGTGTCTTTGTATTTAAGGTGGGTTTCTTGCAGGCAACATATAGTTGGGTCTGGTTTTTTGCTCTCATCTGACAACCTTTGTTTTCTAAAGGGTGCATTTAGACCATTGATGTTTAAAGTGATTATTGATATAGTTAGATTAATATCTGCCATATTTGTTACAGTTTTTTATTCGTTCCCCTTATTCCTTTTCCTAGTTTCATCTTCACTCTTTTTCTGCCTTTTGTAGTTGAGCATTTTATACAATTCTATTTTTTCTCATTTCTTAGCATATATATTATACTTCTTTTACTTTTTAAAGTGAGTATCCAAGAGTTTCTAATATACATTTACAACTAATCAAATTCCACTTTTGAGTAACATTATGCTGATTCACATGTAAAGTATACCTCATAATAAGAAAATATTCCCAATTCCTCCCTTCCATTTCTTGTGTCATTTCTGTCATTCATTTCACTTATACATAAGCTATAACCATCAAATACATTGCTGCTAATATTATTTTGCACAAACTGTCATCTGTTAGATAAATTAAATTAAGCAAAATAAAAGCTTCTATTTTATCTTCACTTATTTCTTTTCCAGTGCTCTTCTTTTCTTTATGTAGATCCAAGTCTCTAACTTACACCATTTTCCTTCTCTCTAAAGGACTTTTTTTTTTTTTTTTTTTTTAACATTTCCTTCAAGGCAGTTTTACTGGCAACACATTCCCTCAAATTTGTTTGTCTGAGAGTCTTTTTTTCTCCTTTACTTGTGAAGTATCATTTTGCAGGATACATATTTCTAGGTTTGTGGATTTTTTTTCTCTCAATACTTTAAATATTTCACTCCACTCTCTTCTTGCTTGCATAATTTCTGAGGCTCCATAAGATTTAATTCTCATCTTTGCTACACTGTAGGTAGGGTGTCTCTCCCCTCCCCTGGGCATCTTTCAAGATTCTTTTTTCTCTTTGACTCTCTGAAGTTTAAAAATAATATGCCTAGATGCAGTATTTTGGGCATTTGTCCTGAGCATTATGGATCTGCAGTTTGGCATCTGACATTAATTTCGGGAAAATTATCAGTCATGATTGCTTCAATTATTTCTTCTGTTCCTTTTTCTCTTTGTTTTCCTTCTGATAGTTCCATTATGTTACACCTTTGGTAGTTTTATCACAGTTCTTGAATATTCTGTTCTTTTCTTTAATCAGTCTTTTTTCTCTTTGCTTTTCAGTTTTGGAAGTTTTTACCAACATATCCTCAAGCTCACAGAGTCTTTCTTCAGTTGTTCCAAATCTAATAAAATGTCTACCTTCATTTCTGTTTCAGTATTTTTGACCTCTAGCATTAAAAAATAATAATAATAATTCTTTCTTAGAATTTCCATCTCTGCTTATAGTACTCATCAGTTCTTACATGTTATCTACTTTTTCCATAAGAGGCTTTAGCATATTAGTCATAGTTTTTATTAATTCCCAGTCTGATAAATCCAACATCCCTTCTATATCTGACTCAGGTTCAAATGCTTGCTCTGTCTCATAAACCAAGTTTTTTGCCTTTTAGTATGCCTTGTAACTTTTGTTCCAAGTTGAACATGATGTATGAGCTAAAAGGAACTTTAGTAAATAGGCCTTCAATGATGTGGTGGTAAGCTGTAGGGGCTGAGGGAATAGGAAGTGTTTTAGAGTCCTGTGATTTGGTCTCAGACCTTTGGTGAGCCTATGCCAGTGAGCTGTGAATTTCACAAGTGCTTTTCAGTTTCCTCCATTCCTCCTTCCTCTGAGACGGGACAGGATGTCAACAGTGGGTATTTCCTTTCCCCCACACAGGCAGTTTGAGAGGGCTGGAGTTCAGTTTCCCTTTCCCCCAGGTCATTTGGGTTCTGACAAAATCCTAGCAGATTAGACTCTGGTAAAATAGTTTCTCTTGAGGGCAGGTCTTGTTAAGAACAGAATTCTCTGGTGTATTTCAGAGTGATGGTTTTATCCTCCCCCTGCTGGAAGTACAAGGGGATTTTTCTCCAATATTCACAGTGAGAACCTGGTAGAGCTCCTGAGGGTAAAATTCACAAAAGTGTCAGGGCCACTTTATGACAAGGCTCCCCAGAGGAGTTGTGATTTTTGTTTGTTTGTTTGTTTGGAGATGGAGTTTTGCTCTTGTTGCCCAGGCTGGAGTGCAATGGTACGATCTCAGCTTACTGCAACCTCCACCTCCCAGGTTCAAGCGATTCTCCTGCCTCAGCCTCTGAGTAGCTGGGATTACAGGCATGTGCCACCACACCTGATTAATTTTGTATTTTTAGTAGAGATGGGGTTTCCCCATGTTGGTCAGGCTGGTCTCGAACTCCCGACCTCAGGTGATCTGCCCAGCTCAGCCTCCCAAAGTGCTGGGATTACAGGTGTGAGCCACCGTGCTCATTTTTTATTTTTTAACTATCAGACTTGTCCACACTGAGCCTCTAGCAATTGTTTGGGTTTTCCTAACCCATTACTGGCTTCTGTGGAGGTTTCTCATTTTGAGTTTCTGCTCTAGTAAGTTTTGATTCCCTGCATCCACCTGTCTTTCTCTCCAATTTTGAGGACAGTAATTTTCCCTGAGACCTCACTTCTCTGACAGATCTAAGAAGACTTGTTGATTTTTTTCAGTTTGTTCAGCCTTTTACCTGTTTATAACAGAGTGATGACTTTAAAATTCTTTTCATGCTGGGCCAGAAATCAGAAGTTCTGATGAGTGTTTTTTATGGTCAAAAAGTGTTGGATTTTGTCTAATTTTTTTTCTGAAATTGTTGGGATAATCATGTGATTTGGGTTTTTTATTCTTTTGGTATGGTACATTAATTGATTTTTGGATGTGAAAACAAACCTCTCATTCCTGGGATAAATTCTTCTCTGTTGTCACGTATAACTCTTTTTATATGTTACTGTGTGTGTTTTGCTAGTGTTTAGTTGAGGATTTTTTAGTCCATAGTCATAAGAAATACTGGTCTGTAGTTTTTTTTCTTTTTTCTTTGTGATGTCTTTGTCTGGCTTCAGTATCAGGGTAATATTGCCCTCATAGAATGAGTAGGGAAGTGTTCCTTCCTCTTATTTTTGGGAGGTGTTAATAAAAATTTGGTATTAATTCTTCTTTAAATATTAATAGAATGCACCAGTGAAGACATCTGGGTCTGGACTTTTCTTTGTGGTTATTGTTTTGATTACAAATTCAGATCACTTTACTTGTTTTAAGTCTGTTCAGATTATCTATTTCTTCTTGAGTCAGTGTTGATAATTAGTGTCTTTCTAGGAATTTGTCCATTTTATTTAAATTATAAAATATATTATGGTACAATTTGTTTATAGTAATCCTTTCTCATCTTTTTTATTTTTCGCAGTGTTGGTGGTAATGTCCACTCTTTCAATTCAGTTTCTGTCTTCTCTCATTCTTTTTTGGTCAGTCTAACTACATACTTGTCAATTCTGTTTGTGCTGTCAAATATCCAGATTTTGCTTCATTGATTTTCTCTATAGTTTTTCTGTTCCTGTTTCATCAGTTCCTGCTCTATTTGCTCTTATTTTCTCCCTTCTGCTTGCTTTAGGTTTTGTTTGTTCTTTTCTTCTTTTTCTAGTGTCTTAAGGCGGAAGGTTAGGTTACTGACTCTAACCAATGCTGGCAGTGGTACATGCCTATATTAAAGTGATATATGTCTACATTAAAATGGTATATGCCTAAGTTTTGATATGTTGTGTCTTCATTTTCATTTGTCTAAAGGTATTTTCTTTCTTTTCTTTTTTATAGGAGAAAAGGCCTACACGTTTATTTAAAATGTGCACAAGGCAGCCTTCAGAGTAAGGTCCAAACCCCTAATGAGGTACAGAAGCTTATATACCATCTTGAGGTTATAGAAACTACACAGTCTTGGCCAGGCGCGGTGGCTCAAGCCTGTAATCTCAGCACTTTGGGAGGCCGAGACGGGTGGATCACGAGGTCAGGAGATCGAGACCATCCTGGCTAACACGGTTAAACCCCGTCTCTACTAAAAAATACAAAAAACTAGCTGGGCGAGGTGGCAGGCGCCTGTGGTCCCAGCTACTCGGGAGGCTGAGGCAGGAGAATGGTGTGAACCCGGGAGGTGGAGCTTGCAGTGAGCTGAGATCTGGCCACTGCACCCCAGCCTGGGCGACAGAGCGAGACTCCATCTCAAAAAAAAAAAAAAAAGAAACTACACAGTCTCAGAGCATGGGCAAAAGCAGATTATGTTGGTAAATCTGGTTTTATTGGCAAGACAAGTTATAAGAGGGACAAAGGAAGAGGCTTGGCTAGCACAGGGGGTCTTGTTATGTAGATGAAGCCTCAGAGGCAGTAGCCCTTAGAGACAATAGATGGTAAATGTTTCTTTTCAGACTTTCAAAGGTGTCAGTCTCTCCTAGATTCAGGAAAGGCCTGGAAAGGGAAGACCTGGATGCATTAATGGAGATTCTCTACAGATGCAAATTTCTCCTCAAAAGTCAGCTTTGCAGGGCTATTTCAATCAGCTGGCCCTGTGGCAACTATTCAAAAATATATCAAAAAAATATTTTCAGGTAAAATATTTTGATTTCCTTCAGTCCTCACTTTGAAACTTAAAAAAAAAGTTTCATATATTAAAAGCCAGCTTGTTAGCTTTGGAGAGATTTGGCTTAGAGGTTATTAGATAGAGACAGACAAAGAAGTGGAAAGATAAATTGGGACCGACAGAAAAGAACATGTTAAAATATATAATACCGTATCTCTTTAGTCAGTCTCTTAGCCCTGAGAAGACAGCAGTTCAATTAAACAGCTATGTGCCTCTCCGGAATTTAGCATTGCTGATGGGCTAGGACACTATATATGATGCAAGAAAACACATCTCCTATAGGTATTGTCTAATTTACCTTTTGATTTCTTCTTTCATCTTTAGGTCATTTAGGAATGTGTTTTTTATTTTCCATGTATCTGGGAATGTTCAGTTTACCTTCTGTTATTGAATTCTAGTTTCATTCCATTGCAGTTGAAGTAGATACTTCGTATATTTCAGCATTTTTAAATTGTTGAGACTTATGTAAATCAAAACTAAAATTCTAACCCCTATACAACTAAATGGACCCCTCTTCTATGGTAAGGGCATTCCAAAGTTAACCTGAAAAACTAGTTCAGGTCATGATGGGAAGGAGTCAAACATGCCTGGTTAAATCCTCCTCCCTTTGGAATGCAGGCACAGCTGACCAGCATTAACATTAAAACAGACCTTAAGACTGACAAAACAAACTCTCTGTAGCAATAAGATACCAGCATGACAGATAGCAGGCCCTAAAAGAAATCAAAGTATGTTACCCCAAAATACGTTTCTGAGACATATTTTGAGGTGGCCTTGCAAAGCTGTCTCTTGTGGGGAAAATCTACATCTACAGAGACTCTCCCTCCCTTTCCAGGTCTTTTTCCTGATCCAAGAGAGAATTAACTAAGAGTCCGGCATCTTCTTAAGTCTGATAAGAAACATTTACAGTCTATTCTCTCTGAATCCTGCTTCCTGGAGACCTCATTTGCATAATAAGAATATTGGTCTCCATTAACCCCTTATATTAACCCGGACACCCCTTTCTATTGATTCTAGGTCTTTAGAGAAACTCTTCCAACCAATTGCCAATCAGAAAATATTTTGAATCTACCTATGACCTGGAAGCCTCACTTTGAGTTGTCCTGTCTTTCTGGACTGAATCAATGTATATCTTATACATACTGATTGATGCCTTATTTCGCCTCAAAATGTATAAATCCAAGCTGTAGCTGACCACCTTGGGCACATGCTCTCAGGATCTTGTGGGGCTGTGTCATAGCCCATTGGTCACTCATATTTGGCTCAGAATAAATCTCCTCAAATATCTTGCAGAGTTTGATTCTTTTTGTTGACACTTGTTTTGTAACCTATGATACGGTATACTGTGGAATGTTCTATATGCACTTGAGATAAATGTGTTTTCTGCTGTTTTTGTGTGGAGGATTCTGCATAAGTCTGTTGGGTCTAGTTGGTTATGGTGTTGTTCAACTGTTTTATCCCCTTATTGATCTTCTATTCATTATTGAAAATGGAGTATTGATGTTTCCACCTATTACTGTAGAATTGTGCCTTTCTCCCTTTAATTCTCTGTTTACTTGATATATATTGGAGCTCTGGTATGAGGTACAAATATGTTTATAATTATGACATCTACATGATGGATTGACCCATTTACCAATGTATAATATTCTTTTGTCTCCTGTAACATATCTGACTTAAAGTCTATTTTGTCTGACATTAGTATAGCCAGCTCAACTCTCTTTTGGTTATTATTTACTTAGAATATCTTTTTCTAGTCCCCACTTTCAATCTGTTTGTATCTTTGGATTTAAAGTGTATTTCCCATAAATTGCATGTAGCAAATCTTGTAATTTTTATTCTGTTTAATAATCTCTGCCTTTGAGTTGAATTGTTTGCTTCATTCCCATTAGATACTATCTTTCCTTTTACTTTTTATTTTCTATATTTTGCATATCTTTTCTTGTTTCTCTATTCCTCTTTTACTGCTTTCTTTTGTATTAAATGAGTATTTTCTAGTGTAACATTTTAATTCCTCTAATGATTGTTTTCACTATATTTTTGAGTTATTTCCTTGGGGTTGCCATAGGGCTTACATATACACCTTAACTTATCAGAATCAGCTTCAGATTTATACTAACTTAATTCCAGTGAGATATAGATATATCACTCTTACACAGCTCTATTCCCTTTCCCCACTTTTTATGGTATTATTATTATACATATTACATCTATAAATGTTATAAACCAAGCAATACATTGTTATAATGATTACTTTATATAATGTTATGTCTTTTAAAGAAACTAAGCTAATAAAAGACAGCAATTATATAGCTATAGCTTTTTAAATATTAGCCCTCTTATTTATCATTTCTATTTCTCTTCATTTGTTCTTGTGGAGTCAAGCTACCATCTGGAGTCATTTCCTTAGCCCAGTACAGCTTTGCTCCCACCCACATTCTTATTGCTGTTATTGGCAAAGATATTACATTTCTATATGTTTTGAGACCAACGATACATTATATTCATATTGTTTTACACAATTGCTTTTAAAATCAGTAGAGAGAAGAAAGGAGAAGAAATTTGCATTTATAGTCTTTTTATAGTTACATAATTACCTTTACCAATGTTCTTTGTTTTTTTGTGTGAATTCACATTACTATCTGGGGTCACTTGCTTTCAGCCTGAAGAATTTTCTGTAGTGCTTTTTTCTTTGGTGTTAAATACATACTATACTTCCTTTAGTAGTCTATGTCCTAGCAAAAAAAAAAAAAAAAAAAAAAAAACTCTCAGCATTTGTTTATCTGGGAATTTATATTCCACATTCATTTTTTAAAGAGAACTTTGCTGGATATAGGATACTTGGTTGATTACATTTTTCTTTGGGCACTTGAATATATTATGTCCCTACCTGCTGGTCTCCATTATTTCTGATAAGAAGTCAGCTATTAATCTTATTGGAGTTCCCTTGTGAATGACAAGTCATTTTTCTCTTGCTGCTTTCAAGATTTTCTCCTTGTCTTTGGCTTTCAGAATGTTTACTATAATGTGTCTCTTTGTAGTTCTATTTGCATTTATTCTATTTAGTTCATCAAGCTACCTGGGTGTATAAATTAATGTTTTTCAATAAATTTGGGGTATTTAAGGCCATTATTTCTTCAGATTTTTTCTTCTCTTTCTTCCCCCAACTATAGTCTTATATGTATGCTGGTGTACTTCATGGCATCCCACCTTTCCTGAAGGTTCTGTTCATTTTTCTTCAATTTTTCCCTCTCTGTGCTATCACTCTATCTCCAAGTTTGCTAAATCCTTCTTTTGAGAGTTCAAATCTACTATCGAGCCCCCCTAGTGAATTTTTCATCTCAGTATAGTTGACATCTGAATGACATATGTGAATTTTTTAAAATAAATATTTTGGAAAATTTTTTGGAAATTTGTGACAATTTCAAAACTCACAAATGAATCACATAGCCTAGAAACATAAAACAAAATCTTTTAAGTTAGATATGTCATGAATGCATAAAATATATGTAGATGCCATTCTATTTTATCATTTAGAGCCATAAAATATACACAAATCTATCATAAAAAGTTAACATTTATCAAAACTTACAGACTGTACATGATGCCATTCACAGTCAAGAGAAATGTAAACAAATGTAAAGGGGCAGTATTAAATCACAACTGCATAAAACTAACTGTAGTATATACTTTACTACTGTAATAATTTCATAGCCACCTTCCATTTCTATTACAGTGAGCTCAAGTGTTGTGAGAATATGCTGAAAACAACATGTGATACTAATCATCTTCCTGTGAGCAGTGCTTCTCTCTAATAAATTGCACATTGCAGTAAAAAATGATCTCTCAAGATTCTTATGTATTTTTCACTGTGCTTAGTGTAATGTTGTAAACCTTGAATAACACCATGGGACCCATGCAAAGTAATGCCAGAAATGTTCCCAAGAAGCAGAGAAAAGTCATGACATTCCTGGAAAAAAATTGAATTATTTAATGTATACCACAGACTGAGGTCTGTAACCGTGATTGCCTGCCATTTCAAGATAAAGAAATCTAGAATGAACATTGTAGAAAAAGAAAAGGAAGGCTGGGCTGGGTAGCTCATGCCTGTAATCCCAGCACTTTGGGAGGCCAAGGCGGGTGGATCACCTTAGGTCAGGAGTTTGAGACCAGCCTGGCCAACATGGTGAAACCCCATCTCTACTAAAAATACAAAAATTAGCTGGGTGTGGTGGTGCACGTCTGTAATCCCAGCTACTCGGGAGGCTGAGGCAGGAGAATTGCTTGAACTGGGAGACAGAGGTTGCAGTGAGCTGAGATTGCACCATTGCACTCCAGCCTTGGTGACAGAGTCAGACTTTGTCTTTAAAAAAAAAAAAAAAGAAAGAAAGAAAAGTAAAGGAAATTCATGAAGCCATCATTGCAGCTATACCAGCAGGAGTAAAGACCTTGCCCTTTTTGCAAAATACATTTTTATCTCATACAGAAAATGCAGCTTTTATGTGGGCATAGGATTGCTAAAAGAAAGGCATACTTACAACCTCTCATATGATGTGAGAAAAAGCAAAGTCATTATATGACAACTGAAAGCAAAAAGATGTTGAAGGATCTAATGCTGGAGAATTTAATGCCAGCAAAGGATGGTTTGATAATTTTAGAGAAAAGTTTGGCTTTAAAAATGTCAGGATAACAGGAGAAGCATCTTCTGACAACCAAGAGACAGCAGTGAGTTCCCAGATGCCACTAAGAAAATAATCGAAAGAAAAGATATCTTTCTAAACAGGTTTTTAATGCAGATGAAAGTGCCCTATTCTAGAAAAAAGAAAATGCCCCCAATGGCATTTATTAATAAGAAAGAGAAGTGAGCATCAGGATTTAACACAGGAAGGGATGGGCTAACTCTACTCTTTTGTGCAAATGCAGTTGGATTTTTGATCAGACTCTTTTGGGGGAGTCAAAAGTTATATACAAATTTAATGTAAATTTCATGAATTTGGTTTTTTTAAAAATATCTTGAAATGGCAGGCAACCACAGCTGCAGATCCCAGTCTATGGTACATATTAAGCAATTCAATTTTCAATAAATGTTACATGTAATATTTTTACTGTGTAGAGTGATGGTGCCCCAAACCTGCATTGTTCAAGGGCCAACTGTATGGTACTTGTCAACTCCATGATTTACATTTTATTTGTAATTAGAATCTCTTTATTAATATTGTCTATTTTATATGGCATTATCATTATACCTTCCATTACTTCTTTAATTATGGTTCCCTTTTGTTTTTTGACAAATTTGTAATGGCTACTTCAAAGTCATTGTTATACCAACATTTTGTTGTTTTTATAAGCAGTTTATGTTACCTGCTTATTTTTCCAGTGCATGGTTCATACTTTCTCTTTGTATGTTTCATAATTTTTTGTTGGAAACTGAGCATTTTAGATAATACATTATAGCAACTCTGAATACAATCCTTCCACCGCCCAGGCTTTTTATTGCTTATTTGTTTGATTGCCGCTGCGTAACTTTAGTGAATTCTGTTCTCCTCACTCCTCTATGTTAAGTCTCTGATGTTCTTCAGAGGGTACAACATTGGGTAAGCCTGCAGTCACTCTGGGATGACAGTGGTTTTGACAAAGTGGCACAGCTCTCTTTAGCTATCTCTTTCACTGACTATACCCAGATGTTGAGCTCCATGAATTCCCAGCAGATTTCTAGGGCTCCTCTTTCCCTGGCTGTTTTCTCCAGCAAAATAGCTGACCTACAGTTTAGCATATATCTCCAATGAACCTGTCAATGTCTTATCAACTGTTTTTTTTTTTTTTTTAATTTTTTTTGTTTGTTTTTAAACCACAAGTCCATTGTTTTTGATCATGCGCTTAGGTTTGAACTTCTGCATACTTTCTTGTGAATGAAGTAAGTTCTTTTAGGAAGAGACTTGGGGCTCTCTGCTTTATAGTCTGCCTCTCTACTTGGGCAAAATTTCTGGGCTGTAGATCTGGGGCTGGAAGTGGGGACAATAGTGCGTTTCTCTCTGAGTGACACCTCACTTTTGGAACTGAATGTTTGATGGAAGGGAGAGGGGCTAGTAGCCTCAGGTCTTTTCAGCTTACTTCTCCTGGCATAGATCCATCACCTTGAGAGATGATACAACAGCAATCAGGGCCTTTGTATAATCAACAGCACTGCACCCAACACAAAGCCTTCCCACAAGTGCAGGCTGAATGGAAGAAGGGAGCCTCTATCTCTTGGCTGCACTCACCCAGATTTTAGCCTCAGCAATAGGCAGCTGGGGACAAGATGAGAAGTGCTGACATCCTCTGACCAGGAGCTGTCTGGAGAGGGAGCTATGTGCTCTTAGCTGTCTGGAGTGTAGTTTCCATTTCACTAAGCTTGGAGAGGAGAAGGAGGGAGTGGTATTGGTTCAGATACCACAGATTCTCACTGTTCTTACTCAGTTTTAGTAGGTTCTCCTAAATGCTTCTTTATTTGCTGTATTCCCTTAGAACAGATTCTAGAGACTTTAAATGGTTATTTTTGTTTTGGTTTTAAAAATAATTTTGCTGGGCATGTGGCTCATATCTATAATCCCAACAATTTGAGAGGCCATGGAGGGAGGATTGTTTGAGGCCAGAGTTCAAGATTACCTTGGGTAACATAGCATGACACCATCTCTACAAAAAAATAAAAAATAAAAAATTAGCCAGGTGTGCTGGTGCACGCCATATTCTGGGGGCTGAGGCAGAAGGATCACTTGAGCCCAGGAGTTTGAGGCTGCAGTGAGCTATGATTGTGCTACTGAGCTCTAGCTTGGGAGATCCCATCTCTGAAAGAAATATATATATATATTTTTAAACCAGTTTCACTGGCTAGCAGATTTGTGAAGCTCCTCATGCCATCCTGCTAGAAGTCAAAACCACCTTATTTGTTTTGGTGTTCCCAGCTCCTAGCCCCAAAATTTGGCACACAGTAGGTGCTCATAATGTAGATCGAGCAAACGAATAAATGGCTGGATGGATGGGTAGATGAGTGATGGTTATCAGGGATGGTTGATTTTATGTATCAACTAGTCGGTGCCATAGGGTTCTCAGACCTTTGGTCAAGCATTCTGGGTGTGTCTGTGAGGGTGTTCCTGGATGAGATTAAAACTTGAATCAGTAGACAGAGTCAAGCAAATTGCCCTCCTTAATGTGGGTGGGCCTCATCCAATCAGTTGAAGACCTGAATAGAACAAAAAGGCTGACCCTTCTGAGAGTAAGAGGGAGCTCTTCCTGTCTGACTACCTTGAAAACAGGACATCATTTTTTAAAAAATTCTTTTCCGTCTTTGGAGTTGAGCTGAAACATTGGGTTTTCCTAGGTGTTAAGCCCACCAGCCTTCAGACTGAAACTACACTATTGCCTCTCCTTGGTCTCCAGCTGGCTGACTGCAGATCTTAAGATTTATTAGCCTCCATAATTGCATAAGCCAATTCCCGATAATGTATTTCTTCATAGATAGATATGTAGATATGTATGTATGTATGTATATGTATATATAATTTCTTTTTATATATATATGTGTATATCTATCCTATTGTTTGTTTCTCTGGACAACCCTCATTAATACAAGAAGGAACATGTCAAGAACTAACATATGGAATTTCATGACGTGGTCCTATTTGGTAATCATAGCACTAAAAGTAGCGTCCTTATCATACGTATTGTATCCTGTACATCAGACATTTGTCCTTTGGATCATTAAATTGAGGTATCTAAACATTTTCTATTTCCTTTTTAAAAAGTACCCCCTTTCAAAACAAGTATTCCTTAATTATCCAAATGAAATCAGTGATAATCATATCTACTATTCTTTAAGTATTACCTTCAAAGTATGTGCAATTTTAAAAATACAAATAGCGTAGACGAAACACATATTAAGTTTTGTTTCCAGAACTGACTTCTTGAGAGTTAAAGCAGTTCTGTTTTAAAAATAATCGTCCCAAAATCTTTGGAGAAATCACAAGAAAATGGCAGTTGAGATAGTGGCATTTTTACATTATGCGCCTCAGTAAATGAAAGTCTCAGCTGAATAATTTCTAATCTGCATTAGCATGCTTGCCCCCCGCCTCTCTCTCTCTATTTTGTATTACATTCACACAGACCCTATTATCTGATCCTACAGAGATCTTGTTTAGAGTACACAAAACTTCCCCAGAGAGTTTTCCATTTAAAGCAAAAAAGCAGATCAACAGTACTCTGGTGCAATGCTCTAGAAAGATATAAGCCTACAATTGATTTTCATTGTGGGAGATGTATAGCATTCATCTGCTCACCAGCTTCAGTTCAAACTCAGCAACAAACCTTAGCCAAGAACTGGGAGCTGGCTTCTGAGAACATCAGGGAAACAACAGCCTTTGCTCGACCATCTATTTTTTGCCCAGTTTTAACACTGAAGGGCTTAGGAAGAGAAATGACAACATTTTCAACATGAAGCTTATTCAATGTTTCTGTGTTGCTACAATTAAGCATTTCAGAAGCATATGTGCTGCCTTTCAGTTCAAACCCAGTCGTCCGCTCTGACAGGTCACAGACAAAAACCAGGATAATGACATTCTATCTTGATCACAGGATCCAGACAGACCAGTCTGCTGTAGATCAAAAAAGAAAACAACAACCCAAGTGCTGATTTAATTTCCTTCTCCTCAAATATTGAATTCATATTGAAATTGAGCATACCAAGTGTGAATCTTGCTAAGAATAATACCTCTTAGTGGTATATGAAATCTGCAAGTGTTTCTCCAGGTAATTGCAAAGTCCTAATATAGTATGACCTATGTTCATTACTTTTTCTACAAGTTCAGATCCTACCTTGGACATTATCCTGTTTATCTAGACAAAATGAAAAGGACAACTGAAGAGATTATCTAGGTAATTGATATGGTTTGGCTCTGTGTCCCCACCCAAATCTCACCTTGAATTGTAATAATCCCCACATGGGAAGGGCAGGAGCAGGTGGAGGTAATTAGATCATGGGAGTGGTTTCCCCCATGCTGTTCTTGTGTTAATGAGTGAGTCTCATGAGATCTGATGCTTTTATAAGCGTCTGGCATTTTACCTGCTTGGACTCATTCTCTCTCCTGTCGCCCTGTGAAGAGGTGCCTTCTGCCATGAGGCCTCTCCAGCCATGAGGAACTGTGAGTCAATTAAACCTCTTTTCTTTATAAATTACCCAGTCTTGGGTATCTCTTCATATCAGCATGTGAACAGACTAATATAATAATTTAGAAATTTTAGAAAAAAGTGGCTTTCAAGTATCAGGCAAACTGTGGGAAGAATAATATAAATCATTTTGACTAGCACACATGCTCAACATATTCGAGTGTATTCTTCATTCTTCCTTGTCTTTCAGAGCTGTTACCATTTGAGGTTCTCAATGAGCCAGTTTGCAGAGTTTCATTCAAGATACTCAAGATACAGTGAGCCCAGGCAACTTTCCCCTGGAGTCATGGGGTGAAAAAGTATTATGCTTTTCTCAAGCACGGAGGTCTAATTTCTTCCCATTGCTTAGATTTGGCCCCATTCAGTAACTCCCCTGAAAATATAGAAGCTTGGATGTCAATCAAATACCCACCATCAATTTCTGGCTAACTCTTCTAGCCTCAATGCCAGTCTATTCTCTCAAATAGTGCTGTGCAATGTGAAAACCTTGAAGCAGCCTGTGGTAGGCTGAATGATGGCCCCAAAGATGTCCATATCCTAAATCCCAGAAACTGAATATGTTAACTTACATGGGAAAAGAAACTCTGCATAGGTGATTCAGTTAAGAATCTTGAGATGAGGTGATTATTTTGCATAATCCAGGTGGGTCCAATGCAATCCCAGAGGACCTTATAAAAGGCAGGTGAGAGTCCGAGTCAGAGAACAAGATAGAATAATGAAAGCAGAGGTTGGAGTGATGTGGCGCTATGAATCAAGAAATCAGCAGCTGGGATAGGTAGGGAAACATATTCTCCCCTAGAGCCTCCAGAAGGAACACAGCTCTACTGAACCATTTTAGTCCTCTGACCTCCACAACTGTAAGAAGATTAATTTGTGTTGTTTTAAGGCACTGAATGGGGATGATTTATTACAACAGCAATAGGAAACTAATATATTCTACTTCTCCATTTTAGCCCTACGGTTTCTATACAAGCCTAATAAGTAGTCCTCCCTTGCTGTCTTTTCCTTAATTCTCCAGAGTTCTTAAACAGGGTTTGACTGGCAATCAACCTTCTAAAATTACATTTACAATTTTGTGTCACATGTATTTTTCTGGAAAGGAGTCCATAGATTTCATCAGACTGGCAAAATGATCTGTGATCTTAAAATTGAAAATGTTACTCTCGATTGGGCATTCCTAACTTCACATCTTTATCCCCAGCAGGCTGTGAGTGGCATACAAGAAAAAGTGTAAGAAAGCGAACATTTCAAATGTTCTTATTCATTCATTACGGGTCCTTCCTTCACTCCTAAAAATGAGGCTGCACAGGGCTTCACTCTAGCCTGGTGCTCCCGCATGTCCTTTAGGTACTGCTCTTAATTTTTAGACCTGCAAAAATCTGTTCCTCACATGGAGTCGTAGTTACCAGTGACTTCACTGAGCATGAGGTTGGGTAACTCCACTGCAGCCATCACTGCTGTGCTAGGCATGGTGGCACTGGCGATGGTGTGGAGTGGACAGGGGTGTCAGCATGAACCGAGCATTCCTCTATCATTGCACGAGCCTGGGTTTATATCCTGGTCATTATATGTAGTCTAAGGGCATCTCTGTGATGTGTAGACTTTTTCCATGTTTATAAGGATGTGGGCAGAAGAAAGCATAAGAAAGACTTCTTTTCTGTAGTCCTCAAATGATGCATACTACCATCCTCTCATAGTTTAAGGAGGAGAAAAAAAGGCAGACTGAAACAGAGACAAGGTATCATTTGAAGTCGATTCTATTTGCTGTCAGTGTAAAGCGAAGCAGAGACTAAGAGACTAAGCGTCTACTCTTAGTAGTCATTGTGTAACAGTTATGACTTCGGCTATGATAAGTGCAACTCTATTTTAGTATGATTCTTTGGTGCCTACATGTACAATGAAGGCTCTACTCACTTCACAGCTGCTATACCTTTAAATGGGTGACATGTGAAAAAATTGCTGTCTTGTTTGTGTCAGACAGCCATCTCCCTCTAAAATACTTCTTGTTATTCCATATTTAATAAGTGCCCACTGAGTGCTGGGCAGTGTCCAAGACACAGCCACAGTCCCCGCCCACACATATGCATGTGCCAAAGCAATTTGGCAATCGGTGCTGTGATGTGCTGCTTCTCTGACCATCGTGGATGGCTTTCTTCTGATACAAAGAGTGTCAACAGCAACCCAGCTGTAGATTTCTTCCAAGAAAGCTATAAAAGAAATTGAATGCATTTTGTTTGCTTAGTGAATTATAAAAGAAACCATAACAATGACTTGACAGTACATATAAAGACATTACAATTGCCAAGTACTTTCACAGCAGCTCTGTGTCATTGACTCTCACATTTTTTTGAGGTATTCAAGGCAGATATTACTATTTCCCTTATCCTCTGAAAGGTGAAGGGACTTTTCCAAGAAGAATAAGTAAATGGCAGAGCCAGGAGGAGAACCCCACTATTCTGATATTTCCTCCCACTCCCCAACCCTCAAGATATCACAAAGTCTCTCATTAGCTAAGAAGTTTCCAAGTATAAATTGTGAAATCTTGTATTTTAATCCTACTTTCTTTCATGGGGATAACAGATCCTAGGGAATAGTCCTTTAAATTGTCTTTTCCATCTATAAAAAGTTTACAAAATCTTTATGTATAGATCAGTCACTATTTACCAAAGTTTTGGAATACATAAACCAACTAGGTGAAAGCTTAGTTAAATAGAATTAAAATTCTTTTGGGCTGTGATTATCTGAAAAATGGCACCATTTTCTAAAACAGTGTTTTGCCTTTAGGCATTAATTTGATTTAAACATTTAGAATCATCTTTAATTATGCACACACATACAGAGAGAGAGAGAGAGAGAGTGTATAATCACCAAGTTCCCTAGAGTTCCACAGAACATGAATAAACATATGGACTGTTCTCTTACACCTACTCCACAAGTCTGAGTATTGAGGATTTATATAGTTAGAGACTATGTGGTGTAAATATGTATAAATTTATATTGTGTTAATTTATGGCATGTGGTACAGAAGGCTGTTTGCAAGTTGCAGTGTACTTCTTCCCACGTTTATGCTGAAATATTCATTTCTGGGTTCCTTCCCCATGTTTTCCTTTGTCTCCCCACAGATGTTTAGGCAGCTTGTTTTCAGGGGAGTGAATACATCTTGGAAGTATGCTTGCAGAATGCAATTCAGGTGAAGAATGCACTATCTCTATTGGGATTTGGCTGAAGGCTATTCCCCCTTCACCTTATGTCCTGCCCGCTTCTTCTGTTATGAAGACAATTGCTCCAGGGCAGCCACTCTCTAGGGGCCTGCCATTTCCTGGCCTGGGTGTCCTCAAGGTCCATAGAGCGGTTCTAAGTAGATGAGTGGCATTTCATTATTTGTAAAAGGAAAAAGAAAAAAACAAAACCCTACACATCAAAATTGCTTTATGGCTGTTTGCCAAAGAAGCTAAGTTTTTACTAGAGGGGCTCCGTGAGAGTCCACCTGTAGTTATTTGTGGCTCTGTTGAAGGAGAAAGAGCGGTCATAGATGAATGAAGTTCACAGAGTGCTTACAAACCACAACTTATTTAACCTGCTCTTTCACCGGTGTAAATTGTTAAAAGTACTCATATCGACTTATTTGACTTAATGTCTTCTTTCCTGGTCCTCCCACGGGGAGGTGTGCTAATGGGTAATGCAGATTGAGAAGGAGGCAGTGTGCAGGAAGAGGAAGGAAAACAGAGCCCCAAACTGAGTCGACAGCCCCTGAATGAATAAAACTCTGGCAGCGGATGGAAAGGGGTTTGACTCATCCATGAATGCTCTAGCACGAGGCTACTGCTTTCACAGACGCTGTTTCTCCAAATTTAGGGGAAATTAGTGAGGAAAGTATTTTTAGATTGTTTACTTCTCCTCTGCCCTTACAATGGCGCTACTTATGAAATCTGAGGACAGACCTATTGAGAGACTAACGGAATCATCTGCCATCGAGATTAGACAAGGATTTGTGGATCAAAAGAATTGCTCTGCAGGTTTCTTTTAAGCACTATGAATTCATCAGTCCTTGCAATGACCCAACAATGGCAAACTAACATTTGTGCGGTCCTTTAATATTTTAACACTTAAAAAGTATATATATGGATATGGATATGGATACATATATATATATATATATATATGTATCCATATGTATATATATATATGTACTTTGCCACATCAACTCTTCCCAACTGTCTGGTAAGGTTCAAACTTTTCAGCAGAGGAAAAAAGGAAATTATAAGTGAGTGTCCTAAGGTCACATACTTGGAAAACGTCATTGGTGTAATTCAAACCCTAGTCATCTTTCCAACATAAAGGTGCTGAGAGGTTGCACTTGAGCATTGTGAGTTGGATGAAAAATCGATGTCTAAAATATTTACTGAAATCTAAGTTTTGCCAACTTATCTGGTACTCTTGCCTTTTTCTCCATTGTCTCTGGACTTTATTATTCAACTTTGGCCACACCCAGTGAAAATGCAGGGATACAAGTTCAGCTGGGGAAGAAGTTTCACACCAGCGAGTCATACAAAAATGACAAAAATGTGTTTGGGTGGATTTTGGTCCAAGAGTTGTTTACATGCCGGAGTAGAGTTTGAAATTTCAGTAGTGAGAAGCCATAGAAAGATCATAGAAATAGTGAACACCTTCTAAGAATTTATAATTTACAAAACTCTTCGCCTACAATTTTTTAGTGAGTTCTCCTAACCATCCTTTAAGGAAGAAGTAGTATTATGATCCCAGTGTTACTTTTCAGGAAGTTGCGGCTTGGGGAAGGTGTGATTTTACTAGATTGGGTAGCCAGTCAACGATAAAACTCAGTCTGTAAGCCAAGTAGTAAGTAGTGCTTCCAAAGGTTTGATCAGAGAATGGCTTACAGAATGTAGAATGTATTCAAAGGAGGGGAAACATTTAGAAGCTATTGCAGAAACCCATGGTGTGGAATTTTTTAAGTTAGAAATCTGAATGCAAACATCAGCTTTCAGGGCCATGATGTGGATTGTTGTTATTCTCAGCGTGATGGAAGCAAAGCGATGGTCTCTGGATCTAAAAACAGGTTACACGCAGGCATGTGTCTTTCTCTTCATCTGACAGATAGATGAGTAATTGATTTCATTTACCAAACAGGCTGAGCACAACGTAAAATCATGCTACTCATCTAAACTGAAAAAATTCTCTATTTTCCAGAATAGTCTCAGAGCACCATGTGTGAGAGAACACGACAGAATAGAAACTGATTATGCAAAATGTGCGAGAGAGAACTGCAGCTCTTGGTGACATGTGGCAGCCTCATTGGGAAGGGAGCGCTGTGTAACTCTGGGTGCTGTCTCTGATGGCCACGTGTCACAAGCTGAATGGCAAAAGGGGGGTTAAAAACTGAGTTTGTGAATTATTGCATGTAGCCCTCTGAGACATTCACGTGCCATGCACACATGCAAGGAGGTATCATGAGAGGCCACTCTCAGCAGCAACACTCACCCACACAGAGGTAAGAGGGGAATGCCAGGATTTTTGTCGTTTTTTTGGTGCTTTGTCCCGGAGTCCTTACTCTGGGCTGTGCACACCCCTCTAAAGATATGACTACTCTATGAGAACCTGTCCTCCCCAGTGCAAAGATGGCAAAAGCTCTTAGGAGGATGGAAATGGTTACATGGTTGGATAGAGGGGCAGCAGGAACATGAGGGGCATAGAAGCTTTTTAGTCCTCTAAGAATTCCAGACACAGCAGAGAATCAAAATGGTGTTTGGAAGATTACAAGCCTAGCAAACCTTTTGTGTTCAGGAGCTCTCCAGAGTACTGGGCTGCTTCTACCTCTGGTTCAGCTGAGCGGAGGCCAGAGTCTTCTGCTCCGTATCTGACATCAAGTCTCTGCCTTGGGCTTGGCTTCAGCTCTAATTCATACCAGCTTCCTTCCTTTTTCTGTGTTCTACCGGACTTCGCTATTCTCAGAACCAACCATTTGCAAGCCTTGGGAAAGCCTGGTTTTGATAACCAGCTGCACCCAATGCCACCTTTCCTGTGGTTTTAATAAGAGATAGCTTGTTTCCCTGGATGTTTTCCAGCCATAGTGGACGCACACAGACACACACACACACATGCACGCAGGCGCGCACGCGCGCGCGCACACACACACACATATCATTAGACTTTGCAGACATGAGGTTTATATTTTTAGATAGATTTTTGCATAAGCACATTTGAATTTATGTACAATATGTCAGACCTTGCTTTACAGTGACCTGATTAAAAAAAGTTTTATCTACAGATTGTTCTAATTTAAACACATGTGCATATATACAGAAGCTTATAGCAATCAGTATACAAAAGAATATCATCAGGGAGGGGTTGAGGCAATGTAGAAAGAACTCAGTGCATTGATGTCTAATGCCTATTCTGGCTATGGGGAAATGTACAATGAGAAAATGATGTCAGTTCTAGAACAGGCTGGTGACTTGAGCATAAGCATCTGATTCCCTGCATCTTAATCTTGATGTAAATGAGCAATTAAATGTCTAAAGAGAGTGTCTCAGATTGGAGAGACTCCCACTGGCCAGATCTGGGAAATTCTGAACTAAAATAATTAAGTACAGTAATGACTTTTAAACCATTGGAAAAAAAATAGGAAATCATGTATCCATGCTGATAATAAATAGATAAATAAATAATTCAGGGAGAAGAGAGGGCTCTCATTTACAGTTGAGTGCTAGAGACCAACTGGTAAAAATGGTAAAATCATCATTTTGCAAGTTTCATGGTAAAGACTGAAATAGGCGAGAAATGTGGTTAAATGCTACATTTCATAGGAGATTTAGAAGAGCAGGATATTTACGCATATTAAAGTGTATGCGTGTGTATGAGAGACACACAGAGAGAGATGGAGAGAGAGGAAAAGAAACAAAGAAGAAAGAAGAGGAGGAGAAGAAGGAAGGAAGGAAGGAAGGAAGGAAGGAAGGAAGGAAGGAAGGAAGGAAGGAAGGAAGGAAGGAAGGAAGGAAGGGAGGGAGGAAGGAGAAGGTTTCTGAAATGCAGATATTTTTCCCTGAAATGTTGGTTGGCAGCGATGGAAACTAAGATGGACATAATGAGCCTCAAAGAAAAATTGAGTTGGCCCCGGACAATTTCTCGATACTCTTCAAATACAGTAGATAATGGAAACAATGTCTAAAAAATTTTGAGAGGATGTTGATTCATGAATTTCACATCAAGCGCAATGATTATTCTGAGAAAGACAAAGAAAGATACTGTAGACGAAGCAATGACTTTGAAAATGTACAATTTATATATTCTTTTTGACAACTATTTTAGCTAACCAAGTAATTAACCAAGGTAACGTTCAAGAACATAGAAACTTTGGTACAAAAGTACTAAAAGTGAGCCTTAAAACTATTTAAACCAGAGTTATTCTAAATAATATTTATTAGTATGATTGAAGAGATAGAACGCAAAATGTCATTTATTTTAACATTTCCTAATAGACAAAATGTTCAACATAAAATAATGATGATCATATTAATAATACTTTAAACTATGAAATTACACATAAAATTCCGTATTAACAGCTGAGCGCAGTGGCTCACGCCTGTAATCCCAGCACTTTGGGAGGCTGAGGCAGGCAGATCATCTGAGATTAGGAGTTCAAGACAGGCCTGACCAGCATGGTGAAACCACGCCTCTACTAAAAATACAAAATTGGCCAGGTGTGGTGGCACATGCCTGTAATCTCAGCTACTCAGGAGGCTGAGTCAGGAGAATCACTTGAACCCAGGAGGCGGAGGTTGCAGTGAGATGAGATCGTGCCACTATACTCCAGCCTGAGCAACACAGCAAAACTCCGTCTCAAAAAAAAAAGAAAAGAAAAAAGAATTCCATATTAACTAACAAAAATTGGGGTTGCAGGGGAAAAGGGATGAGAAAGCATAAGTGTGTTAATTTTGATATTTTACACAGTGAGCACGATGTGAATCAGAGAACTGACAGGCAACTGATCACTCACACCCAAGGTATAACTGAGGAGAGTTTAATGAAGGTTTATCATAACCCTTGTAGGAGGTTATGCGGGACCAGCAAGAGATGGTGAAACACTTGGGGATAGTATGAGCAGGTAGCTGCTACCAACTCCTAGGTCCGCAGAGGTAAGGAAAAGAAAAATAGATAATTATAGAAACGCTTCCTGCCAGGAGCTGCAGCCTTCAAGAGAAGCACACAGCTGTGCCAATTCATGGCCCTACAGGAAGGGCACCATGGAAGTAGATAGAATGGGCTCTTTCCTCCCATGCTTCCATCTCCCACCAGAGCCTCATGGGCTGAACCCAACAGAGACCCAGAGGAAGAGGAAACGCAGCTAAGCCCATAGAAGAAAGTCTTTGAGTCATCGAGTAGAGTGGAGAAAGCTGGAAAATAAACCTCAGGAGGAACCAGAGAATATTTAGGGCAGACAACAGTAGTACTTTTATTTACTAATATTTACATAAATATAGGTGCAAAAATGTAAAAATCAGCACCACATTTTTCCAATAGTTTTCTATAAGACAATTGTTTCACTAAAGGTTTGTTGGAAAAGGGATTCTGTGTTCAAATAAATTTGGCCTGTTGTGTATTTTCTGCTGTTGGAGCCAAAAATTCATTAACATATTAAAAATTATAAGAACTACAGTGAGAAGGCTGTTTACTTTAATGTATCCTGAATTTCCCAAACATATTTATTGGCACAATTTCTTTGTTGTGAGTAACAGCTCTTAATATCCCCATGAAACTTTGGGAACTAATATATGAGCAGATTTGAGACTATGATACATACCTTACAAAACAAAACTGATGAAAAATTTATAATAAAAAGATTTTAAGGTGGTAATAGCAAGGAGCCTTACAGGAATAGAAAGCTTAATATTAGTAACAGATGTAAGGCGAGGATATCAATTATGCCAATATGTAAAGGACAAAACTCCCTCACAGAAATACAAAGATTCTAAAAATTTAAAAAAAGAAAATCCAGAAGAACTACTGTCTTCTGTAAGTACATTTAAAACTAAAGAAGGTTAAAAGTTAAATTTTAGAAATCACATGTAAGGAAGTCTTACTTTGAAATATACAAATGTACTTTTCCTTTGAATTTGCCTCCTGGCTGGGCATAGAGAGGGCAAAGGGAGGATGAAAATATTATGGCTGAAATGCAGGAAGAAAGAGTTGGCTGGGTGCAGTGGCTCATGCCTGTAATCCCAGCACTTTGGGAGGCCAAGGCGAGTGGATTGCTTGAGCTTAGGTGTTCAAGACCAGCCCGGGCAACATAGTGAAACCCTGTCTCTACCAAAAATACAAAAGATTAGCAGGGCATGATGGTGCACACCTGTGGCCCCAGCTATTTGAGAGGCAGAGGTGGCAGGATGGTTTGAGCCCAGAGGTACAGGCTACAGTGAGCAAGATCATGCCACTGCACTCCAGCCTAGATGGCAGAGGGGATTCCCATCTTAAAAAAATAATAATAATAAAAGTTAATGTTCAATTTCTGAGATGTGAATCTAGAAAGCCAGGCTATAGAGGAAAAATGATTACAGTATTTTTAAAATCCCTCTTTTACATAACAAGAGGTAGACCTGGTGGATCTGTTTTCTTTATGCTTTGGGCCTGTAGAAGAAACACATGACAAAGAAGAGGTGAAAAGCCCAAATCCCATCTCTTTCAGCTCCCCTAGAATAGTGAGAAAATAAGGGAGCCAGCGTAGGAGAAACGGGCAGTCAGATGTATTCCTGATCCCCAGACTCAGCTTCCAGTTTGGGAAGGGATGTTAGGCAGGTTAAGGAAAATGTTGATTGCAGATCAGCTTGACCCAGTTCCCTTTCATGATGGCAAAAGGTGACCATTCACTGTTCCCACAACATGCTGAAGGTGACCACATGAAACTAAATTCAGTAACGTCATATGGTTAGGCAGATAAAGGATCTTGGTTTAGCCCCACAGCGTTGCCCAAGTTGTGGACAGAATAAAGAATTTCCAGTGTGCCTTGCAGAGAGATGTCAAAGGTAGCTAAGAGTGCTGTCTGAAGAGCTTGCCAGTAAGGGTTTTTGTGCAGTGACCCTATACATGAAGGTTGTGGGACAGATGGGTCAATCTGGAGGAAGAACAAGTCTTGGCCAGAACACAGGGTTTCCGTGGGCCAGTGACCACTGAGATAAAGCCTGGTCATCAAGAAGAGACAGCCATTGCTCCCTAGACACATTGCTTCAGCTCTAGGAAAATAGCCAGGAATGGGACAATTGGGTCTCTGTTCACTAGTTCTGGCTGGTGGCCAGTAAGAACGCACAGGTCACTTGGTTCATACTTAATCATTCCTCTGCAGCCACGGGGATGGGAAGACACACCACTGCCCCTCAAATCAGATTTCATCTTGGATACAAGTTGGAGGAACATACTGACTAACTGTCCAAGTTTGTCTGGGACTTAGTGGTTTTCCAGTGTGCAGGACTTGTAGCGCGAAAACTGGAAAACTTTTAGGAAAACCAGTATAAACTGGTCACCCTAGGAGGATGGCAGAACTTTGAAATACTTGATGTTATTTTCTCATCTAAGCAGAAATTGTGCTACTTACAGAGACAATTTAAACTGATGCATTGGAATGATTCATCCAAATTGGGATAAAATTTATTCCCTGATCCTCCCTCTCTTCCACAGCTCTTCAGCACTGTGAGATCAGAGCAATTACAGACCAATTTTATTACACATCTGAATGTAATGAGATATATCATGCAAAAGAAAAACCATCACCACAATAAAAAAAACTAAACAAACAGCACAACACAAAATATAGTAGAACTTCTGCTTCTGCTTATGAAGGAATAACTGCTGTAGAATTAAGCAACTGTTTTCAGACATTAGACAAAAGAGAGTGCAGGACTGTGATCTCTAGAGCAGAAATATAAATGAGTGAGTCCTATGATTCCTGCAGTTTCTCATCTGGAGGCACTTTCCTGGCCATAGCACAGGGAGGGGAAACCCAAACATAAGCCAGCAGTTGTATTGAGTTAAGAAAGACAGAGATTGACATTCAGGAAGCATAAGACAGCTAAAATGAATGGTACAAATACTGATGGAGGAGAGAGAGAAAGAGAAAGAGGAGAGAAAGATATAGAGATAGGTGTGCAGAAAGATACCCTTCATTTTTTGGCAGAAAAAAAAAATTTGGAAAAGAACTTCCAGAATGGAGGCTGAAAAAATTCCCAAGCTCACATAAGACTGGAAATGGATCACATCCCCAGCAGTCAAAGAGGAGAGAATTTGAATAAATGGGTATTGGGTATAAAACTCAGAAAGGGCTCTCCTTAGTGAGTGGGGCTAAATTAGCCGTAGACAAACTGTTTTTCTGGCCTTGTCCTAGCAAAGGTTAAAAGCAAAGCTTTGATAGGATCAAACTGATTTGAAGTTACATAACTGCATTCCAGAACAAAGTCCCACGCTAAATGAATACCGTATAATCCAGCACTCAATAATGTGAGGTTCACAATGTCTAGTATTCAATAAAAATATTATCAGGCATGAAAAGTGGCAGGAAAATATAGAACTCATAACAAAAGCAAAAAACAATCAATAGAAAAAATTTCAGAAATAACACAGATGCTGAAACTAGCAGACAAAGGCCTTGAAGTAGCTATTATAAATATGGCCAAGGGTAGCCAGGCACAGTGGCTCATGCCTGTAAACTTATCACTTTGGGAGGCCGAGGTGAGTGGATCTCTTGAGCCAAGGAGTTCAAGACCAGCCTGAGCAATGTGACAAAACCCTGTCTCTACAAAAAATACAACAATTAGCTGGACGTGGTGGCATGTGCCTGTAGTCCCAGCTACTCAGGAAGCTGAGGTGAGAGGATTGTTTGAGCCCAGGAAGTTGAGGCTGCAGTGAACCAAGATTGTGCCACTACACTCCAGCCTGGGTGACAAAGCAAGACTCTGTCTCAAAAAAAAAGAAAACCCCAAAACAAACAAATAACAACAACAAACTATGGTCAAGGATATTAACATAATGAGAAAATAAATGAAAGATTAAAAAAAAAAAAAAAACTAAATTGAACCTCTAGACATGGAAAACACTATACCTGAAATGAAAATTATAGCAAGCAGGATCAACAGCAGATTGGACATTGCAATGAACTTGAAAACATAGCAATATAAACGCCTCAAAATAAAACAGAGATTATTTTTAAAGCCTGAAAAAAAGAGAGTGTCTTGGCTCATTTTTGTTGCTATAATAGAATACCTGTGACTGGGTAATTTATAACAGAAAGAAGTTTAGTTGGCTCACAGTTCTGGAGGCTGAGAAATTCAAGGGCATGTAGGCAGCGTCTGGTGAGGGCTTCGTACTATGACATAACATGATGGAAGAGCAGCAGGGCAAGCAAGCACATGTACAAGAGCTCTCTAGAGCAATCTGAGCTTGCTTTTACAAAACCCGTTCTCTTAGAACTCACTCACTCTGCAAGAACTAACTCACCCTTTTTTTTTTTTTTTGAGACAGTGTCTCGCTCTGTTGCCCAGACTGGAGTACAGTGGCGTGATCTCGGCTCATTGCAACTTCCGCCTCCCAGGTTCAAGCAATTCTCCTGCCCCAGCCTCCTGAGTAGCTGGGATTACAGGCATCTGCCACGACGCGCAGCTAATCTTTTGTATTTTTAGTAGTGACGGGGTTTCACCATGTTGGCCAGGCTGGTCTTGAACTCCCGACCTCAAGGGATCCGCCCACCTCAACCTCCCAAAGTGCTGGGGTTACAGGCATGAGCCACCGCACTGGCCAGTCCACCCTTTCAATAACCACACTGATGCATTCATAAGGAATGGGTCTGCTCTCATACCCTATCACCTCTTAAAGGCTCCACTCTGTAATGCTGTTACATTGACAGTTAAGTTTTCAACACAGAAGCTTTTCAGGGACACATTCAAACCATAGCACAGAGTACTAGTAACCTGTAGGAAAATATCAAGAAGTTTGACATACATGTAACTGGAGTCCCAGAGGAGAAGAAAGAAGGAAGGAAAAGCAGAACATTTAAGGACTGTTGGGTAAATCTTTTGAAACTTGATGACAAACATAAACTTACAGATCCTAGAAGCTCCGTGAACCCAAGAAGAAACATGAAACCACACCAGGGCGCATTGTAAGCAAATTGTTTAAAACAAGTTATGAAAAGAAAGTAATAAAAGCAACCAGAGGAAGAAAAACACATTATGTGCAGAGGCAGCAAGGTAAGGACATCAGCCTTCTTGTTGAAAACAACGCAGAGTAGATGACAGTGAGGCAACATCTTGAAAGTACGGAAAGAAAAATCTGTCAGCCTAGAATTCTGCAGTGTGCAAAATATCTTTCAAAAATGAAGACAAAATAAAGCCTTTTTCAGAAAAACAACAGCTAAGAGACCTCATTGCCAAAAAAAAAACCCCTACACTATAGAATTTTAAAGAAAGTTATTTAGGCAGAAGAAAAATAATATTAGATGCAAATTTGGTTCTATATACAAAAATGAAGGAATGAAAAGTGCCAGAAACGAAAAATATGTGGGTAAGTACAAAAGACAATGTTTTATTATTTTAAAGTGTCTCTAAAAGATAATTAATTGCTTAAAGCAAAATTAATAAAAAATACCTATCAAGGCATAACACATATGGAAATCAAATGTATGACAACTCTAGTATAAAGGACAGGAGGGTAGAAACGAAAGTGTACCATTGTGAGTACTAGTGCGAGGCTCTTAAATTATACTTAAAGTGGTATATTATTTGAAGATAGACTATGGTAAGTTAAAAATGTATCTTATAAATCTTGGCATAAGCACTAAAAAATAAAACAAAGGAGAATAGCAATAGTGGAGATTGAGTGGAATCCTGAAAAATACTCACACCAAAAGAAGGCAGGAAAAAGAAAAAGTAACCAAAACATATGAGACAAAGAGAAAATAAGCAGCAAAACGTAGCTTTAAACCCAATAAAATAAAAAATTACATTAAATTTAAATGATTTAAGCATTCCAATTAAAAGGCAGAGATTATCAGACTAGATGAAAAACTGAGACACAACTACAGTATATAGATAAGACATTCATTTTAAATATAAAGAAGGGTATTATTTCAGTTACTTAGTAATAAATGCAGTGAGTGGGCTTGACTTTACAGTTAGACTCCATTATCATCATCATTGTCCTCAAGGAGGTAGTCCTCTGCAACCAAATAGAAATTAATTTTAGTTAATTAATTTTAGTTGGCTACAAACAACTAACTCAGCCACACTCGTGCCAACACAAAAAAAGACGCTTTGTCTTTTTTGGAAAGACACAAAAGTACTTCATGCAACTGTGACTCCCCCTGAGAAACAGAACTAGGAGCTGTAATGTCAGGATCCAGTGCTACTTTCTCTGTGTCTCTCAGTTTCTTTACGCCCCCTTAGTCCCAACCCTCCCAAAGTGCTTGGATTATAGACTGCGCCCAGCCTGTGTACAGGATTTTATTGTACAAATACACTGTAGTTCTTCCATTCTGCTTTTGATAGAGAGATGAGTTGCTTTCAGTTTGGGACACTGCAAACCGTGGGGTTATGAATGGTATCGCACATATATCCTAAGGCACAGGTTTCACAAATTTTTCAAGGATGTTAAATCTAGAAGTGACTTGCTTGGTCACGGAAAGTATCTAATTTTACTAGATACTGCCAAACTGCTTTCCAAAGTGGTTCTACCAAAGTGGTTTACTGGATATTGGCGAACTATTTCCCATCAGTATTTCAGGAGAGTTACTGTATTAGTAACTCCATATCATTACTAGTACTTAGTCTTGTCAGATTTGTTAATTTTTGCCAATCTGGTGGTTGTATAGAAACCTGTGGGCTGAATTTGCATTTCTTTATTTTCTAATGAGGTTGAGCACCTTTTCATTGTTTTTCAGCATGTATGTTTCCTCTTTTGTAGAGTGCGTTTTCAAGAACTCTCTTTCTTTTGGGGTTTTGTAGTGTACCTTTTCCATGTCTCTTTTTCTATTGGAGTTCGTGTCTTTCTTATTGATTTGATAAAATATCCTAGGAACAAGTTATTTATCCAGTATTGCAAATACCTCTTATTCTGTGGCTTTTCTCTTCCCCTTCTTTTTTTTTTTTTGAGATAGAGTCTCGCACTGTCACCCAGGCTGGACCATCGCAGTGGTGCGATCCCAGCTCACTGCAACCTCCACCTTCCAGGTTCACGCCATTCTCCTGCCTCAGCCTCCCGAGTAGCTGGGACTACAAGTGCCCACCACCACACCCAGCTAAATTTTTGCATTTTAGTAGAGACGGAGTTTCACCGTGTTAGCCAGGATGGTATCGATCTCCTGACCTCATGATCTGCCCACCTCGGCCTCCCAAAGTGCTGGGATTACAGGCGTGAGCCACTGCGTCTGGCTCTCTACCCTTTCTTTATAGAGTTTTTAAATGAACAGCTTTTCATTTAAATATGGTTAAGTTTATCAGTTTTTTCCTTTATTAATTCTACTTCATGTATCTTGTTTAAAATATTTTTCTTTTTATTTTATTCTATTCAATTTTTATAAAAAGAGTCAGGGTATTGCTGTGTTGCCTAGGCTGGTCTCAAACTCTGGTTCTCAAGTGATCTTCCTGCCTCAGCCTCCTGAGTGGCTGGTACTACACCCACATGCCACCATACCTGGGCAATATTTTTTTCTATATATTCTAAAATACTATCCTAGCCTATCCTGTGTATATTTTCCAATCTATACTGTCTTCTTAAAAGATTATACTTTTGGCCAGGTGTGGTGGCTCACACCTGTAATCCCAGCACTTTGGGCAGCCTAGGGGGTGGATCATTTGAGGTCAGGAGTTTGAGATCAGCCTGACCAATATGGTGAAACCCCATCTCTACTAAAATACAAAACATTAGCTAGGCGTGGTGGCACATGCCTGTAGTTACAGCTACTCGGGAGGCTGAGACAGGAGAATTGCCTGAACCTGGGAGGCGGAGGTTGCAATGAGCCGAGATCGCGCCACTGCATGCCAGCCTGGGCAATAGAGCAAGACTCTGTGTCAAAAAAAAGAAGAAGAAGAAGAAGAAGAAGAAGAAGAAGAAGAAGAAGAAGAAGAAGAAGAAGAAGAAGAAGAAGAAGAAGAAGATTATGCTTTTGCTTTAGATCTATAATTATGTTTTGTTGATTTTTATGTAAGAATGTGAGCTATGGGTCCAATTCTGTGCAATTAGCATTATTTGTAAAGGGCAATATTTCTAAAAGGAGTCAAGACTCTCTTTTCTCACTATTCTCCAGTGTCATTTCTGACATCGGTCAGGTGTCCATATGTGTGGAATCTGTCTCCCAGCTCTCTTTGTCGTTCCACTAGTCTTGCATCAACACCATTTAATTAACACAGTTTCTTAAGTTTAGATATTTCATAGAGAAAAGAAAGACTCAGCTTTTTCTTCTCCAGGAGAGTTTTGTTATTCTAGGCCTTTGTTATGTTCACATAAAAGTTATTTTACTCTTTTGTCCAATTTCACACAGAAAAACATGTGGGGAGCAAGTGGTCTTTAGAGTTGAATTGGAATTGTATAGCTTTCTAGATCAATATGAAGAAAAATTACATTTTTATAGTATATAGTTTTCTTACCCATGTACATCATTGTAAATATTTCAATTTAACTCTTATTTTTAAAATGCTTTAAAATTTTCTTTGAAGAGTTGTTTTGTTAAGTATATTCCTAAGTAACAGATATTCCTGGTGATGATATAAATGTTATATATTTGTTAATTTTATTACCTGTTTGCTGCTTTTATAGAAAAATACAGTAGCTTTTTCAATTTTGATTTTATATCCTCCAATATTTCTAAGCTCACTTACTGATTCCAATAATTTATCTATAGATTATTTTGAATATTCATACACATTAACCAGGCATGGTGGCTCACGCCTGTAATCCCAGCACTTTGGGAGGCCCAGGCGGGTGGATCACAAGGTCAGGAGATCAAGACCATCCTGGCTAACATGGTGAAATCCGGTCTCTACTAAAAATGTAAAAAATTAGCCAGACATGGTGGCAGGAGCTTGCAGTCCCAGCTACTCAGGAGGCTGAGGCAGGAGAATGGCATGAACCTGGGAGGCGGAACTTGCAGTGAGCCAAGATTGCACCACTGCACTCCAGCCTGGGCGACAGTGAGACTCAGTCTCAAAAAAAAAAAAAAATAATAATATATATTAATATAAAATTAATTATATCATCTATGAAAAATAATAATTTGCTTATCCCATTCCTATCCTTATAGCATTTGTTTTTCCTTACTGATTGGCAGGACTTCCAACACAATACTGAATAGCCTTGGTAACAGTGGTCACCTTTGCTTGCTTAATGCCTTTTCTATAATTTAACATTCTACCTTTTTATATCTTTATGTTTTATATTTCTCTTATGATTATATCCTTGACTTTGACTTTTTTCCTGTCTGACAATTTCTTAATCTTTTAATTGAAGCATTTAGTCCATTTACTTTTTTTTTTTTTTTTTGAGACAGAGTCTCTCTCTGTCACCCTGGCTTGAGGGCAGTGGCGAGAGCTCGGCTCACTGCAACCTCCGCTTCCCAGGTTCAAGCGATTCTCCTGCCTTAGCCTCCCGAGTAGCTGGGATTACAGGCGTCCGCCACAATGCCCAGCTAATTTTTGTGTATTTTTAATAAAGATGAGTTTTCACCATGTTGGTCAGGGTAGTTTCGAACTCCTGGCCTCAAGTGATCCACCTGCCTCGGCCTCCCAAAGTATTAGGATTACAGGCATGAGCCACCGTGTCTGACCCCATTTACATTTAATGTAATTACTCATGTACCTTGGTTTGAGTTTAATTCACCATTTTATTATGTTCCTTCTACTTGTCTCACCTGTTTTCTTTTCTTTTTCGATTAATTTTATTTTCTGTATTATTTCATTTTCCTCTCAACTATCACTTTCTGTTATTTTAATATATCCCAGAAATTACAATAAGGACCACAATATTCCAAAATCAAATGTTAAATTAGTACATTTCACTTCTTTCTAAAAAGTACAAGAATCTTAGAGCATTTCAATTTCATCTGTTTACCCCCAACATATATGCCTTTGTTGCTGTGTGTATTGATTATATATTTATATGTGTGTGTGAAACGTTCACAAAGCAAAGTTCATGGCCATTTCTTCCAGATCAGTGACTGCCTTCAAAGCTAAAGAATCTTTGAGTATTATACTTATTTTCTATATTTCTGGGGTTTTGCCTTCTGTATTTGATCTGAAATTTTCTCATTCTGTTTTTAGGTCTTTAAATCTTTTCTGAATGAATAAATAACATTCCATTAGGAGACAATCGAATAAGTCTAAGCGAAAGATTATAAGACCTTGAACAAAGGTAGTGATAGTGTGGATGGGATGACAAGGAAATATTTAAGAAAAACTAATGAAGGACTGGTTTCAGTTCCTGAGTTCCTGTGAAAGATGCAAGACAAATGTTCCTTCTATAATCATCTATACCTTAAACACTTCCAAAACTTTAGTGCCAGGAAAAATTTCTTTCCATTCTAATTTTTGTGTTTTTCCCCCGTGAGGTTAAAAAATAAATAATTCTCACTCTCTGTAGCCAGTTAGGAGCACAATTTAATGCTCAATCATAGCACTGACTTAGCTTCTGTGTCTTACTTAGCCACTTTGTATTTCAGAATGGCTTTTAATATGCTTTATGCATGTTTAAGTAATGTTTAATGTATTTTTAACATTTAAACTTTCTTAATCCTTTTTGAAAATAAGAAAAATAATAAATTTGGGGGTAGATTTGTTAATAAAATTAAGGTAGTTCCAAAATTTCTCTTATTCAGAGATGTAATTTAATGACTCATTCAAACAAAAGAAATATTATATAAATATAGTTGCATGAATTTGGGGGAATCATTATATAATTTTTAATTTAATTTTAATTTTATCCTCAGCTCCACTACTCTCCACCTCTGAGCTCTAGTCACCTGAGGAGATAATCACATTCAATCCTTTTAACATTCTTTTTTATATTTACAATGACGTTTAAAAATACATGGTTTATGTGTTTGTCTGTTTTCATGCTGCTGATAAAGACATACCCACGACTGGGTAATTTATAAAAGAAAGAAGTTTGATGGACTTACAGTTCCACGTGGCTAGGGAAGCCTCACAATCATGGCAGGAGGCAAGGAGGAGCAAGTGACGTCTTACAGCAGGCAAAGAGAGAACTTCTGCAGCAAAACTCCCATTTTTTAAAACCATTAGATCTTGTGATACTTACCATTACGAGAAGAGCATGGGAAAAACCTGCTTCCATGATTCAATTACCTCCCACCGGGTTCCTCCCATGACACCCTGGGAATCGTGGGAGTTACAGTTCAAGATGAGATTTGGGTGGGGACACAGCCAAACCATATCAGTTGATATTACTATTCATAATTTAAAATTTAACTACTAATTTTTTTCTTTTATGGATATAAAAATTTAACCCTCTTACACCCTTTCCCTTATATACACATACACATAATACTTCCAATTTCTTCAACTTCCCAATATTATTATAATTATGTTAAAATTGTTCAGGCTGAGGTACAAAATGTTATATAAGTATATTTACTCTTTTTGAATGACTTTTTTTTTCTAGAATTTACAGTTGCCTTCTTGTTTTCATGCACTTTTTTTATATACCATAATTTTTTCCCCTAAGCACTTCTGTAAAGATGTAAAATAAATCACTTCCTCATGAGCAAAACACAGGGAACTGAATCTACTCTGTATTTTTCTGATCAGTATCTCTCCTAGAACCCATAACCTCCTGATGTAACCTGAATCTGAATGTAACTTTCATCCTGAGCCTTCTCTTCATCATAACACTGGGAAATCTCTGATTCTGTTGCCTGGATTTATTGTCCTTCTCTTCATTGCTTTATTCTCTTGCTTAAATGGAATGCATCCTCCTATAGCATCACGAGAAAGAGTATGTGAAAAGTTGATTTTTGAGAACTTCAAATGTCTTTTCTTTTGATACTTGATTAATAATAGATTTATTATGTGAATTCTAGGTTGGACTAGTTTTTCCTGATAATTTTCAAAGTATCATTGTGTTGTTTTATAGCTTCCAATTTCACTATTCAAAAACACAGCTACATATGATCACTGATCATTGGTGTTTGATCTCTTTTCTCCAACAGCCTTTATGGTTTATTTCTTATTTTAGGTTCTGAAATTTTACAATTATATTTGATTTAATGTTAGTTTTTTCTTCCTTCATTTTAGCCCTCAATGGACCCTTTCAATCTGCAAATGAATGATCTTCAGTTTTTGACATTTTTCTTGTATAACTCATGTGGCAATATCACCTCTTTAATTTTTCTATTTTTCTATTTTACTAGAAATTTATTAATCCATGTAGACCCCCTAATTTTCTTTTCTCTCCTATTTTTCATATTTTTGTGTTTTTATTGTATTTTCTGAGAGATTTCCTCAAATTTACCATGCATGTTATTATTTTCAAAAAAAAAAATTTATTGATTCAATTCCACAAACATTTGTGGAGTATTTATTATATTGAAGTTGCTATATTTGAGGTTGGTTGTGGGGAGAAAAAACAAGCATAAAATGTCCCTCAGTTCAAAACGTTTATAATCTACAAATGTATAAGCAAATACCTATAAAATAAAAGCTATAGTAATTTGAGTTAACAAATCTGAAAGTAAAGAAGGAAGAACTGTCGTAACTATCACTCTTATTTCTCAACCAGAAGTGCAACTAGTGAGAATATCAGCAAGTTAATTAAAAAATATATTACTAGTGGTGGGGCACAGTGGTTCATGCCTGTAATCTCAGCACTTTGGGAGCAGGAGGCAAGGAGGATCCCTCGAGCCCAGGAATTTGACACCAGCCTTGGCAACATAGGGAGACCCCATTTTCTACAAAAAATAAAAATAAAAAATTGGACTGGTGTAGTGATACATGCCTGTGGTCCTAGATATTCAGAAGGCTGAGGTGGGAGGATCGCTTGAGCCCAGGAAGTGGAGGCTACAGTGAGCCATGATCATGCCACTGCACTCCAGCCTGGGCAGCAAATCGAGACCCTGTCTTAAAAAAAAAAACACCAAATTCCACAAATTACTAGTGATTATATTAAGAAAGCAGACGAGTGTTCTATTCAGATTGACACTACTGAAGATATTTGATTGACATTATAGTTCAGTAATTCTAATGTATGTCTCAGAGCCTGTGCTAGACATAATTAGCATAAAGTTAAATTCTGAAGAAAATATATTCCATCCCATTACAGAATATTTTGAGATCAAATAATAGTGCTCTTAAAAAAGTGTAGGATGTTCAATTACTGGCACAACCTACATGAAGAAATCACTCAATTGGTTTTTGTCCTGGTTAAAAAAAGAGTCATCTAACCAAGGTCACATATGGGATTATTCACAAGTCTTAAATCTGGTAATAGAATGGATAATGGGGACGCAAGAAGGGATATTTCACAGTTTTGACTCAAAATGTCTGAGCAGCATTTATAATAGAGCAACATAAAAGAATTGCTATTTGACACAAACAGCGGGAGACTCTGATCCACTTTTCTCAGTATTATGGAAGCAAGACAGGGTTGGTTCTAGAAAAGGAAGTTGAAAGACAAGGCTGTTTTGCTGTGAGAAAACCCACTCAAGTAAATAGTGGCTTTTCATGCCTCAGGGTCTAGAAGGAAATGCTAGCTGAAATTGTTGGGTGGATGGGGACAATGTTTTGTCTGCAGATATGAAAGATGCTCCTCCGCGGGATATGCTGGCATTTGACATTGCTAAAGAAAGCCTAACTGTTCCGTGACTACTGTTCTTAACTGGAATCCTTCCATTTCAAGGACCTCTCATCACTGGGCCCCAGTCTTGGGAGTAGCTTTGAGAAAGTGGCACAGCACATAGCTTTATTGAGTTTTTTTTGGTCACAATCTATAAGATAGTGTCGGTGTCATAGCAAACCCAAGTTTTGTCAAGGAATAAATCTGCACTAGGGCTGTGGACAGCAAAATGAAGCATGTTTCTGCATGTCTAAAATAAGGGGATTAGGCAACTCATTTCATTGATTTAACTGAATCAGACCTCTGCAAAGCTGATCCAAACAGCTGTGTGGCAATTGACTGGTTGCATGCCATAAAAATTGAGTGGTTCATGAGTGGTTTGTATGCTTAATGGATTTCTTCCTTCACAGCATTAGTTTTGTATCTTAAAAGCTTAACACAGTGTTTGGCACAGCATAGGTGCTCCATAAACATTTACTAAATGAGTTAGCTCTAAGAAGTCTTAGACTAAGCAATTTTGTTCCACTCTTACTACCTGCTGAGCTAAAACTCTCCTTGGCTGATTCCATATGACACTTATGAAACCTTTGTTGTTTTTTATATTGCATTTCATCCGTTCCTATTAGGTTTAAGGAAAAGAGGTGGAAATAGTTTTTCAGCAAATACTTATGGAATATCTACCGTGTTCAATGCACTGTAGAATTCTAAGACCACCTTTGCCCTACAATAGCTTACATCCTCAAAGAGGAGATAAGAGATATACACACAAGCACTGTATCAGAATTACAGATCTCTAATTAAATTTATTTATTAAAAATTTATTTATTAAATTTATTCATATGTAATTGGTATACTCCAAATATTATATATGGGGTACAAATCCCCTTTTGCTTAATGCTTAATATTGTTTAATGTTGAGACTAAAATGACTCCAGGCCATCCCTGGCTATAAGCAACAGTATTTATTTCAGAGTTCACTTTGCTAAGTATTTCTAGAAAAGTTTTGGGGGTTGCTGTGGTGGTTTATCTTCATTTGTCCTTTCTTGAATATATTCTCCTCTTCTATCTGCCTGCTCTGAGCCCCAGGACGTTGACCTCTGCTGGCTGCACTCTCACACCGCTCAAGTTCCCTGATCCACTGACTTCTGGTTGGGTTGGGCCAATGGGAGGCAGTGGCAGGAGATGGAAGAGGGGAGTGTAGAGAGAAAGAATGGAGTGTTTACCCCTCTTCCTCCCTGCCTCGGAGCTGTTCTGAGAGCAGCTGCATATCTCTCAACTATAGATCCTGTCTGGAGACCCACCGCTCAGCTCACTGGAGGCTGTGGTAACATCATTCATCCCTTGCCCCTCGTGATGGTTAATGCTATGTGTCAACTCGACTGGGCCACCTAGTGCCTGGATATTTGGTCAAACGTTATTCTGAATGTGTCTGTGAAGATGTTTCTGGATGAGATTAACATTTGAATTGGTAGACTAAGTAAAGCAGATTGGGTGCTCAATGTGGGTGGGCTTCATCCAGTCAATTAATGTCACAATAGACAAAAAGATTGAGTAAGAAGGAATTCCTCCCATCTGGGTGCTTGCACTTGGACACCAATCTTCTGCCTCTGGACTCAGACTTGAACTGGAATTTACATCTTGGTTATCCTGGGTCTCCAGCTTGCTAACTACAGATTTTGGGATTTCTCAACCTCCATACTCATGTTAACCAATTCCTTACGGTAAATCTCATTCTATAGATGAAGAGGTAGATAGATAGGTAGATAGATAGACAAACAGACAGACAGATATAGATAGATAGATAGATAGATAGATAGATAGATAGATAGATAGATAGATAGATAGAGCTTCCCACTGCTTTCAGCCTCTGGGTGCCTCAATATTCCTTGTTTGTTCTCTGGCTCCATTCTCATCATTGTAAACAGTCCTTCAAAAAATTTCTCAAAATTACAGTTGAATGTACCATCTGTTTTCTGCTGGAAGACTCATACATTTCTTCATGAACATCAATGAAAATTCACGATGCCAGCTAGGAGGGTACAGGAATTCAGACACTCTGAGCTCAGAAGCATATTAAGGCCCACTTCCCAAACTGCTGGCCTCCAGATACTCCCACCCACACATCTAGGTTTATTCAACAAGGCCCCATCTCCCTCACTTGAGTGAAGGTTTGATGTTGCCTAGAAAATAAATAATTTGGATAGTTCATTTACTATAACAGAACTCCCCAGTGTGGAGGTGCTAGAGAAAGAACCTGATATGTAAAGATTTGGTTTTACAGCCGTGCATCACTTAACGACAGGGATGCATTCCGAGAAATGTGTCGTTAGATCATTTTGTCATCGTGCAAACATCACAGAGTACACTTACACAGACCTAAATGGTAGAGCCTACTACCTACATAGGCTAGCTGGTAGAGCCCATCACTCCCATGCTACAAACTTGGACAGCATATTACTGAACTGAATACTGTAGGCAATTGGAACACAATAGTAAGTATTTGTGTATGTAAACATACCTAAACAGAGAAACAGTACAGTAAAAATACAGTATAAAAGATTAAACAATGGTACACCTGTAAAAAGCACTTACCATGAATGGAGCTTGCAAGACTGGAAGTTGCTCTGGGTGTCAGTGAGTGAGTGAGTGGTGAATGGGAAGGCCTGGGACGTCACTGTACACTACGGTAGACTTTATCATTGCTGTATACTTTGGCTATACTAAATTTAGAAAACAAAATTTTTTCTTTCAGCAATAAATTAGCCTTAGCTTACTATAACATTTTTACGTTATACACTTTTTAATGTTTTTAACTTTTTGACTCTCTTGTAATAACACTCAGCTTAAAACACACATGTTATATAGCTGTACAAAAATGTTTTCTTTATATCCTTCTTCTATAAGTTTTTTTCTATTAAAAAATTTTTAAACATATGTGTGCTTGCATCTTTGTAGTAGAATGATTTATAATCCTTTGGGTATATGCCCAGTAGTGGGATTGCTGGGTCAAATGATATTTCCAGTTCTAGATCCTTGAGGAATCACCACACTGTCTTCCACAATGGCTGAACTAATTGACACTCCTACCAACAGAGTAAAAGTGTTCCTATTTTTCCACATCCTCTCCAGCATCTGTTGTTTCCTGACTTTTTAATAATCACCTTTCTAACTGGAGTGAGATGGTATTTCTTTGTGGTTTTGATTTGCATTTATCTAATGACCAGTGATGATGAACTTTTTTTCATATGTTTGTTGGCCACATAAATATCTTCTTTTGAAAAGTGTCTGTTCATATCCTTCACCCACTTTTTGATGGGATATGTTTATTGCAGCACTATTCACAATAGCAAAGACTTGGAACCAACCCAAATGCCCATCAATGTTAGACCGGATAAAGAAAATGTGGCACATATATACCATGGAATACTATGCAGCCATTAAAAAGAATGAGTTCATGTCCTTTGCAGGGACATAGATAAAGCTGGAAACCATCATTCTCAGCAAACTAACACAGGAACAGAAAACTAAACACTGCATGTTCTCACTCATAAGTGGGAGCTGAACAATGAGAACATATTGCCACAGGGAGGGAAACATCACACTGGGGCCTGTCGAGCGGTGGGGGGCAAAGGGAGGGATAGCATTAGGAGAAATACCTAATGTAGATGACAGGTTGATGGGTGCAGGAAACCACCATGGAACATGTATACCTATGTAGCAAACCTGCACGTTCTGCACATGTATCCCAGAATGTAAAGTATAATTTAAAAAAATAAAAAAGAAAGACAAAAGAAAAACAATTTTTTAACTTTATTTTTTACTTTTTAAACTTTTGTTAAAAACTAAGGCACAAACACACATATTATCCTGGGCTTACACAGGTTCAGGATCATCAATATCACTGTCTTCCACCTTCACATCTTGTTGCACTGGGAGGTCTTCAGAGGCACAAACAGGCATGGAGCTGTCATCTCCTATGATAACAATGCCTTCTTCTGGAATCCCTCCTGAAGGACCTGCCTGACGCTATTTTACCCAATGTTTTTGAAAATATAAGTAGGAGGAGTACAGTCTAAAATAATGATTAAAAATGTATAGTAAATACATAAACTAGTGATTGTTTATTATCATTATCAAGTATTACGTACTTGATAATCATGTGCTATACTTTTATACAATGGGCAGCACAGCAGGTTTTTTACACCAGCGTCACCACAAACACGCAATGCATTGCACTATGACATTACCACCACTATATCTGTCACTAGGTGACAGGAATTTTTCAGTTTCTTCATAATCTTATGGGACCATTGTTACATTAATATATGTGGTCCCTCATTGACTGAAACACTGTTAGGCAGCACACGACTACACTTAAATATAGACTGGTAATACGTTACTCATCCTCAGGATTGCCTACTCTGCCTTAATCATCTCTGAAAATAAGATAGTAGGATGAAAGACAGTAAGGTGTAACTGAAATAATCCCTTTTTCACTGTGTTTTAGCTACATTATGTGTTAAGCTGACTTTGGTCAGTTGATTTTGTATTCCAGCCATTTTCAATAACATTATTTATTGCAAAAATGTGTTCTTCTTTCCAAACAACTGACTTGTACTCTTGTTGCAGAATTTCTCTTGTAGTACAATTATTTGTTTATATATCCATAGTAGTATACTTGTGCTTACAAGCAAGATCTTTTATCTTATTTATCACTTTTTCTCCAAAATATAATCTTGTGGTACATAGGCATTATCAGCATTTATTAAATCGTTGAAAGAATGAATAAACAACAATGACGCTTAAAATGTAACTCATTTATAAATTGAGGACTATCTGAAATTACTGCTGCCCCTTGGGTGGCACAGAGAATAATGCCACCAGATTCTTCTCTCCTTACTAGAAATGCCCTATCCCTCATCTCTTTCCAGGCTGTTTCCTAACTATTACACAGTGGAACTCCTTTGAAATTGATTAGCAGGCTGTGAAATTACCCAGAAATTCTGTGCTAAGCTACTATTTCCTGTCTTATGATTTGCATACTTCCTTTCACCGATATAAATATAAGTTGCAGTGTACAAATCCTCACCTGTGAGCATAGGAGTCACAATATATCCCCAGTACTCTTCAAATTTGCATATCTGCACAGGAGAATTAACAGTCCCTGCAGCACAAAGAAATTATTTTTGACTGTCTTTTGCTTCTCTCTACTTATTATATAGCAAATTGATGACTCAGTGACAAACTTAGGCATTTTAAGCCCCCAAGCAAAATTTCCAAATGGTTCTCCTTACCCCTTGGAATGTAGGATTACTCTTACAGTACTTTTTCTTATGAAAGGAGAAAATGGAGGCAACTTCTTTCCTGAATTTTGGGTGTTTCCTACAAGCAGAAGCATCAGAGTAGTTAACCCTCTGCAGGCTGAACAATCTATATACAATGTTTACCACTCCTTTGGTTTGTAGAGTTCAGCAGAGGGGGATTTATATGCCATGTTTGGTAGAGTCACAGAGAATTCTAGCAATTCTCTGGAGCTATTCTTTGTCAAACTGGAAGTACTTTGAAATTATTACTAGTCTTAAGTAAAGTGTAAAATATCTGTGACTTTACCCAATAGGAGTTTATTTCTACTCATTTAACAGCCCAAATGAAGTCTTTTTCCCAGGTAGATGGGCAGATTTCCTCTAGTGGTGATTCAGGAACCCAGGCTCCTTCCATATTGTGGCTCTTCCATCTAGTAGGGCCTCAGAGTCCTTAGAAACCAGCAATCAACTGGAGGAGAGCATGAAGAGTGCCACATGGGAGGCTGTAGTTGATCTGGCCTGCTCACATTTCATTAGGGAGTGCTCAACCATATGGTTGCATCTAAATCCAAGGAGGCTGGGAAATATGAATCCTGGCTGGACGGCTAGTTCTTAGTAACAATTATACACTGAGAAAGAAGAATACAAATGCTGGCCAGGTGCAGTGGCTCAGTCCTGTAATCGCAGCACTTTGGAAGGCTGAGGCAGGCAGATCATTTGAGGTTAGGAGTTCGAGACCAGCCTGGTTAACATGGTGAAATCCCGTTTCTACTAAAAATTAAAAAAAAAAAAAAAAAAAATTGCCAGGCAAGGTGGCACACACCTATAATGCCAGCTACTTGGGAGGCTGAGGCAGGAGAATCGCTTGAACCCAGGAGGCAGAAGTTGTGGTGAGCTGAGATCACACCATTGCACTCCAACTTGGTTAACAAGAGTGAAATTCCGTCTCAAAACCAAAACCAAAAAATAAAAACCAAAAAAACAGAATAAGAATACAAATGCTTTTTTGAGTAGCTAGCTGACTCAACCCCAGGAAATATGGGTACAGGGAATATAATCCCCAATAGAATTCTTCTGTGACTTAGCATGAGACAAGAGGCAGAATTAAATCTGAAACAAAGAATATAAGGTATCTTCAGACTTCATCCCTTTGGTGTGGACAAGTTTTGATGTCAGTGTTGTTCTCTCTCATTTGAGTAGGAAGCCTAGATGTTCCTCCTCCTAAGGTGTAGAAGATCTGTTTTGGAAATACTAGTTGTTTCCTTACCATCACCACGCTTCCTCCTTAGAGAACTATCCACTCCTCTCTCCTCTTTCTGATAAAGTCCGATAATGTAGACTCCACTGAGTGGTAATGGGACCCACGTCTTGCTCCTTCTACTGGTCACAGTTGAATAGGACAAGTTTAGACACTAGCCCAAGCTAAGACAATCAGAAACCCTCTCCCTGAAATTAGGAATTAGGATTCAACAATATTTCGTTTGTCTCATTTGAGTGCTTAAACTTTCGGGTGAGTTAAAGCTACAGCTGGCCATCTATATTTCAACCTATGTCACAGATACTCAGAAAGGTCATCTGCGGGAGAAGGTAGGAGGCCGAGATGGTGGATCACCTGAGGTCAGGAGTTTGAGACCAGCCTGGCCAACATGGCGAAACCCGGTCTCTAATAAAAATACAAAAAAAATTAGTGTGGCATGGTGGTGGGCACCTGTAATTCCAGCTACTCAGGAGGCTGAGGTGGGAGAATGCTTGAACCCAGGAGGCAGAGGTTGCAGTAAGCCGAGATTGGGCTGCTGCACTCCAGACCTGGAGACACAGCGAGACTCCGCCTCAAACAAACAAACAAAATCCTATATACAAATGAAAAGGAACAAACTGAGGCTACACAGAGGATTATGTGTCAACCTTAAAAACAATGTTGAATGACAGAAACAAAACACAAAGGAATTAGAAACTATTATTCCATTTTAAAAGTTCTAAAATAAACAAAAGTAAATCATATTATTTAGAGATGCACAGACAGGATAAAATTGCAAAGAAAAGCCAGCAACTGATGTCTTAAAATTAGGATAATTGCTACTTCTGGGGTGAAAGAGGGAATATGACCAGCAAGAGGCACATGGTGGCCTTCTGGGTTATGACAATGTTCTTTTTCTTTATTTTATTTTATTTTACTTATTTATGTATGTATTTATTTATTTTTGAGATGGAGTCTTGCTTTGTCACCCAGGCTGGAGTGCAGTGGCACAATCTTGGCTCACTGCAAGCACCACCTCCCGGGTTCACACCATTCTCCTGCCTCAGCCTCCTGAGTAGCTGGGACTACAGGCGCCCGCCACCACGCCTGGCTAATTTTTTTGTATTTTTAGTAGAGACGGGGTTTCACCGTGTTAGCCAGGATGGTCTTGATCTCCTGACCTCGTGAGATCCGCCCACCTCGACCTCCCAAAGTGCTGGGATTACGTGCATGAGCCACCGTGCCCGGCCGACAATGTTCTTTTTCTTGACCTGGGTGATAGTTTGATTAGTGTTCCCTTTAAAATTGGTCATTACACTCTATAGTTATGAATGGCACACAAATACGCTTATTGTATTCATATTCTATTCCTCAATTTTTTAAAAAGCTCTTGCAGTTCCCAAAACAGGGTGCATTTCCCTCGCCTGGATTCTTTTCTTCATTTAAGCTATTAAATATCTATTTTAAAAAGAAAGAAAGCAAGCATGTTTACATTTGCCTTTTATTGCTGGGTTTCTCCACTTGACCTATTATGGCCCAATGCAGAAAGAAACATATTGTAATAACATATTCTATTTGAATTTTAATTTCTTTAGACTTAGGGGGTACAAGTGGTTCTGTTACATGGATACATTTTGTAGTGGTGAAAGCTAAGTTTTAGTGTACCCATCACTGAAATAGTGAGCATTGTATCCAATAGGTAATTTTTCAACACTCAGTTTTCTCCTACCTTCCAACTTTTTTGAGTTTCCAATGTCTGTTATTCCACTCTGTATGTCCGGGTGGACCTATTTTTCATTTCTCACAAGTAAGAATATACAGTATTTGATTTTCTGTTTCTGAGTTGTTTCACCTAGGATAATGGCCTCCAGGTCCATCCATGTTGCTGCAAAAGGCAGGATTTTACTCTTTTTCATGGTTGAGTAGTATCCCAAGGTGTGTGTGTGTATATATATATATGTGTGTCTATATCTTTATCTGATCATCCATCCATTGATGGAGACAGGTTGACTTAATCACTTCGCTATTGTGAATAGTGCTATGATAAACATGAGTGCAGGTGTCTTTTTGATATAATTATTTCTTTGGGTAGATACCTAGTAGTGGGATTGCTGATTCCAATGGTAGTTCTATTTTCAGTTCTTTGAGAAATCCCCATTCTATTTTCCAGAAATGTACTTTTTAGAAAGAAGTGAAATGTACTAATTAACATTCAATTTTGGTATATTGTAGGTCCTTAATGTAATTTCTAGGGAAACATTAAAATAAAAGAAAGTGATAGTTGAGAGGAAAATGAAATAATATAGAAAATAAAATTAATGAAGTAAATAAGAAAAAAAAATAAAACGGGTGAGAATCTTACATTTTTCTTTAAGATTCTAATGAATCCTCCTTTTTCAATGACCCTTTCCTCTTTATTTCCAGACAGCGGTAAGTGTTGCATCCTTTACTACCCGAATCATTTGGCAAATGTCTCTGCTGTAACCTTCACCATGCTGTGTGTCATGATGCATTTACACACACACACATATGCACATGCGTGTACTCACCTAGACCTGTGCTGCCTAATGTTGTATTCAGTGGCTAGAGGCACTAGCCATGTGTGCCCTTGAGCACTTGAAATGTGTACTAGTCCACACTGAGATGGGCTGTAAGTGTAAAACACATACTGGATTTTAAAGACCTAATCCCAAAATGATGTAAGATATCTCAATAGTCTATTTTTCTACTGATTTAATGTTACTGATATTATTTTTTATATATTGGGTTAAGTAAAATATATAATTAAAATCAACTTCACCTGTTACATTTGCTTTGTGTTAAATGTGGCTATTAGAAAACTTGAAATTACATATGTGGCTTGTTTATATTTTTATTGTTTCCTTGCTCCTTGAATGCAGGGATTGTATTTTATCTATTTTATATATATATATTTTTATATTTGGCATTGTATTTGGGGGTGATACAAATTATTTGTTTCATGAAGGAGTGAGCAAGACAATGATTATTAAGATTACTATTGACCAGGGCTCAGATCTTACTGCATATAATGAATAAATCTCAAAATAACAGCGGTTTGAATAATTTAGAAGTTTATTTCTCACAAGAAAGAAGTTCAGAGAGAGGCAATTGAGGGCTATAGGGTGGTTCCATACATCTGTGAAGGCCGTGGGCTCTTTCCAGCTTTCTTCACCTCCATCTCCGATTTTCAGATACGATCATCAGGCACAGAATTGCAAATGATGCCAAAATAAACTACAAGTAAATATGCATTTACGTCCATTATAATACGTGTTAGTGCAAGACCTTCTGTGGAGGATCACAGAGAGTGTCCAGATACGTTGTGTTTGAAATATTGACATATAGAGGGAAAGATTTTAACCTAGGTCGCTAAAGGAATGTGTAGTTAGCATGTCTTATAGTTTCTCCTTCAGATATCAGATGTTTCTAGTAAGCTTTTGCCAATGGCTGGATCAGAGGCAGGCCTGAAATCTCCGAGGAGTGCCTGAAGAGTCTATGTTTTGTGTTGTTGATTAAAGAGAGAGCCATATGCTTTCAATAACAGGTGTGCAGGTGGCAAAGCCTACATTCTGTTGTGCAAATTTAGTATCCTGACTTGTATACTAGCCCAGATGGGGGCTATCCTATTTGTGCACAGCAGGGTAGGATTAAGGGGGAACTAATGTCTTTCAATCCAGTTTAAAATATCCATTTCAAGAACAGAGAAAAACAGAGATAGCAGGGTATCTGTGCAAAGCCAAATTTTACTAAAAAAAAAAAAAAAAAAAAAAAAGAGCTTTGAATTAATTCAAGCAGTTGAAGAAGAATTTGGTTGAAAACCTTGCCCAAAGGGTGAATGAGAGTTCTGGACTGGAAAAGGGCAGGTGAAACAATTTGACTGTTTCAACCATAAAATAATCTAAACAGAGCCTGGGTAGAAAAAGGATTCTTAGAAAGGTGGACCCAAATGAGCAAGTTCCAAAATATATTCTTTTTTTTTTTTTTTTTTTTTTAGATGGAGCCTTGCTCTGTCACCCAGGCTGGAGTGCAGTGGTGCAATCTCGGCTCACTGCAACCTCCACCTCCTGGGTTCAAGCAATCCTCCTGCCTCGCCTCCCAAGTAGCTGAAACTACAGACATGCACCACCATGCCCGGCGAATTTCTGTATTTTTAGTAGAGACAGGTTTCACTGTATTGCCCAGGCTGGACTCAAACTCCTGACCTCAAGTGATCCGCTCGCCTAAGCCTCCCAAAGTGCTGGGATTACAGGCATGAGCCACTGTGCCCAGCCTGTATTCTGAGATTCTGAATATGTCAACCTGAGGCTAAAAATTTTCTGTTTTAATTTTGAAGACCATCTATGGCGAATATAGTTTTTGTTTAGTTAACACACATTAGCTAGATAGCAAATTTCACTCACACTATAGTTGGATGTGTGGTATAAACTCTATTCTTTTTGTTTTGTTTTGTTTTCTAATTTTTCCCCATACCTCCTCCCATTATTTTGGCCTGGTTGGAAAGAGTAGAAGAAACAGGATCTTCACTCTACTTTGAAAAACTCTGTGAACTAGGTCTTTCAAGCTTGGCCATTGATAGGCTAAAGGGCAAGAAAACATTAGGAGACTCTTCTCTCAAGACAATAGCTTGGCTGGCTTGGTTTGTACTAGGCTGCATAATCCCTTTGAGTGTCAGAAGCTGAATATTAATTCAGTATTACTTTTTAAAGTTCTTTTATAATATATTATACTATTTCTTTATGGAGACGAAGTGAAGGTTTATTTGGTAAGGCAAATGAAGAAATTGCATTGAACTTCTAATAAACCATAACCATCCTTTCTGCAAATCTGTCAGAAGGCTACATTCACCTACGTGATTGCAGCAGTTCTGTTGATGTTTGCACAATCTTGTATGTCTAGGATTCTGTAAGTCTTCCGAGAGCAGCAATCATGTTTGTTGCTTCCCACTGTACACTAAGCTCCTAGGATACTACTTAAAAGACTCAGTAACCAACTGTAAATATTTTTGAATGAAAAAATAAACCATGAAAAATCTGGAATCTATACCCAGATGGAACAGATTAACCCAGCAGTGACTCATGCTCATTTAAGTCCAAGAAACTTTGTCTTTCATAATGTTAAGAAGAGAGCTGATGTAGACCATTAAAGGGAAGAATAGAAAGTCAATGAGTATTTAATTTGGGGCAGATGCATAATGTTCCAATATAAATGTGGGATGGATTGCACTTTTGAACTACATCTGAAGAGAAAATTAGGGCAAATAATTTGGTAAAAATTGGAAGCCATCAATAAAATGATATAGAATTTAATACACACACACATACAACCAGGGAAATCACAGTAAGATGGGTAGATCATATCAGTTTTGCCATCAGTTTTGCCGGTGTTACCTATGGGGGAAACTGGGCAAAGTATACAAGGAATCTCTATATTATTTCTTACAACTGCATGGGAATCTACAATCATCTCAATAAAATTCCAATAAAAGCAAAAAACAGATAAATAAATAAATAAATATATTATATATAAAAATATAGACATAGAGATTCCTTGTATATTTTTCCCAATGTGATGTCCCCAATTTGAGGACCCTGCAGTTTTGATGAGTACCATCATAATTATTATATATATATACACATACATAGTCACAATTTTATATATATATGGAAGAAAATTTCTGCAAACTATGCAGCTGACAAAGGTCTAATATCCAGCATCTATAAGAAACAAACACATTTACAAGAAAAAAAAACCATTAAAAAGCGGGCAAAGGGCATGAACAGACACTTTTCAAAAGAAGACATACATGCGGCCAACAATCATATGAAAAAAAAGTTCAGTATCAACTGATCATTAGAGAAATGCAAATCAAAACCACAACGAGGTACCATTTCACACTGGTCAGAATGGCTATTATTAAAAAGTTAATAACACATGTTGGCAAGGTTGTAGAGAAAAAGGAAAGCTTATATACTGTTGTGGGAGTGTAAATTGGTTTAACCATTGTGGAAGACAGTGTGGCCATTCCTCAAAGTCCTGGAGACAGAAATACCATTTGAACCCAGCAATCCCATTACTGTGTATATGCCCAAAGGAACATAAATCTTTCTGTTAGAAAGACACATGCATGTGCTGGTTCATTACAGCACTATTCACAATAGCAAAGGCATGGAATCAATCTAAATGTCCATCAGTGATAGACTGGATAAAGCAAATGTGGCACATATATACCATGGAACGCTATACAGCCATAAAAAAGAACAAGATCATGTCCTTTGCAGGGACATGGATGGAACTGGAGGCCATTATCCTTAGCAAACTAATACAGGAACAGAAAACCAAATACCACATGTTATCACTATAAGTGGGAGCTGAATGATGAGAACACATGGACACAGAGGGGAACAACACACACTGCGGCCTTTTGGAGGGAGGAGGATAGGAGGAAGGAGAGGATCAGGAAGAATAACTACTGGGTACCAGGCTTAATACCTGAGTGATGAAATAATCTGTACAACAAAACCGCATGACACAAGTTTACCTATGTAACAAACCTGCACATGTACCCCTGAACTTAAAAGTTTTTTAAAAAAAGAACATCTGATACTTCTATTACCCTTGTTGCGGAAGTCACACCAAGACATCTTCACCTCTCCAGTTATTGTTGGCCCTGACAGTTAAACTTTATGCTCACTCTTGAGGTCTATACCGCACAGTTTTATAAAAGTGTGGTTTTTTTAACCTTGCCAATATTTTTCTTTTACTTTTTCTTATAAAAAGTTTTTATTAAAATAAAATATAGGATGGTCTGCTCATCCAAAGAGGACAGTTAAGATGGATTTCAGTTTATTTACAATTTTTGGTTAGGTCGATTGAGGTTGATATCTTGAAAGCATACTTTAAATCTTTTGATCATCTCTTGTTATATTATTAGCTTTCTTATCTCATAATCCTCCATATGTAGTTTTATGTGTGATCAGATTCATTCATTTTTAGAATATCATTTTGTTGCAATAAGAATGTTAATTATAACATGAAACATTTTTTGATCTGATTGCATAACAAAATCAATGTTTTCATTTGTCCATGTTATGTTTTAAGGTTGCCCTTATGTGTATTTAACTTTTATACATTGTCAGCAATATTATAGCTATAATTTTATTTTATTTTCTTATTTCATTGTATATATTTGTTGCATACATTGTGGTGTTCTGATATATGTATACATTTGTGGAATGATTAACTCATAGCTATAATTTTAAATTTTACATTTTTACTTAGCATTATGCCATGAATATTTTTCCATTTTTATTTCACACATTCATTCATCTTTTATTCACTCAATTAACATTTTAAAGTTATTAGTAAGTGCTTGAGGGTAGGTTTAAGGGGAGAACTAATGTCTTTCAACTCTGTTTAAAATATCCATTTTAAGGCCAGGCATGGTGACTCAAACCTGTAATCCTAGCACTTTGAGAGGCCAAGGTGGGAGGCTCACTGGAGCCCAAGAGTTCAAGACCAACCTGGACAACATGGCAAAACCCTCTTTCTGCAAAAAAAAAATGCAAAAGTTAGCCAGGCATGGTAGTGTGCACCTGTATTCCCAGCTACTTGGGAGGCTGAGGTGGGAGGATCACCTGAGCCCAGGAGGCAGAGGTTGCAGTAAGCTGAGATTGTGCCACTGCTCTCCTGTCTAACCTGGGTGACCTGGGTGACAGAGGGAGATCCTGTCTCCAAAAAAAAAAAAAAGAAAAGAAAGAAAAATGAAATCCATTTCAAGAATGGAGAAAAACTAAAAGTGAAGATTACTTAATAGTCAGTAATACTGCTCGTTGGTTAGAGATGTAGCAAAGTTCATAATAAACTCATAATAAACTCACTCAAAATACCATTGACAAGTTATCCCGATATTCATTTAGTCCTTATTGATTCATGCAGACACCCATGGTAAATGACAGATAGGGATAAATCTTCCTGTTCTTATTTTTTTGTGGATGAAATCTTAACAGAACCATTGCCAAACCTGTCATTCAATGTTCCTCCAAGTGTTCAGTAAGCTAACATATGCTGAAAACTGTCAAAGTGATTCCAAACATTAAGGGAATCTGTGCGCCTCTTAGTAGTAGGATTTATATGCGCCGATGGACCAGGCTGGTCCCATCAGGAAGCTGGGCAAGAATTAGGAGAAGTACATTCTTGCTATCTGAATGAAAGGTATCTTGTTCACTGATATTCCACAAGCTGACCCTCTAGCGACAGTAAAAATCAACCCAGCCAGAGTCTTTGCTTCTACTAGAATTCCTCTGCCCTGAAGCTTAGAGAAGAATATAAAGAAGAATCAAAAATTAGGATAAGGAAGAATGTTCTGAAATATTGAACATTCTGTAAATGGGTAATGTTAAAGTACAGAGGAACATCATGCAGTCAGAATGTTTGTATTTGCTCTCCCCCTTTGGCTTGTTTAAGGAAAAGATGAGTTGTCACCAGAAGACACATTCTTAGACATTCCCAGTGTCAGAAAGAAAGGCAATGTTTCTCTTTGAGGACATGGCCTTAAACGACTTTACCGTTGCTGACCTGAAGCTGATCAAGTCTATGTTATCAGGACCAAGCGCAGCAGTGATGGAGAGGATTTGGGGCCCTATCAGTCCATCTGAGAAGGAAGAGGCTTGCAAGGCAGGTGAATGAGATGAGGAACAGGCTACTGTTCTGTGACTGCTGAGAAAGAGATTGGCTGAGAGTTGGGGTTAAGCTTCCTGGGGAGAGATGAGCAGATGTGCAATTTGCTGCAGAGTACTGATGAAAATGCTTTCACACAAGATTCCACCTCATGAGCAGAATCTCGGTGAAAGCCTTGACCCTTTTATTCAGTCCTCTTTCCAGTGTGATAGCCTTTTCCTCCTTCTTAAGAAGACACATAGAAGACTTTAACCTCTTTCTTACCTGGCTCCTTGACTCAGTTTTCTTGGGAAGTGAGCCTAGCCTTATTTGGATGTGAATTCTACAGTCCCCTGAGGGGTGCAGAATTCTGTTCAGGTTCTGGTTGTGAAAAGAAGTTACATGTCTTTTGTAAAGAGGGGCATCCCTGGGAAGCCTTGTCTACTCTGAAAGATGCTATGGGGCTGACCACATTCCTAGCCAATTTTTCGAGGCTTTACATGGTGAAAGAAGTGGGTAGGGAAGTTAGTATACAAGACTTTTGAAGTCTGGGTTTCGGAAGAAGGGATTCAATTGACTAGGATTTTTGTTTCAAAGGCTGGCAGTTGTTAAAGAGATTCTAATAGCTTTGTGAACTACCCTCTTTTGTTTCTCTGAGACTGAAGACCACAGATTTGTTTCTAAAATAAAATCCATGGAATGCTCATATTCATGAGTGCTTTCTGAGTGGGAATTCTCATGTATTTCTTTCTCAATCCATGACATGGGCTTGCTGGGAAACATGAATGATGCCAGAAAATTATACAAATATATATATTATATATAATATATATATATACACACACACTCTCATATGCATTTTGAGTTTCAGTTTATACTTTCTTCAGGTAAGGGTTGAGAGGCCTAAATTATAAAAGCAATATTTTGCCAACAGCTCATCTGAGTAACCTTTGTAGCTGGGCACTTGTTCTCCTTGTGGAATTTTTTTGGTGTATAATTTTTCTTGCCAGGAGCTGGGATTTTAGCTGTAGCAGTATTAACCTTCCCTAGGGGACTATCTTTATGACCAAGGGGATCTTTTAGATCTGTTATGAATGACCTGACTATCTGGAGCTGCCACAACAACCAAACAAGTCCTGTATTCACTAACACAGTGTAAGCAAGTTCTGTTGGATTTAGAGTAAACAATCAATCAAACAAACAAATAACCTGTAAAGGACAGGTTTAAGCTGCAAATGGAAGTCTTGGGCCAAGGTGTCCAGGGGAGACCTCCAATGAACCTCGTGCTTTAGCTAACAGACCTGATTAAAAGCTAGAATATAATAAACCTCAAGGTAAAGGTAAGTTACAGCCTGGAGTGAGGTAGAGGCATGGGCGGCTGATCCAGCTAATCTCTCTGTCAGGGTCAGCTACATTAAAAATTTGGATCATGCAAATAGGCATTTTTTCCCTTCTCATTGAAACCCTAATTCCCTTCCCCTCTACTCTACAGGAGCATGAAGTGCTTTATTTTGACTTTCTTTATAGACTCAAGGTTTTGAAGTGAACATTTATTGATCTTGCTTCCAACAAAGTGTCTTTCATTTTTGTTAAACAATATGCCTAAAATCTGTGATGTCCCAAGTAATAAATTTGTACTTTACATCTTTACAATATGCTAAACATGCAGTTAAGAATGAGGCCAACTTCTCAAGCTCCATTAGAGGCTTCATGAATTGCTTGAATCAAACTAGAAGCCAAATTCAGACATTAAAACAAAACAAATCCTCAGAAAATTCACATCTAGGATTCTCAAATCTTCATGAGGCTGAAATGGTTATTTATCACATTCTTTCTGATTATAGGAGCATTATGTCTTTATTGTAAATAATTTAGAAATGTAGAAAAGGATACCAAAGAAAGTAAAATTCAATCTGAATCCATTTTCAATCGCACCAAAAAGAATAAAATACTCAGGAATAAATTTAACAAAAGAAGTATAAGACATATGTACTGAAAGCTATAAAACATTGTGAAAGAAATTAATGGAGATCTAACTAAATTAAAAAGATACCCCCTGTTCATGGGAAATAGTAATACCCCCCATGTTGATTTACAGATTCAATGTAATCTGTGGCAGAATACCAGCTGCCTTTTGGGGGGCAGAAACTAGAAATTCAAGAGACCTAGAATAGCCAAAGCCATCTTGAAAAACAACGAAGTTAAAGGGCTCACATTTTCTAGTTTCGAGACTTGCTACAAAGCTTCAGTAGTCAAGACAGTGAAGTGCTGGTATAAGGCTGGACCTATAGATGAATGGACTAGAATTGAGAGCACAGAATTATAAACCTTTACATTTATGTTCAACTAATTTTCAACAAGGCTCCCAAGACCCATTCAATGGAGAAAGAACAGTCTTTTTAACTATGGTGCTTAGAGGACCAAAGAGCCACATGAAAAGCATGTGGTGGGACCTCTGATTGAAATAATGTGCAAAAATTAACTCAAAATGGATCACAGACCTAATGAGAAGAGCTAAACCTCTAAAACTGCTTGAAGAAAACATAGGTCATAAATCTTCAGACCTTCATTAGGCAATAGATTCTTAGATATGACACTCAAACCACAAGCAACAAAAGAAAATACAACTGGAATTAATAAAAATTTAAAAAGTTTGCACATCAAGGGACACTATCAAGATAGTGAAGAGACAACTCACAAAATAGAAGAAAGTACTTGCAAATCATGTATCTGATAAAAGATGTGAATCTAGAATAAAGAACTCTTACAACTCAACAATAAAAAGACAAATTACTAATTGAAAAATAGGCAAAGGATCTGAATAGACATTTGTCAAGAAGATATACAAATGGCTAATAAACCATATAAAAAAGAGCTCATTAGTTATCAGGGAAATGAATATCAAAACCACAATGAGATGCCACTTTATATCCACTAGGATAACTAAAGTCCAAATGACAATAACAGATGTTGGAAAGGACATGGAGAAATTGGAATCCTAATATACTGCCAGTAGGATTGTAAATAGTGTAGTGACTTTGGAACACAGTTAGGCAGTTCCTTAAACTCCTTAAACTTAACATAGTTCATTAAACTTAACAGAGTTATTGTATGATTCAGCAATTCCACTCCTGGGTATATACCCAAGAAAACTGAAAGCACATGTCCACGTAAAAACTTATACATGAATGTTCATAGCAGGATTATTTATAACAGACCAAAAGTGGAACAGCAAAAATATCTATCAATTGATGATCAGACAAACAAAATGTGGTATATCAGGTAATCAGATGTTATTTCACAACAAAAAAGATAGAAATGCTGCAACATAGATGAACCTTGGAAACATTACGCTACAGGAAAGAAGCAAGTCACAAAAGGTCATATGTTGTATGATTTTATCTATGTGAAATTCCAGAATAGGCAAATTATAAAGATAGAAAGTAGATTAGTGATTGCTGGGGTCTAGGTTTAGGAAGGAATGGGGGAATTTCTGATAAGGGATACAGAGTTTGCTTTGGGTTGATGAAAAGTAGATATTGTTGATGGTGTACAACTCTGTAAATACACTAAAAACTCTGAATTTTATTCTTTAAAAAGGTGAATTTTCTGGTATGTACATTTTTTTCCACAAGGAAAAAAGCACGTAACTTTTAATATTTACATGCATTGGGGTCAAAGAAAAGTTGGTTAGAATTGAAGAGGTCAGTTGCAGGGGCTTACGTACTCTAAAATAAGGGAAAGGGCTTGGACTTCAGGGAGTCCATTGTTTGAGATGATCAAACCAGAATGGAGTTTCTGGAGCGAGGTGCCATATAATCTATCTTTAAAATGTGCCAGTTTTCCAAACAACAGGAGATTCACAGCAACCCATCGGAAAGGGGTGCCTAGGCCAGCATAAGGAACTCCCTTCTGTGTTATTGCTATAAGGAAATTAACTTTGCAATGATTCTTGAAAAAGGTAATTAGATGTGTATACTAAATTTTTGTAATTTTGTTCATTTTTATCAGGCTTCAATTGTTCAGGAAGTATGGAAACATACAGGTGAATGGAAAATAGGAGTCATTTTGTGAAAGTCTTTATGCATACCCATCTTGGTGTTGACTCTGTATTCAAGGACAATGGTAGCCCTTCTCTCCCTGATATAAGGAAGACTCCTTCCTCAAAGGGCAACCCATACCTTACTTTTAAGCAGATAAAACCTAAAGCAGGGTAGATAACTTTTTCTGTATCTGTTGAGTCTTAATTGCCTGTAGCCCAAAATAATCCTTGTGTCAATGTGGCATAATTTGGGGGTGGGCCAACCCCAAGCAAGTTTAGATAGGTTATAGAAACAATGTACCTTAAACAAATAGCCAACAGTTTTACTAACATCACACAAGTTTGACGATTATTATAAATATACTCTGCAAATGTATTGCCAATATCAGACTTGGCTACAAGGTTGCTTTCCTCAAGCAGTGATGATATGTGAATTATATCTCAGAAAAGCTGTTATTTAAAAAGATAAATGAGTTCATTGTCACTTTGAAGTAAAGGTGCTACTTATAAAACAAACCAACAAACCACAACTCAGTCTTATACCATATTACGTAGCACTAACTGTTCTTAACAATACATACATCCAGAACTTTTTCACATACACACATACACACACACACACACACACACACAGATATCATTTTCACAAAATTGTGATCAAACTGCATTCCGAGCCTTTTTTTCTTCAGATGAGAGCATAGCCTTTTCCCCAGGGATACCAAATACTGTTCTAAAGCACAGTTTCTCCAGAAGGTGGGAAGTGTACCACCGGGGATACTCAGGACGATTTTAACTAACACTTAAACAAGTTTAATTTTGATAGTTATCTACTTATGTTAATGTGCATTGAAAAAATATAGTTAGCACCTCAAATTCATGGTGGCATAGATATATCATCACTCAGAACAAGGATAATGTGGGATTCTATAGTTTAAAAACCAAGTCCATTTAAAGAAAAATATTAAGCCCATGATAGTAGAGCTGGACACAGGCAGGGCAAAAACCCTGAAGTGGTACTGAAATAACTGGAGTTTGAAGGAAACTGTTACAAAATGCGTTCTCAAGTCATGGCAAAGGATTTTGTTTCATGGCTACACCATCGCTCCATCTCTACTGACAGGCTACTGGGTTGTTCCCGGTTCAGAATTGTCCCTCTGGTGAGTCTCTTCATAGCCCAGGTAGAGCCCTCCTGGTCATGGCTGGCCAGGGGTGGTCACTGAGGATGAGGAAGTAGCCAGCTAAAGCCTTTCTAGTGATCCTCTAAGGGATCACTTATATAAGTTCAGAATGTACATTACCTGATGGAAGTACGCGAGGATATTTAAAAGCCACCTATTCTCACAGTGATGCAAGAGACAAGAGACCAGGAGCCACAGTGGGTTAAACCACTTCCTTTCCCCTCTGTTCTCCTCACCCCTATGCTCTGCTCTCTCAAAGATTCATAACACACGGGTCCTGGAACAGAGACCAGGAGAACTTGGGCCTCTTCCCACAGGACACCTCTTGCCCTCCTGGCAACCACTTCCTTGCATCTCCTGCCCATACTCCTCCAAACACACAGGCTCAGAACAGCGAACCCACTAGGAAAAACCAGCTCTGAGAAGGACAAAATGCCTGATCTCTGTTTGAAAGGCAACATCATGTATTTAGAAATAACCTGTTTTCAGGAAATTCAGAACAATCTTCTTAAAGTTATGCTGGAGCTAGCCAATTTCTCTTTTAGGGTCACTTGTTTGTATTAATAGAAATCCATCTGCATAAAGTGACAGTCTACGTTCCTGTTCCCCCGTCTGTCACCAGATGGAGACTTGGTCAATGTGGGATGCTGTCTTTCACGCAGATGCCAGCATATATAAAAAGACAAGTTATTGGTGGAAATTATAAGAGATGGAGATTAAGACCATTCTAAAACAGACTTGGATCTCTGCTTTTGACACAGGAAATGTTGTTTACGCCATTTCAGTGGGATTGCCTAAAATACACCAGTTCCACGCGAAAGATAATTACTTACACTACTTACTAACAGATAATGCATTCTTCTGAGTACGTTTAAAAAAAAATAAAAAGGAAATTCTTTCAGTTAACACTGATTTATCCTTTTCACTCACCTTTCCTTGACTATGGAGCCTTTTTAAAAGTGAGCAGGAGAGGGCAGGTCCTTCTAGGCGCATGTTGCCTGGAATGCAGCTCTTCCCTTTTTTCTCTCCACTCCCAACCCGGGGCTCTCGGCACTGCTAAGTCAAACAACTACTGACACCCACGGACAGCTGCATACAAATGGGGCTTGAAGCTCGGGTTAGAGCCCTGGAAGAGAAAGCAAAGGAGATGGTGTACAGATTTCTTCAACATGACCTAGAAGAGCACTTGGAAAACAGCATTGGCCCCACAGGCTGAGGATCTAACAGTGGCTGATGTTGGGAAGAGTGTGGAATGTCCTTCCTATCGCACTTTTATATCATAGCCAGAAGTCACCCTGATGTGTGTTTCCTGCATGATCCTGCCCTACAACCAGACCAATCCTGGGCACCTGAGCACAGGCTAATGTGCAGCCCCTCTGTTTACCCAGTCATTGCCTGGCAGCTGCAGGAGTTTCCTAGGTCATTTTCCAAACTCTTCCACTCTACAGAATTATAGCTTTTTTTTTTTTGTCTAGAGCCCTTGTTACCCCTCTGGAATCTTGACAGCTCCTCATTTCCTCTAGCCCAAGCCACGGTTGGCACACAGAGTTGGTTAGGATTACCTTTGTCCATAGAAACCTGATTACACCAGCTTAGCCAAGCAGAAGGCCATTTTTCTCATATAACAGGAGCTCCAGAGAGAGCATCTGCTTACGACTTCGGAAGATGCCTTAGGAGTTCAACAAGGACCTAGGCTTTTCTTGGTTTCTTGTTCTGCCATCTCATGGTGTGATCTTCATCTTTATGGTTACAAGATGACTTTGCCACTCCCAGGCCTCAAATCTATTTCCAGGCAGGTTAAAATACAAAGAGCAAAGGGCACAAGCTAGCTAATGCTGTCCCTTTTTATTTCATCAAGAAATAGTAATTTTCAGAAAGTGTCACCCAAAAAAAAACCTTTGCTTTCACCCTGGTGGCCAATACTAAGCAACACGGCCACCTCTAAAATCAAGAGAGTCTAAAGAAGTGTTTTTACCTGGGCACTTTGTAGCCCCAAACAAAATGTGGATTCTGTTATAAGGAAGAAGGGAACATAGATATTGGGTAATGCTGCAACTAGCTGAGGAACACATCAGACTCCTTGAAACGACATTGCTCCCGTATGCCTGACTTCCTGTGTCACTTCCACTTGGCAGCTCCTAGCCGCACTTCTGTTTAGGACTTTCTTGATATTTTGGGTAACTGGAATACTTCATCCATCTTAATGCTAGTGTTGACCTATTGGCTGTAACCCTCAACAGTCAACCCCATAGCTAGTGAAGTTCTGTGACATTTACTTTTTTTTCCCCAAACAGCTCATTTCAGTCTCATAAAAGCTCATATCTTATGGCCAGGACTGTATGAGTTATGACCATATGGGATCTCAGACAGGGTGGAAAGCAATGAGGATTGGAAGAATTCAGGAAAGAGTTTAATTCATCAAGGCAAGGTAGATACACTGGGAATTAGAATATGAGTGACAAGCAAAAGTCCCTATCTCTCCTTAGCCCTCCACTCTAACCCCAGAGGCAATTTGTTTGTTTGTTTCTGGTATATCTTGCCAGAAACTTTCTAACCCTATACAAAATATATGGTAAAATTTTTATAAGTGTGACACAAATGAGAGTATACTAAACATCTGTTCAGTAACTTGATATTTTTCAGTACATAGAGATCTACCTGATTCTGCTTTATGTTACACTATAGAAATGTATCAAAACTTCTTGAACTATTCCCCTACTGAGGGGCATTTAACTTGTTTTCAGCTGTTTATCATTACATATAATGCTGCAGGGAACTGCTTTCTAGAATAGACTTTAATAATTATGTGAGTGTACATGTTGGACAATTTTCTACAAATGCAATAGAAATTCATATTTGTTGAAAAGAATGAAATTGGAATTATTCCAGAACATCTTGGTTGTATAGGCAAAATAATTAAAACTATCTTATGTGGACTTTTCTGGGACTTTTAATAAAAAATTATAAGATTTCTTAGTATTACACTTCTGCAAGCTGCAGTGTGTAACTGGTATGGACATGTGAATAATTCAAAAGAGAAAATAATTTTGCTTTAAAATAGCAGAATTCTAGACAGTGTTGTAGATTTTCTTTCTATGTTTTACTATACTGGAGGATGCCATCCTATTAGGATATTTGGCAGAAAATATTATTTTAATATCAAAAGAAACATATATATATATAATGGTATATAACTTGAAATTTACATACATTTTTAGATAAATAGGAGCTTTTGAAGAAATTTTATTCTTGGTATCAACTAGTCAATGACCCTGATCTCTTACGCATTTATCTCTGCAATTTGTGGTATGTCTGTGTCAAGTTTTCACTGGATGAACACAGACTTTTTTCCTTCCACTCCACATTTGTAAGAATGTATGTCTGTGTGTGTGCACAGGCAGATTCAAAAGAACACTACAAAGGCAATTATATGGAAGCGCCAAACGGCAGGCTTGTGGAATCGGTAATGTTAACTCTCGTTAGAGTAATGTATTGCTCTGGGTTGAAGTTAATGAATGTTAAAGTCTAGGGTAATACAATTAGATGTAAGCTTCTAAAGTTGTGGTTTGCTTGCCTCTGACCAATCTTAGGTCAACACAGAGACTAGACTGTAAGATTTTGAAAAAATATATATATTTTTTAAAGAATTTAAAAGAAATGATGAACAAAACTTTCTGCCCATATCAAAAGGACTTTCATGATGTCTCCAAGCATTTGTTGAAACCAGAAATATAGCATTTCATAGGATATTTCCTAAAGCTTTAAATTTTTCTGTCATGCTCAAGGCCTGAGGAATTATAGCGATTTCTTTTACCTGTCCTGGTGTTATGTAAAAAGTAAGCCCTTTACCTTGTTTGTCTTTGTTCCATGTCTCTTTTTATAAAGATGAATGATGACCTTGTGACTTTTGAACATCAGTGATGGGTTATTTCAGGACTTTTTCCCCCAATAGAGCTGCCTTCTTTTTTTTCTTTAACCTTTTATCTATTTTGGAGTTAAGCATTGGCAGTATCACCCTGGCCCTCTTACTTTGGGAATGACTAAGAAAAAAAAAAATCAACTTCTTAAAAGGATTATCTTTTTCATTCTTGTTTTTCTTTTATACTTAAACCTCTTCATACTTCCCCCAGCTTTTTGTTTCTATTTGCATCGAAAATCTGTTTGACTTGGTGGCCAGTTGACGTGCATTCCATTTCTGTTTCCAGAGTCACAGGCGTCGTCAACATCGTTTTCACAAATGGGGACATCGAGGCACCGAAAGCAATAAGGGGTTTTGCAGTGTACTCAACGTGTTTTTGATAGAAATGAAATCAGATGCATAGCTTTTATTTCCAACTATGCTCTTCCCCTTGTTTCATAACTGGCTCCTTCTGAAGTCTCTGGTCGTTGAAGTGATGGGTAACCAGCTGGTGAGGCAGGAGTGGCTGTTGTATTCAGCCATCAACACACAGGAAGAGCTAGCTGAACGTAGAGGTGACCTTCACAACAGCTCCCTATTCTTGGAGAAGGAGATGACCAGCCTCTTCAGTGATGCTAGCCAACCATCCAGCCTCGCTCAACCAGACTCTGTTCTTCTGTTCTTTCATTACATCTAGACCTTGTAGTACTGAATTAAAGGAAGCCTGAGCCTCAAATGGAGAGTTGGGAAGACCTGGATTTTAGTCCAGTTCAAGTAGCATAAGATTTGGGGCACCCTCTTAACCTCTCAGTTTTCTATAAGAGCTTGATCTTTTATTTTTAAGTTCTCTTCCGGCCCTGTCGAGAGAATACAATGTCTGCCTGTATTCTCTGATTCTTATGAGCATGAGGAAAGGCCAAAGAATTATGAAAAAATAATTCTAAGAAATATCAATGTTCTTTTTGTCTAATTTTTGTATCATTTGCTAATTATAGTAAAGACAATTGTTTTATCACGCTATTTTTTTTTAATGTAAGCAATTCATACTACACTTAATGATGGGTAGTGTTCTAATTGGATTAGAAGGAAAAAAGCTATCCTTCATTTGGTTCTTTAAAAATACATAGCAACGCCAGGCGTGGTGGCTCAAGCCTGTAATCCCAGCACTTTGGGAGGCCGAAGCGGGCGGATCACGAGGTCAGGAGATCAAGACCATCCTGGCTAACAGGGTGAAACCCCATCTCTACTAAAAATACAAAAAAATTAGCCAGGCATGGTGGCAGGCGCCTGTAGTCCCAGCTACTCGGGAGGCTGAGGCAGGAGAATGGCGTGAACCCAGGAGGCGAAGCTTGCAGTGAGCCGAGATCATGCCACTGCACTCCAGCCTGGGGGACAGAGCAAGACTCTGTCTCCAAAAAAAAAAAAAAAACAAACCCAAAAAAACCCACAAAAAAACAAAAAACAAAAAACTTAGCAATAAGTACGTTTAAGTTACAGTGATAAACCCCATTGGTAACACAAAGATGAGTGACACACAACCTCTATCCTCAGATAACATAGAGTATACATGGCCAACTCTAACAGGAAGTGTGAAACAAGTACAATGAGTTAATCTGAAAACTCAGAGAGAGAGAAATTGCTTTCAGTAGGAAGATCTGGGAAGGCTTTACAGAGAACTTCAGCTCCTGCTACATAGCTGGTATCCAGTAAGTGTTCGTTGCAGATTAAATGGCGCTGCATGTGAACTAGGTCATCCAGAACTAGTAGGAATTAGTCCTCTTGAGTTGATACAGTCGGAGATGAAGGCAGAGAGAATTGTGTGTACAAAGGTGAGGCATTTTGGATACATACAAAAAAGAGTCAATGGCTAGCCAAATCTGATAGCCCCAGGAGACCTCTCTCATTCAGCTGTGGCCATTTGACCTCTACTTCCAGCTCCATGACAGTCACTTGGACCCTGTATGTAGTGTGTGTGTGTGTGTGTGTGTGTGTGTGTGTGTGCACGCGCGTGCGTGTGTGTGTGTCTCAGATCTGACATTCAGGTCAAGCCTTGATTGTTAACCAGGACTTTTCTTGTTTCTGAGCCTCAATGCAGTTCTACTCTCTAGATTTCTGTGCCATTTTCTGGACCCGAGCCCGCATTTAGTAACCAGCCTGCACTCTAATCTCTCTCAGATGTAAAAGGCCTGCCTCATTCTTGGTCTTTCATCACTTTAAAGACATCAATTCACTGTCTTCTAGCTGCTGAGGCTTCTGCTGACATAGTCACAGCAGAATCATTGTTCCCCTGTATGTAATGTGTCCTTTTTTTCTTGCAGCTTTCAAGATGTTTTTGTTTTTAATCTTTGGTTTTCAGCAGTTTGATTATGGTGTGTCTGGTGTGGTTTTCTTTGTGTTTATTGTTTATACTCTTTGGGGTTCATGGAGCTGCTTTAGTCTACAAATTTATGTCCTCCAATAGTGGAAGTTTTTGACGCCAATCTGTTTCATTTTCTTTCTGAAATTCCAATGACATGTATGTTAGGTCTTTTGATATTGTTCCATTTTTACTTTATTTTTTTCCTTTTTTTTTTTTTTTGGAGACAGAGTCTCGCTCTGTTGCCTAGGCTGGAGTGCAGTGGCATGATCCTGGCTCACTGCAACCTCCACCTTCCAGTTCAAGCGATTCTCCTGACTCAGCCTCCTAAATAGCTGGGATTACAGGCATGCACCACCACGCCCAGCTAATTTTTGTGTTTTTAGTAGAGACGGGGTTTCACCATGTTGGCCAGGCTGGTCTCGAACTCCTGACGTCAGGTGATCTGCCCAACTCAGCTTCCCAAAGTGTTGGGATTACAGGCATAAGCCACTGTGCCCAGCCTCTCTGTTCTTTAGATTGGATAGTTTTTTATTGATCTATCTTCAAGTTCATAGACTTTTCTTTTCTGTCACTTCTACTCTGTTGTCAAACTAATCCAATGATTTTTAAAGTTTCAGATGTTGCATTTTTCAGTTCTGCAATTTTCAATTGGTTTATTTTATAGTTTCTATTTCTCTACAGAGGATATCTGTTTTGTTTTTTTTTTTTTTAAGTGTTTTCACCTTAGCCTCATGGATCATAGTTATAACAGCTGTTTTCAAACCTCTCCTTCAGAATTTCAACCCCTGGGACATCTTAGTGTGTCATATGTTGCTTCTTTTCCTTTGAGAATTGGTCACATTTTTTCAGTTCTATGTATGTTTCTGCAATTTTGGATTGTACCTTGGACATTTGTGTATATTATGTGTTGTGCTGTTTTATTAAACAAATGGAAAATATTGACTTTTTATTTGTTTGATATCGCAACCTGGTCAGATTCAGACTGAAAGTTCTGTTTTGCTTCCTGTGGGTGGTGGTTCTAATCTCAGGTTAGCTTTTAAAGCCTTTGGAATGCTGCTCTGAGTGTATCCCATGCACATGCCACTTAGAAATTAATCTGTGATGTGGGCTGCATTTTAATATCAGTGCCGTTCTCACAGCCTTTGCTCTGCTGGTTTGTGTCTGATCCATGCATGCACTTGTGTGGGTTCATAAACAGGATTATGGGACCCCCTTCACTAACTCTCTCCTCTCCACACTTCTGGCCCCTTTTCCTAGATCTTCCATCCAGAAAGTTGGGGCTATCATATAAGTTTTAGCAATCAGCCCAGCTGAGCCTTCCCAGCTCTGTGTTTGAGGCTGCCCTCAGGGAAAAGACGTGAGAAAAGGATGAAAATGCACTCCAGAAATTCATTCTTTTGCAAGTCACCTCTCCAAGTTTCAACCTCCCTCCCCAATCTGCCTGCTTTGGCTTAATTTCAGAGTCCCTGAGGAGCTGGTATCTGTATTTTGCCCAGAGTTTTTAGTTATCATCAGTGGGAGAGGTCGACTGTGGCAGACTTGCCCCGTTACGCCAGAAACAAAGTCTAAGTTCGCGTGGAAAGTACCTTTTCAAGGAGCTTGGAAAGGAAAAGGAAGAAGAGAGCAGGATGGGGCGTGGCTAAGGAGGCAAGGTGAGACAAAGATGTCTTAGGAAGAGCTAGTGGTCTTGCTTGAAGGCCAGGAGCAGAGACCCAGAGGAGAGGTTAAATAATAACCATCTCCCTCAGTCACAGAGGACATGATATGGGAGAGGACTCTGAAAATTAGGTCAAATCAGGCAAATTGTGGAGGGAAGTTGAAACACGTAGAAGTGACCTGCAAGGGAATGAATTTCCCAGTTGTCTTTTTTTCTTTCTTTCTTTCTTTCTTTTTCTTTCTTCATGGCTTTGCCCTGCAGGTGGCTTTAAGCACAGAGCTGGGAAAGTGAGTCCAAGATGCAGGCTGCTACAACTCAGGTAATAACCATCTTTCTGACCTGAAGAACCAGGTAAAGGGGCCCTTGGGGGCCAGAGAGTGTGGAATGGAGAAAGCTATGGAAGGAGATCCCATAATTTCGTTTGTGAATTCACACAAGTGCATGCATGGATCACATTGCAGACTCAAGAAGGAAGAGATGCGATTCAGGACATAAATGGTGAGTGTGACTTAGAGAAGAGGAGGGATACTTTCTTCTCTGAGATGGAGGGAGGGAGGCGAAAATGAGGTTAATCCCCAGAGCTTTGGGGGTGAACGGAAAGGAAGCTGAGTTGGCTGATATCTAACATCCTACTAAGATCACCCGCCAAGAGTAAGAGGGGGCTGGGTTGAGGTCCAGGACTTTCCGAAGACATCTTTAGCTAATCAAATCCTTGTGAAGTTTAAATGGGCTTCAATCCAGTTGCAGTGCTAGTATCATTTCATCTGTGACTGGGGCAAGTCATCCTATGTACCTTTTAAACCAGCACCGTTCCCCCAGGAGCTAAATGTCAGTGTAGAACTCATCAGAAGAGAACTAGGTCTAAACTTGGATAACATGTGCATTGCATAGTCCCTCCATTTCCAGAGTTGAAAATGGCTTTGGAAAAAAAAAATCATACAATTATAATATGTGGACCACAGAAGAAAGAAGAAAAGTTAGCAATGTTCTGGGAATGGTGCCCAGCTCTTTTATGACTCTGAGTAGTAAAGTTACAGCTTGCCACATGCAAACTTGTTGGCAGAATGCAAACTGAAGCAACGCTCAGTCAAGGCCTCTCACTCATCTATTTCATTTGTTGCCAGCATCACCATTATTAATGAAGAGCGACTGAGCCTCTTGGCAGGTTTGAGTTAGTTCTGATGTAATTGTCCATTATCTCTCTTGTAATCACTTCCATGCAGTTCAAATTCCTCCCCTCTATTTCCTGAAATCTGACTCCCAGCACTCCAGTTCTGGGTGCACCAAAACGCCAAGTCACTTCAGATCGGATTTCTTCTGACTCTCTGAGTACTCCACTTTGTGCCTCTACCACTTGCTGAGAAAAATCACGTAGAGAGTCAACGGTGATTCCATTTCTATTAATCAAGGTGCAATCTCAACATTTTCCTCCAGGCAAAGGTACAAATGACACATTTTTTCCACACATGGTTTGCGTGTGTGTGTGTGTGTGTGTGTGTGTGTGTGTGTGTGTGTAAGAGCTCTAAGACTGTTTTTATTAAAACAAAGCAAGAGCTACTTCCTGTGAGAATCAATGTTTTGTTGTTCAAGGATGGGGTTTTGTGTTTCTATGTTAAAATCCCTTGGCCTGGAGTCAGGATTGGTGGTGGTGGTAACTGACTAAAGATTCACCCCAGAGTGTCAGCTGAAGTGATCTCAACTGATGATGAGGATAAGGAAAAGAGAAGAATTCACTAGAGGATGGAAAATGACTTAGAGATCAACTACCAGCCACAAACTGCTGAGTTGATTAGTTTAAAATTAATGTACTGAGCGATTATCTCCTCTTGACTTTAGTGAGGATTTAATAGACGTTCTAGTCACCCAGGTAATCTTGATTTTTTTTAAAGTGAATTCCAATGTCGTATGATAATAGGACACTATTCTCATTCATGAGTTTTTGTTTCATAAGTAAGAATCTCATGCATGGGTTTATGAGCTCAAGAAGGAAGCTAAGCTGTAGACTGCTAGATATTTAAGGCTGAAGAAAGTAGGTTGAAATCCTCTTGTCCAACCCTTTTATTTTATAACCACAAATGGAAACATAGGAGATGTTAAGCAACTTGCTGAAAGTCACACAGCTGGTTACTGACACAGCCATAACTCAGATGTATGTGTGTTTGCTCCCTGTGTATGTGCTTTCCATCCAACGTACCTTCAACATTTACACTTGTCTTGCTGCCTTTGCTTTTTCTCTTTCATTTGAAGAGTTGGAGGCAGTGGGGCGTGGGAAGAAGGAGAATATTCACAGAGAGAAAGTCCCCTGAAAAGCAGTCGGTTTCTCTGAAGGAAATGGCTCAAAGATGTTGATGCTAACTTATTGTAAGATTTCCATTCACTGAAGAGGAAGTCAGTGATCCTCACTGCTAAGAGGGATCCAGGGATCTAGAGACTCCTAAGACCCTCCAATATTTAGCGATGATGACACACCAGTGATTTCCTTGAGCTCACAGCACAAACTGTTATTAATGTTTCCTGCCCGTGCACCCCCTCCCACAATGCACCAACACACACAGTTTATCATCATCTGATGATGGACATGCTGCAGATTGAAAGTCCAGATTCTGTAGCTGTCCTTAGACTTGGTTAGCATGACAATCTCCCCTTGAAAACAATCTCCAAATGAATGAAAAATGCTGGTGACTTCAGGCAAGTTAGAAAATGAGTTCATTTAGGTTTTCAATGACCATCCTCCCTTCCACAAATACATTCATTCTCATCCACATGGGCTAGTCTCATGAAGACAGAAGGAGGTCAAAAATAGTCTCTCAGGGGTTATTTAGGACGTAACATCACACAGTGTTGTTAGAATGGTTAGAATCAGACATTTTCCAAGTCAGGGTTAGGGAAGACAGAGAGTCCAGGTGATACTAGAAATTCAGTCTCAGGGCCTGGCATGATGGAAGTTAAACTGGCCTGACCCAAATCACTCATAACCACCAAACAGCTGGCATGAGTTAAAAAAAAAGAAAAAAATTCTGATTCAGGCTTCCAGGAATACTTTTTTGGGAAATCTCTGAGCACTAGTTCTCATTTCCCAAATTCCTTTCTTCCTTCTTCTATTGCAGGAACCAGACATAGGCCATCTGGGCAAGAGATTCCAAGAAAAAAGGTAACTCAGCCCTGCTAAACAAAGACCCAAGACTCATTCATACAGAGGCAACAGCTTAGAACATGCTTCTTGTCTTTGCTGGGAATGTCCTTCTTCCCATCCATGGATATACCAGTGGCTGCTCTTAAACTTCATTTTTAAACCAAATTAGACAATCAATTTGTAGAAGGAAAAGGAAGGGTTTAAAAAGGAGCCCCAAGGCCCAATTCCAGTGGGAACAAAACCACAGCTATCTGTAGAGACTGAAGAAGGTGCTTTTAATCTCTTATGTCTAAGGATTCCCTCCTTGAAAATAATCTCTATCATCATCCCAGTTTAAAATTCTGTATTTATTACCCTGTCAGGTCTGTACATTGCAATCATTGCAGCTCCTTTTACTTGGACCTGGACACAGCTTACATCTGGCACCTCATACTCAACATGTGGTCCATGCACCGTGATCAACAGAAGTTTATAAGAAATGTGAATCTCGGCCGGGCACGGTAGCTCAAGCCTGTAATCCCAGCACTCTGGGAGGCCGAGATGGGTGGATCACGAGGTCAGGAGATCGAGACCACTCTGGCTAACACGGTGAAACCCCGTCTCTACTAAAAAATACAAAAAATTAGCCTGGCGAGATGGCAGGCGCCTGTAGTCCCAGCTACTCGGGAGGCTGAGGCAGGAGAATGGCGTAAACCTGGGAGGCAGAGCTTGCAGTGAGCTGAGATCCGGCCACCGCACTCCAGCCTGGGCGACAGAGTGAGACTCTGTCTCAAAAAAAAAAAAAAAAAGAAATGTGAATCTCAGGCCCTGCCTCACATCTACTGAATTAGGATCTACATTTTAACAAGATCCCCCAGGTGACTGGTGTAGGAATTCAAGTTGTAGAAGTGCCACTTTACTGGACTCTCAGAAAACCAGCTATGAACCTGAAAATGTTCATCAATCTTATTGTGTTTTGGGGTCTACATAAGTTAAAAAAACACTAAAAATATCTGCTTGTTGTTTCTGATATGCACACATATAACAAACTAACAAACTGTGTGTATATGTATAAATGTGTGTGTATATATAAAATATATACATATAATTCCATTTTTGTATGGAGATCCATCCTCTCAGTAAGGAGCTAAATATGATTAGCTCTGTAATCAATTTTCTCACATCTTCCAGTAACTAATCTGGACCACACCCACACAGCACCCATGCCAGTCACTGGTTAAATGGTGATAAGCAAAACATCCACATTTTCTGCCTTCCTGGAATTTACAGTAAGTCCAGTAAGAAGTTTTCACAGTATCTGGAAAATAGAGACCATATCTTTTACATCTTTATGTCTTCCAAAGAGTCTAGAGCTAGAACGATGCAGTAAATGTTCAATAAACTTTTCTTAAGTTAAAATGATAACAACAGAATGCCTGGAAATTACCTGAATAATATTTTGCAATTGTTCAAGCTGTTTGGACAACACCCATCAGGAAGCTGAGAAAAACGTGGTTAGCTTTTAATTTATTCTGTTTCTTCTCACATTATTAAAGTCTGAACAATTTGCTAGGTTTTGTTTGTAACAAGTAACTTTCCAAATGCAATGTATCCATGTTTTCAATACACATAAATAATATTTGGCTATATATATTGCCTAAAGCCTTTATCTACCTGACAGGAGAAAATAAAGCAAGATGTTCAGTTGGAACTTGTTCTACTTGTTTTTTTCCATATTGGTTTCTGCTTTTGTTTCAAGATGTGTGTGTCTGAGAGATTTCCAGACCACAGCTTTTGACTGAGTGACAGTGAGTCAGGTTCCCACCTGTTTTATCTTTAATACTTTCTTTGCAAGTTAAACAGAACAATGGAAAGATAATTTGGCTCCAATACAGAGTGATTTGAAAACAATAGAAAAAAGTTAGCCGGAAAATAGAAGCATAGGAAAAAAATCACAGAGCTGGAAGAAATCTCAGATAAAGTCTTATCATGTTGGAAGAAGAGTAGGGTGAATGGGGACAGTCCCTCCCCCTCACTTTGTAGATGAGGGAAAGGAGGTTCAGAAAGGAGAAATGACTTGCCTAAGGTCAATCAAGTTTTAGGGAAACAAATAGAAGCGATTTTTGAAAGACGTCTTGAGTTTTACATAAAAAATTCTCTAATGAATGTACTAGTGGGTTTTTATTTTTATAACGCAGATATATGTAAAAACTTACAAGATAGGTGATATTTCCCTACGATATTCCAAGCTTTTTTTTCTATTTTACTCTGATGCCTTTTCTCAGACTCTCCCTTGTTGATATTCTTATTATGTTTGAAATGAGTTTCTTGCAGTCATCATATAGTTGGGTCATGATGTTTTGTTTTTTTAAGCTTACAAACTCTGTCTTTTAATTGGTATGTTTAGACCATTTGCATTTAAGATAACTATTGATGTACTTGGATTTAGGTCCACATTTTATTATTTGTTTTCTGTTTTATTCCTCTGTTTTCCTCCTTCTGCTTCCCCTTCTCTGCCTTCTTTGGGATTATTTAAACATGTTTTAGTATTCCATTGTGATTTTTTATTGTATGTTTGGCTATATCTCTTTGTATAGTTTTTTTGGTGATTGTTCGAGAGAATGCAATAAACATACATAGTTTTTTTACGGTTGACTGGAAATCAATATTTTATCACTTTAAGTGGAATAGAGAAATCTTACTACTATTTAGAATCCTTTGCCAGCCCAGCCAGGGTGGGATCATGCCTGTAATCCCAGCACTTTGGGAGGCTGAGGCGGGTGGATCACTTGAGGTCAGAAGTTCGAGACCAACCTGGCTAACATGGTGAAACCCTGTCTCTACTAAAAATACAAAAATTAGCTGAGCATGGTGGCAGACACCTGTAATCCCAGCTACTTGGGAGGCTGAGGCAGGAGAATTGCTTGCACCTGGGAGGCAGAGGTTACAGAGAGCTGAGATTGTGCCACTGCTCTCCATCCTGTGTGACAAAGTGAGACTCTGTCTTGAAAAAAAAAAAAAAGATCCTTTACCCTTTCCCATTAATGTTGTAACTATCTAAAGCATTGTATCTACATATTTTGAAAACCTAATCTGATATGTTATAATTTTTTATTTCAATCACCCAATTATTTTAAAGAACTAAAGAGAAAAATAGTCTACTATATCTACCTACATATCTAATGTTTCTGTACCTATTTCATCATTCTGGATATTCTAAATTTCCTTCTAGTATCACTTACCTTCTGTCTGATTATTAGAAATGTTTAGAAGTTCTTCTTGAGGAGGTCTGCTGGTTAAGAATTCTCTTAGCTTTCCTTCTTCTGAGAATACCTTTACTTCTCCTTCATTTGTCGTGCATATTTTCCTGAATATAGAGTTGTGGGTTAATATTCCTTTGCTTTCAGCATTTAAAAAATGTCATGCGACTTCTTTCTGGCTTCATAGTTTTTCATGAGAAATTTATAGTGACTTTTAAAATGTCACACCGCTTTGTTCTGCCTTCATGGTTTCTTATGACAGATTTACAGTCAGCTGAAACATTGCTCCCTATAAGTCATGTGCTATTTTTTTCTTTGCTGTTTTTAATACTTTGTCTTTAGTTTTCAGCAGTTTGATTATTATGTATCTGGTCTTGGGGTTTTTGTGGGTGGGGGGGGGTTTTGTTTGTTTGTTTGCTTCTGTTTGGAGTTTTCTTAGCTTCTGGAATATGCAGGTTTATGTCTTTCACAAAACTTAAACTTTTCAGCCATTTATTTTCTAACATTTTTTGGAAAATGCACTTCGTTTTCTCTTTCTAAGACTCTACTGATGTTAATATTACAATGTTGTGATTGTCACACAGGTCCCTGAGGCTCTATTCATGGTTTGTTTTTCTTTCTTTTTTTTTTTTCAGTGTTCTTTTCTTTCAGTTGCTCAGGTTGGATAATTTCTATTGGTCTATCTTCAGGTTACTAACTCTTGCCTTTGCCATTTCTATTATTGAGCTCATCTAATGAGTTTTTATTTTTGTTATTCTACTTTTTGGCTCTCACATTTTTATTTTATTCTTTATAATTTCAATTTTTATGAGACTTTCTATGTTTCTACTCATTTCAAAATATTTACTCTTACTTCTTGGAGCATGTTTATAATAACTGTTGTAAAGTCTTTGTCAGATAATTTCAACATCTATATCATCTCAGCATTGGCATTTGTTAACTGCCTTTTCCAGGCAATTTGAGATTTTACTGGTTCTTCATTTGCTGAGTAATTTTTTATTTTATCATGGACACTTTGGATTATGTTTTAAGATGCTGGGTCTTATTCAAATCTATGAAGAATTTTGAAGTTTTTGTTTTACCGGATGAACAGCATGTTTTGACTGAGGCCACAAGTTTCAAACAGCCTTCTGTAGCTTCAATGTCTATTCCATTTTCAAAGCTTTGTAGTGGTATTCAGATCAGTCCCAGGTTTGCACCATCCAGTGGCCATTCTGAGACCTGGCCAATAATCTGTCCTATAGTTCAATTCTCAAAGTTTATAGGATGCTGGTTGAGGTCAACTATATATTTGTGCAGCTCATAAGACTAGGAGTTCAGAAATACTTTTATGAGTTTACTTTCCTGAGCTTTTCCCTCTCTGCTATCTCCATGATACATTATAGTTCTCTGAGATTCCTCTTTTTTAATCCTCTGGTAGAAAGCTGGACTTTATTTGCCCATTCTGCCATGTAATTCCTGCATATCCCATATCCAGAACCAAGCAGTGGGAGGACAGAGAGAGACAATAGCAGGGGCTCCCCCTCACCCTCTTGAAATTCTAGTTACATCCATCTGAGAGGAAGGTCCATTCCTTCAGAGTTTCAGATGCCTATAGGCCACTGGGACCTGGGGAGCAAAAGAATAGGAAAATAAAGAAATAAAAACACTGTCTCTATATGCTGAGACCCCTTTTCTTCTTGTGTTTGAACTAAAGGATTTTTCTGAAGCTCTTTCTGTCTATACCAATGGCCACCTCTGGGTTTCAGGATGCCTGAGCCCAGTCCAAACAATAACAATTACAACAAAACAAAGGTAAATTCATTGATGGTTTAGTAGTACTTAGAATTCTGGTCTTACCCAATCCATCTACTTTTTACTTTTCAGAGCCCTCAAATAACCGCTCCATGCATTCTGTTCAAGTGTTTAACTTCATTGAGTGAGTGGAATATGTTTTTCCATCTTACTGGAAATCAGAACTTTGAAAGCTTTAAAAATTCAAAACACTGTAATCCCAGCACTTTGGGAGGCCGAGACGGGTGGATCACTAGGTCAGGAGATCGAGACCATCCTGGCTAACACGGTGAAACCCCGTCTCTACTAAAAAATACAAAAAACTAGCCGGGGGATGTGGCGGGTGCCTGTAGTCCCAGCTACTCGGGAGGCTGAGGCAGGAGAATGGCGTGAACCCAGGAGGCGGAGCTTGCAGTGAGCTGAGATCCGGCCACTGCACTCCAGCCTGGGCGACAGAGCGAGACTCCGTCTCAAAAAAAAAAAATTCAAAACAAAACAGATATTTAGGTCTCAGCCCCAGAGATACTAATTCAATTTGTATGGGATGGTATTAGAACAAAAGTTTGGGCTTCTTGTTGCTGTTATTTTGTTTTTTAAGATCACCCTTGTGATTCAAATATAGACCAAAGTTTAGAATCTGTGTCGTACACAAAGATACCTTCAGACAGATATTTCGTTTTAAAATCTATTGCTACCCTTTATTGCTGTCTTGACAGATACTCTGCTAAATATTTTAAGGGCATTTAACTTAATAAATAATGGTTAAGAGTTTAAGCTCTGAGATGAGTTGTACCTAGTTTTGAATTCCTACTAGACCACCCATTGGTTGTGTGTTCTTCAATAAGTTGCTTAATCGCCAAGCCTCAGTTTTGTATCTGGGAAATGGAGTAATAATAAAACCTACATTAAAGGGTTGTTAGAAGTATTAAGTGAGATAATGAAAGCATACAGTATAGTGCCTAGAATATAGTAAATATTCGAAAAACATTATCAAGTATTACCACTGACATTGTATAGGTGAGAAATTTGAAGTCAGATAGGTTAAGTGAATTGCCCAAACCTACTTCTTAGAGCTTTTTAAGTTACATCAACCAGACCCTGAAATATATAATATTACCCTCCGTGATGGGACAGTTGGAAACATCTGAGATCTTTTAAGACTGAAATTGTTCAGATATAGTTTTGCCTTTATGAAAAAGAAGTCTGTACAATTCATCTTAAATGTTCATGAGTAACAATTAAAAAGGTAGTTTCTTCTAGGAAGCCTGAGTTATAATATGTGGGCAGAGGCACCAGTGGAGAGTATTTGTTCTAGAAACCTTCAGTGACTTACTTCCATATGTGCATATGCTTAAGCTTTTGCATGATAATAGAGAGTAAGAAAATCTTGTAATTTCCTGGCCACATAGAGTCCAGAAACAATGTTTGTTTTTGTTTTTGTTTTAAGTTCTTGGACAGGATACATACAGGCTTAAGATTGTGTTCTGAAGCATTCATTAAATGGTTGCTAGACATATAATCGATGTGTATGTATAGTATAAATTATGATACAATATTTGTAATTCATGCATAGGGTTTTATTATCTAGTGAATTTTAAATTAACAAGGAACTCCTCCCAGGTTTTCTAAATTAAAGGCTTTGCATGATATTTTAACTTATTTGCTTCCCAAAATGTACATTTAATTTTAATTTTCCTTTCTAGTTTTTTCTTTCTCATAATTCTTTAAAAAAGAAAAACATGTTTTTCTTCTAGGCAGAAGAGGTCCTGTACTCTCCTAGAAGAAGTTCTATCATTGTAATAGGATAATTTTTTTGAGAATGAGGAATGGTGTCTGACTTTTATATTTCATCTGCCAATTTATTAATAGGAATAGCTCTTTGGAGATCTTTATACCATCATGTAACATTATCCACGTCAGAAGCACAACATCTAGCATAAATTTAATGCACCTTTTAAAAGCACACTGTTGAAATATTCACAAGCTGTAAATGTGTTGTTGGTCTGTATGTGTAGGTGGATGGAGGCAAAGTGGTGGTAATAAAGTGGGAAGGCTCGGGAAGAACAGCTAACTGTATAGGGGTGAAATGACACTGTTGATACTCAGGTGGTAAATGTCAATATTTTTCCAAATTCAACTTTGACATTCAGAACAATTATAATGTCACATTTTCATGGGGCAGTAACGATTTCCTTACATTGTAATTTCTATTCTTTGACTTTCAAGCAGCATCTTTTGCCTGCTTTGTCAGACATCTCTTTTAACTCTCAATCTTGAGGACTAAGTTTTGGCAAACAAGGATCTCACATTATCAACTGTATTTTAGTGAAGTCATATATTACAAGGAATTGTTGGCAGCATGGCCTAATAAATACCTCCCTCTTGTGTAGAAACTAGCACAAGTACACATCACAATACTTGAATAGGGGATCTTCTATATGATACATGACATAGTTGTAATGAGTCAAAGGTTTTCTTGAAAAAGATCGAGTGCTTGTGAAGCAAGACAGAGAATCCTTCACTCTGAATTGCACCCAGCCACGTGTACAGTGCACATGAAGTATAAATGGCTTTTAAAGCATAGCACCTCTGCTAACAAAAGCTCTTTGAACTGAGGTTAGGATAGGATGTGTGGGTTTGTATAAGCATCAGAGTGTTTTAGAAAAAACACAAACATGACAAGTTGGGTGAGGATTTTCATTTTCTAGTAGTATAACATAATAGTCTAGAAGCAGTTGTGTCTGGAAAAGAAAAAACAGATGTCCACAGCTGATTCCAACCATACCCATCGTGGACTTCCCACTGTGTGTCATTTCTCCTGCCAGTTCTTCTCTTTTTGGAGGACAATATGGACGAGGTGGAAACAGTTGGATTTAACAAGATTCAATGTTGGGCCTGCCATTTACCGGCATTGATGGCATACATCTCTTCCCTGAGCCTCAGTTTCTTCATCTGTGAAACGGACTCACTAAGTCATTATGACTATTAAGAGAGGTGACATTTAAAAATAACTTTGAAAAGAATAAAGCTTTAAATATATGCTGATAATAACAATGGCAATAATAACAAACATCATAATGGTAAACATTTACTGAACACTTACAATGTATCAGAAACTGCACCGAACATTTTTCATGCATCATCTCACTTGGTCCTCACAGCAACCTAAAAAAAACAGGTACCAAGCATGATGTTTATCACCAAGTAAGAATTCAATAAATCTTTTTTTTAGAAGATCTCTATTTTTTAGAGGAGAAAACTGAGGTCCTCCAGGCTTGATGATTCATTCATTCTTTCTTTCCTTCATTCATTTACTGTCCAAATACTTGCATTTAATTTTCCAACTAAAGACTTCAAGCCCCTTGAAGGAAGAACACACCTCTCTCCAGTTCACCAGAACCCCTGGACTGAATGAATGAATTTAGATCAGTAGTTCTCAACAAGGGGTAATTTTGCCACCCAGGATACATTTGGCAATATCCAAAAGTATTTTTGGTTGGCCTCTACTGGGTTGAGGCCAGGGTGCTGCTCAGCATCCTACAATGCACAGGACATCTCCTCACACACACACACACACAAAATGTCAGTATGACAAAATGTCAGTAGTGTTGAGGTTGAGAAATCCTGATTGAGATAAATGAGAAAATTGGAAAATAAGTCAATGCACGTGCTGAACTGTCTTCCAGAACATAATGCGTCGTGCAAGCTCTCTCCAGTCATGAGAAGGTGTAAGCTCTCACCTGCCTCTGGTTTGGACCCTCAACATCATCCCTTCATAACCCTCATTCTTCTTTTTTTGTGCTTGAGGAGACTTCTCCCAGCAGAGATTAGATGATTGTGCTTAGCTAATTGCCATGATATGACAACTCGATAGAAAACCTGATAGAAATCCAGACCAGCTTTTCTCCAAAGAAAATTGTCTCCCCCTCCTACCTCTGCAAAAGATATTCTGCTAAAAACAATCTATTTGAATAGATCTGGTCAGTCAAAATGAGAAGAGGAGCTGATTCCAGCAAATTTCATATATGATTTGTTCCTGATTCTTTCAAACTTTCTATCTTCATATTTTCTTTTACTCATTTTCTGACCTATTAATTTATTTTATCTTTCTAAATTATTCATATTTTTGTAAGGTCTTCTTAATTATTTCTAGCATAAGGCAGAGAATAAACACATACATCAAATAGCAAAGAGAGGCATACCATTTAAAATTTCTCCAACATTTTTATTTTCTTCATTAGTGTTTCTTGAGCAGGGCGAGGATATTTATTTCCTGTTAAGAATCACTAACTTAGCATAGAAAAACTACAAGTAAATAAAAAAAAGCAAGCAATAACCAAGTTGTTTTTCTTTGGGAGGGGTGGTGTTGAGGGAGCAGTGGCAAGATGGGGAGGATAGGAAAAGAGATCAGGGTGGAAGATACATAAGATATTTGATTTACTTTAAAATTCTGAGTAAAAAATACACAACACTGATTAATGAATACAAAAATATAAACATGCTTCTGGTATATGCTATGCAAAGAAATGAGGCAGTGCAAAAGAAAAAGAGGTTGGGTGGGAGAAAGACAAAGAAGAGGGAAAATACAAAAAGGGGGAGGGAGATAGGTGAAAGGGGAGGTGAGAGAGTGAAGTGGGGTAGAGAGGGAAGCAGGGAGGGAGGAGGTGAGGTGATGGGAGAGGATACAAAGAGAAGAGAGGCCTGAGGATAGATAAAGGCCAACCTCTCCTGCCCACCCAGTTACCATTCCCTGCAATGCCCTCCCGCTTGTCTTGCCTCCACAAAGCTTCACTCCTTCTCATTTCTCCATTAGACAAAAATTCTGCAGAATGTCTGTCTGTACAGATGTTATGGTAGGACTTGAGAAACACAAAATGAGAATAATCATTTTTCAACTTCTCAATGTTTTATTAAGTTTTTATTGCCTTCAGGAAGGGCAAAGGCTTTATTCTTTAATTATTTGCTAAGCAGTTCCCTGTCTTCTCACCCTCTCTCCAAAACTGCCAGCAAATCTCCTTCCTTTCATAGAATGGACTAGGACAAAACAGGCCCTGTCCACCTATTACTTACTTTCTCTAAAATAAATTAAAAAAACACATACATACCAGAATTCATCTAAGGTGAAGTGAGAAACATTTGTTTAGGTATAAACAAAAAAAAATTTAATTCCATTTTCTTTACAATATTGTAATTGATATTCTGCAATTTTCAATTCCATGGGTAGAAAATGATTGGCAATTTTACACCCCCCATCTTCATGCACATGTACTAAATCCCATAATTAGTGTTGGCTGACCTGACCGACACTTGAAATAATAGATACATTTTTTCAGACATGAAGGATGGTGCTTGGAGGTTAGTTATCCTCTGTAAAAATTCCTGGCAAATTAATTTTCCTGCTGTTTCACTATTGAACATTAAATATTTGATCTCCCATAATTTCAACATTAAAGGCCTTTTCTAGTTTGTTGTGTTTACATTACCAAATCAAAATGTCTTTGACTAAGCAAAGACATACTCAGCTCTTTCAAGATTCTGATAAACACCTCTAAAAATAAAACATAAATTTATCCTTGTGCTGAGTATACAGTTGGCAAAACAATTTTGTTAAAAGATGTTACCGAAATCAGGTGTTTCTTCCAGGGAAAAGAATGGTACATATATCTTATAATCATGGTATGGGAAATCTTGAAGTACTTTGAAAGAATTACTCATTTTCTTGTAAAGGAAATTATTCTTCTTTCCCTAGTTCCTACTCCTTCCTGGTAACTTAAGATGAATAAACAATACCACCTAAAATTATGGAGAAATTTTACAAACCATAATTATTATATGATTTGCAACTGCAGTTACTACTCAGAAAGCCATTCCTATATGTGACTCTGTCTCTAAAAGTGTGTCACTGTGTCATAGACTTATAGATGGTCCAAGACTGTTGGAAAAAGGTTACCCAGCTCCTCAATACTGGATCCAGACTCTTTTAGCTGCTGCTTTATTTTCCCATTAGATTTTAATTATAAATCAATGTTTCAGAGAGGACTCTTCTTTCCCAAAGAATTGTCCACTTCTGATTGTTGGGATATTGAAATGTCATTACTAGTAATGTATTCACACATTCCACAAGTGTTTATTGAATACTTTTTGGACACATAAAAAAAGAAATCACAATCCTTTCCCTAAAATGTTAGAAGATTTGGTATTGGAAGAAAGACAATTAAAGACAATTATGGATTTTAAAAGTCCACTAGTGGGCTGTATGATTTCAACTATATGACAAAGCTATCATGACAGTATAAAAGATCAGTAGTTGCTAGGGGTCAGGAGAGAGGGAAGGATGAATGGGCAGAGCACAGAGATTTTCAGGGCAGGGAAAATGCTCTGTATGATATTATCATGGTAGATACATGTCATTATAAACTTATGCATCCAAACCCGTAGAATGTATGATAGCAAGAGTGAACCCTAATGTAAACTGCCAACGCTGCGTGAAAATGATGTGCCAATGTAGGTTCATGGATGGTAATATAGGTACCATTCTAGTAGGGATGTTAATTACAGGGCAGGCTGTGGGTGGACCATTTTCCCTTCCTTACTCCTGCCATCTTCCTTATTGTCTCAGCATGTACCGTCCTTCACATTCTTCAGAAGGCAATTCCAGTCTCATGTCATTCACTAAAAATTATCTAACTACTCTAGCTCCAACCCAATTGACTTTCTTAAAAACAAATTACTCCAGAGACATATTATTTAAGTAACTAACCTGAGTCCTTAGCCATTTTTAGGTACAGTGAATTGACTTAGTTAATCTTTATTTCACCCTTTCTGTAGCAGGATTTCTCAACCTCAGCACCATTGACATTTTGGGCCAGATAATCTTTTGTTGTGGGGGCTGTCTTGTGTGTTGTAGGATGTTTAGCAGCATTCCTGGCCTCCACTTGCCAGACGCCAGTAGCACAGACCCCGAGGTGTGTTAGCAAAATCACCCCCAGTTCAAAACCACTTCTAGGCTACTTCACTGAAACTTGGAGGCTAGAAAGCTGAGAACTATATGTCTCGGGTCCTGTTGCAGCCCTGATTCTGGCCAGGAACTAGGTTCTGAGAATTAGCTGAAGTTGTGCTGGATTTTTAAGGTTAAACTGAAGTGGAGATTATTTTCCTTTACCCTTGGCTGTTCTCAAGTGGCAAAAATGGTGTTGTAGAGATACAAAATATTTCTGCAGCAATATTCCACGTCCCTTCTCCTGAGCGCCGAGGGCGAGTTGTGTGTGTGTGAATGGGGAGTGAGGGGCTGGAACGGTGGTGAGGCACTAGTGGTCTCAGTGTTCCAGGGCCTATTCTATAATCTGATGAGTGCCCCCAAGGCAATTTCCATGGCCACACAGTGTTGGCAGCTCCCTGATGTCTGAATTGCAGCTGTCAGAATGAGCTCTTGAGCTTGACTAATCTGGTGGTGGCTTCAAACGTACTAGTTTCCCTGGCAGTCAGTTCTGTCATGCTCTAGGAGGTGGTCTCCAAGGGTCAGTGGAGAGCAGACTCTTCAGCCCTTCCACAATTTTTTCTGCACCTAGTTTACTAAAGCAATCTTTCCCCAAACTAAACAGTATGGTTTCTCTTTCCTGAACTAAACTCATATAATGCCTTGCTTGGATTGTTTCACTCTTAGTAATTTCCTTTCTTTCTGTGTGGTTGAATTCCAGACAGGAAGGAATCATATTTATTTATCTAATCTGCCCCCCATAATTTCTATCCAGTGCTATACTCACAGTGTGGACCAGGAAACCAGTTTGATTAGTGTGTATTTGGCACTGAGTAAAAACTTTCATGATGAATAAAAAACTTCAAAGTTAAGGGATAAAAAACAAAATAGAGACAATCCCCTTCTCTGATTCTCCCTCATCTTCAGTGTGTTGCCATTCCTGGGTCTGCACATCTGAGCTAGGAGTGGGAAATTGACTCTAGTGGAAACCTTGTGAGACTTCCTTATCAGTGAACTCAATCATACTCCCCATCCCAGGTAAATGGCTACGTAATGTATCCAGAACACCTTCTTGCTGGAATAATCTCAGTCGGGCGTTTGGCTCTAGATCCCTATTTGCTGATGACCCTCAGGTTTGCATGTTCATACCCAGCCCCCTCTCCTGAAATTCAAATTTGTATAGACAACTGCCTATGTGATATTTCCATTTGGATGTCTAATAATCATATTAAATGTATCATGTGCAAAACCAAACCCTTCTTTCCCTAGCCCAGTCTACTTCTTTCATTTTCTTTGCTTCTTAGTAAATGCCACCACCACCCACTCATGTATAAAATCTGCAAAATAACCATTAATTTCTTCCTTTCCTTCAACCTCCACTGTTAGACTATCAGCAATTCTGTGTTTTAACTTGAAAGTTGATGTAAAATCCATCCGCTTCACTCTATCTTCACCATGTCCAGCTTGGTTCAAGCCATTATCATCTCTCATTTCCTAGATGGTTTCACTGTTTCCAGTCTTTCTCCCACATTTTAAAACATAAATTGGATCATGTGTCTACTCTGCGTAGATCATGACCAATAGCTTCTCATCAGAATAAGATCTACACACCTTACCCCAGTGAACAATGCCCTACGTGATGTGGCCACTGCCTCGTTCTCCAAACTCATGCTATACCGTTCTCCTTTTGCTATGGTTGGAATATTTTGTCCCTTCCAAATTCATGTGTTGGAAGCTTAATTCCCAGTACAATGGGGTTAGGAGGTGGGACCTAATGGGAGATGTTGAGGTCATGAGGATTCGGCCCTCACAAATGGATTAATGCCATTATGAAAAAGAGCTTATGGGGTTTGCTCTCTTCTGCTCTTCAGACACATGAAGAACAGTGTTCCTCCTCCCTGAAGGATTCAGTGTTCAAAGAACCATCTTAGAAGCAGAGACATGCTCTCACCAGACACCAAACCTGCTGGTGCCTTCATCTTGGACTTTCCAGCCTCCAGAACTATAAGAAATAAATTTTAGTCCTTTATAAATTATCCAGTCTGTTGTATTCTGTTACAGCAGAATACTACAGGACAAAGACGCCCCTTTTTCATTACACTGTGTCCCTAGGCCTTCTTTCTGTCCTTGAATTGTCCAGGTTTGTTCTCACCCCAGGGTCCCTTCCACTTTCTATACCTATGCACTGGCTGGCTGTCTGCATGTCTACTTCTTGTCATCTTCCAGATCTTAGCTCACATGTCATTTTTCAGACAGGTTTTGCTTGATCATCCCATCTTAAGTAAGATTAACAGGGTGGCCCTCCAAGTCACCCTGTTCATTTCCTTTATTGCATCCAACACTATCTGAACTACCTCGTCTGCTTCCCTGCTCCTTTTTTGCCTGTGTCCATGTACCAGAATGTAACCTTCGTTAGGGCAGGACTGAAGATTTGCCTCCCTGCTACATCCCAGCACCTGAAACAATGCTTGGCACACAACAGGCTCTCAGGAGATATTTGTTGAATTCATGTATCGTTGAATATGTTCTCACCCTTTTCTTTTAGACTTCTTTTAAAGAGTGGGAGGATAAAGTGAAATAAGTAGCTCTAAGACCATTATTAACTTTGCTTTATAGGAAAGGAGAGAGCCTTGTTGAACTGAAAGTGACATTGTCATTGCTTAGGTATGAAATTGACACTATTTCTGAAAAAGTTCTTTCGTGTTCTTTATTTAAGACACAGTCAGGCCTGGAAAATAGGGGCTTCATTGTGTGTTTTGTGTAGAATGGATAACAAAATGAATAACAATAATATTAGTGATAACAGCTTGTATTTACATAAGTGTTTGCTGTGCATCGGGTACCATTCCAAGCACTTTAATCCTGATAGAAACCCTGTGCTCAGGTAGGGTTATTGGTCTCATTTTAACAGATGAGTAAACTGAGGCTCACAGAGTGTAATCCATGGCTAGTAAACATCAGAACTCTGATTCTCACTTTGGAAGTCTGGCTCCACAGATGCTGTGCTGCCTCTACTAATAAACACACCTTTTCGATCGTGGTGCAAGTGATGGGTGAAATTGATGGCAAATTCGACTTTCCTTTAAGGTTTGCCAGTAGGTCTGAATGCTCCCTAGAGACGATGTTGAAACATGTTAGCCAGCCCAGAAAGCCTGTGCTTAGGGCTTTGGAGTCCAGGGCTTCCAAGCAGAGCTCTATGCTACCTTCCTTCCCAGTCTCTGGACACCTATTTGAATCTCTCTGACTGACACATTTCCTCACTAAACCTTTACAATCACTCAGATCCAACTAATGTCGGCATTCCGGTCTGCCATGCCAACATGACACCATGCTAACATGACACCATGCTGGGTACTTGGACACGCGTGTTTGGTATTACCTTAGGTACCTACATTTTTTGCTCTCCTACCTTCCTGTGGCATCTGTCCCATTTTTGGAATTAGTGTGCTCCCTTCATTTTGCTACTTTGGATTCATCAAATCTCTGACATAACACCTGGCCACTACCTCTACTTTAAGGCTGGCTCATTTGAGAAGGCCTGTTTTAAAAGGTCAGTGTTGTTATTAGTGGAGAACAGTAATAGCAAAAGCAGAACAGAGTCGGAGCATCAGTGCTCTAGTGGGAAACTCCCTGGGGATGGGAGCAGACGAAAGTGCATGGAACCCTTTCTTGGCACATTGCTGGACCACGGACCTGATGCAATAATCTGTAAAAGCACACCCGTAATACACGCAGTAGTCATAGATTTCTTCTACCTCCTGCTGGAATATTGAGTTGGGAAAATCTTCCGAGCCTGAGCTGGGATGTTGCTAGCGAGGCAGAGATTTCAGGTGAGAAGTAAATGTGCAGAGCGGATGCAGTGACCTTTCTTATTTGCAGTGTTTTCATTCTGCAGCTTGCACGGCAGGGACCCTGACATCAGAGGCTCTGATGGCCCGAGGCTGTGTTGGAGAGGAAATAAATTAGCCTGCCCTACTTCCAGAGGCTCCAGTAATCTACGTGCAGCACGGAACCTGGGCAGGGCAAGATGTGTGTGGATGAGCGACCTCTCGTGGCTGGTAGTGGGAGCTGCATCGCCTGTTCCTGCCGCCTGGAGGAAAGTACAGGGGACCCTAAGTCACACCATGGTCTGTATACCCCGGTCCCGGGTGTTAGGGAGGATTCAAAGGAATTATACACAGGCAAATCTAAGGAGATTATCCTCTGACCTAGGGAAATCAAAGGAACATAAGGTTTCTCTATTGACTTGAGGTCATTAGAGTTTCCTAGAAGGGAGAGACCCGCATGGATCAGAGTAATCCAGGAAGCTGAGCCTAGAAGGATGATTGGACTTCAGATAAAAAGAGGGAGGGCATTCCGGGATAGGAGAAGAGCACAGACAAATCAGGCAGGAAGAAAAACCTTGATGACATAGAACAAAGATTTTGAATGAAAAAAAATGTTGAATAGTTTGGGGTTTATAGATACAACTGAAAACCAAGCGATGTAGTGGGGAAACCAGGAATAGAAGGTCCTGCCCTCATAAGCCTTCGTAAAAGACCTCCTCAGGTCTCCGCTGCAGAAAAATAGCCTCACCACGCAGTCTGGGCTGCTCTTTCTGCCCCAGCGTTTGGTGCGTTGTGGACCTATCATGACAAAATCAGGGGTTGCAAACTCAAATGCCACCAGGGCCTAACAGTTAACGTGAATGCATGAAACAGACTGGGTGGAGGATTCTGGCATTTCTGAGATGTCGACTTGAATTTTAAAATTTTCGGTGACATTTAGACAGCCTAGAGTCATGACTAGGCTTGGAAGTAGTGGAGGCTGTAACAAAAATAGGAGGGTTTGGGCCTCTTTACAATAGGCAGCAATGACTCAGCTCTGGCCGGTGCTACCATCAGGGATATTGCCAAGTATTCCAGGTATTCAGTAGAAGCATATACATTATGTAAAATTTTATGGAAAATCTCCCCATGTTTAAATGTTGGATTGACTTTTTTTTTTTTCTGAGACGGAGTTTCACTCCTGTTGCCCAGGCTGGAGTGCAACGGCGCGATCTCAGCTCACTGCAACCTCTGCCTCCCGGTTCAAGCAATTCTCCTGCCTCAGCCTCCCAACTAGCTTGGATTACAGGTGCCCACCACCACATCCAGCTAATTTTTGTATATTTAGTAGAGATGGGGTTTCACCAAGTTGGCCAGGCTGGTCTTGAACTCCTGACCTCAGGTGATCCACCCACCTCAGCCTCCCAAAGTGCTGGAATTACAGGCACAAGTCACCGTGCCCAGCCTGGATCAACTTTTGAAAACATCGTACGGATCAGAAAAACCATTTGGCCTGCAAATTGGCACTTTATTTATGGAAATTTGGATTAATCAGGTTTATTCTGGAAAAGAACATTTTAAAACACTGAATTAAGTAGATTCTAGTGTTTTGGGGAGAGCTATGGACACTGGTGGCTGCTCTCATTTCTTTTTGGTGAGAGCCGAAAGTGGTTTTTCTCTGATGGGTTCCTTGAAAAGGGCTCGGGCCGAGGTCAGGAGCCTTTTGTTTCTGTTGTCTCTCTGCCTCTTGTTAGCAAGTTGGGGTAACTTTTCTGAGTTTCTGTTTACTCATCAGTGAAACTGGCAATCTAATTCCAGGTCCTTTTAGCTCAAACATTCTATGACTCCTAAGGCACCATCTAGATCTAAAATGCCACGATTCTTATTCCAAGCTGGAAGCACATGTGCTTTCCAGCTGACCTCACCTTACCTTATGCTCAGAGAGAGTTGTATTTTGTGTGCTAGCCTCCCGTTATCCCTCAAGAAAGGCAGTGTAATGTAGCAAAGTCACTGTCAACCTTGGCCACACATTGGAATAAACTGGAGAGTTTTGCAACAAACCCAGTGTCAGACCCCATTTTGAACCACCCAGACAAAGGGAAGTGGCCTCTGGGGATGGGACCTGGCCATGGAGCTGTTTTCATGACTCCCTTAGTGAGTGTCATGTGTAGCCAGGATTGTGAATCAATGGTGTGGGCAGAGGTAGGCGTTTGACCCAGTCTCTGGAATCTGAAAAAGCTGAGCAGCAGCAATTCACATTGGATTCTGAGGCAGAAAGAAAAATGTGGCCTCCTATATACACTTACCAAAACATCCACCCCTATTTTGAACAAAATGGAAAAAGTTAATAAAATCCCTACAACCAGAAATCAAGGACTATTCTATAAAACCTGTGTTGCCCAATCTATTCATGCACTATTGTCAACACTCATCAACCTGGCTGGGGACTCCATAGCCATGTGATGCCATGAAGCCGTGGACTCATCGGACAGGCTGATTCCCATTGCACAATAATATAGCGTCATAAGTCAAGCCAAGAACAGTAGCCTGTCATCTTTATTTAAAATGATTAAAGTTTGTTCATTACGGATATTCTTGCATTCATCTTACTTTTTTCAAACACTGAATTCAGATATTATTTATCTTGATTACTAAATGTTTTGCTGCCCCCTTCAATTTTATACCCACATTGAGTACCTCACTCATCCCACCCTAATCCTGGGTTCAAATGTTGTCTCCGCAAGCCTCCACTTACTCTTGCATAAGAGGCAATCTTAACCTCTTTTATAGAGTTGTGAAGATTAAATGAGGTAATGTAGTAAAGTGCTTAGTACCAACTGGGAGCTCTCAAATACACTAATATGTGTTGGCTAATGTTACATACAAAGATTATGTAATACTATGGTTATCATGGGTCTGATTTGTCTGTTTATTCCAAGACAGCTGGCTCACGTGGGGTTTCCCAGTTCTCTGTGGTTATAGAATTGGGGGTGTCTCAACATCATAAACTGTCTCCAGCCAGTGGCATCTAGATTAGTGGCATTCAAGCTCTTCCACACAAACCCCCAAATCCAAAAACAACCAGTTATTATTTATAGCCAAACCATGACTATATAAATTGAGTAAAAGGCATAATTATTTTAATCTATTCTATATATTTGGCTCTACGCAAATTTAATTTTAATTTAAAGAAAGAGTCAATTTGAAGAAAGAGTTACATATACTTAAAATCTTTGGACTACTCTTCTGGATTGTGTTTTCGAAGTTTCATGTCCCGAAGATTCAGCTGGGGGTCTCCTTATGTGTAGATTCTGATTCAGCAGGTGGGTGGTGAGGCCTGAGCCTCTGCATTTGGAGCAAGCGCTCAAGTAGGACTGGTTACATAATTTGTGGAGCCCAGTGCAAAATACAGGACTCCTTGTTCAAAAATCATGAACAATTCCAAGATGGCGATGACAAAGCACTAAAGCAAGTGCTTAGTAATTTAGTGGTTTCTCAAATCAACAGGAAAAATACAGAAACTCCAATAGAAATTGGGCAAAAAATATAAACTATCATTTTATGAAAATGCAGAACTGGGCAAAGTGACTCACACCTGTAATCCCAGCCCTTTAGGAGGCCAAGGCAGGCAGATCGCTTGAGCCCAAGAGTTCAAGACCAGCCTGGGCAACAGTCTCAAACAGTTCCTGAGCGAAAAGCCCTACAACTCTGCCCAGGTCACATGCCAGGAAGCCAGTGTTGCTCTCAGGCAGTGCCGATGTTGCTGGGCCATGGCCATACTTTGAGTAGCGAGAGTCAAGACACCATTGTACAAGAGAACTTCTTGTGATCTCAGAAATATGCTCTATCTGTGCTGTTCAGTACAGTAGCCACTTAACCACATGGGGCTGTTGAGCACTTGAAATGAAGCTGGTGTGACTGCAACCAATGTTTCATTGAATTTTAATTAAATTTAAATGGCCCCATGTATCTGGTGGCTGCTGTAGCAGATAGCACAATTTGTATGTCAACTTTGTCCAGCAGGACAGCTTCTTACTTTAGCAAATTGTCAGTTTCCAAATTGACTATCGAGCATTACAGTCAAGGGGGGTCAGACTAGATCTTTTTCTTTACGCTTTAACACATCTATTTAAACTTAAAAAAAAACTGACAGGTAATAAATGCTACTCCGAATAGTCTCATGGAAAAGACATGGCCCAAGCTGGGAGATAATAATTTTTCACATTTACTAAATATATATATGTGTGTGTGTATATATATATATATGGATATATATTTCTAATTTACTGTATAAAATATTGGCAATTCATATGTTAAAAGTTTCTTGACTCCTCTCATAAGAAATGACTGACAGCCTTTAAGTGCTGTCTGTGTCTCTTAAACCCAAAGTGACTGACATTCTTCAAGCAGACACACTTTCCTGCAGCCTTGGATGCGACTTGCTCTCCCTAATATGAAGGTGGTTTTCAGGCATCCTTGCTGCTGCTTAGGCTTTTAACCCTCTATGGTCAGATGCCTTGCATCTGGTGGTTAGAATGAGCCTGTACAGGGAGGCGAGACCTGCCTGAGTGCCAACAGGCCTGCTATGATGAAACAAAGAGGCACTTCAACTCTGAAGGATATTTTTTTTTTCTTTAATTTGGGCCGAGTGAAATCCCCAAATTGCTGATCTCCAGAAGGGTTTTCTGATTTCCAAACTCTGTTCAAGACTTTAAACTTTCTTTTTGAAACAGGATTAGTGTGGGGCTCAGTGAGAGAGATAAAGGGAAGAGGGAGGGAGAAAGGGGGAGAAGAAAAAGAGAGAGAGAGAGAAGAAAGGAGAGAGAGAAAGAGAAAGAAAGAAAGAAAGAAAGAAAGAAAGAAAGAAAGAAAGAAAGAAAGAAAGAAAGAAAGAAAGAAAGAAAGAAAGAAAGAAAAGAAAAGAAAAGAAAGAGAAAGAAAGAAAGAAAAGAAAAGAAAGAAGGGAGGGAGGGAGGGGAGATGGAAGAGAGGGAAGAAGCGAGAGTAGGAGGAGCAGGAAGAGAGAAAGAGGGAGGAGAGACAGAAAGGGAGAGAAAGAGAGAGAAGAGAGAGAGACATCTGACTTCTTGAGTCAAAGAAGATGCTATCAGAAGGCTGGGCAACCAGCAAGGAGGGAAAGAATGTGAGAAGGAGCTCATTTAAGAATAACAGTATAAAACCAAAGTTCTATCCATCAAGAATGTGTAAGTACCAAGGAAAACAGCACTTGGTTTCTGTGACAGTTTTTTCTCTGGATCTGTGGTTGGTTCACGGCTCTTGACATCAAAGCACAAAACACAGGAAGGATTAAACATTCTCCAAGTGCTCACTGCTTAGCAACCCCGAGATATGCTGCTTAGACATCTAACACCTGGACACAGACCCAGGAATCTATGAGAAGCTAGGAGTGATAGAAGGACAGAGGGGGAAAGGAGGTGTTATTCAAAGGTGTTAGGTCAACTGGCTAAACATTTGGAGAAAATAAATATTGCTAAATACTTACACTCTACAACAAAATAAATCCCAGATGAATAAAATAGGTATGTGTTAGAAATAAACAAAAACCAAAACTATAAAAGTGTTGGTAAAAAAGTGGAGTTTCTGGGACAGGAGCATTGTAGGTACTTAATTTCACGAAGCACTGCCAGATTGCTCTCCCTAATGGCTGCCACCCTTCCATTGCCAGCGCGAGAAGGGTTCTATGCTTCCAAATCCACACCAACACCTGAGATCGTCTAGTTTCTGGTTTCAGCATTCTAATAAGCTCATTAGTGTTTTAAAATGCATTTCTCTGATTACAAGTGAATTTGAATATCTCTTTATATACTTGTTAATTTTGGGAGGTTTCTATTTCCTTTTATCTTATTTTATTTTATTTTATTTTATTTTAAGATAGAGTCTCACACTGTCACTCAGGCTGGAGTGCAGTGGCATGATCTCGGTTGACTGCAACCTCTGCCTCCTGGGCTCAAGCCATCCTCCCACCTCAGCCTCCCAAGTAGCTGGGACTACAGGTGCAAGCCATCACACTGGGCTAATTTTTGTATTTCTTGTAGAGACAGAGTTTCACCATGTTTCCCAGGCTGGTCTCGAAACTCTTGGGCTCAAATGATCTGCCTGCGTCGGCCTCCGAAAGTGTTGGGATTACAGACATAAGTCACTTCACCTAGCCCTGCATTTTTGTAAAATGCCAGTTTATATTTTTTTTGCCAAATTTCTTTTGGAGTTTCTGTATTTTTCCGGTTGATTTGAGAAAGTTCCTTATATGTTCTAGATATCAGTTTCTTGTTAGTTTAGGGTCTGCAAAGATCATTTTACTATTTGTCATCCACTAACTTTGTCTATGTTCATCTTTGTCAAAGTCCTTCATGTTGGTGCACTGAGTTTCCTCTCACACAAGTCCCTAAGTGAATGCAGTGTTTGTTGTTCAAGGTGGTGGAAGCTGGAGGTGAGCAGCACGTCCATTCCAGGGAGGGCCATTGGGTGAAATGTGGGGCATGCGTACTACGGAGGGCCGAGCAGAAGTCAGTAGCAACGGACCCAAGGCACACCAACATCAAGGAGGGACCTTAAAAATGTAGTCCGGAGCAAAACAAGTAAGAAATAGAATGAGATATATAACGCAGTATCACTCATGCCGCTTAAAATGTGTGAGCATTATACAATACATATTTAGGTAAAACAAATGCATACAAAAACGATGCCTATTTAACACATTCGACTGGTTGTATGGCGGGACTGGAATAGGAAACACGGATGAAAGGGATTTTAAAAAGTAGAGAGGAACCTAGGAAGATTAACCACCAATAATGTCTTAGGAAATGAGGAATATAATTGGCTGCACCAACCGCACCTGAGGGCCTCACACTTCGACTACAGAAGAAAATATGGGTAAATATTTATATTGTGTTGGTGGAAGAAAAGACTTTCTAAGAGCAACACTTATGACAAAAACTATAAAGGAATAGGGTGATACAGCTGTCCTATTGTGATATAGTAAGAAATATATAGGCTGGGCGCAGTGGCTCACACCTGTAATCCCAGCACTTTGGGAGGCCGAGGTGGGTGGATCACCTGAGGTCAGGAATTTGAGACCAGCCTGGCCAACAGGGTGAAACCCTGTCTCTACTAAAAATACAAAAATTAGCCATGCGTGGTGGTGGGCACCTGTAATCCCAGCTACTCAAGAGGCTGAGGCAGGAGAATCCCTTAAACCTGGGAGGCAGAGGTTGCAGTGAGCCGAGGTCACACCACTGCCCTCTAGCCTGGGCAACAGAGAGAGACTGTCAAAAAAAAAAAAAAAAAGAAAGAAAGAAAAAAAGAAATAAATGTATATTAAAATAAAAAATATATTCTAAAAGTTTATAAAACTAAATAAGTATAATAGAAATTTAAATAATTGAATTTTTCAGGGGTGTGTTTTGCAAGATTTTAGCAAATAGACTTCTGAAGTTAGTAAAGCTCATAGCTGTGCTGAGCTTCTTGAAACACTTTGCAAATAAGGTTGCCTCTGACTTCAGTTTCACTATAGCTACTCGGTACATGTGTAGGTGGTAGCCTCCTCATCTTCTCTCCTAACCTGCCCTTTTAACTGGTGATCTATATGTGAGGACAGCTGCTAATGTGAACTCATTTCCTGCTCCCCAAAGCCATGTGATTTCCATGAAGCTGCAAGCTAGAGGTAGTTGCATCAAAGCAAAGATATAGGGAGAGGGTTAAAAAAAAGTGGGGGCACTGGGGTCACTCGGCCTGGACAAGAAGAAACTCAGCACAAGACAACTGTGTTCAAATACCTGAGGGGCTCAAGAAGCAGAGATGCCATGAGGAAATGCTTTCTACTCATGAAAGCTCTCCATCAAAGAACTGGGCTCCCTTGAGAAGCAATGAGTTCCCCGTCCCTGGAAATGTTTCCCCTGTAGAGGAGATCCTCTGCTGGGTTGAACCAGATCATTGCCAAGGTCTCATGATGCACTTGCATTTGGGGGATTGACTAAGCACACAGCTGCATTATCAAGTTGCTTCCTCAAAGGATGAGAAGAAGACCACAAGGGGAATCCGTATCTGAGGAGGAGGCTTTGCTGCACGTGCCTGGTAGATGGTGGAGAGCAAGATTGCAATGTGAGCTTAATTTCCTTAATGTCCTCCTTCTCAGGTTCATCACCAGCTTCACCCAGACTGCTCTACCCACTGTCTTCCAGTTCCAAAGCAGGCTGACCTCTCCATCTTCTAAACTGCCTTCCTCTCTACCTTCCCCACCCTAACCATTTTCCCACACCTCTCTTCCTCCACGGTGTCGTCTCTTATAACTTCATCCTACCATCCTCTCCTGTGGCGCTTAGCGGGTGTCTATTTCAACATCACTGATAGAGCTCACCTTGGTCTACACACTTGCCCGTTTACCACAGAGCAGCAAAACATAAAAGTTAAGACACTGGCCTTTGGAGTCAGACCAAAGTTAGAATGCAGGTCCTACCAATAACTACTTATTAGAATTTCCTCAGCACCCCTCAACGTTGGTTTCCTCATTTGTCAACTGAGTAAGATGATGCAATTTCCTGCCTATTTCACCAGGCACTAAGTGCATCATATGGATAATCTCTCCTAATCCCTTCACAACCTAAGAGGTAGGTACTCTTTACTATCTTCATTTGATGGACTCAGAGAATTGTTGTCAGGCAGGTACAATGCCTTACCTAATGCCAGGTGCACTCTTGGCACCATACAAATGCCACCTGTTTTTGTTATAAGGCAGGCTGTGGGAGCATGCGCTATTCTAGCAATGACAGCCCTAATTCCACTCCCTTCTCCTCACTGACCATGACAGCCTATGGGGATGTGATACCAAAGTTGAGAATACTCAGTCTGCACACTAATTTGGCATTTATTACATTCAATCCTGGACTTACTACATCACTCACGTGTCCAGATGTCTTATCTCTTGAGGACAAGAACCTTCAGTGACACATCTGGATGCTTCCCCCAGAGAACCATGAGCATCCCGAGCTCACACAGTCGTGGTGAATGGGGGAGGTGAATCCCAGCTGGGTGGTGCCTCCAAGTCAGGCTCAGGAAGGGAACTTTCCCAGGTGCCAGACAGATGCTTTGGGGAGAAATGACAAGCTGTGGGTGGAGCCTCAGATAACGGAGAGCTCTGGGTCTTCACAGCCTCCAGGCTTACCTTGGCAACAGCTCTTTTCCCTGTTCTCTTTTGAAAGGGAATTATGTGACTGCTGGCACTAGGCAATTATCATTCATGAACATTTTTTTTCTCGTGTCATGTCAGGAAAAGACACACACAAACCTTGCCTGTGAACAGTAGATTCAGGAATTATAGGCATGAGCCAATCTAGTTTTAAAAATGATGTTGCCATCTAAATTCTATTAACTCTACAATGCAATCTCCCTTAGACCAAAATACTGCAATTTCCTTCTCTTTTTACTTTCTTTTTCTCCAATTTAATTTGATTTTTGCTCTCTTTAGAGGATACACAGTAATCAGGTTAAGCCATCATCTTTTCAGTATTGCCCTTGGAGTTCCTTCTCTTTCTATTTCAGTCCATTCTCTACTTCTTCCTTAATCCACTTTCTGCCCAGTGAATATCCCAAGAAGAACTGGACAGAGATAAATCATTTTGCCTTGGAAACTTATCAGGATGAAAAAAAAAAAACAATAAACAAGCTGCTGCCCTTCGAAAGTCAGAAAATCACGTTAGCCTAAGGAACCAAGTCTGTTGATTTCCCTTTATCTAAGGGATAGATTTCATTATGAAAGCTGGGCCTGACTGATGGCCAAAGAAGTCCTTAACGCTAAGGAAGTGCCAGAAATAATACATGAATGTGTTTGCTATTGAAATGGTCCAATCTGGATTTCAGATGGGATTCTATTTTTCTTTTTTGGAGGGCGGCAAATCATAGAGGTTTTAAATAATAAATCTGCAACTTCAGCTCTTTTTGAGGGCATACAAACATAGCTGGCCAACTCCTGAAAGCCCAGAGAGTAACTGATTTAACAAGACTGAAGCAATATTGCTTTTTAGGCAGTTTAAGTAGAAACAATTTCTTCTTAACACCTTTCCAATGTTTGGTATAATAACATTAATCAAATTAGATGAAAATATACACATCTTTTAAAATATCCAGTCTTTGTTCTTTCTCTTTCTGTATCTGAGAAAATGAAGAATAGAATGAAGAAACTAGAATGGAGTAAGTGATGGAGACTAAGTGGTTTGGTTTCTTTCTTGTGCATTTTGTTTACATGTTGACTTGGAAGAAAGGGCTCTCTGCCTACAAGATCTAGTTAAATGCCTTTTTGTTCTTTGGGGAAGGGAAATGAAGAATAACAATATGGTAACATTTTCATCCTGGCAAGGCTGGAATGGTTACCCCATCCATGGTTAGTGCGGTGAAGGAGAACATCCCGGTCTGGAATCATTCAAAGAAGCATCCCTGGCAATCGGAAAGCTTCAGGGAAACTCCGTAACAAAAACTCAGGCACCTTGACTTGTTCACGAGTTCCCATATCCCGGTCAGCCTTGCTACCCCCTCAGTCCAGCTTCATACACTGGTGTCCCAGCCCACTGGGATTCTGCCACCCTGTAGCAAGATGGCTTTGAACTGGGATGACCTTCAAAAATATCTTCCTGGTTACATGCCCACCAGGTTTCAGACATCCTTGGTTACAGCCCCGCCAATGTGGCTTGGAAAATTCTCCATCCAGGAAGACTGGACACAAATCAACACGCAATTCCTGCAATCCAAAGGGAGAATCTATGTTCCTCCAAAGAACACTATGAGCCATTAAATCTGCAGGGGCAAGAAGGAATATATAAAGGCTTTTTGGCACAATTCTTGCTCTTTTTGTCAAACTTATCACTGACGGTATGGTAATATAAATCAACAGAAACCAACATGAATCTATCTCATCTATCTATCTATCTTCTAATCTGTTTACTGTAATGTAAATGTAGATGCAATTAATATTTTTGCTAATATTTGTACCATAGTTACATGATTTAGTTTGACACAATAATGTCGTGACATTTAATCTCCCTTTTTTAAATGGGCAAAATTAAAAGCAATTTATCCTTAGGCGATGCAGCAGGCAACAGTGTATTATCAAATATTGTCAGTGACGCTATGTGGGCTGTGGAGAAGGCTCCTGAGTATGAAAATTGAGTGGAAGAGTAGGCTTGTACACTTTGTGAAGCACACATGAACACAATTAGAATTTGCCTCAAACTTTGCAGTCAATTTACCTTTGAATTGATGTCAAACAGGGAAAATTTCAGCCTGAGGACACTTTCTAAAGGAACTGATCAGTATAGGAGAACAGAGGAAACGGAGCGAACTGGAATGGGCGTGTTAATGGGAACTCTGTCTCAGTCATGCCTGTAGTGTTAATGTGAATACGACAGTGGAATGAGTATCATTGAAGCAGATAATTCCTCTTGTTCCTATTACCCCACCATTCAACCTGCCAACCTGTCATTATTTTAAAGTAGAATTTTTTTCCTCCTTTCTGTTTTTAGCATTTATATCTGAGCACTGAGGTGCTACAATAATGTACCTGTAAAATGTACAGGGAGGGAGCCATATCAGGCCAAAGTTCACAGCCACAAAGAACACTTGAGGGTCTTCAGTATAACTAGAGGCACTGCAAAAATACACCCCAGAACAACGTGGTCACGGTGGATGATCTTTATTTATCAAGTGCCTAGCTTATCATGATTGACTGTCTTTATTTAATAAGTATCCATCTACTCACCCACTCAAATGAAAATGATTCTGTCACCAGAGTTATCTGAAACCAATGTAAGTCATTCAAAGGGTCCTTAATGAATCTTCTCTCCATTATCCATCTCCACAATGTCCAGGAAGGGCCTAGGTCAGGATACCATCTGCTATTTCATTAAATGGGTGAAAGGAAGGGTCTGGGGTTAAATGACATGATATGGTGCTTCAGTAGCCACGCCGTGGGGCCAGTACTGAGCCTTTGTCTCTTTAGATCCTGAAGTAGTTGGAAGCAGAATGTACAGGCACACACTGAGGTCATCTCATCCCTGCTTCCTTTTTTAAGGGGAGAGGTCATGTAGAGTGCGAAGATCCAGTTTGGAAAAGAAAGCAAAAGTCAAAATGATAGGGCTGTGGGGTTCTACCTGGGGTTCTCATCAACTTTATGTCCTTTCTATGGGGCTGTTTCTGGGGTGTGGGTAGATGGCTTTCATCCTGGCTTTCAATTGATTCTAGTCCCTTCCAATCCAATTTAATCTCTCAACACACATACCCCTACCTGCCTTTGATGCCAGATGGGGAAGAAAGGGCAAAGTAATGGAGAAGAGAGTTGAAGCCATGAGTTAGGCAAAGGAAGTAGATGGGGCAGGAGATCTGGAAAAGCGACTGGGAAATGGTGGTGGTAGGTGAAGCACGGATGTGCAATGCACAAAGTCTCATCAGAGCTGTCTTATTTTCCCAGTGTGTGGTCTCACACCACCCCAAGTTTTGTTTTTCTATCTCAGTGGAATTTTGCGCATATGTACTGGGGCCAGGAGGAGCGGAAGCTGGGTTTGGAGTGGTGGGAGGGGAAATATGATGAGAGGAAAGGCTTAAGAAGAAAAGAACTGCTAATAATACCCTTGATTCTCCTCTCTCTTGGTTTCGCCTCCATGTTTATCTGGAATGATGTGTGATTACAAGAGCAAGTACTGCAGATTCAGCAGCCGAGGCATGGAAATTGAAATTACTCACCTTTGAAGAAGGACATATTTGTGATCGGATAAATGGAATGACTGTGTTCATTCATCAGAGGCTGCTATGCATTGAATTTCCAACTGGTTAACTTCTAAATAACAGGACTTGCTATAATGAAGGCTGAGGGTACTTGAGTTTGGTTCTTATATCATAAAAAAGCATCAGGATTTTTACTTATATTAAACTTGGTGGGAAGCTCTTGATATAAAGAAATAGCAAATTGTGACCTGTAGTTCTTCATCTGTGTGGGAAAATATCTGAGAAATCTATGGCAGGATACGAAAAAGACTATGGTGCAAAGAGAAAGAAAAGTCACAGAGATCAAATTTGGCAACATCTATCGAAGCACTGCCGAAGGGAGAAGATACTCTCTGTGTGATAGAAAGTATGTCCCCATCTAAGAGGTGGAATGTATAAAACTATCAGACTATGCCATTAAAAATTCCAATCCAATTCTCATGCCATGATTACCAATTCCCCTGCAATGATCGGGCTTCCCAGAGAGCTGGCTTAAAAGGGGGAGAAGAGACTGCTCAGGCCAGTGCAAATGTCTGGGCTAGCCAAAGTGTCATTTCTTATTGTCAGTTCATACACTTGTACTTTATATATTTGTTTTAATATTCTAACTGCAATTCTCTTGTATTTAACTGAGTCAAAAAATGACATCCAAACAAAGCTCTCCTTCTTCAGAGCCGTGAGTAGTCGTCATGATCAAGATCAGCAGTTGTTTCCAAATGTGTAACTCCCTTAATTAATGGAAGCTGATGTCTATAAAAATATCAAATTGTATAAGATGAATCAATTTTGAAGGGATCTTAAGTGAGTCATCTTGCTGGGCTGACTCAGTTGGTTATGTATTGACTTTGAATTTAAATACCACATACTTTACTTCCCATTGCTAAGTTCATCTTGCTCTTTACCCTGCATTTATGCCAATGGCAGAAAACACATCACTTGTCATCCCTTCTAGCTGAAAGACATCTCTAGGATAGTTGCCCAGACTTTCAAGGTGTCTCCCCATTTCATTGGTAAAGACATTCTCTGAGTCTTCCCAGCATCTGGGAGGAATAGCTTGACCCACCCATTCTTTTAGGTGCCATGCTGTCACCAGTGCTAATAACTCTGGCTCTGGCAAATGTCTCTGGAATTGAGTTCCCACTCTCTATGACCTCCTTGTCCCATCCCCAGGCTTCCAAATCTCTGAGCTTATCTAGAACTCCCAAGCAGCCTCTAAGGCTTAGCTCTCAGCCCCTGAGCTGTTGGCCTTTTACCCTCCCTAGCATGTTGGTTGCAGAGCCATGCCACTCAATTCAGCTCTTCTTCAGATACATGGTCAGAATAATCTTTTTAAAACTCAGATTTTTTTTTCATCACCCCTTCTCCCAAAGGATTCAATGACTCACCATTGCTTTTAAGATGAAGCTTATTACTGAAGCCAATGTGCCAGGTTGCCCTTGCCCTGTTCTCACTCTCATCTAGCTCCACATTTTCTCCAACCCCTGCCACATCCTCATCAGCCCTCCTCCATCTGCATTACTCACCAGGCTCCTGCTTGCCACAGGGACTTTGCACATGCTGCTCCCTCCACCTTAAATGATCTTTCTTTCCTCCTCCCTAGTTAACTCCTATTCGCCCTTCAAATCTCACTTCGACCTTGATGTAGGCAATAGATGGATGAGCTGTTAAGGTATATGGACGCCCCCCTTTCTATGCCAAGGCTTTGAAACTGTAGTTTGCAGCTGGCTTCTTGTTCCCTAGTGAAGCAGGGGTGGTGGATCAAAAGTCTGCCCTTTACTTTCTCCTTGCCTTAGACCCTAGGACTCTGTCAACCACAGCATGAAAACCACTGCTCTAGGTGATAAAGAATCATTTAAAGCAGAGGAGGGCAAGATGACACCTATGCTTTGGGCAGCTGGCTACTGAAGCACTCTATCTTTGCTGGAGGGAGATCATGCATCTCTCGGGTACCACTTCAGATCTTTTCAGTCTCCAGTCTCTTGCTGCAGCTGCTGCCATTGCAGATAGCTCTACATGGGCTCCAGCAGACTCAATAAAGGTGCTTCCTGATGGTTGCCTGCTTCTCCCCAGGGCCAAGTGCCTTTCACTTCCCACCATGGGGTTTCCCTGTTGATATCAAGGCGTGGGACAACACAGGATCCTTCCCAGCACTCACAAATGCTCAATCTGTACATTCAGAAACTTATTACATCACAGGGTTAAGTTTCCCCTCCCCCTCCCCCATCCCCCGCCCACAGAAGGATGGTCCTGGGAAGGAATTTCTGTGGCTTTTCAGAAGATTGTTTTCCAGGCTCAAGCAATCAGTCACACTTAGCAATAGCCAATGCAGTAACACACCCTTGTATTGATTCTTCCGCCCTCCGAGTCTCTCTCCCCTTGTCTGTCCCTACATCTCTCTTTGTGTGTGCTCCCTAATAATGTAGCAGCGTCTGCCTCTGGCTAAGACAGAGAGACAGGAAACCAAGGCACAGGGATTTCCAGCAGGTCCTGGTCAGCAGAAGCCCATTCCTAAGTTTGGATGACTGGTAGCTTTGCCAATAATTCATGAGAGAGATGATCTTGGCCTGGTCTCAAAGAGTAACTATGAGAATAAAAAGAAGAGGTAGAACAGAGAGAGATTTGGGTAGAAGAAAAGGTAGAACATAATGATTGATGGGATTTGATCTAGGATGAGTCCCAGGTTTCTAGCTGGTGCACTTGCATAGGAAGATAGAAGTTCAATTTTGCAAATGTTGTGCTTGAGCTGCCCATAGGATAATTAAAGAGAGCTGTCCAAGAAGTGGCTGGAGTTATGGATCTGGAGCTTAGGAAAGAGGTCTGAGCTGACTATGAATGTGGAAGATTCATGGGGGTGCTTGGAGTCAAGGAGAGGGTGAACTGAATCACCCAGAGAAAGTACACAGCATAAGAAGAGGGCTAAAGAAGGAGTAGGGTGGATGAAAAAAGAACAGCTATGGAAGAGGAAGGACAAGTCTGAGACATGTGAGCATGTGAGCCAAGTGGTGTCCAGCTCAGTCACCCGAGAAAATGATTACTGATACATTTTCTACATGAGAAAATGGAAGATTGGAGAAACACAGTCAAAAGAACTTTTGTTCATACAAAACTGACATAGCAGCTCCCAACTTGCCCTAATAGATAGGTAATATTCAACATAAGATGGTCACTAACTCTAAATAACTTCTAAACTTTGAAAAGACTGAACCATATGATCTCGGCAGAAGTCATGGTATTTAGGGGAAAAATTCCACACTTAAGAGAGGGGAAAATGTCAACTTACTTGCAAATTGATGAGCGCTTCAGTTTTAGTAACTCTTCAGTTTTAGTAACTCTCAAATAAGGATTCTTTGGCTGTATCCATACTCTAGGTCCAAATGTTCATTTGGGGAATTGGAGAGGGATAAGTTCTCAATCTCTTTCTTAGATTTATATCTATATTCAAAAATATAAGATAAACTTTTAAAACCTAACAAACCAAAAACTTGTTGTAGTTGTGGGATTTTTAATGATCATTTACAAAAGGGGCTCATATAGAACTTTTGAAAAAACCTCATTTTAATTGTGTATTTGGGAGCAAATTCAAAACAAAATTAACCCTTGAAAAACACAGGGGTTAGGGGCACTGATGCTGCGTGCAGTCAAAAATTCATGTGTAACTTTTTTTTTTTTTTTTTTTTTTTTTTGAGACGGAGTCTCACGCTGTTGCCCAGGCTGGAGTGCAGTGGCGCGATCTTGGCTCACTGCAAGCTCCGCCTCCCGGGTTCCCGCCATTCTCCTGCCTCAGCCTCCTGAGTAGCTGGGACTACAGGCGCCCGCCACCGCGCCCGGCTAATTTTTTGTATTTTTAGTAGAGACGGGGTTTCACTGTGGTCTCGATCTCCTGACCTTGTGATCCGCCCGCCTCGGCCTCCCAAAGTGCTGGGATTACAGGCTTGAGCCACCGCGCCCGGCCATGTGTAACTTTTGACTCCCCAAATCTTAATTACTAATAGCCTACTCTTGACTGGAAGCCTTACAGATAACATCATCAGGTAACACATATTTTGTCTGTTATACATATTTATACTGGCTTATATATATATGTGTGTGTGTATGTTTTTTATATATACTTATAATAAAGTGAGCTAGAGAAAAGAAAATGTTAAGAAAATAATATAGAAGATAAACCATATTTACTATTTATTAAGTGGAAGTGGATCATCATAAAGGTCTTCATCCTCATCGTCTTTACATTGAATAGGCTGAGGAGGAGGAGGAGGAGGAAGAGGAGGGATTGATCTTGTTGCCTCAGGGTGGCAAAGGCAAAAGAAAATCCACGTATAAGTGGGCCTGCACAATTCAAACCCATGCTGTCCAAGAGTCAACAGTATTATAAGGCCCGGGGTGGTAGCTCAAGCCTGTAATTCCAGCACTTTGGGAGGGAGGCCAAGTCAGGTGGATAGGTTGAGCCCAGGAGTTTGAGACCAGCCTGGGTAACATGGGGAAACCCCATCTCTACAAAAAATACAAAAATCAGTTGGGCATGGTGGCTAACAAACAGATCTTGAACTGATAGCAACGGGCTTAACCATTACTAGCAGCCAAATGGCTATTTAAACATACCAATATTTCTTAATTTTTTTTTTTTTTGAGATAGAGTCTTGCCCAAGCTGGAGTGCAGTGGTGCAATCTCAGCTCACTGCAACCTCTGCCTCCCGAGTTCAAGTGATTCTCCTGCCTCAGCCTTCCAAGTAGCTTGGATCACAGGCACCCGCCACCACGCCTGGCTAATTTTTTTATATTTTTAGTAGAGACGTGGTTTCACCATGTTGGCCAGGCTGGTCTCGAACTCCTGACCTCATGATCCGCCTGCCTCGGCCTCCCAAAGTGCTGGGATTACAGGCATGAGCCACCGCGCCTGGCCTCCTAGTTAATCTTAACCAAAAGGATAACCTGTGTCACATCAGATATTGAAAAATACATGTTTCTTTAAAAAAATGAAATTTCAAACTTAATTTGCTTGCAGGATGTATGTTTGGCCATATTTTTCTATCTGGCTCATTCTATAGTCACAAAGGCTGTTGCACAGTGACTGCATGGTGCTTGGAATAAATGAGATGCATTATACAGCTTTTGATTTTCTAAGGCGGCTGGCTAAGTTACAACAACTTCATGTATCTGGGGGCTTTTGACATAGGTCCAATTAAAACAAAAACTTCTAACAAACCCTGGAGAAGGTTCCATTCAGCAGGATGAGCTAACCCCCAAAACAGTCACTTCTGGCAAGTTATCCTGCTTAGGTTGCAGCTGTCGATTTGGTAAGCAGTCTGGTCTGTTGGTTGGCAAAGTGCTGTAAAAGCAGATGTGAAACTCCAGGACACACACACACATATGCATGCTATGCACACGCACAAGGTTACAATCACTGAACTCCAAGAAGAGACTCATCTTTTTACAAATTGAAAATGAGTAAGACTGCTTGTCTCAGTGTCTGTTATCCTAATCCAAATGGCATGCAGACATCAATTGGAGCATTTGTTAGCTATTCAACTTCCAAGACTAACTCAACAATTATAATAAGGAATAGAAATTTTAGGCCAGACGTGGTGGCTCACACCTATAATCCCAACACTTTGGCAGGCCAGGGTCAGAGGATCACATGAGCCCAGGAGTTCAAGACTAGCCTGGGCAACATAATGAGACCCCATCTCTACAAAAAAAAAAAAAAAAAATTAATTATACCGGTATGGTGGCAGGCACCTGTAGTCCCAGCTACTCAGGAGGCTGAGGAAGAAGAATCACTTGAACCCAGGAAGTCAAGACTGCAGTGAGCCATGATCACACTGCATTCCAGAACCTGGCAAATAGGATCAAAAAAACAAAAAAGTAGTAAATGACAGAGTATCCAAAAGGAAGATGCATTCTCAAGGTCCGGTTTCTTAGCAGTAACTTTCCATTCCAGCCCCCTTGCTTACCATATAAAGGCTTAAAGAGACAATGTAACCCTATCTAATCTGCCATTGCAACTCTAACCAGAGGGCACACTTCACACCTTCCATAGTATAGGCAGGGCTACAGCAATCTCCAGAACAGGATCCTTGTCAATAGCGCAATGAAATTCACATTCTTAACACAAAGGGCCTTATTTCTCTATGCAGACAGTTGTATATTTGACGCAATTTTGAAATATGTATGTCAGGTCAATTCTCATTCTTCTATTTTTTAATCCTTACTTTTTAAAATGCAACCTTTAATATCTTAGTAGGAAATCTTTTACTGGAAAAAATCGCTTTTCTTTTTCATGGAACTAAGTCTATACAAGGGAAGAGGACAAGAGCATTAGTTTAGCTATGTGGGAAACGTCCTTACAGTAACCCCTCCCCAAGAACTCCTTTGTGTGTATCCCATAATGACACCAGTGCTATTTGCATTGCTCTAAGTCAGGGATGTTGCTGCTGAGATTCTCACGGTTAGCAATGGAGGCTTCTGATCTGGTTGCATAGACAACCAGGAAGTAAGTGACTTCAGGGCCTTGGAAATAAGCGATTGGGTCTATTGAGCCCAAGGATACAATGTTTCCGGGTCTGAATTCTTTCATCTCTAAAATTATTTCCCACTTATTCTACGCATAAGTCTCTTTATTCTCATTTATTCTACACACCATTGCCAGATTGATTTTCCTAACGTTACCTCTGATCTCAGCTTTGCTCTGTTCAGCGGCCAATCTTTACCCTTAGCCTGACGTAGAAACGTTTCACCCACAATTGAGACCTGCTGGGATAAAATGTCAGCCAATTGTTTAGCAATTTTCCTCTCCAATCCTCCTACTTATACTCTGCCCTTTAGCCAAAGTGGACTGTTACTGTTCTCAGTGTATTTTTACACTATTCTTTCCCCAATCTCAGTCTTGTAACTCTTTCAAGTCTCGTATAACCCATTTCAACTTTTGCCTCTTTAATAAAACACTTTTCGGGTCCTCCAAGGATGTATGTGGTCCTCCCTCTTTAAATAGGTACCAAATCTTTTACTTCTCTTAACAAGGTCTGTATTACTCCTAGAAGTGTGTGTGCTTATTTCAATCCCATCTTCTAGTTAAATATAAGCTCTTCAAGGGCAGGCAACATGTCTTAACCTTATATTTGTGCCCATAGCCCACCTCTACAGCACAGCATCTACCCCAAAAAGGATATCTGTGGGGACAAACTGAATCTATATGTTTTCCATTTATTCATAAACAAGCAAACGAGTGACAGATATTAGATGGGGCTATGCAAATGAAGTATTGAATAAGAAGGACCATGGAGAACTGTTGTCTTTGTTCTCTTTAGAGAAGAAAGAATATCTTTCACCCAGTCCTCGTACTAACCTGTTACTATCCTACACCATAAATATACCAGTGAGGTCAAGAAACAGCAAAAGAGAAAAAAGGGACTTCTAATTTCAACACCATGTCACCTTCAGAGTGAAGGGACTTCACTTGTCACCAGCACCATCCTTAGAGAGTTAGTGAATAGTGGGAGAAATGCAGAGAGAGGAGTTTGGAAGGGGTGGGGTGGCTCCTAATCAAGGAAGTGGGGACTGGGCAGGGGCTGGTAGCATGGGAATGAGAAGAGACAAGGAAAAATGGGCCACACCAGAGCACTGAACTGGGGAGGAAAGACCTTCCTGTGTGCAGATGAGGGCTGCTGGAAACCTACAACACAGCTCTGCTCTTCTTACAACTTAACCTCTGTCCTCGTCTCCTTTTCCATGAGATTCCACGGAGGCAACGAGAGCCAAAGCACTTGAAGATTCTTGAATTAAAAGGCAGTATGTAAAGACAAAGCATTATTATTATTATTAATTAATTAAAGGAAACTGTCATAGACAGAAACAGACACCGCAATGCATAATTTTTTAAAAAATGAATACCATGCTGTCAAATTGGATACTGACGGGCTGTTAGATAATTTGGCAACCAGAGCGGAGCAAATGTTCAGGAGAGGTGAGTATTTTCCCACTATTCCAGAAGGCTGGAAGCATAAACAGCAACAATTTTTGCATCAATCTTTCAGTCATGTCCATCAAATTAGGCTTTCAAGTTTAATGCTGAATAAAATACCCTAAACACAGCAGAGAACAAGCCCAGACAGAACATCTTGAAAGTGGTAAGCTGAAAGAGAGAGCATGCACATTCCACGTGAATGTTTCAGCAGTGTCAGAAAACGCAGCACATTAAAAAAAAAAATCAGTCAGTGGATTTCTCCAGTGCATTCCCTCTTCATAGTCCAAAGGGAATTCGCGTTTTAACTGTGGGATGCACTGTCATAGCTGCTTAGGCAGAGTGGTTAGTATCAGAAGAGGGAAGAGCAGTTAGCCGAACACCCTGTGCTCTACGATAAACTGGGGCACTCTGAGAGCAGGGAAAACTTACACAATAGGTGCGTGCATCACGCAGCCCAGCTCTTCATGCCAACCATCAGCACAAGGCAACCTCAGCTGTGTTTGTCTGGATTTAGGACCAAGGGCATAGTTGGGGGGAGTGGAGGGTGGCATGTAGCCACAAACTTGCCCACAAGCAAAGGGATTAGCTAATAATAGTTGTGTTTATACCAGGGAGGATTGAAGCCACAGCAGAAGGGGAAACTAAAGACATTAAATTTTAGTGGAGCTAATTTTGGAAGAATAGGGAAAGTGCTGAGGGAAATGAAACAGGATAAAGCTGTTGAGGAGAAAGCCACGGAGGAAATAGAAAGTATTCGGAGATAAATTAATGCATGACCAAAATCACTACAAGCTACCCAGTCATAAATATTCCAGCAGGGGGAAAGAAGGCCAAGGTGGATTAAAAGTGAGAATCAATGCTAAGAGAAACAGAAGTGCTGTATAATATGAATTTGTGGAAGTAGAAGAAATCAAGGATTGGCTAAAATATAGTGACTGAATGAAAGTCAAATGTGGAGAGGTAAATCTTTTGTTGGACAAACCCCACTGTTTACTTCTCTGTACACTTTGCTTCAAGTTCTCTTCCTGCCATGCTATAAATACTCCTATTTGTATTTTTCTGTCTGGCATCCACTTCAACTCTCTTGATTCAGGTCATGTTTACTCCCGTATGTTCTTGACTGAAAGTAGGGAGTTGTTGTATTTGAAGATGGGTTGTGGGAAACCTACCCCAGAGAAAATACTAAGGCCTTAAGCAGTGGCTACCCTGCCTGTTATTAATGCCCCCTCTGCATCAGAGCAAGAGCTGAGAGAAAGGTTTGGTAGTTGAGCTGTAGACAATAGACAAGGTCTTGTTATGGAGAATACAGTCACTGAGAAGGGCACGTGGGAGTTTCTCTGCCTTCCTCTTCCCTTAGGGACATTGCTCGGAGTTCAACATGAAGAAGGCACATCTACCTGTGTGGTTTTGCACAGGGGTGAGGAAGGCACAAGAGACCTATAGCTTTAAGCCTTAACCTCCTCATAAGTAGGTCAAGTAGAAGTCTGCAAATTAAAAATGGAAATCAGGAAGGTGCAAAAATTATACCTCGTGGATAAATTACCAGCAAATGACTCCAACTCAGCATGGCCCAAAAGGAAAACATAGTAAAAGGAATCTTCTGATCTGTAGCAATGAAATATACTTATCAACAAACACTCATACTCTATCATCCAAAATAACATGAGATTTAATACGTCATTTTAATAGACTTTTGGGGTCTCAGTTTGGTGGATAGCTTTCACTTGGTATGAAGATTCTAGAAAATGTTCTAGGTACTAGTAGTTACTACTTCCAGGCAAACCCTTAAGACCCCTGTCTAGAGGCCCTGTGGGGAGTGGCCACAGGTTGAGAATCCCCAGTGTACTCCACCGTCTTTGTGTGAGCTACACTTGGAGGAGCGTAGACATGGCTGGACCTTCCACATCTTTCTTTCACAATAGAGAGAGTGATTTCCTCACTGAGAAATCTGGTGCCTTGGAGTACCAGAAAAAAAGAGTAGGGCTTGGAGCCAGCTTGAAGACTAAGGACAGCATGCTGATTTTCAGATTCTGGGGAAGGCTCAGGGAGAAGAGACCATGCTTGATTAAACTGATGTCCTAGCTCGTAGTATGTCAATAACAGGAAATTAGAAGAGGACTGTACTGGGTTGAATTGTGTTCCCTTCCTAAATAGATGTCCATCTAGAGCCTCAGAACGTGACCTTATTTGGAAAGAAGTTTGTAGTAGATGTAATTAATTAAGATGAGGTCATAAATTCAATGACTGGTATCATTATAAGAAGGCCACATGATCACACCCCTGAGTAGCCCCTGCACTCCAGCCTGGGCAACATAGAAAGACCCTGTCTCCAAGGAAAAATAAAGAATGCCACATGAAAATATGGTTATGGACAACCACACCCAGAAGAAAGGCAACTATGTGATGACAGAGGGGAAACTGAAATGATGGCTGGGTGCAGTGGCTCACACCTGTAATCCCAGCACTTTGGGTGGCCAAGGCAGGAAGATCGCTTGAGCTCAGGGGTTTAAGATCAGCCTGGGCAACATGATGAAACCGCATCTCCACAAAAAAAATACATAAAATTAGCCAAGCATGGGGGCATTCCCTTGTAGTCCCAGCTACTCAGGAGGCTCAGAGAGGAAGATGGCTTGAGCTCGGAAAGCAGAGGTTGCAGTGAGCCATGATGGTGCCACTGCACTCCAGCCTGGGTCAGACCCTGTCTCAAAAAACAAAGAAAGAAATTGAAATGATGCAGCTACATGCCAAGGAATGCCAGCAACCAGCAAAGGCTAGAGAGAGGCAAGGAAGGATTTTCCCTAGAGCTTTGAGCGGAGGCATGCCCTTGCTGACTGACACCTTGATCTTGGACAGCTAGCTTCTGGAACTGTGAGTGGATAAGTGCCTATTGTTTAAAGCCAAGCAGTTTCTAGTACTTTGTTACGACAGTCTTAGGAATCTAATACATGGGCTATGACAGGCAGATATTCTGACAATAACTAGGAAATGGAGTGAGGGAACAGTCAGAATAACTATGAAAAGCTCGTCCAAGGACAATAAAAGTAACACTTCCCAGAGCCTTTTGCCACAGAGTAAACAACTCAATGTAGCCCCTATAAATAGTTGGGGGTAAAGGGAAAAGTCAGTGGGTATTTAAAGTTTTGAGTCTGCAGACAATTTTGATGTGCATGAAAATAATGTTTTAAGGGTCAGGCGTGGTGGCTCACACCTGTAATCCCACCACTTTGGGAGGCCAAGGTGGGCAGATCATGAGGTCAAGAGACCAAGATCATCCTGGCCAACATGGTAAAACCCTGTCTCTACTGAAAATACAAAAACTACCTGGGCGTGGTGGTGTGCGCCTGTAATACCAGCTACTCGGGAGGCTGAGGCCAGAGAATCACTTGAACCCGCAAGGCAGAGTTTGCAGTGAGCCCAGATTGGGCCACTGCATCCCAGCCTGGTGACAGAGCGAGACTCCGTCTCAAAAAAAAAAAAAAAAAAGAAAAGAGAAGAATGAAGAATGTTTAAATCCCCACTGGCGAGATACACTACAAAGGGAATGGCAGGCAGGGACAGCAAAGAAAGTGTCTTTTGTTTCCAAGGGGCAGTGTTTTTTGCAGCCCTCTGCTGGAAGTTATTCCTTCCCATCCAAAAGCACAGAGAGGAAATAAATGGCTCCTCCTAGCAGATTTTGAAGAGAGACCCAAGAGACCAACTGATTCCTGGAACCAGTACAGGAGGGTATTCTGACACTCAGAATAAGCTATGGAATTCCGGCTGGGAAGATGTGTGGGGGTGGGGCAATTGCCTCTAAGGCATTCTTCTACATGGTCATTACCAATTCCTTCTTCTATTTCTCAACATGTGGTTACAGCTCTTCATGACTTTCCTTGAGGTTCCTGGCCTTCTCTGTGCTCTTCTTTCTTGGCTTTGCACATCCTTGCGTTTCACTTCATGGAGCAAATTCAGTTCTTCTACCAGGGAGTACCTCCATCTCCTGCACCCTGATATGGTTTGGCTCTGTGTTCCCACCCAAATGTCATCTTGAGTTGTACTCCCATAATTCCCATGTGTTGTGGGAGGCACCTGGTGGGAGATAATTGAATCATGGGAGTGGTTTCCCCCATACTGTTCTCATGGTAGTGAATAAGTCTCATGAGATCTGACAGTTTCATCAGGGGTTTCCACTTTTGCATCTTCCTCCTTCTCTCTTTGCCTGCTGCCATCCATATAAGATGTGACTTGCTCCTCCTTGTCTTCCGCCATGATTGTGAGGCTTCCCCAGCCACATGGAACTGTAAGTCCAATTAAACCTCTTTCTTTTGTAAATTGCCCAGTCTCAGGTATGTCTTTCTTAGCAGTGTGAAAACGGACTAACACATGCCCCCTTTACTGCAAGTATTACACATCTTCCTCTTCTGTCTTGGAGTAGTAGGTGCCCCCAGCATGTATAAAGCCAACTTCTCCACCTGTACTCTGTAGCTTCTAATCTTCTCAGGGACCTACTCTATCACTTATCTCCTCTTTCATGTCCTCAGTCTTTTCTTATTTCCTTCAGTATAAAATATATTCAATCCTTCTCATGTTAGAAAACCTCTCCCCGGCATGATAGCTCCCATTGCCTTTGGCAACCACTCTCCTCTATTCCTTCCCTTCTTAAAGATTCTTACAAGAACATCCTGCATTCAGCAGGATGATTTCCATACCACCCTGCTTCAATCTAGTTTTTTACCCTATCACTACAATGAAACCATCCTAGCCAACACGGTTACCAAATTAAACAAATATTTTCTAGTTCTTATCTTCATTGATAGCTCTGTGGTATTCGGTATTGCCCACAACCCCATCTCCTTGAAATTCTATTCTTTTTTTTTTTTTTTTTTTAACTTAAAGAACACTGGAGACTCTCTGCCCAAAGAATATCATTCACATGCACATCTAAATACATACTGATGACTCTCAAATATATACCTAAGGCTCTGGTCTTTCTTCTTCATTCACGTCCCAGAGGCCCTCCTAATTCAACAGGTTCGAAGTTAAACTCATTTATCAGCTCTATTGTTCTCCTCCTTAGTTCCTTCCATTCCTTACTAATAATTCAGCTAAGGTTTCTTGAAGTGCCAAGTGTGTAGGTGCTTGGTCCTGAGCTTGCAGAGAGAAATAAAATCTCAGAGACCAGCAGGGGAGAAAGACAAGCAAATACTGAAGTTAAAGTTCAACAGTAGAAGCAAAACTAGAAGTAGTGGTATCATGGAAGAGAAGATGATTATTTGAATCAGGATAGGAGTGACATTAGGTCAGAGTGCCAGGGAATGCTCCCAAAGATAGAAGAGATTATCTCTCCCCTCAAAGAGCTGCTGGCTTGTCCCAGTCAATGCCCACCACCACCAATCCACAACACTAGTCTGAATCTCGGGAATTTTCTTAAGAGTCATCTTCTACAGTCGATCAATTACTGTCAGTTCTACATCTAAAAATCTCTTAAAATTTTTATCTTGGACAATTCTATTTACCTCCTAATTGTCTTAAGTCCCATTTCATCCCCAATTCTACCTGCATGAGAGCAAGGAGTCTGTCCACTTTGTTTATGCCTGTATTCGAGGATGAGATCAATTTCTGCACTCAGTGGGTGCTTAATAAATAGCTATTAAATGCAAGAATGCTTCAGAGTGATATTCCCATCACTAAAACCTAGACCTGATCATACCACATTACTCTTTATGAATCTTCAGGGCTCCTCAGTGCCTGAAGGAAAAATTAAAACTCGGCTTGGCAAACAAAGCCCTTTACAATCTGGTCTCTGCAGATTTTTATCAGCCTCGTTTTCACCAGTTCTTCTGTTCACCTTCCTTTTAGCCACGGAAAACTACCCACTGACATATTAGCTGGGGTATCACACCCTTTCAAGCTTCTGTGCCTTTTGATTGTACTGCTCCCTCCTCTGAAATGCATTTACCTTTCTGGTCTTTAAGACAGACTTCTATTCATCTTTTAAGATGCAGTTCAGGCATCTTCTTATTTTTCCCATTCATTCTCTGACCAAATACGGCCATGACTTGTCCTTGATCCTCTGTGTTAGAGCCTCAAGATGTTTATCACTAATTGTCTCTTTGACATATTTACATATCCTCTTCCCCAATAAAACTATGAGCTCCTTGAAGACAGGAACTGGGAGTCAGAACAATAAAATCGACCTAATTAACAGGCAATGGTGTCACTCTTGGGTCAAAGAGAAAAGCAGCAGTAGAAACAGATGCAGGCCGATGTGAAACGTGCCTTCTACCCTACACATGTTGCTGTCTCCCTGGGTGAAGTTATATTATGTTTGTATAAGAAGGCAGTCAAGTGTGTAATATAGTTAGAAAGATTTTGATCAAAACGGTTTGGATTTTTTTAAATATTTGGGAGCTTACAGAAGATAAGCTTTAATTATCTAAAGACTCGTTCGTATGGAACACCTCATTCCTTTCCAAAGCTAGATATGGATATGTACAAAGGTTACAAAACATGCAGAACATCTTCAGAGCAAACGCAAGATGACAAACTCCACTGCTATGAGCTGCACTGTGGATCCCCAAAGGAAAAACCAGGAAGAACATGGATAAAAGCCACAAAACCAAGGAGACTAGAAAACATTTAGCAGGAGAAGGGAAGGGGAGGTGGCATTATGGGAGGGAGAGAGTTCTAGAGGCCTAAAAGAGAACTTTCTTCTTTTAGGCATAAAGGAAGACTGCTGCTTAGAAAATGTTTTCAAAATCATGATACTTAGCATGCCTTTGACTCTCATAAATTGTGAAGGATGATTATGAATATTAACTAACTGATCAATCTGCAGAGCACTCTTTAGAATTCTATAGAATGGGACCCCAATTAAAAAGGGGGCAAACATGCCTAGAGAAGCCCCATGAAATCTTGGGGTTGGGTCTGAATTCTCAGGAGCAATGAGTTCTGCCCTTGCAGATGTAAATTGCTCAGGTCTTAGCCTTGGGCCAGTATATCCCCAGTTCTGGAACCTTTTTGAGATGAGTTTAGTTGGTAAAGGATGGATATTTTTCATGTCAATAGTTGATTATTTATTTTAATGTGCATTTGAACAATTATAAATAAAGCATCTTATTCATGACTTTGTATGCTTACCATGAGTAAAAATTTAAAAAGTAAGTCTATTCAAGGAAAAATAGTAATGCTGACACGTGCCTAGGGAAAAGGCCACTCTGGTGATATATCAATATACTGACATGTCAATAACTGAAGTTTAAAGAAAAGCTGAGAGCAATGCTCACTCTTATTTTCTCAAATGTATGCCTGTCTGTTTGATCTTCAAGTCTACAACTAAATGATTATAAGTTTGTGCACTTTTTATTTCTGATGTGGAGTTAAAGGAAAACAGATAGAAAAGGAGGATGAGATGAGGACACAGGAAGCAAGTAGGGAAAGTTCTAAAACCATGCAAGCTCCGAAAACCAGTTAAAGAAAACTAGCAGAAACAAGTATTTTGAATGCAGTGTACACAACAGTCTGCATGAAGATGCAGTTCTATTTTATTTAGAATTTGGCTCTCTTGAGTGGCCTGGGGAGACAGGCATCTCATTTTCTGGAGGGGCCCGGAGAAACAGCAGTCACTCGGCATTCTTCTTGCCAAAATCTTGCACAAATAGCACACAGCAGTGGCTCAATCTAACAACAGACAACACTACCGAGCACTCAGAGCCCTGTTCTCTCAGCAGAGACAAGGCTCCCGGAGGCAGTGACAAAAAAAAAAAAAAAAGGATTTTTTTTTGGAACTTCCTTTCTTATTTCCTTTCTTCAAATTACCTCTTCTAATTGCATACATGGAGTTGACAGAAATTTAGGATGGGATATCCTAAATTTAGGACAGAGAAACCAGGATGGGAAATATATGAGAAGAAGTGACATAAAGGCATGTCATGTCAAATCTGCGGAAGATTGCTGAAGCAGGAACCAGTAATAGATCTGCCAGAATACAGGTCTATGACATCACATTTCGGCCACTAAAGGATGCTCTGTGGTCTTTTCTAGAAGGGTCCAACCACCGGCTCTTGGACATCTCCCAGCCTCATCTCTGCCCATTCCAACTAAAGTGGTTCATTCTCGCAGTCTAGCTGGTATCTCATTTTTCATGACTCAGTCCAACCTCACTTCTTTCATAACACTTCCTTGGTTCCTGTGGTCTGAGTCAGATGCAATGCTCTGGGCTCCCATAGTGCCTTCCTCTTTCTTTCCTTCCTACTGTCCTTCTTACTTCCTTTATTAGATCCTTGAGCAGATATTTATTGAGCAGCTACTATGTTTTGATGACTGTTTTAGATGCTAGAGCTATGATAACAGGCTCCCTCTTCTCATGGAGAATCCATGGAGAGGGATCAGGATGGGGAATAAAACACAGCCCCCTCAAAAGCATCCCAAATTATGAACAACATAATTGTACAATAAAAGTTCTGTAATGGCAATAAAGAGGGTTATGCATCATGATCTAAAGAGGGTCATTTAGTTTAGATGGGGTAGACAGAGAAGTCCTCTCTGAAAAGATCATTTTAAGCTGATACAAAGGAGTCATAAATGAAAAGATCTGCAAGGTTAGCAGCAACAGCATAGACAAAGGTTCTAAGATAAGGAAGAGCTCTCAGGTGTTTCAGGAACAGAAACAAGACCAGTGGGGCTCAAGTGGAGTGGGTCAGGAAGTAAGCAGGGGCCAGGTCCCATGGGACTTCTTCAACTATGGTAGAGCACATGGATTTTATTCTAAGGGCACCTTAGAAATGACCTGCGTAAGTGATGAGATAGGAAGAACTGATTACATTTACTTAGGGAGCCATTTTGAAACTCTCTTGTTTACCAAACATGCTGAGTCCACAGGTCTGGGGAGATCAGGTAGATACATTTGCATCCCACTGACCAACACGCTCTGTAGACACATCAAACTTGACATGTTCAAAACCAAACTTATTAGCTTCCTTTCACTCACCCTTCATTCCCTCAACCCCAGCCCAAGTGGCTTCTGCCGTATCCTATTATTGGCATCCCATAGTCATCCAAGTGGGAATTCAGAGTCATCCTTGATGCCTCCTCCATCTTCCAACTAAATTCAATCAGACTAAGTCCTGTTAGTTTTACCACCAAAATCTCTCTTGTAATGGTCCCTTCTCTCCTTCCTCACTGCCAACGACATTCATCCAGACTCCCATCATCTCTCCCCTGATATTCGTGATAGAGAGTCTCCTAAACTTGCTCCTGGTCTTCATGTTCAAGAGATCGTCCATATTGCAGCCAGTGTTCTCTTTCAAAAAACAGGGAATGCCATCACAGTGGTAGGCCTCTGTCTAGGGGGAAGTACACTGCCATTTTCTTTCTAGATATTGCTGACCTTCTTGCCTGTTCAATATCAGGGATACCTCCATGTGCTTACAGATAAATGTCAAGTCCTTATTATGGTTTATCTGGACTTTTTGTGTCTGTCTCAGCTTATGTGCCTGACGCCTCCCTAACATCCTACATCCTACAATCACTTCTTGCTTCTAGAATACTCCCTGCCTTTTCCTGTCTCTCTGTCTTTACGCAAACTCTTTCCTCTGCCCAGAATGCTCTTCTCCCTGAGCAAACTTTACTTGCATTTCAAATTCCAGCTGAAATTAATCCTCCCATAGAAGTGTAGGTGGTCCATTATCAGTGCCTCTGCACACAGCACTTAGCACTTTATATTTTTAGGGCTTCTCATCTTGGTTATAAATCTTTGTATCCCCATGAGCTTATCAAGAGCAGAGATTAGGTCACGCTTATCTCTTTATTTCTAGCACCTGATACCGTATCTGGAACAAAGTGCATGGAAGATATTTGTTGAAAGGATAAACCAATGAATTACTTTTTCTCCCCCTGCCCCATTTCCATATATTTCAATATCCAAGCCCACCTTTGCAAGCAAACAACAACAACAAAAAAACACAAATAATATGCAAAATGTCAAGCCATTTCTGTTCAATGTCTGCTATGGATACCTCCTCAGTCACAGCTTTAAATAATGTGAGGTGATGCTAAATTGGAATTATCTTGGCACGGTAAATGCATCTGAGATTTAACTGAGTTTAGGCCAAAAGATTTCATTTTTCAAGGAGTTTGCCAAAATGGCTAAAACAGAAACAAGCAGACACTGCTTTAAATATGGGTTGCTTCCTCTTTGTTTGAGGAGTTACTGGCCCACTTTAAAATGGGTGAAAGCTCCCCAGAGGAAAAAAGCCATGATCATTCCTTTTTGTTTAACCACAGGTAGAACAGCTACTTGGAGACCCCGAAGCATTTGAACTCTTTGCGCTGGCACTTTTATTCAGGTTTACCTAATGTAGTGCTCTGCTAAGAGCCTGCTAATGAAAAAGTGGCGTTATTAATGTTTGGCTGTGCTTAGAAATCCAGGCAAGAAGGTCAGCAATATCTGGAAAGAAGATGTCAGTATATTCCCCTTAGGCATGGGTTTACCCACTGTAATCACAAAACAGAACACAGAAAGCAAAGGCAGAGGTCAGGCTGAGCTGGAAGACTTGATGTGTAATCTCACTGAAACACAACCAAACCCTATGGAGACAGGGGGTGCCATTGCACAGAGAAGATCTCTATGAAGATCTCAAGATCACTTCAGTTGTTCAGCTGTGTCCATCTTTGTCTGGACAATAGAAAGGCAGCTTCACTGGGCTGTGCTCTTGTAACTTGTGGATGACTCCAATCCCACACTTGCAGGTTTCCATTTTCTCACAGCTATGAAATAGTGGAATTCAGGTCTAGAAGAGTATGACTCTGAGTTTAGAGGAGCCAAAGATTGCTGACGAGGGGGTGTGTTCTTTGTCATGGAAGGCTGTACAGAAGCTATAGGCTTTGAGCAGTACCTGGAAGAATGCACAGGACTTCAAGGGAGGAGTTAAGAGAGGAAGGGCGCCAATGTGAAGAGGGCAGAAGATTGTTCTGAGTTCAGCGAGTAAACCTATTTGGAGAAGAGCTAAGTCCTACCACATCTGTTATTTAAATCTTTTATCTGCTAACATTAATCAAGGTTCTTCTATAGTGCCCTGTACTAGGAGCCTGGGGTGGCAAAGAAAAGAGACATAGTTTATATCCCTGAAAGAACTCATAGTCTATGGAGGAAACAGACTTGTGAACAAGTTCAGAGCAGTGTGACTGATGCTACAATAAGAGATGTAATCAAATGCCTTGGAAGCACATAGAGAGGACAGCCTGACTGCCCAGAGGAATCACAGAAACCTTCATGGAGGTAGTGACAATTGCAGAGGTCTTGAAGTTGAGCTGGAGCTCACTAAGTGAGGCAGGAAGAGAGCTCCAGCAAACAGCCCCTTGTCGTTGTTCAACACAAGCCTTAAGGTACTTAACAGTCTCCTCAGTGCTCTCCTCAGTGCCAGACTCATTTTCAGCCCACTCATACTGCTCATTGCCCATCATGTTTGCCAAGCCTGGGATGCCCATTCCAAAATGCCCAGGTCCATCACCTCTCTGAAGCTTGCCACGTGATCTCTTCAACTTTGTGAGCTGGAGAAACACACGCTGATAACACCTGAGTTGTCCAGAGATGAGGCAAAATAGGGTATAGCAGTGTGAGGCCTCATACAACCCATGCAAAGGAACTGCTCATTCGGGCCCATCTACTCCTATTCCCAAAAACATCCCAGGAAAATGCAATGCCAAGTTAACAAATGGCTGCCACTATTCCAGCCCACAGTGTTCTCTCCGTGTTTGGAAATTCTAAAACACCCTTAGTTTGTACTGCCAACTTAGCATACATAAATGTATCCTTTTAAAAATAAATGCATCATTTTTATTGTTTCTTGTGTGTTGTATCTCACTAACTAGACAATAGTTAGTTGTACAGTTAGTTGTATCTCACTAGACAACAATCTCCTTTGTGACGGCAACCAAGTCTCACATTCTTCTACAAGTCGCATGACCCTATGCCCCCAGGCACCAATGGCAACCCTAGTTACAACCAGTTATGTCTCCTACTTAGACGCTTCCCATTAACCAGCCCTGTACTCGAAACCTTCATCTACTCAGTTGCAGGCACACTGAAAATATTTGATTAATTGATTTGCTCCAAATGTTCACAAATCACCTCATCCTAAAGACAGAATGTCCCAGAGCATTTCCTCATCTGTAACAGCTGCTCAAAAGTGTTCATTGCATCTAATACTAATAATTTTACTCAAATGACTTCTAAAGCTACATCTCTATCCCAGACATGTCACATGAGCTTCAAGACACTCATTGTCCTCTAATCCCAGTCACTTAAGATGTCCAGAATTTATCCTCGCCACCCTGGATCACCCAGATACCTGTTCGTTCTCCCTCATTTCCTATCTCAGTGATTGCCATCTATTCTGTTGATCAAGCCAAAACCCTATGAGACATCTTCCACTTCTAAGTAGAGGGACCTGCAATGACCTTACTTCTTACTTTCTTTTATTACTTCCTTCCTTGATGATCACTCACTCACAAAATCCTGTCGATTTCATCCTTTAAATATCTCTTGAACACGGCTGCTCTATTTCAGATTGCCATCATCTCCTGTTTAGATTATGGTGAGGGCTTCCAAACACATTTTCCTGTTCACAGTCTTTCCAGTTTCTGGTCTATTTTCCACCGAACAGAGGGCTCTTTCTAAAACATACACATAATCATCTCACCCTTAGGCTTAAAAACTCTTTAGCGGTCTCACTTCTTTTCTTGGATAAAGTCCAGACTCCTCAATATGGTTCCCATTTACTTCTTTGACATCATTTCTCATTACCTTTATCTCTTTTTACTCTGGGGATTTATGCTACAGCCAGATTAAATACTCCAAGTTCGCTGTGAATGTCTACTCTCATCTCCCAATCTCTGTACATCCTCTGTCCCTTGCCTGAAACCCTTCTCTTGCCCTCCCATCTTTCATAAGGTGAACTCTTTTTATCCTTCAGCACTCCTCCAATCTTACTCTCAAGGACTACACCCAGCCCCCAACCAGCAACTGGAATGACCTAGCTAAAAAGCAAATCTAACCACATCACTTCTTTGATCAAACAATTCAGTGCTTTCTGATCTCCTACAGCATAAAATCCAAGCTCCTTACTACATCACTGCAGATGTTGATTTCTCACTGCTCTGTCTTTGTGCTTCATGTTTCATGTGCTAAATGCCCCTCCATATTTCAGGAGGGTGCTGGATTTCATCTTGGCCTCAACACTTAGTAGCTGGGAATTTGTATCTGTTTATTCTCAGTACAATGGGGATATTCTATCTAAATATTGCATCTATCTTAGACTTATTGCGATGATACGAATTAGTATTTTATGCAATGCACATAATAAGCTTTCAGTGAGTATTGTTCATGATCTTCATTATCTTTATTGTTGTTGATGTTCTAGGGATTGTCTCCTTCAAGACATTTTTCAACCCCAAGATTTCATTCACTCATTCAATAATACGTATAGAGCCCTGCAATGTTCCAGACACTCTGCTAGGCACTTGGGAATAAAGATTAATAAGGTAATCTTTGCTTTCAAGAACATTATAATGTAGTTCTCTTCTTCTGATACTACTAGTAATCATATCAATTTATCATACTGTACCAAAATCATCTATTTATATCACTTGCTCCATGAGATTGTATCATCCTCAGAGTCAGAAATGGATTTATTCACTTGTAGTTTCCCAATGCCTAGTATACTTCCTGGCACATGGTGCGTTTTCAATTACTGTTTGTTGAACTGAACAAATACCACACTTCATCATTCTAGTCTTACTCAACTCTTGGCAAATATTCTGCAGGCAAGTCTCAAATTCATAAAAACTAGTTTATACCAGTTCCAAAATTTCCTTTCTTGTTTCTGCTGTGCTGAAGAAAATAAAAACGTTACTGCACTATTTGTCTATTATTTCTGATTAATTTAGAGGTCTGCAGACTTTAGAGACAAAATATGCTCTAGTACCTTATAAACTATGGATGGAAGTAAAACAACATTTATTTTGGCTAGGTTTTCTTAGCAAGTTCCATAAAGTAATCATTGTGTACTTTTCTGGAAGCACCAATAACAGCCCTGCACTGTGGACAAATTTCAGCAACGATCACAAAAACCTTGAGCCACCTATCCATCCATCCTTCTCACCCTCCCTTCTTCCTTCATTCATCTATCCAACCAGCCAGCCAGCCAGCCATTCATCCATCTATCCATCCACCCATCTATCCATCCATCTGTCCATCCATCCATCTGTTTGCTCATCTATCCATTCATTCATCCATCTATCCATCTGTCCATCAGTCTAACCATTCATCCATTCTTCTGTCCATCTACCCACCTAGACAACCACTCATTCATCAACTAACTTCAACTAAGTTTAAACTCTATGGTCAGAATGGTGTCTGGGCACTGAAGTCTTACGGATTTCAAGTATTTCTTATAGAATTTTCAGCATTTCAGTAGGAGTAGTGGAGAAGATGACATGGATGTCTGTTTTTTCCTTAACACATTTGTTATTGGCGTTTTTGTTTGATCACAAACACTTTTATCTGAGTTTATATTAAATATGACATATTTGAGGAAAGTTACCTTTTTAAGAAAGAATTTTTGGCCAGGCGCGGTGGCTCAAGCCTGTAATCCCAGCACTTTGGGAGGCCGAGACGGGCGGATCACGAGGTCAGGAGTTCGAGACCATCCTGGCTAACACGGTGAAACCCCGTCTCTACTAAAAAATACAAAAAACTAGCCGGGCGAGGTGGTGGGCACCTGTAGTCCCGGCTACTCGGGAGGCTGAGGCAGGAGAATGGCGTAAAAACCCGGGAGGTGGAGCTTGCAGTGAGCTGAGATCCGGCCACTGCACTCCACCCTGGGCGACATAGCGAGACTCTGTCTCAAAAAAAAAAAAAAAAAAAAAAAAAAAGAATTCTTTTTTTTTTTTTTTTTCACCCAGGCTGGAGTGCAGTGTCATGATCTTGGCTCACTGCAACCTCTGCCTCCCAGGTTCAAGTGATTCTCCTGCCTCAACCTCCAAAGTAGCTGGGATTACAGGCACACGCCACCACACCCAGCTAATTTCAAAAAAAAATTTTTTTTTGGAGAGGTGGGGTTTCACCATGTTGGCCAGGATGGTCTCGATCTCTTGACCTTGTGATCCGCCCATCTCGGTCTCTCAAAGTGCTGGGACTACAGGCGTGAGCCACAGCACCCAGCCAAAATATTTTTAAAGTTGCTTTAAGATAGCAAACATAAGTGAACAGATAAAAGTTCTGAGAACTTAATGGAGCTAGAACCTTGGGACCCAACAAACAAATCAAGAGAAATGATGTGGTTCTAAGTTAAACAGTGAATTCCCCGTTGCTTACTTGGCAAGCTGTGATTATTACCAGTGCCACATGTGCTTATAACATTAACAAATCCAACCCCCCAAATCAAATCTAATTGACCTCGAATAATGGCAAAGAATAGCCATCATAGTAAAAAGGAAAACGTTTACCATTAACTTTTTCTGTGTTTGCACACTTTTCAGAAGCAACACATCAAGAATCACTTCCTTCCAAGAAAATTCCATAAGAACAATTCTACCGCCATAGTCCATGGTGTTCAGCTCTCTCAAAGTCTGATCATCTCTTTTGAATTTTTTTTAAAAAGGGTCACCACCTAGATATGTCATTTCCTGCATAGTTGTAGAGCTCCATCTGCTGAACAAGGCATGGACCAGCACACCCTAAAGTCCCCAAATCTCAAGGGCAATAAAAAGACTGGATCAAATCAGTGAGGACAAGGAAATGATCACACACTTAGTCCTGCAAGAGCTTCTTTACAAAAGCTCCAAGTAAGTCAGCCTTCATCTGAGATAGGTTAACATCAACAAGCAAAGGTTGTATTGTTACCTTGCACAGTCTGTTTCTATGGGAAGTATTAGCAAGTTGGAGGAATTTACGGCAATTCCCGCACTTACCTATCTTCTTTCGGCTGCACATGGGGATCTTCAGCCCCCAATCCTATATCAAATCAATACAAACATATTTAACTGTGAATAACTGATGAAATCCTCCCAGAGCTCGTTTTCCCTCTCTACTCCATTGCAACATTTTCCAGGTGTTTCCCTTGAGAATGGACCATCAGCACTTCACAGAGTACACTGCCCACCTGCTCTTCCAAAAGTTGCAACCCACAGGCTCGGCAACAATATCTAACGTAATTATTGCACGTGTCTCATCTTGAAATCTGAAGAGGCTGGCAAACAGGACCACCTCAGTGGAAGACCTTAGGGAGACCTTCCACCAAAGAACAGCCTTCAGGTCTTCTGGCCTCACTCATTGACTGAAAGATCTGAATTCCTCATTATTAATTATTCACTATTTCCTAGGAGTCCCTAAGGCTTTCTAGTTATCTGAAGAACGAAAACATTAGAGATATAATATGCTGAGAAAGGAAAAAGAAAGAATGAAAACATTGTCTTTTCATTTCTTATCTGTGGATTTTACTTCCTCACCCTGAGTTCTATTCTGCGACTTAATTATTGTAGAATAATCTAATGGAATCATCATCTCAATAGTTGGATGCCTCATGTCCTTTCACCCAGAAGCAGTTATCTGCCTGGAGGTAGTCATCAACAAGGAGACAGACTCCTGGGCAGAGACCCAGTGGGGAACCTCTGAGAGACTGTGCAAATCAGGCCAGCTTTTCCAACTGCTGAAATGAACCTGCAGCAGCCTTGCAGGCAAAGGTATATTTTAGGACAGCAGCACTGCATATTTAAAAGTTAAATCCCCTGTTCCACATTAGTGGGTTTCTCTGTCTCTCAGAGACACGCAGACACAATCTGTTTCTCACTGTGTCTTATTGTCTCTGTGTGTCTTTTTCTGTTCTCTCTCTCTCTCTCTCATTCTGTTTATTTCTTTGGGGTTCTCTCTCTCTCTCTCTCTATCCATCTACTTCTCCACTTCCCTCTTACTCTCCGTAGTGTTGCCCTTTCATTAAAACAATAAAATTCTATTGCCAAATAACTGCCACCAATTGGGTCACCTGAGCCAGTGTGCTCTACCCCATTCTTAGGTTATTCTTCTTGTACTACAGAGACTTGAGTGAATACAGGTTTTCCAGGGAGAAATTGATGTTTTTGTATCCTCAAGATTTAGATGCTCAAAAATGGTCTAGCTGTCTGCCAAAAGAAATGTGGAGAAGAAGTATGCCTCTGGGGATATGGAGTGCCAGGTCTTCTAACCATGCCAAGTCAATAATCAGTAAACCGATAACTTCACAAGAAGTGATGTGAAGCTGAACTATCACAGGCTATCAGAAATCAGATTCAGGCTATTCTGATGATTTTAGAAAATAGATAGTATTCAATCCACGTTATAGGGATGTTTTGAACCAGTCTTCTGGTTCAAACATGAAAACAACTAAAAGCAACTTCTTGCATCTATCCTTCCCCCAAGATCCTATCCAACAGCCACATCAACATCTGGTGGACATTGTAACCAGCCTTCATAATTGGGAGGAGGAAAGTGGAGTGTTAGTATGAAAGAGCAGGAAAGATTATCAGAAATGATTTGGGGGGTGGGGGACAATTGACAATTGGAGGGAAGTTTTTCATGTCTTTTTCAACTCAGAATAAATATATCCTAAGTTGGGAAATGAGCCACTAAAATAAGCAAAAATGAATTGAATATACTAATTTCTAAAGAATAGGTCCACAGAGAGAGTGTTTTTTACCTGTGAAATGGGCAAAGATTCTAAACTGAGAATGCCAAGTGCTGGCAAAGGTATAGTGGAAGAGGCAATCTTAGGGCACTCATAAAATGGAAGCTTGGTACAACAGTTTTGGAAACAGTCTGATGGAACATTGAGCTCCTGGAAGTTTTTCATTTCCATTGACACAGTAATACAACTTCAGAGTAGAAGTCTAAAAATATGTTCTGAAATAGATAAAATATTAATGCACAGGGATGTTCATCACAGCATGATTCATTATTGCATAAAGAAAGATAAAGTGGAAACAACTTGAATATCCACCAACAGGGAGATAAAGAAAAAAATCATTCGTGGAGAACTTTAAATATAGAGAAATGTTTATATATGATGTTAGAAGAAAAAAGCAACCTACAAAATGGTCTAAGCTATGATAATATGAGTAAGAAAAATTGAATGTGGCATTGTAAGCAATTTTTTCCTTCCGATTTTTTCACGCTTTAAAAATAAAGAAAGGAATTTTGAAAGCCTTACAAAATCTCTACAATATGCAAATATTGCTTTAATAATCAGGAAAAATGGCATTCTTTTGGCTGTAATCTGAGAGTTAAAGCCTTTCCAATACTTTGATTGAGACCTCAGAATTTAAACTCTTCTCACCAGTGCACAATGCTTGATTAGCTAAAATGTTCATTTATAGCATTAAAATAATCCTCTTAGTTCACCATAGTGCATTATACTTTCATCCTCAGAAAACTGTGCACTTGAAGGCAGGAATTCACTTATATAAACCTTCCAACTAGACTCACCAACCAATTCTCTGAAGCACAGCTCTCTGAGAAAAGAGACTGTATAAATGTTTCCTTCTGAGAGTTTTTGACTCTCTGATAACTTTCTATAATTATCCTTTATTGAATTAAATTACCACAGCCCTGATTACCCACCCACGCATAGGATTTTCAAAAATCTTTTGGAGCAGTTTCCCAAATCCTCCAGGGTTTTCTGCAGTTGCTAAACTGGATATTGCATGAAAATACACTGTTACAAGTTGGCTTACAAAAGTTCTCTGGGAAGATTTTAGTAACCATATTTTGGTGAATAAACGGAACTGGGAAAGTGTTGCAATCATGTTCTGGGATCCGGGAAAGGATACTCTTGCTAGAAACCTCCACTGGGACCCTTGAGCTGGCCTCAGGATGTCATGAGATGGTCATCATACCTATTTCCAGATAAATTTATTATGTTCTCACAGAACTTGTTGATCTGGTAACTCAGCATTGTCTTTGCTTTGTATATTCTGGATGCCTGTATTTGTCAGATATATGTACTGGAAATATCTTCTCCTAGTCTGTGGCTTGCTGATTAATTTTCTCAACAGAGACTTATAATCATTTTTCTGAAGTTCAATTTATTATTTTTTTCTGTTAGTTTTAGTGTTTCTTTGTGCTTTCTAAGAAGTATATCCCTGTCTCAAGGTCACGATACTCTATGCTTTCTTCTAGAATACTTATGGTTTTAGCTTCTAAATATAGTCTATGATCTAGCTCAAATTAACTTTTGTGACGTACAAGGCGTGGTTTAAGTTGACTTTACCCCATGCATTTATTCAATTGTTTCAGAACTCTTTTGTTGAAAAAAAAAAAAAAAGCAAACTTCACTTTCCCTATTGAATTCTCCTGACATATTTGTTGAAAATAATTTCAACACAAATGTGTGGGTTTATGAGTGAACTGTACTGCATTCCACTGATCTATTTGCACATTCTTATACCAATATCACGCTCTGTTGATTATAGAACTTAATGGTGAGTCCTTAAATTACATACTTGGTTCCAGCTTGGTTCTTTTTTTTTTAAACCTCTGAGATAATTTTGACTACCCTAGGTCCTTTGCATTCCCACATAAATTTTAGAATGAGCTCTTCAGTTTCTTTTTTTCTTTTTTTGAGACGGAGTCTCGCACTGTCACCCAAGCTGGAGTGCAGAGGCGCGATCTTGGCTCACTGCAAGCTCCGCCTCCCGGGTTGATGCATTCTCCTGCCTCAGTCTCCCAAGTAGCTAGCACTACAGGCTCCTGCCACCATGCCTGGCTTTTTCGTATTTTTAGTACAGGTGGGGTTTCACCATGTTAGCCAGCATGATCTTGATCTTGATCTCCTGATCCACCTGCCTCAGCCTCCCAAAGTGCTGGGATTAAAGGTGTGAGCCACTGCATCCGGTCAAGCTCTTCAGTTTCTACAAAATATCTTGAGATTTTAACAGTGTATTAAATCCACAGATAAATTTGAGGACAACTTACATTTTAAGACTATTGAACCTTATTTATGAATACAGTATATATTTTGGTTTCTTTAATTTCTCTTATATTCTGTAGTTTTCAGTTTGGAGATGTTCTGTCTTTTCTTTCACTTTACCTCTTAGTATTTTCTGGTTTTAGAAATCTGTTTAAATTAGTTTGATATTCTTCTAGTGTGTGCTGCTACGAGGTTGTTGCAAAAGTAACTGCTGTTTTTTTCTGTTAAAAGTAATGTTAAGAACTGTAATTCCTTTTGCACCAACCTAGTATTTCATATATATGCAGTTAATTCATGCATATTGATCATGGATCCTGTCACGTCCAGAATTGGTTCCTTCCAGTGGGTTTTTGGTCTCCCCAACTTCAAGAATGAAGCCACGGTCCCTCGCAGTAGGAGTGTCACAGTGATTGTTACAGTTTCTAAAGACAACGTGTCCGGAGTTTGCTCCTTTAGATGTTGAGGTGTATCTGGAGTTTCTTCCTTCCGGTGGGCTCGCGGTCCCGCTGACTTCACGAGTGGAACCACAGACCCTCGCAGTGAGTGTTACAGCTCTTAAAAGTGGGGACATCTGGAGTTCCTTGTTCTTCCCGGTGGGTTCATGGTCTCATTGACTTCATGAATGCAGCTGCAGATCCCTCCTTGAGTGTTGTAACTCAAAAAGGATGTACAGACCCAAAAACTGAGCAGCAGCAAGCCTCCACAGCTCAGCAGCTGGCCCCAGCAGGTTGATGCTGCTGACTGCAGGTGGCCAGCTTTTATTCCCTTATTTGGCCCCACCCACATCCTGCTGATTGGTCCATTTTACAGATTGCCGATTGGTCAGTTTTACAGAGTGCTGACTGGTCTGTTTTTACAGTGTTGATTGGTGCATTTACAGTCCTTTAGCTAGACACAAGTCCCCATCCAACCCAGAAGCTCTGCTGGCTTCACATCTCACTGTGACCTTGCTAAATTTACTTATCTAGTACAGATTATATCCAACTTACAATGATTTCACTTATGATTTTGTGACTTTACAATAGTGCAAAAGCAATATGCATTCAGTAGAAATTGCATTTCAAGTACCCATATATCCATTCTGCTTTTCACTTTCAGTATAGCATTAAATAAAGTACATGAAGTACTCAACACTTCCTTATAAATAGGCTTTGCGTTATATGATTTTGCTCAACTCTAGGTTAATAAGTATTCTGGACACATTTAAGGTAGGCTAGGCTAAGCTATGATGTTTGGTAGGTTAGATGTATTAAATGCATTTTTGACTAACAATATTTTCAATTTACGATGGGTTTATCAGGATGTAACCCCACCGTAAGTCAAGAAACATCTGTAGTTGTTTTGTAAAATTTTAAGGCATTTTCATTATAAACCATCATGTTATCTGCAAGTAAAGATCATTTGACTTTTTTATTCCCATTATGTGTATCAGTTTTTCTTATAGTTTTATTGACATAAAGTTGTATTTGTATTTATCTAAAATTTTTGAGAAAGACATTACTCATTACTAATATTTAAGAAAATGATGGAGACCCATGTATCAGACAGTCGCATGTCACATGTAGAAAGGAAGATATTCTGAGAAGAAAGTGGGCTTCCTGAATGCAGATTTGAGAGCAGAAACCACTCTCATTTTCTCATGATGATGATGAAAGGCAATTTATCTCAGCCCACATAAAGCATTTACAGATTATATTATCAGTTTTGACTAAATAAGTCTTTGAATTTTGACCAGTATTTTAAAAGGTTTTCTGTAAGGAAACCAAAGACTGAATATAAAGCACCAAGCACCAACTTCTTCCACTCCTAAAACTAGCTCTTTGAGAGACACTTTATGAAATAAAAACAATGCTGGTTTAATCAGATCTTATGATAAGTAACCCAGAGAGGGTGACTAAGAAGGAAGGCAGCACAAGCAACACAGAGCCTAAGCGATATCAATTAGTACAGGCTGAATGGAAGAAATGAAACACTATGGGCGTGTGACCCAGAACTCAGTAGACATCAGGGAAAAGGAAGGGCAGAGAGTGTTACAGCAGCTTATTATCAACCACATAGCAGGTATTTTGTTTTTAAAGAAGATGAGAGAATGGTAATATTCTGGAAGTGACAACAAAAGACCCCAAATAGCCAAAGAAATCCTGAGCAAAAAGAACAAAGCTGGAGGCATCACACAACCTGACTTCAAAATATACCACAAAGCTATAGTAATCAAAACAGCATGATGTTGGTATAAAAACATATACATCAACCAATGTACAGACTAGAGAACCCAGAAACAAATTCAGTGTTTACAGCCAACTGATTTTTGACAAAAGTGCCAAGAACATACTCTGGGGAAAGGACATCCTCTTCAAAAAAGTGTGCTGAAAAAACTGGATATCTATATGCAAAAGAATTAAACTAAACCCCTATCTCTCACCCTATACAAAAATAATTTCAAAATGGATTAGCAACTTAAATGTAAGACCCAAAACTATAATATTAGTAGAAAAAATATAGGAGATGCACTTCAAGACATTGACCTAGGCAAAGATTTTCTGGTTAAAACTTCCTAAACATAGGCAACAAAACCAAAAATAGACAAATGGGATTATATTAAACTAAAAAGCTTTTGCACAGCAAAGGAAACAATCAACAGAGTAAAGAGACCACATGTAGAATGGTATATTTGCAAACTCTTCACCTGACACATGCCTAGTATCCAGAATATACAAGAAACTCAGACAACTCAACAGAAAAAAAAAATCCCATTAAGAAGTAGGCAAAGGATCTGAACAGACATTTATCAAGAAAAGACATACAAATGGCCAAGAGGTATAGGAAAAATGCTTAACATTACTAATCATCAGTGAAATGCACATCAAAGCCACAATGAGATATCACCTCAGCCCAATTAGAATGACTACTATCAAAATGACAAAAAAAAAAAAAAAAAATGACAAATGCTGGCAAGGATACGGAGAAAAGGTAACTCATACACTGTTGTTACAAATGTAAACTAGTACAGTTATTATGGAAAAATAAAAGTTTCTCAAAAAAACTGAAAATAGAACTACCATAGATTCCAGCAATCCCACTGCTGGGTATTTATTTAAATGGAAGAAAATCAGTGTATCAAAAGGATACCTGCATCCCCATGTTTATTACAGCAATATTTAAAGTAGCCAAGATATGAAATCAACGTAAGTGTCCATCAATGGGTGAATGGATACAAAAATATGGTATAATACACAATGGGATACTATTCAGCCATAAAAACAGAATGAAATCCTGTATTTGCAGAACATGGATGGAACTGGAGGTCGTTATATTAAGTGAAGTAAACCAGGTACAGAAAGACAAATATCACATCTTCTCACTCACATATGAGAGCTAATTTAAAAAGTGGATCTTGTGGAGGTAGAGAATAGAACAAGAGTTACCAGAGGCTGAAAAGGGTGTGGGGAAGTGGTGGAGGTTATGGGGATGAAGAGTTTGGTTAACAGATACAAACATACAGGTAGATAGAAAGAATAAATTCTAGTGTTCAAGAGCACAGTAGGCTGACTATAGTTAATAAATTATTGTATATTTCAAAACAGCTAGAAAAGAAGATTTGAAATGTTCCCAACAGGCAGGGCGCAGTGGCTCATGCGTGTAATCCCAGCACTTTGGGAGGCTGAAGCGGGTGGATCACCTGAGATCAGCCTGCCAGCATGGTGAAACCCCATCTCTACTAAAAATACAAAATTAGCTGGGTGTGGTTGCGGGTGCCTGTAATCCCAGTTACTCGGGAGGCTGAGGCAGGAGAATCGCTTGAATCTGAGAGGCACAGGTTGCAGTGAGCTGCACTGCACATACCATTGCACTCCAGCCTGGGTGACAGAGAGAGACTCCATCTCAAAAAAAAAAAAAAGAAAGAAAAGAAAAAGAAAAAGAAGAAAAAGAAATATTCCCAACACAAAGAAATGATAAATGTTTGAGGTGATGGATATGCTAATTACTCTATTTTGATTACTACACATTGTATGTATGTAACAAAATATCACATGTAACCCATAAGTATGTAAAAATGTCATAACATATATGTTATGTTATGTGTATGATGTACATACATATATCAATACAAGAACAAGTAGAAAGCCAAATCAAGAATGTTAGATATTTTCATTTTACATCTTAAGAGAATGAACTCTTTGAAATGATACTGTCTCATTCTTTTAACACATAATATATTCAAAATTACTAGACCAATTAAAAAACACCTCATAGTTAACTTCATTTTATTTTCTGGCTATTTCAGGCAAAAGAAAGATTTTATTTAACTAAGCCACATAATTTACTCATGAATCAAATTATTTTGGATATTTAATATTTGGGAAAAGTATAATATGAAATTTGTTTAGCTTAGAAATGCCCATTGATTTTTTTCAAATTCTAATAGCATTTAGAAATACTTGTTCCTTAGACTTTAAATCATACACCCCATCCCTGCCCTCCAACTCTTGCCTTCCGTTTTTAGTCACACTTCTGGAAAAATCTGTCTTCCCTTACTGATCCCATTTTCTTTCTTTTTAAAAAAAAAAAACTTTTATTTTAGGTTGGGGGGTACATGTAAAATTTTGTTACATAGGTGAATTCATGTCATGGGAGTTTGTTGTACAGTTTATTTCATCATCCAGGTACTAAGCCTAGTACCTAATAGTTATCTTTTCTGCTCCTCTCCCTCCTCCTACTCTCCACCCTCAGGTAGACCCCAGTGTCTGCTATTCCCTTCTTTGTGTTCATGGGTTCTGATCATTTAGCTCCCTCTTATAAGTGAGAACATGAGGTATTGGGTTTTCTGTTCCTGCATTAATTTGCTAAGGATAATGGCCTCCAGCTCCATCCATGTTCCCACAGAAGCATGATCTTCTTCATTTTTATGACTGTATAGTATTTCATGGTGTATATGTACCACGTTTTCTTTATCCAATTTGTCATTGATGGACATTTAGGTTGATTTCATGTCTTTGCCCTTGTGAAGTGTTGCAATCGATGTTCGCATGCATGTATCTTTATGGTAGAATTATTTATACTCCTCTGGGTATAGACCCAGTAATGGGTTTACTGGGTGGGATTTAGTTCTGCTTTTAGCTCCCTGAGGAATCGCCATGCTGCTTATATTGCTTTCCACAATGGTTGCACTAATTTACATTCCCACCAAAAGTGTTTCAGTGTTCCCTTTTCTCCACAACTTCACCAGCACCTGTTTTGTTTGTTTTTGTTTTGTTTTGTTTTGTTTTGAGATTGAGTCTCGTTCTGTTGCCCAGGCTGGAATGCAGTGAGGCAACCTTGGCTCACAGCAATGCCTGCCTCCCAGATTCAAGCGATTCTCCTGACTCAGCCTCCCGAGTAACTGGGACTACAGGCACGTGCCACTATGCCTGGCTAATTTTTGTATTTTTAGTAGAGACGGGGTTTCACCACGTTGGCCAGGCTGGTCTCCAACTCCTGACCTCAAGTGATCTAGCCACCTCAGCCTCCCAAAGTGCTGGGATTACAGGCATAAGCCACCACACCTGGCCAGCATCTGTTATTTTTTTACTTTTTAATAATAGCCATTCTAACTGGTGTGAGATGGTATCTTATTGTGGTTTTGATTTGCATTTCTCTAACGATCAATGATCTCATTTTCTTAAATTCCCTTCAGTTTATAAACCACTGTGGTTTGGTTTCTGCCCCTCTAAGGTTCTGAAACTGCTTAATAACTTTGCTGGGACATACTATTCTTTCCTTCCTGACTTCTCCACGGCTTTTGTTGTTGTTTACCATACCCATTTAAACAACACACACAGACACACACACACATACACACACACACACACACACACACAATTTTTCCTTGCAGTCTGCAACATGCCACACTCCTGGTTCTCTGCCTACAGTTCCATTTTAGGTTCCCTGACAGACTTGTTTCCCTCTCTATCTTTAAAATATCAATATTCTTCAAGGTCCTGACTTGGTCCCCTTACATGCCCTCATTCTCAAAATGTTTCCCCAAATATTCTCAATCTTTCTTGTAGCTGTAATTATCAGCTTTACCCTGATGAATCCCAAATCTCTATTTTCAGCCCGAACTTCATTCCTGAGCCCCAGATCTGATATCCAACTGCCTATTTAACTTCTCCACTTGAATGTCCAGATTCAACACGCCTCAAGCTGGACTCACTTTCTTGGCTCCCCTCCTCCACCCCACCTGCTCATCTTCCCATGCTCCTTGTCTCGCATAAATAAGAAGTTCAGTCGTTCACAAGGGATCCCCAGGAAATCATCTTTGACCCCTCTTCTTTTCCTGCATCTCCCACATTCAACCAGCCACTAAGCTTTGCCCACTGGACTTCCTAAATATCTCACAAAAGCATCCAGACCCTTCCAAACACGCTCTATTATCCCAGTGCAAGTCACCTTCATTTCTCACTTGAAGTATTCATCTGTGTTATTGCTGCTCTCCTTATGCTGAGTGTTTTCTCTCCTTTTCTCCACACTGCTACCAAACTGATATTCTAACGTGAAAATCTGATCCTGACACCTCCCTGCTCAAGACCATTAGGTGGCTCTGTACTGCTCTCACAGCAAAGACAGGCTCTCTTAGCATTCCTTACAAGGCCCTGTGGGATCTGATTGGAGACGATGCCTCTGGCCCCTTTGCATCCTGAACTTCCCTTGTCATAACAGTAAGCGCCTGATAATATCTCCAAACATCAGCCTTTGTGCTTTGCTTTTCCCAGCATCCTTGTGCTTGCGTGACTTTTCCGTTGTCAGAGGCATCTACTTTGCCTGGAGGAGAAGGAGGATTGTTAAAGCAGGAATTTAAAAAGCAGGAAACAGTCAATGTTCAGTGTTTCTTTTTTTAAAAACTTCTAAACAGGATTTTGAATATCTGAAGATATGTCCTGAGGGAATCGGAGAACACAGTTTAGACCATAGAAAAAACAGTAGAAAGAGGATGAAAGAAAATGAAGCCTCCCCTCCCTACCCTGCCTGTAAGTGGAGGAGATTGGGTGGAGGAGCAGGAAAGTGATGGGGCGAGGGAAGAAGTGCATGGCCTTAGAGGAGGTTGGGGTAGGAATGAGAGGCTCGACCTGGCAGAACAAACAGCAGTGGGGCAAGCATCAGAATCACTAACTGTATAGTAAACAACACCAGGATTCATGTTAAAGCCCAACCAATGTCTGCTAACCATTCATTGCCATTCTAGGGCATACCACACAGTACCCCAAAAGGGTGCATCTTCTCCTTGACAGTTTCCATTATCATACATAAATTGTTGCTTTCCCATTGAAATGTGTGGGTTGTTGCTGCTCCCTTCCATTTATCAAGAGCTCGGAATAGTCATTAGTTTTTCCTCCATGAGAGGGTGATGGGACCCTGACACGCAGGAATGAGATGGTGAAATGGAAGGGACAGTGCCCAGCACTAAGACTGGGGTGTAACTGGACGGCAGTGAGAACCATTTCTATCACACGCTTATTGCACAGTGTGGTGATAATTTCCTTGCTTTTCCTATCTCCCTCGAGACTGTAAGCTTATAAGGGTGAAAATCATATTGATCTTGGTCAGTATTATGCCCAGTGCCCACTGCAGTGTCTGGCACATTGTGAGTGCTCAGTAAACACTGATTGGTTAAATCAACAATTTAATGAAGAATGAGTGGTTTTAAAGACATTGATTTTAAAAGACATGGATTTCCTTTAAGTAGAGAGAATACCAAGATGGTGATGACTTTTTATCCTAAGCATCTAAGGCCTAACACTTTTAAAAATTAAGCAAAGGGACTGCACTATTAATAATTTTTAAGTAACTTTAGACTTTCCCGTTCTGTTGTTAAGACCTTCCAGCCTTTGAGGCCTATTTATAGTCTCCTGTTATTCATCATTTGGAATGCCATATATATTTGGTATTTAAAATGATAAAGGCATTTGGAATGACATCTAGAGAGTTAGAATAAGCACTCATACCATCATGAGCAAACTCCTTTCCTTTTATTGGCAAGAAATAGTTTGCCATACAGGAAATTATTATGTGACACTGTTTCCCTTTGTACTTATGGTACAGAGGGAAAGGTGAACGACGACCCTCCAAAGATGTCCATGTCCCAGTCCCCAGAACCTGTGAATGTTACCTTATATCACAAAAGGGACTTTGTAAACGTGATTAACTTAAGGATCTTGAGATTTGGGGTTCTCCAAGGGCCTAATGAAATCACAAGAGTTCCTCTAAGAGGAGGCAGGAGGGTCAGAGTCAGAAAAGGAAATGTAAGGATGGAAACAAAGAGAGATTTGAAGATGTCATGTTGGTAGCTTACAAGATGGAGGAAGATGCTTTGGGAGGCCGAGGCGGGCAGATCGCTTGAGCTCAAGAGTTTGAGACCAGCCTGGGCAACATAGTGAAACTCCATCTCTACCAAAAATACAAAAAATTAGCTGGCTGTGGTGGCATGAACCTGTAATCTCAGCTACTTGGGAGGTTAAGGTGAGAGAATTGCTTGAACTCAGAAGGCAGAGGTTGCAGTGAGCTGAGATGGTGTCACTCTGCACTCCAGCCTGGGCAACAGAGTGAGAACCTATCTCAAAAAAAAAATAAAAAAAAAAGAGAGATAGAGGAAGAGGCTGTGAAATGCAGGCAGCTGCTAGAAGCCAGCAAAGTTAAATAAGCAGATTCTCCAGAAGGAACACAACCCTGCTGACACCTTTCATACTTTTTTTTTAATGTAGAAGTTTTTTTAAAAAAATAATTGTCAAATAAAAATTGAACATATTTGAGGTGTACAACATAATGATTTGATATACATATGCATTGTGTAAGGACTGCCACAATCAAATGAAGTAACATACCACCATTCGTGCTGTACATCAGACCCTCAGAACTTCATCTATTTTTTTTTTTTTTGAGACAGAGTCTCACTCTGTTGCCCAGGCTGGAGTGCAGTGGCGCGATCTCAGCTCACTGCAACCTCTGCCTCCAGGGTTCAAGCAATTCTCCTGCTTCTCAAGTAGCTGGGACTACAGGCACATGCCACTACAACCAGCTAATTTTTGTATTTTTGTTAGAGGCAGGGTTTCACCATGTTGACCAGGCTGGTCTCGAACTCCTGACCTCGTGATCCGCCCACCCTGGCCTCCCAAAGTGCTAGGATTACAGGCATCAGAACTTCATCTTATAATTGAAAGTTTGTACTCTTTCACCAACATCTTCTCATTTTCCCCACCCCCAAAGCCCTGGGAACCATCATTTTACTCTCTTATTTCTATGAGTTCAGCTGTTTCAGATTCTTCACATACATGAGGTGATGCAATATTTGTTTTTCTGTGTCTGGCTTATTTCACTTAATGCAATGTCTTCTAGGCTCATCCACGTTGTCACAAATAACAGGATTCCCCTCTTTTTTTCTTTATCCTTTCCTCTATTTTTTTTTCCTTTTCTTAGAGACAGGGTCTTGCTCTGCCACTGAGACTACCGTGCAGTGCAGTCGCATGGTCACAGCTCACTGCAACCTTGAACTCCTAGATTCAAGCAATCCTCCCTGCTCAGCTGCATAAGTAGCTGAGACTACAAGCACACACCACCACACCCAGCTAATTTTTAAATTTTTAGTAGAGGCTGGGTGCAGTGGCTCACACTCATAATTCCAGCACTTTTGGAGGCCGAGGCAGGAGGATTACTTGAGCCCAGGAGTTTGAAACCAGCCTGAGCAACATGGCAAGACCTAGTTGCTACAAAATATTTTTAAAAACTAGCAAAGCATGATGGCTCACACTTGCAGTACAAGGTATTTAGGAGGCTGAGGCAATAGGATTGCTTGGGCCCAGGAGTTTGAGACCAACCTAGGTGACAGTGAGACCCTGACTCAAAAAGAAAAAAATCAGCTGTGTTTCTATATACTAACACTGAGCTATCTAAAAGAAAACCCCAAAGCTTAAAAAAAAAAAAAAATTCCATTTGTAATATTATCAAAAAGAATAAAATACTTAGGAATATATTTAACCAAAAAGATGAAATTTCTGTATACTGAAAACTACAAAACATTGATAAAAGAAATTGAAGAAGACAGAAATAAATGGAAAGATTTCTCATTTTCATGTATTGGAAGAATTAATACAGTCATGTACCGCATAACAACACTTTGGTGTCGGCCCACACATCTGGTGGTCTATAAGATTCTAATGAAACTGAAAAATTCCTATTGACTAGTGACATCAGTGCCACTGTAATAACAAAGTGCAACACATTACTCACGTGTTTGTTGTGATGCTCATGTAAACAAACCTACTGCACTGCCAATCATATAAAAGTATAGCACATAAAGGCCTGGTGCGGTGGCTCACGCCTATAATCCCAGCACTTTGGAATGCCAAGGTGCACGGATCACGAGGTCAAGAGATAGAAACCATCCAGCCCAACATGGTGAAACCCCATCTCTACTAAAAATTAACAAATTAGCTGGGCATGGTGGAGCGCACCAGGAGTCCCAGCTACTCGGATGACTGAGGCAGGAGAATCGCTTGAACCCATGAGGCAGAGGTTGCAATGAGCCGAGATTGTGCCACTGCACTCTAGCCTGGTGACAGCGAGACTCCATCTCAAAAAAAAAAAAAAAAGTATAGCACATAAAATAATGTACAGTGCACAATACTTGATAATGATAATAAACAACTGTGTGACTAGTTTGTGTATTTCCTATACTGTAAGTTTTACTGTTATCTTAGAGTGTACTCTTTCTACTTATTTTTTAAAAGTTAACTATAAAACAGCCTCCGGCAGGTCCTTCAGGACGGATTCCAGAAGAAGGCACTGTTATCATAGGAGATGACAGCTCCATGCCTGTTATTGCCCCTGAAGACCCCCCAGTGGGACAAGATGTGGAGATGGAAGACAGTAATAGACGCCCCTGACCTGTGTAAAGGTAGGCAAATATGTGTGTTTGTGTCTGAGTTTTTAGCAAAAAAGTTTAAAAAGGAAAAAATATATCAAAATTTTAAAAATAGAAGAAAGCTTACAGAATAAGGATATAAGGAAAGAAACTATTTTTGTACAGCTTTAAAATGTGTTTGTGTTTTAAGCTAAGTGTTATTGCAAAACAGTCAAAAAGTTTTAAAAAATTGTAAAGTTTATAAAGCAAAAAAGTTACAGAAAGCTAAGGTTAATTTATTATTAAAGAAAGAAAATATTTTTTACAAATCAAGTGCAGCCTATGTGTATGGTATTTATAAAGTCTATAGTAGTGTACGGTGATGTCCTAGGCCTTCACATTCACCCACCACTCACTCACTGACTCACTCAGAACAACTTGAGTCCTGCAAGCTCCATTCATGGTAAGTGCCCTATACAGGTGGACCATTTTTTATCTTTCATACAATGTTTTTACTTTTTCTATGTTTAGATATGTTCAGATGCACAAATACTTACCACGGTGTTACAATTACCTGCAGTATTAAGTACAGTAACATGCTGTACCAGTTTGTAACCTAGGAGCAACAGGCTATCCCTTATAGCCTAGGCGTGTAGTAGCCTATCCCATCTAGGTGTGTGTAAGTACACTCTATGATTTCACAAAATTATGAAGTCACCTAACAATGAATTTCTCAGAACGTATTCCTGTCCTTAAGTGACACATGACTGCATCATTAAGATAACCCATTACCCAAAGTGATCTACAGTGTCAATGTCATCCCTACCAAAATTCCAATGTCATTTTTACAGAAATAGGACACAAATCCTAACGTTCATATGAATTTTAGTACTTCTGATCTCCAGAATTGTAAGATAATAATGTGTATGGTTTTAAGACTAGGAAATTAATACTATTCTGTAGACTTTATCAGTGGCATTAGACGTACTCACCTACTTAACAGAGTGCTAGCTGAGAAAAGGTGTCTGTAAAGAACTTTATGAGGTGATGCTCAACTGGGACAGAAAGGGAATTCTATAAACAGATCGGGTGATGTTAGGGAACTTAAATTATTCATTTATGTATGAATTGCCTCATGAATATTTATAAGCATATGTCTGAATATTATAAACATATCCAGATTTCATATATATAATATACACACACACACATACACACACATCTCACACAAATACACACATACACACCATCTTGAGAGAGGTGTAAACAGAAGAGTGTGATATAAGAGTACTTAATCCATTTTAAAATTACACATGCCTTACGCAGACTTTCCCCGCGTAGTACTTGAAAAATTAAAGTGTTGCAAGAGTTAGTTTGAGAGAGGGGGAGATGGAGTTCTTGGGAGGTAAACTAATTAATAATTAGAATTAACTAAATGAAATAATACAAAATATGCACCAGTGTTTCATGGTGGAGTAGTTATTGACTTAATCGATTTTCTCTAACAATATGAAAAGTCTTAAACACTTTGTGGATATATCTGATCTTTGAGCAACACTGAAAATGTTTTAACCTCTGCTTTAATATCATTAGGGTCAAAGCCAAGTGTATAAATAGATGCCTTGAGTTACGGTGCCAACTTGTAAACCTAAATTCCACCCCAATTACAATGTTTTGAGGAGTGCCAATCACTGAGATTCTCCTAGCCAAAATAACACCCTTTACTCTCATCATGATGACCGAAGTTCAATTAGGAGCCATTTATTTCTGTAAGACCTCTAGTCTTCATCTTCTCTCAAAATGTCAACACCCACGGGCTGGATAGCTTTCAAGGGGGTTCTCACCAACTACCATAACAGGAATAACCAATGAAGAATCCTTTTTAGGGTAGTAGGCTGTGAGAAGGGAGAGTAATATTAAAAGGAGGAAGAGGACACCAGAATCTGCTGAACACTGGCCATAGCCACAGTCTAGGAACTCTATTGTTACCAAACTTTGCTGCAAGCAAAATTGTGAAATAATTATTGCTAGTTGCATTAACTGCATTATTTCACCTTATCCCTACAACAGACCCACTGAAAAAGTGCTAATAAGATTCCAAATTTACAGGTGCATAAAATGAGCCATAGAGCTAGAAGTTGAAGAGTTAGTACTAAGTGCCAGGTCTGTGGGCCTCATTACTCTGCGTGTATTTATCCTATGAAGATTATCTTGGCCACCAGCCTCTTCCTTCACTGTGCCCTGACGTTCCATCTCAGATGCTCTGTGCGGTGGGGACACAGCCACGTGAAGCAAGACTTTAAGGTAAGAGAAATAGAGCATAAAAAAGACTATCGTTCTAGGATCCAAAATAGTGATTCTGTATTAGAATTGGAGTACGAGAAACAAAGCAAGAGCTTAATTACCAGAATAGGACTTAAGGTGAGAGTTGGCCAAGCAGCAACCTTGACCTCAAACTATTCAGCTGTGTTTGAATTTCTGCCGGATTAGTAGGGCTCAGCCTGCAGCGGATGCTCCTGTAGCCTGAACCATTGTTTTTCAAACTGCAGGTCATGACCCATCCAGTGATCATGAAATTGGCTTCATGGGTTGCAGTTAGCACTCTTTAAAATAAATAAAATAGCCTAGAAAAGAAAAATAACAAAGTGCATTGCACATCGTAAGGATTTCAGCATTAAGTATACGTGTCTTACGTTGTGATGTAAAATTTATTTCTTAATGTTGCTGTCAAAAAAAAAAGCTTGAAAACTCCTGGTTTGAAACTCAAGGATCTAGGGCAGGAAGCCAGGTTAGTCATTATGTTTAAAATATTTTCTGCTTTTCCCAGATGACTGTGAGCTAATGTAATAAACCAATCCAGGCTGCGGTGTGGCTAGATATGAATGAATTAAGGCTTACAGCTTCTCTCATGGAGATTTTCCACATATAGCCCTGCTTGAGAAACAGAATTGTGGAATAAAGATGGAATACTTTAAGATTTTATCTTTTCTAGAGCAGTTTTAGGTTTGCAGCAAAAATGAGAAGATACAGAGATATCCTATATGCCCTCTACTCCCCTACATGCACAGCTTCCCCTATTATCAACCCCCAACCAGAGTCACAACTATGAACCTACATTGACACATCATGACACACCATGATCACACAAAGTCTGGAGTTTACATTAGGGTTCACTCCTTTTTTTTGGAGACAGAGTTTCCCTCTTGTTGCTCTAGCTAGAGTACAATGGTGCAATCTCGGCTCACTGCAACCTCCACCTCCAGGGTTTTAAGCGATTCTCCTGCCTCAGCCTCCTAAGTAGCTGGGATTACAGATGCCCGCCTCCATGCCCGGCTAATTTTTTGTATTTTTAGTAGAGACGAGGTTTCACCACGTTGGCCAGGTTGGTCTTGAACTCCTGACTTCAGGCAATCCACCCGCCTCAGCCTCCCAAAGTGCCAGGATTACAGTCACGAGTCACCCGCGCCTAGCCAGGGTTCACTCTTGATGTTGGACCTTCTGGGGGTTTGGTCAAATGCATAATGACATGCATCCACCATTATAGTACCATACAGAGTAGTTTCACTGCCCTCAAAACATCCTCTGTGCTCTACCTGTTCATCCCTCCCTCTCCCAAACACCTGGCAACAACTGATATTTTTACTGTCTCCATAGTTTTGCCTTTTCCAGAATGTCATACAGTTGGAATCATATTGCATGCAGACTTTTCAGATTGGCTTCTTTCATTTAGTAATATGCATTCAAGTTTCCTCCATGTCTTTTCATAGCTTGATCACTCGTATCTTTTCAGTGCTGAATGAATTCCATTGTCTGGATGTACCACAATTTATTTACCCATTCACCTACCGAAGGACATCATGATTTTGACCAAGTTTCAGCAATTATGAGTATAGCTGCTATAAATATCCATGTGAGGTTTTTGTGTAGACATAGCTGTCAACTTCTTTGAGTAAATATGAAGTGAGATTGCTGGATTGCATGGTATGAGCATGATTCGTTTTGTAAGAAACCACCAAACTGTCTTCCAAAGTGGTTGCACCATTTTGTATTACCACCAACAGTAAGTGAGAATTCCTGTTGTTCCATGTCCACACCAACATGTGGTGGTGTCAGTGTTCTGGATTTTGGCCATTCTAACAGGTGTGCAGTGGTATTTTACTGTTGTTTTAATTTGATTTCCTGAGGCATATGATGTGGAGCATCTTTTCATATGCTTATATACCTTATGTGTATCTTCTTTGGTGTAGTGTCTGTTAAGGCCTTTGGACTCTTAAAATCAGGCTGTTTTCTTGTTGTTGAGTTTGATTTCTTTGTATGTTTTCGATAATGGTCCTTTACCATATATGTCTTTTGCAAATATTTTCTCCCAGCCTGTGGCTTTTCTTTTCATTCTCTTAACAGTGTCTTTCACAGAGCAGAAATTTTTAATTTTAATGAAGTTCAGCTTATCAATTGTTTCTTTCATGAATTGTACCTCTGGTATATTAAATAAAAGTTACCACCAAACATAAGACTATTCAGATTTTCCACTACATTATCTTCTAGGAGTTTTATACTTTTGTGTTTTATGTTTAGGACTGTGATCCATTTTGAGTTAATTCTTGTGAAGGGTGTAAGATCTGTGCCTAGATTTTTTTCCAGTTGTTCCAACACCATTTATTAAAAAGCCTATCTCTTCTCCATTGTATTCCTTTTGCTCCTTTGTCAAAGATCAATTGACTATATTTACGTGGCTCAATTTCTAGGCTCTCTATCCTATTCATTGATCTATTTCTCTATTATTGTGCCAATACCATATTGTCTTAATTATTGTAGCTTTATAGTAACAGGTGAAGTCAGGAGCCTCAGTCCTCCAACTTTGTTTGTTGTTCTTCAATATTGTGTTGGTTAATTTGAGTCAACTGCCTCTTTGTATAAACTTTAGAATTCATTTGTCAATAGCTACAAAATAATTGGCTAGGATTTTGAATTGAATTCTATTGAATCAATAGATCAAATTGAGAAGAATGGACATTCTGACAATATTGAGTCTTCCTATTGCTGAATATGTAATATCTTTCCATTCATTTAGTTCTTTTTTAATTTCTTTCATCCAAGTTTTATCATTTTTCTCATACATATATTATACATATTTTGATTTATCCCTAAGTATTTCATTTTGGGGGATGCTAATATAAATAATATTGTATTTTTAATTTCAAATTCCATGTGTTCACTGTTGGCATATGGGAAAGTGATATGGTTGGATGTTTTGTCCCCTCCAAATCTCATGCTGAAACATGACCTCCAATGTTGGAAGTGAGCCTAGTGGTAGGTGGGTGTTTGAGTGATGGGGGTGGATCCAAATGAACAGCTTGGTGCTGTCCTCGCTGTCATAAGTGAGTTCTCACTCTACGAATTCACACGAGATCTGGTTCTGTAAGAGAGCCTGGCACCTCCCCTTTCTTGCTTCCTCTCTCACCGTATGATATGCCGGCTCCCTGTTTGCCTTCTGCAATGATTGAAAGCTTCCTGAGGCCTCATCAAGAGCAGATGCTGGCTGGGCGCGGTGGCTCAAGCCTGTAATCCCAGCACTTTGGGAGGCCAAGGTGGGTGGATCACGAGGTCAGGAGATCGAGACCATTCTGGCTAACACGGTGAAACCCCGTCTCTACTAAAAATACAAAAAACTAGCCGGGCATGGTGGCGGGCGCCTGTAGTCCCAGCTACTCGGAGGCTGAGGCGGGAGAATGGCGTGAACCCGGGAGGTGGAGCTTGCAGTGAGCCGAGATCGGGCCACTGCACTCCAGCCTGGGCCACACAGCGAGACTCCGTCTCAAAAAAAAAAAAAAAAAAAAGAGCAGATGCTGGCACATGCTTCTCCTACACCCTGTAGGACCATGACCCAAAGTAAACCCCTTCTTTATAAATTACCCAGCCTCAGGTATTTCTTTATAGCAATGCAAATGAACTAACACATAAAACTGGTACTTAGGAGAGGGGTGTTGCTGTAAAGATACCTGAAAATGTACCAGCTTTGGAACTGGGTAATGGGCAGAGGTTGAAAGAGTTTGAAGGGATCAGAAAAAGATAGGAAGATACGGGAAAGTTTGGAACTTCTTGGAGACTTATCAAATGGCTGTGGCCAAAATGCTGATAGAAATTTGGACAGTGAACGCCAAGTTGACAAGGTCTCAGATGGAAATGAGGAATTTATTGGGAACTAGAGCAAAAGTCGTCCTTGACACACCTTAGCAAAGAATTTGGCTGCACTGTGTCCATGTCCTAGGGATTTGCAGAAGTTTGAACTTAGGAGTAATGGGCCAGGGTATCTGGCAGAAGAAATTTGTAAGCAGCAAAGCATTCAAGATGTGGCATGGCTGCTTTTAACAGCCTGTAATCAGATACAGGAGCAAAGAAATGACTTAAAGTTGGAACTTATAATTAAAAGGAAAGCAGAGAGTAAAAGTTTGGAAAATTTGCAGCCTGGTCATGTGGTAAAGAAGGAAATAGTGTTTTTAGGAGAGAAATACAAGCTGGCTGTGGAGTAACCATTTGCTAGTGAGATTTGCATAACTGAAAGGGAGCCAGATGCCAATAGCCAAAACAATAAGAAAAATGCCTCAAAGGCATTTCAGAAGTCTTTGAGGTTGCTCCTCTCATCACAGGCCCAGAGGCCTAGAGGAAAGAAGGCTTGGGGGGCCAGACCCAGGGGCCTGCTGCCCTGCACCACTTGGGACAATGTTTCTTGCATCCTAGCCACCCTGGCTCCAGCCAGAATTCAAAGGGCACCAGCTGCATCTCAAACTACTGCTCCAGAGGGCACAAGCCGTAAGACTTGCTGGCTTCCATGTGTTGTTAAGTCTTTAGGTGCACAGAATGCAATAATGAAGGCTTGTCAGCTTCTCCATAGATTTCAGAAGATGTATCAGAAAACCTGGGTGCCCAGCAGAAGGCTGCTGCAGGGGTGGAACACTCGCAGACTCTACTAGGGCAGTGCCAAGGGGAAATATGGTGTTGAAGGCCCCACACAGAGTCCCCACGAGCACACTGCCTAGTGGATCTGTGGAAAAGGGGCTGCCACCCTCCAGACTCCAGAATGGTAGCACTACCAGCAGCTTACATATTGAGCCTGGAAAAGCTGCAGACACTCAACTCCAATACATGAGAGCAGCCATGGGGCTACACCCTGCAAAGCCACAAGGGCAGAGCTGCCCAAAGCCTTGGGATCCCACTCCTTTAATCAGTGTGCCCAGGATGCAAGACGTGGGGTCAAAGGACATTATTTTGGAGTTTTAAGGTTTAATGACTGCCCTGCTGGGTTTCAGACTTGTGTGGAGCCCATTGCCCCTTTCTTTTGGCTGATTATCCCCTTTTGGTATGGGAATTTTTACCCATTGTCTGTACCAGCATTGTATCTTGGAAGCAAATAGCTTGTGGGTTTTTGTTTGTTTGTTTGTTTATCTTACAGGCTCATAGGTAGATGGAACCTACCTTGGGTCTCAGACAAGACTTTGGACTTTTGATTGAGTTGATGCTGAGTTTGAATGAGTTAGAACTTTGGGGGACTATTGGGAAGGAATAATTGTATTTACAATGAGAGAAGAACATGAGATTTGGGGGGCATGTGCTGAATGATATGGTTTGTATGTTTTTTCCCCTTCAAATCTCATGTTGAAATGTGACCTCCAATGTTGGAGGTGAGCCTAGTGGAAAGCGTTTGGTTTAGGGGGGTGGATTGCTCATGAATGCCTTGGTTCTGTCCTTGTGGTAATGAGTGAGTTCTCACTCTATGAATTCACAGGACATCTGGTTGTTTAAAAGAGCCTGAAACCTCCCCCACCTCACACCCTCTCTCATCCTGTGACATACTGGCTCCCCCTTTTGCCATCTACCATGATTGGAAGCTTTCTGAGGCTTCACCAGGAGCAGGTGCCAGCACCATGCTTCTTATACAGCCTGCAGAACCATAAGTCAAAATAAGCCTCTTTTCTTTATAAATTACCCAGCCTCAGGTATTCCTTTATAGCAACGCAAATGGACTAATATAGAAAGTGACTGATTTTCATATACCAACCTGGTATCCTGCAATCTTGCTATATTTGCTTATTAGTGCCAGAAGTTTTCTATTGATTCTTTTGCATTTTCTCTGTAGACAGTCATGTCATCTATAGAAAAAGTTTTATTTATTCTTCCCAATCAGTACACCTTTTATTTCCTTTTTTGTCTTACTGTATTGCTAGAACTTCCAGTATGATGTTGAAAAGGAATGGTGAGAGGGGACATCCTTGTCTTATTCTTGATCTTAGCGAGAAAGCTTCTAGTTTCTCACTGTCAAGAATAGTGTTGGGTGTAGATTTTCTTTGGATAATCTTTATCAAATTGAGGAAGTTCACCTCTATTCCTAGTAAGATTGAACACTTTTAAAACTAAATGAGCTCTCAGTTGTTTCAATACTTGCAGGGTTTTTTACATGTTAACAAAGGTATCACAGTGATCACTAGTCTGTGAGTCATTGAACTATTTTGCCTTCAGTAGACAGTAAACTAGAACTAGTTTTGGGGAATTTGCTCTGGTCAGCATGGCAGTGCTGTTTCATGGCTAAGTCATGAGCTTTTCCCCTCTTGGTTTATCTCAGTAGCTAATGCCAGTGAATCCAAACTCTGGATCCTGAAATCTTCCTTTGTCTTCAGTTCCATATCTTCAATTACTCAGTAAACTCTGTCACTTCAGATCTCTTTCCCCATCCAATCCTATCCAAAAATTTTGTCTTCTTTCCCCAAACAAGCAAGCATCTCCTCTCTTTTCTGTCTTTATTAATGACACTAACATCCTTTCAATAATCCACATTTTAAAGTCTGGGATCATATTTAATTCTCCTCTTTTATTCATTCCCTTGATACATGTATATATGCTCTTAAGATAGAATAAATATTTGTTGAGGTGTGGTCTTCTTTGTCTCAGGTTTCCCATTTCTAATTTCTACCTCATATCAGTACCAGAAAAAATCTTTTCTAAAGCCATCCCTATCATGTTATTTCTCCTCTGCGAATAAGTGACTCTCATTTCCTGCTACATTTCCTGCCAGAATGCATTTCCTTGCATTGTTTTCTGGCTTTTTCCATTCTTCACCTCAAACTCCTTCTCTCTGCCTCCCAGATTTAAACTTATTTCCAGTTATTTATTTAATAGACACTTAAATTGCACTTCCCCTGCTATAGGAACTGTTCTAAATGCTTTAAAACATCTTAATTCTTTAATCCACATTAAAAATTCTGTGAAACAGTATTATTACCTGCCATGTTACATGTGAGATACCTGAGGCACAAATTGGTCTATTAATCTCAGAATGCCTAAAGCCCTATAGTGCATCTCCCTATTTTCCAGGTATTTTGAATGCCAGGGACTGAATGTTGTTGTCCCTCCAAAATTCACATATTGAAATCCTAATCCCTAATGTGATGATCTTAGGAAGTGGGGCCTTTGTTAGGTAATTAGGTCTTTATACATGGAATTAGTGCCCTTTTAAAAGCTCTGGAGAGCTCCCTCAGCCCTTTCCACTATGTGATAACACAATGAGAAGGCAGCAGTCTATGAACCAGAAGTGGGCCCTCACCAGTCACCGAATCTGCAATGCCTTGACCTTGGGCTTCTCAGTCCCCAGAACTATGAAAAATAAATTTCTGTTGTTTATAAGCCACTCAATTTATGGTTTTCTGCTATAACAGCCTGAACGGTCTAAGACAGATAGAAAGGGACATATTTATTCTACCTGCAATGTTGTTTCCCTCACCTGAAATGCCACCCCACCTACCTCGTAGTTATAAAGATCCTCATCTTTCTTTCTTTATTTATTTTTTTTTTTTGAGATTGAGCCCCACTCTGTCACCCAGGCTGGAGTGCAGTGGTACAATCTCTGCTCGCTACAACCTCCAACTTCCAGTTTCAAGCAATTCTCCTGCCTCAGCCTCCCGAGTAGCTGGGACTACAGGCACCCACCACCATGCCCAGCTAATTTTTTTATATTTTTAGTAGAGACAGGGTTTTGCCATGTTAACCAGGCTGGTCTCAAACTCCTGACCTCAGGTGATCTGCCCGCCTCAGCCTCCCAAAGTGCTGGGATTACAGGCATGAGCCACTGAGCCCAGGCCTACCCATCTTTCAAAGCCCAATTATTGGCATTCACCCATCTCCTTGGGGACTTATCTTTCTTAAAAACTCCAGGTCTCTTATTATATATCTCCACTCATTCCTACAGTCTTCTACACATAAGTTGCCACTTTATCATATAGCTATATTGTGTCTCCCTTACGTTTCATTCATGTGCAATTGTCTTGTCTTAGAAGCAAAGACTACAGCATGTAATTGTTTCATATTCCTCCCTTTTGCTTCTTTCCTTCTTTGCTCTCTTTCTCCTTCCTCTCACCCATCCAATCCTTAAAAACATTGAGTACATAAAAATATTACACAAATAATGAATTGACATTAGCAGTCATCATTTTACAGGGAGAAAGGGGAAGCCTAGTGCATCAGTTTGGATCCTCCGAGAAGCAGATAACAAGACAGAATTAGCCTTGCAAGAGATTTATTGGGGTAAATGCCTGTGACAGAAATAGAGGAGAGAGTCCATAGAGGTGGGGACAGTATTTAGAACACAATGCAGGAAGACCCTTGTAAAAAAGAGGAGGAATGGTGGGGCAGGGAGAATCTCAGACTGCAGCAGAGTTCCAAGAAAGTCCCCGTCCAGCGACTGTGGAGTCCTCAAGCTAATGTCAGAAAGAGGAGACTGACCCTTCTCAGGAAAAGGCTGCATCGGGACCCTGGGGAGCCAGAAAAATCACTGGCTGTAGCACCTGGGGGGAAATGTGGCCTGGGCATGAACACAGAGATAGACTTGGAGCACAGCAGTCGTGGCCATTGGTGGTGTATACTAATGACAGCAGGAGATCTGAGCAGTACATTTTTGTGATCATCCCTTCTGGAACATTGGAAAGAATGCTAATTTTAAATCCAAAATCTTAACTTTGGATCCCTTACTAACTCTGCACCTTCACTTCAATTCTTATCTTCACCTCTTCATTTGGAAATGGAAATGACCAATAGCTTACTGGGCATGATGATTAATTTTGTGTGTCACCTTGACTGGACTAAGGGATGTCCAGAGAGCTGGTAAAACATGATTTCTGGGTTGTTTGTGATGATGCTTCCAGAAGAGATTAGCACTTAAATCAACAGACTGAATAAAGATCACTCACTAAGTGATGATGGCTGTGGGCAGCATCCTCCAGTCCACAGAGGGCTCACACAAAACGAAAAGGTGGAGGAAGGGCAAATACTCTCTCCTTCAGCCTGGACATCCATCTCCTCCTGCCCTCAAACATCTGAGCTCCTATTGTAGATCTTGGGCCTGCAGACTCAACAGGCAATTACACCATTGGCTACCCCAGTTCACAGGCCTTCGGATTCAGATAAAATTACACCACCAGTTTTCCTGGTTCTACAGCTTACAGACAGCAGATTACAGGACTTCTCAGTCTCCATAATCTCATGAGCCAATTACTATAATAAATCTCCCCTTATATCCATCTACTACATATACATCCTATTGGTTCAATTTCTCTGAAGAACCCTGAATAATGCACTGTGCTATCCTGAGAACCACACGTTGACAAGAATATATAGTGTTCTGTTTATATTGCATATTATGTCATCAGCTCTATCTAATTATAGTAGCACGTAATGTTTGTGAAACATCATACAGGTCACAGCAAGCCTTTGTTCCAGCCAATGAGCCTGTGAGGAAAGCAAGACAACAATTTCTTTCCACATCCACTGACCTATTGGCTCTCTGGTAAACGGAAAGATTCTAGGAGGGGACATTGAAATGCTCAGTATGGATGGGGTCAAGCCCCAGAGCCTGCTTGCCAGGTAGGATCTGGTTATAACTATGATAATCAAGAAATCAAATTCCTGAGAAAAAAATATACATAAAGAATCAGGCAGTCCCTATTGATCCAGATAGCTTGGAGAGCTGGCCCAGTGGGCAGGATGGCCAGATGCAGAGTCCAGCAGGTAAGAAACAATACCACTTGCAAACCTGAGACTCAGGAAGCGAGTTCTGATCTGGAACACCCACAACAGTGCCGACTCCCCCACCCTTTCTGGTGTGCAGGTAGAAGGAGGATGCACAGGTGTGAGTGGCAGATCTGGGGAGAAGGGGAAGCTGCCAGTACAATTTGCCTCTGCCTATGTAGGAGCAGAGGGCTCTGCCTTCAGGGCCAGCCAGCTACTGTGGGTCTTTACAGCAAGCGTTGGCTGAATAAACCTACCTTCCCTTGATCCTTGACACGAGTGCCAAGTTAATAGCCTCAGTATTGTCTTTTCTCTTCAGAGAGAAGTGTGGAAAAGATAAAGCCAGAGGCAAGGAAAACTTCTCACTCTTCTGTGGCAGGCCAGGTTCAAAGAATGCCAAGAGCACCCATCATCCCACCCCAGGTCACCAGCAGCAGCTGCGAATTTGGGAAGAGCATCATGACCAATGTGCTAGAGGTTGCACTTGCACAGATGATAGAATTTATAAAAGAAATTCAACATGGGTTCTGTTATGGGTTGAATTGTGTCCTCTCAAAACAGATATGCTGAAGTCCTAATCCCCAGAACCTCCAAATGTGACTTTGTTTGGAAAAGGTCACATTCTGATGACCTTTATAGAGGTTATCAAGTTAGAATGAGGTCATTAAGACGGGCCTAATCCAACATGACCGGTGTCCTTATAAAAAGAGGAAATTTGGACACAGACACATCCACACACGGAGACCTCCAAGTGGAGATGAAGGCAGATAGTTGGGGTGATGCTTCTACAAGCCAAGGAACGCCAAAGACTGAAGGCAAGCCACCAGAAGCAGGGGCGAAGCCTGGGACAGATTCTCCCTCGCAGCCCTTAGAAGCAACCAGCCCAGATGATCCTTCATCTCAGACTTGCAGCCTGCAGAACTGTGAGAGATCCATTTCTCCTGTTTAGCCCTCATCTGTGGCACTTTATTACAGCAGTCCCTTCCCCACAGACACTAGTACTGGTCCTAGGAAAGTTCACCTAAGCTGGCAGTGGTTCAGGAGGAGAATGGAAAGGATCCTAATGCCACTCGTTTGCTTCTACTTGAGGACAAGTGGGTGCCTCTCTTCCCGCTTCTTTCTCCTTACCGCTGCCCCCACCCACGCAGCCCCCGGGCTTGTCCTACAGGGATCTGGAGGTACATGGCCATGCCTGCGAGTGCTCATGGCAGGAAAGTTGTGGGGAGGGTGGAAATGGCAATTTCCATTCCTTTTTTTCCTATTTCATGTCCTGCCTGGAATATGAAACAAAACAAAACAAAACAAAAGACCAAATGCCCTTGGTCAAAACACCTCTGCGTCCAAATAGCAGTTTCTGAGGCAAGGCGGGGCATCGGCGCACAGGGTCTTGGAGCCTTTGAGGAACAAAAAGGGCTCACAGCGCGCTGGCACTCCTTGGTTCACCCATTGATTTTCATTTGCACAGACGCAGGCCCTCTTTTTGTAATCAGAGGGGGGAAAGCAGATCTGTGGAAGGCAAATGTACCATCGGCTGCCTAAAAATAGACCCGCCGCCTCACCACCGTGTAAAACAGGCACCGGCCCGCTGCTGTGCGCTGCTTGCAGCATGAATTCTCTGGGCAGGGATTTGCAGTGTAGACGCAGAGTTGTTCTAGCCTCCGACGCTGCGCCCAGGCCTTAAATGGAATCGCGATCTGTGGTAACTTTTGAGAAGAGCTGGCAAGCTGAGCCTTTCTTTGAAATGCACTGGGGGGCTCTTGCACAAGAGCCAGGGCTTTGCAACAGGTGTGAGCTAAGGGGTAGGGAGTGAGACCCTGTCTCAAAGAAATAAAAATCAAAGAAATAACAGATCATTAGGAGTGAAAGTTGCCTATAGTAAATTACCAACTGGGGGAGGTCAGAGTCAAAATCTCCATAGAATAATTAATAATTGTGAAGCGCCAAGATCGTAAGAGAAGAAACCATTCTGAGATATTTTTCCCAGGCCACGACATCTCCGTTAAACAAAAGAGACTCATATTTGAAATGATGAGAAAGCCGTAAAACATAATTTGAAAATTATGTCATGCCCAGCTTTGCCTTCCTCCAAGGCAAATAAAAGCCTCGGAACAAAAATGTTTCTATTTATTTTCAAATCTTTGCATGGGTTGCCCCTTTAATCATCCATTCCCACTAATATTACTCAGAAGCAGTTTAAATGGAAGCTGTTAGCATGAATGAACACTCCTTAATGGCTGGATCACTGGAGGAAGTGAGCTGTAAAGCCCAAACAGTCAGATGAAGAAAAGCAATTAATAAAATTTGCCTTCATTTCAAAGAAACTAGGATGTTTTAAATGCAATTATGTTTTGAGGGAAACAAATATGATGGTTGATTATCAGGGAAAATAGACTGAATCCTGCCCACTCGTAAATTCACAAACCCACTTCAAGTGGAAAACCCAAATCTGCATCCTCGAGGAATTGTACAAATGTGCAATCACGAGACAAGATCTGGCCCAATGCCTAGAAGCTGGTGAGGTCACCAAACTCATTACTCAGAAAATCAGCTGTGAGCCAAGCCCTCATTCCATTGCATTTCACATAGAATGGAGATTCCTCCGTTTTTCCTGTGCTCCCACCTCCCATCATTAGAAGGAAAATGGGATTCCCAGGTATTTAACTTTGGGAATCTTACAGAGATCCAACATGGACGCTTTCATGCCACATCCTGATTTTAGCTGTGGCTCTTCTTGCTCTGTCTGGAGGCATCTCAGCAGTTAATGGGAGTGATTCACATGATCCTACTCCAATTCCTGCTATTTTAGGATACTTAGCTTTTCTTAGCCATGGATTTCTTCTGTCTAAATCTGCCCGACTGAATTGGAAGCTGCCCAGAATCATCTTCTTTGGAAATTACATTTGTGCATCTAGGGTATATTTGTCGTTCCGCCCACGCTCCAGCCACTTTTTGAGAAGTGCAGAGCGAGTCATGTGACAGCCATCAGTGTATTTGCACCCTTTTTTGTTTAAAAACATAATCTGCATTACAAATTGCACCAATTCCTGTATGTAGTAAGTCATCATTCAATAAAAAGCACAAATGTATGCCTGTCACATTCAACATAATAAACTGCAAGTAAATACATCTTTTCTTAGTCCAAATCAGTCAGTAAATGATGTCTTTATTTTCTCTGTTATGCACCAAGTTTGCAATCAGCTTTATTCTTGATTCTCTCAGGCCAAGCCTACACAGCGTTAAGAGCAGTGGAAGATTGCGCTTTTATCAGAAGCAGCTGAACACCTGAGGACAGGAACATGGCTGAAGCAATTCATTTCTCCAATTCACTTTGTTCTACTTTATCATCATCATTCCAGTATTATCATCATGATCATCAGATTCTCCATCTAAAAATGATTTATCACAGTGTCTGCATCTGCAGGCGACACTATAATACAGATAAAACCATTGCTCCCTGCCTGCTCCGGATGAGTTTGCAAAGAGGAATGGTGTAGAAGAAACATAAGTTTCTTTGAAGCGAGAAGCAAGACAAAACTGAGTTAAAATGGCAATCTTAGCCTGGGCAACATAGTGAGACTCCCATCTCTGCAAAAAATACAAAAATTAGCTGAGCATGGTGGTGCACCTGTAGTCCCAGCTACTCGGTAGGCTAAGGCAGGAGAATCATCTGAACTTGGGAAATTGAGGCTGCAGTGAGCCGTGATCATGCCACTGCACTCCAGCCTGGGTGACAGAGTGAGACCCTGTCTCAAAGAAATAAAAAATAAAATTGCGGTCGTATTACTTACATTAGATATTTGACTTTGGTAATATTATTCAACCTTGGAGAGCCTTCATTTCCTCATCTACATGATGACAAGAATAGTTACCTTACAAGACAGATGTGATAACTTTAAATTACATGGCTGTTGGGCTCACTACACTGTGCCTTTCTGATTAAGCATTGACTAGAACAGGGGCATGTTCTTATGAAAAAAGGCAAGCTGGCCAGGCTTTATTTACTATGGATGTGTTGTTAATAACAGTGATTATAATAATGGCTACCATGATCTCTTTTTATTCTATAACAAGTGGGTAAGGTCAAATATGGAACAATTTGAGCTTTAATAAAGATAATAATTGCAAGGGGGAAAGAATCAAGCATTTATCCTGACTTGCCTGTAAGAACGATTCCACTGAATAACCAAATAGTTGCTGGAGAAACATGGCATCCCTTTATATAGATGAAGAAACTGATAAGATAGTAAACCAGAATTTTCTCTTTTAAATTTGGATCCCTTTTTCACAAAGATCATGACCACCCCATTTGCCCTCTTTCTGTCCCTCAAACAATTCAGGTTCTTTCTGCCTTAGCATCCTTAAACTAGCCGATTGCACTGCCTGGAAAATTCTACCCTCAGATCTCTGCATGTTCAACAACTTCCCATTACTTAGGTTTCAACTCAAATGCCTCCTCCTCAGAGAGATCTTCCTTCTTCACCCTATTTAAAGCAAGCCCATCCCAGACACAGCCTCTTAGCACCTTGCACTTTCTACTTTTATGCTGGCCTGTTGTCCTTCAAGCAGTGCAGAAGTTCATGTGATATAATAGTTAAGAATGTGGACTCAAGAATCAGATGATCCGTATTTACCTTTTAGTTTTACCACTTTTACCACTTATTGACAGTGTGACCTTGGAAAGTGACCTAATCCTTCTTTCTGTGCCTCAGTTTGCTCATCTATAAAATGGAGATGATAATATTTTCACTTGTAGCATAAAACTGCTGGGAGGATTATGTGAATAACAGACACAGATCATGTAAATCAACATCTGACAGAGTAAGCACTCAGTAAGTGTTAATTAAGCTTCTACAGTTACAAAGCACACCATGCTCTGTGACATCATCTCAACTTTAGTGTGTTTATTGTCTGCCTCCACTGCTGTGAAGGTATACAGCCTGCCTGTCTTGTTCAACACTCTATCTCCAGCATGTAGAATGGCACACAGCAAGGACTCGGTAACTACATTTAGTTAACAAATGAAAGAACATCAGGTGTGTGCAGAGCGGAGACTAATGAGCAAGGTACGGAGGGGAAGAGTTGAGGGCAGAATTGCTGTATATTAAGGTAAGATTGTTTCTGGGAACTTTCTGCTTGTTTGGCTGTCTATTATGCATTTATTTTCTCGTGCCTTGCATAGCCCTCTGTTCTTCTCTGATTTTGTCCGTTCTCTCAAGCAGAGATATCTAACCAGCACCTCCACATGCGCTCATGACCCATGGGTGTAACTTCATAAACTGTTAGGACTCAGGAAGAAAAAGTAGAAGGAATGCAGATTTTATGCCTACTTAAGAAAGGTGGGCAGTGGGCCAACTCTGTGAAACTCAGCATCACTGTAAAAATAGAGCAATATCCAGAAAGTGAGCAAAAAGAAGGGGACTTTGACAAAAGTCACTTCTGCCACACACCCTCACCTGCAGACACTCACACCACAAACAGAGACACTGTCACCTCCAACACACACACAACCTTGATTGTGCTGTGCTGTTCTGTAGGAATCTGTATATCCATGAGCCATAAAGCACACAGGCTTACAGAGGCTGTCCCATTCTACTACACACCCAGTGCACACAGTTCACCAAGTGGTCACGGCGCCTTGTCTCCATCTCTTTACCTGGGCAAACATCATGGCACCTGTCACCACTCCTCACCCAAAGTTTCAGTGCCCATTGCCCTCCTGATTGAGCTTCTCAATGCATTCTAGTTTGGTGATGATGAGGATGACATGTGTCCCTTTTTGTCTAGGATGGCCCTAATTTACACACTCAAGGAATATTCCTCAAGTATATTACCTCAAGTAATCACCAATGACATTTTCAAAAGTGTCCCATTTTGGATATCAAATTATATGCCCACCTAGGTTTCGGTTTTGCTTTTGTTTTAGAGACAGGGTCTTGCTCTGTCACCCAGGCTGGAGTACAGTGGTACAATCACAGTTCACTATATCCTCAAACTCCTGGATTCAAGTGATCCTCCCACTTCAGCCTCCCGAGTAGCTAGGACTACAGGTGCATGCCACCATGCTGGGCTAACTTTTAAAAATTTTGTAGAGACAGGTTCTCACTATGTTGCCCGGGCTGGTCTTAAACTCCTGGTCTCAAGTGATCCTCCTGCTTTAGCCTTCCAACATGCTGGGATTATAGGCAGGAGCCACTGTGCCCACCATGGCCTGATAGTTATACTCAGCTTCAACTGTGAGACTCAGAAGAGAATGCAGAAATCCCAATGGGAGACCATTTTGTGAGCCCCAAAAGATTACCAGAGAGCAATCCACTGGATCTTCCAAATCCAATAGTAAGCTAATAAGCTTTCACTGTTCCATTTCTAAAAGGAGTGCAGGAAGTAGGAGGATATCAAGGTGCCAAGATTATGGTGGAAAGTTGAAATGCAGGTGAGCTATGATAAAATGGAATGGATGAAAAAAAAAACTGGAGTCTTACTTCCCTTAGCTTCTTTATGCTAAATACACAAGTAGGTGTATTTCACTATTTAGAATAGAGCAACCCTAAGAAACTGCCTGTAAAACAAATTTCTGTTTATCATAGCCAATGTGCCTGTTGCACTTCTATTTTAAATATATTGCCCAGTGTTTTTATATTGTGGAACAAATGGACTTAAAAGCCTAATGAAATTTCCCTTACATGTGACTGTGGAGATCTAGGTTGTTTGAGGTGCAGTGATGGTGCATTAGTTCTCCCATAGAGTGCACATCTTTGACATACCATATCCCCCTCTTGAAGAGCAGTCTAAAGGTCTCCAAGGCCCCCTCTTGTGTGTTCTCATCTCCTGAATAAAATTCTAAATTTTTATGCAGGAAACAAGCTTTGTGTTTTTCTGACTTTTCATTCAACTTTTCATACAAATACATGAATACCTTCTTGATGTAAAATATTCAAATCACACTTTTCTTATATACCTTAAAAGATCTTGCACATACTTGGCATAACATAGGTGTTTAGGAAAACCTATGTTTACTAAATAATATGGAGTCGTTCAGCATATTTGAAAATGCTGCTGATAATGTGCCATTAGAAGGTTTTTGGGAACCTTCTAATAGATCACACACACAAAAGAGTGTACAAAACATATGCGTAGTGTTTAAGGTCTACTAATAATACAAATGCCCCAATACTTGTCATCCAGCTTAAGAGACAGAGTGTTACCAGTACCTTAGAACTTCTCTGAATTTCCCATCCAGATGTCTCCTTTTTCCTCCCTTTTCAAATTTCGTGTTAATCATTTCTGCACTTTTCTTACATTGCTAGGCAGTGCAAATTGTTTTCCAAAGTGGTTGTACCAGTTGACGTTCACACATTCACGCCAGCAGTAGATGAAGGTTCCTGATGTTGTATATCATTGTCAATACTTGGTATTATCTTTTCGATTTCTGACAGTCGCTTTAGTGTGCAGTGGTATCTCATTTTCATTCTAATTTGAATTTTCTGGATACTAGTCCTGTGTCACTCATAATTTGAGAAACTAATTTCTCCTAATTTATGGATTTTTTTCAGTTGTTTGATGATAGAGTTTGATAAAACAGATGTCTTTAATTTCCATTTACATATTTTTTCCTTTTAGGCTTTCCACTTTTTGAAGCTTAAGAAATGCTTTCCTACCTGGAAGTCATAATGATATTCTGTTATATTATATTAAGTGTTTATAATTTTCATCTTTTATGTTTAAGTTGCTAACCTTACTGGAAATTATATTTGCATATGGTATGAGGCAGTGAGATAATTGCTAAAATCTGGATAATCAATTATTCTAGCACAAGTAATTAAATAATCCATCCTTTCCCTTAACTCTTAAATGTCTGCTCTGTGCTACTCAAGTTGACACATATGTATGGGTGTGCTTCTCAACTCCATCTTCTATTCTGTTGCTCAATGAGCTCATGTCCTTTCCTAAACTAAAACCACATGTTAATCATTTAAACTTTGTGATAATATTTGTTATCTGGGAACGCAATCCCCCATGCTTTCGTAGTCGTTGTTACTGTTTTTCTTCTTTAGCTTGACACATTCTATGTAAAACCATACTGAAATTTTTGTTGACACTTTATTTACTCAACATCTACATAGCTTTTAATTGTTAGATAAACTATAGATACAGAAAAGCCACTAAAATGTACAGCCTAAGGAATAAGTACTAGGTAAAGAAAAACAAAACCTTGCCAGCCATCCTAAAAATTTCCTCCACATTCCCCAATCCAAACACAACTTCTTCACCTCACCAAACGCAACCACTATCCTGAATTTTATAATACTCTCTTTCTTCTTTATTTTTTTATCTTTTTAAATTTTTTTAGAGAGGGGGTTCTCAATATGTTGCTCAGGCTGGTCTCAAACTCCTGGACTCAAGTGGATCCTCTTGCCTCAGCCTTCCAAAGTGGTATAATTATTGGTGTGAGCCATTGCATCCAGCTATAGTCACTTTCTTGAAGTTCTTTATAATCTAAGTATAGTATTGTTTGTTTTTAACATTTATATACTGTAAAAGTAGCTCTTTTGGTTGTATCGTTCAATTAGTTTTAACACATGCATAAATTCATGAAATCACCACCACAATCAGGATACAGAACAGTTCTATTGCCTCTGAAAATTCCCTCATACTACCCGTTTGTAGTCAAACCTCCCCCTACCCTTTCCCCTGGTCAATTACTGGTAGTCTTTTTCCGAAATGTAATATAAATGAGACAAGGCAGCATGTGGCCCTGATCTTGGCTTCTCTTAGTCAGTGTAATGCATTTGAGATTCATCCACATAGTTAGTATCATTTTATCACTGAGTAATATTCCACTGCGTAGATAACACCATAGTTTTGTAAATGCATTCATCCATTGAGTGACATTTGGATTGCTTCCAGGTTTGTGTGACTATGAAGAATGCTTCTATAAACATATGTGTACAGGTTTCTGTGTGAACATGAGTTTTTATGTATCTAGGTTAAATACCTAGGAGTGGGATTGCTGGATCATACGTTAAGGGCGTGTTTTACTTTGTAACTGTCAAACTGTTTCCCAGAACGACTGCCCCATTCCACAGTCCCACCAGCAGTGTATGAAAGTTCGAGTTGCTTTGTTTCCTCACCATCACTTGGAATTGTTAAGTTTTATATATTTATTTTTATTTTAGCCATTCTAATAGATGCATAGTGGTAGTTCACTGTGCTTTTAATTTGCATTTCCCCACGGAGTAATGGTGTTGAGCATTTTTTCACGTACTTATTTGACATCCTTCTATCTTACTTGGACAGCATCTATTTGGATTCCATTTTTAAATTGTTTATTGAGTTTTGAGAGTTATTTATGCATTCTGGGTAGCAGTCCTTTGATGCATATGAGATTTGCACATATTTTATCCCTGTCTCTCACTTGTTTCATTCTCTTACCATTGTCCTCCAGAGAGCAAAATTTTTTAGTTTTTAAGTCCACTTTATCATTTTTTCTTTTATAGATCATGTTTTGGTTGACACGATCCCAAAAACTGCCCAATCCAAGATCACAAAGATTTTCTCTTGTTTTCTTCTAAAATTTTTGTAATAAAAAAGAAGTTAGGCTTAAGTATAAAGTCTATTTTAAGTAAAATATTTTATAAGGTATAAGGTATATAGATGACCAATTGTTCCAGGACCATTTGTTAAAACAACACTCCTGTCTCCATTTAGTCTTCACACCTTTATCAAAAATAAGTTGACCATGTTTGTGTGGCTCTATTTCTGGATTGTATTTTCTATTCCATTGAGCTATGTGTGTATCCTTATGCAAAAATCACTGTCTAGATTACCATAAGTCATAAAATCCAGTAATGGGAGTCGTCTGGCTGTTCTATTACAAAATTGCTTTGGCTATGGTAGTTCCTTCAATATTCACTAAATTTTACAATCAGTTTGTGTATTTCTACAAAATTCTGCTGGGATTATCTTATTGGAATCATTCTGAATCTATAGATCAATTTGACAAGTATTGGCGTCTTAACTATATTTAGTGTTCCAATGCATTAACAAAGCATGTTTCTCCATTTTGGGGGTCTACTTTGACTTCTAGCATCAACATTTTGTACTTTTTTTTTTTTTTTTTTTTTTTTCAGATGGAGTCTCCATCTGTCACCCAGGCTGGAGTGCAGTGGCGCCATCTCAGCTCACTGCACCCTCCGCCTCCCAGGTTTAAGCAATAACCTGCCTCAGTCTCCTGAGTAGCTGGGATTACAGGTGCCCACCACCATGCCTAATTTTTGTATTTTTAGTAGCGATGGAATTTCACCATTTTGGCCAGGCTGGCCTTGAACTCCTGATCTCATATGATCCACCCACCTCGGCCTCCCAAAGTGCTGGGATTACAGACGTGAGCCACCATGCCCGGCCAACGTTTTGTACTTTTTAGCATATAGATCCTATATGTCTTTTGTTATATTTATACCTATTTAGCTTTTGAAGCTATTGTAGATGGTACTTTAAAAAAAATTACAGTTTCCAATTATTCATTGCTAAGATGTAGAAGTAAGATTGATTTTTGTATGATCACCTGGCATTCTGCAACCTTACTAATTTCACCTATTGGTTCTAGGAACTTTTAAATAACAGTATTTTCTATATAGATAATCCTGTTGTCTCTGAATAGAAACTGTATTATTTCTTCCTCCCTAATATGTTTGCACCTTATTTTTCTTGCCTAATTGCATGAGCTACAATTTCCGGCATGATGTGAAATAGAAGCAGTGAAAGTGGACACCTTTGTCCTGCTCCTGATCTCAGGGGGCAACATTCAGTCTTTTACTAGTAAGTCTGATATTAGCTGTAGGTTGTTAGTTGAGGTCCTTTATCAGATTAAAGAATTTCCCAGCCAGGCACTGTGGCTCATGCCTGTAATCCTAGCACTTTGGGAGGCCGAGGCGGGTGGATCACCTGAGGTCAGGAGTTCAAGACCAGCCTGGCCAACCTGGCGAAACCCCATCTCTACTAAAAATACAAAAATTAGCCAAGCATGGTGGCACACACCTATAGTCCCAGCTACTTGGGAGGCTGAGGCAGGAGAATCACTTGAACCCAGGGGGTCAGAGGTTGCAGTGAGCTGAGATTGTACCATTGTACCCAGCCTGGGCAACAAGAGCAAAACTCCGTCTTAAAAAAAAAAAAATTCCTGCTATTTCTAGTTTGCTGAGTGATCACATCGTGAAGGTGTTTTGGATTTTTTCAAATGCTTGTTCTGCTTCTACGGAGATGATACTGTGTTTTTTGTTCTTTAGTCTTTTAATATGGTGGACCTCATTGATTTTCAAATGTTGGACCAGCCTTGCATTCTGAGATAAAATCCATGTGGATGTGGCATATTATTCTTTTTTCATATTGATGAATTTGATATGCTAATATTCTGTTGAGAATGTTGGCATCTTTACATGGGAGATATTGTTCTGTGGTTTTCTTTTGTTGTGCTGACATTGTCTCATTATCGTATCAGGGCAATGCTGGTCTCCTAAGATGAGTTGGGAAGTGCTTCTTCTTCTGTTTTCTGTTTCCAATCAGGTATATCTGGGAGTGGACTTGAGACTTCATGCACAGATTTATGGAATTCTTTTCTCAAGCTCCCTCCTCTGTGGTATCTCTATGCTCTCCAGCTCTCAGAATCCCCTTTTCCTGCTCTCTTAGTTAGAAATACAGGATTTTATCCTCCCCATTCTGTTACACACTTTCCATGGTATGGTTCACTTCCAGGTTGTAGCAGCAAGAGAAAAGAAGCAAAAGGCTCTCCCCACCCTTTCAGATAACAGGGATCCTTTTCCTCGTTTCTTTCCTCAGAGAGGATTTTTCTCTCTCTCAGGGATTTAGTTGACTGTTCACCACTGCTGCCACCAACACGGCTGCAGTAATGCATCTTCAGGACTGGGTCTTGCCCCATGGGAGGGGGCAGGAGAGGAAGAAAACAGGGGATTTCCCCTACTGTCTTTGTCCTGAAGTACCTCACCCCTTCCTTATCCTCTGCTTAGAAAAACAGGGATTTTTCTGGAGATTTTTCTACCCTTGCTTGTTATGCAGTTCCAGGATTCAGGCTACCCAAAGACTAATCAGGGAAATATGAAAAGAGAAGAAATAGGAAAGTTGCATGCCATTCACCAGTTTTCAAATTTTTAATTCTCTTCCCAATCTACCTGCTATTGTTTATTTTCAGAGTCCTCAGACAGTTGCTTTGTTTACTCTGTCCCCGTGTTTTTAGTTGTGATTAGTGGGACAGAGAGTGTGTGCTTCCTTCACCAACTGAAAACAGAAGTCTGGTCTTTCTCATTTAAACCAAATTTGACATGTGCATTAGATCTCTTTTAGTCTACACGTTTCCCTCCATCCTTCTTCCCCCTTACAATGTATTTGTTAAAGAGGCTGGGCCATTTGAGTTGTAGTATATTTCTCATACTCTAGATTTCGTGGATTAAGACTCAGGTTTGATCTCTTTTGCAAGACTATAGGTGACTGTGTTTCTTCCACTGGGAAGCAAATGATGTTTTGTTGTCTATTTTTCTATAATCTGCAGCCATTATGCTAGACCTCTATAATCCATTAATTCACTGTCAGGTGCAAAATGACAATGTTAAATTCTATAACTTCTTCTTTCCTTATTCATTGAAGTACATTTTAAAAGAGAAACATTTCTCCACCTACTATTTGGTTACTCAGTGGAATAGTTCTTATGGGCAAGTGAGGATAAATGCTTGTTTCTTTCCCCACTTCCAATTATTATCTTTATTAAAGCTCATATTGTTCCATATTTGACCAGGGAGCATCTTCAAGCTAGCTCCTGAATCCTTTTGATGTGACCCAGTCATCTTTGATAACTTGCTTGCTCTCTGACATGACAAGATGTTCCAGGCTCATTTTGTGCATTCCTACTCCAGAACTAGAATCAACCATTTCTCCAAGAAGCCTTGATATCCTTCAGTGGAAAAATCTAGTAGTGTTTCAGTACCACTGCCTAGGTACTAGGATGCTTGTTGCTACTGGATTAGTCATTGTTTTAAGGCATTTTTAGTGGATAGAGCTAGAAAAATTATATGTGAGATAAAATAATAAGTTCATATTGACTTTATATTTAAATACAGGGTTACAAATGTTTTACTTACACTTTTCTATATTACAACTGTATTTTCTTTCTTTCAAGAATCCTGGCTCTAAAGGATACTGGGGATGATACAATTAGAATATACCATCGCTATTTGTTCAAACCACACAGTATAAGCAAGCTAATACTACCACTACCAATATATATACTAAAAGTGTTTTTTAAAATTTTCACATGTTCTTCCCATTTTTAATTGTTGTCCAGTGTCTACGTTGTCAGAACATATATCCATTACATAGTGTACTCTCTTTCTTTTGAGCCTCATTAAGTCTTAGTTCCAAAAGTAACAATACACTTAATGTTCACCAGCTCATCTCCTGTCATTATATCTCTAGTTATTTTGGTTGTCTGAATATGATTCTGAGAAGGACCTCACGCCAACAATATTCCCTGAGTTTTTCCATCTTTAGTAGTCTGTTCAGGTTATGCTTGGAAGTCAGTTTTGCTGGATATAAGATCCTTGCCTCACATTTTTTTCTTTGAATATATCGTATACATTACGTTTTTATCTGTTATTGTTTGAAAGTCTGATGATAGTATAATTTATTCCCCTGTCTAAATTGTATATCCTTTTGGTTAGATCCCCCCAAAGTATTTTTTCCTCTTTTATAAGGTACAGCAATTTTACTAGAATATATCTTAGTGCTGTTCATTCTAGTTTGACATTCTGAGGTATGCAGTGTGACTTTTCAAAATATAATTTCAAATATTATTTTATTTCAAAATAGTTATCTTGAATTATATGATTTTGAGAGGGGTAATAAAAGAATAAAATTTTGAGGAGATTAATAAAATAATAACTCCTTTGAGAGGATTAATAAAATAAATAAGATAATAAAATAAATCTAATTCAAGATAACTATTTTGAAGTTATATGAATTATGTTGAGAGCATTAATACACAATAAATCAACATAATAAATTTTATTAATAATATTAATAAAATAAATTATATGATTTGGAGAGGATTAATAAATTCACATTGCCATATATATTAATATTCAATTAACATTAACTGTAATTTAAATATCAAAATTCAGAATTATCTTCCACCACCCAGGACAGATGAAGGAATATGTGCAGTTTCAGATTTCTAAGACCTTGAATGCATTGTCTGATGGCGAGAGGACAGTGGTCAGGAGCTAGTTACGTTCACCGTAGGCTGTTAGGAGCTAGTGCCTCCCATACGGCACTAGGTAGGAAGCAAGACTGTAAAGATGTGCTGGCTTTGGTTCTTGAATTTTGGAGCCAGAAATTCCCTGTAACTCAGCCCTAGTCCTGGAGCACACTTAGAAACCTGGAACTAAGTAGAATCTTCATGGGTAAAATGTATTGCCTCATTACCTAACGTAGGACTGGCCTATTTAGATATAGCTGGAAATTGGAATTGATTATAAGAAGTGCTGAAAGTTTTATCTGCCTTACTATATCTCTCACCAAACTGATCCAGTGTCTGAAATCTCCTCTGTAACATTGCCAAGGACAGCTCAAGTAGCAGATGCATAGCTGGGATTTGAACTGGAATCTTTCTAACTCTAAAGACAAAATTCTCAGCATTCTATTCTCCTTAGTTACTTCCACATACTTTTAGGCACAGATTACAACTGTGTGCATGAAAACAGGGTATGTTTTCCCAGCCTGTCTTGGAGAAAAGCCATCCATTTGTTCCAAGCACTTTGCTTTTGGTTCCCCATTGCCAATCTTAATAGTCAGCTCTAGTGGTGCTTGACTTTGCAACAACATGTACTTTATTAACTCGAGTTATATTAGAGCTGTAGGAACTGATCCCATAGATGCCAGCAAGATCTTGCCTGTGTTACCGCTTCTGCCCTTCATCTTACTAACCTGCTGCTTTGCTCTAGCACAGAGCCCTCTTGACTGTTTTCCCTGCCAGCATGGCTGGGTGGCAGAGGTTGCTGCCCAGCATTTCATGGGCAGGCAGCATTGCAAAGGGGGACATTCCAGTGTTTACTTAGAACAAGGGTGGAGACATTTTTCTGTAGAGGTTTACTGACCATGGGAAAAAGATGTCCAGAGGCAACATATGTAAAAAACAGATATATATCAAATATAAGTCTCAGCCACTTTGCATATGAAAAACTGTTAACAGGAAAATACATTAGAAGAAAACAATTTTAAAACTATTGTTCCATATTGTGGCTGTGTTTAAAAGGGAGATTGGGAGACAAGTAGAAGGAAGAAAGGAAATACTGTTGAAAAAAAATTCTGAGGGATGCAGTAAGACTCAAAGATTTAAAGACAGCAGTTGAATATATATACACATACACACTTATATATGCATATAGGTATATATGTATACCTATTCGAATGGATACATATATTCAACTGTGTCTATTCAATACATATACTGTATTCAAATATATATTCCATTGAATACAATATTTAATATGTGTGCATATCCATTCATTGATATTTATAAATTACACACACACACACACACACACACACATACACACACGAGAAAGGGAGAGAGAATCAGTCAAAGGAGACAAACACACTTCCCTGGCCGTACTTGTTTTTTCTTTTTTTTTTTTTAATCTGTATCAAAGTTTATTTAAATTTACATCACTTTTGAGTTCTGTAGTTAATACTTTGTAACAACCAATACTTAGAATATAATTTAAAATTTCTTTTTTTTTTCTCTGTGGACTTTGTTGATTTCTTTTTAATTAGCACTGATTTTAGAATAGAATTTGTAATACAGAACACACATTCTTTTTACAACACGTTTATCTTGCCCTACGCTTCTTTTCATCCAATCCTCATGTTCATCATTCTGTTTTTTTTTTTTTAATTATACTTTAAGTTCTAGGGTACATGTGGATAACATGCAGGTTTGTTACGTATGTATACCTGTGCCATGTTGGCGTGCTGCACCCATCAACTCGTCAGCACCCATCAACATGCACACGTATGTTTATTGCGGCACTATTCACAATACCAAAGACTTGGAATCAACCCAAATGTCCATCAGTGACAGACTGGATTAGGAAAATGTGGCACATATACACCATGGAATACTATGCAGTCATAAAAAAGGATGAGTTTGTGTCCTTTGTAGGGACATGGATGCAGCTGGAAACCATCATTCTCAGCAAACTATCGCAAGAACAGAAAACCAAACACCGCATGTTCTCACTCATAGGTGGGAACTGAACAATGAGATCCCTTGGACTCAGGAAGGGGAACATCACACACCGAGGCCTATCACGGGGAGGGGGGAGGGGGGAGGGATTGTATTGGGAGTTATACCTGATGTAAACGACACACTTGTTTTTTCTATCTCTCCCCTCTCTTGCTCCTTCAGTCACCCACCGATGTCCTGCTTTCCTCCTGTAGCTTCATTTTGGCCCAATTCCAGAGCCAGTTGTGAAAGGAAAGTAGAATAGCCACAACCTCATTGCTACCAATATGATGGGTCTTGGAGTCCAATCTCAGAACCCACGTACGGGTTCCAACTGGCCAGCCTCATTTGCTTGGCAACCCCAGGGGCTCAACCAATCTCAACAAATGATTTCCCAGAAAACCTGGAAGCTGGACAGGTAGGCAGGTGGGTGAGGGTGAGGGGGTGAGGAGGGAGTGGCAGATCACAACAAGTCCTGTATCTCCATGACATGCCTCGACTGAGGCTCATCTTCACCCATTTATTGTTGGGGCTGTTATTTTACTATGACCAGAGCACCTTCTTCTTGGTGGGGGTTGAGTTTATTCCTACAAGAATCACCCCGGGAAGAGATAATGATGAGACAGGAAAAGAGGACTCAGAGGCATGCCTCAAATTGGTTATGAGGGAATATCTCCTCCTTTGTCTGAGACTTGGAGCTGCTCAGGCCCAAGCTCTGATATCTGGAGCACTTTGGAGCTCTTCTTTTGGGGGCCCAGCAAGGCACCCGGAGGATGGCACAGGAAGTAGGCTGTGTCCGTAAATTTCTCTCTGAGTTATGTTTCCTGTCCATCACTTCAGAACTCCCGGTAAACTCTCACCAAGAAATGGGCTGGTGTCTGCCCTGTAGTGGGGAATTAAGAGAAAGAATGTATTCTAAGTTGGTGACAAGGTAGACAGGGAGAGCAATGCCCTCTCCCTGGAGGCCACAGGGGCGTCAATAGCAGTGGTATTGACAGCAGCAGAGGAGAGCTGGGTGCAGAAGGATAAACGTCCCCAGGCATTGTAGGGATCAGCAGCAGTATCCTGTGACAACAGAAGGACAGTGGTGGGAGGGTAAGGCCTGAGGGACCTGCACCAAACCCAGAAATTGCATGGACATCTTGAAAGGGATGTTTTCGAAAACAAAACTTATGATATCAACAGCATTGAGTTAGCATAACACCAACTGCTGTTTATTGTGTAAAAAATGCTTTCCATAAATCATCCCATTTAATCATCCCCAGAACCTTAGAAGAAACTTAGTATCTCTAGTACTCTTTTGCAAAAGAGGAGGCTTAACTGAAGCTCAGAGACAGTAAATAGCTAATAAATGACCCCTGGGGCTTTGAATCCAGATCTGTGCCTCCAAAACCAGTGCGCTTTGCACCACATCAAACTACCTTGCCCTGCTACTTCATCAATCAGCAGCTTAGGAAATCATGTGAGAACGCTGACAACATTGCATTATGTAAATGAAAAGCTGCAGAGAGAATGGTCTGGGCTCAGCCTCCATTCCACACTCTGTGGCTTTTAAAGAAGTTGCCAATGGTCAGTTTTATGTTTTCATTGTGCTTGGGTAACTATAGGCATAAATGAAAATATAGTCTCTTGCTGTTTGTTTCATGCATAGGATTAAATTGAAGTGGAAGATTGGATTTGGCTCCAAGTCCAAAGTTTCCTCAATCTGGTACAAAATTGCCTCTTCTATTAATTCCATTTTTTGGACACCTGGCTTCCATGTAACGTGAGCAACTTTTCTACATTGCTCTATTTTGTTCTCTCACTTGCTTATCTCCTGGATCATTATCACAGCTCTTCCATAGCTCCTGCTCAAAGTAAATATCAGTGACTGAAAAAATTAACATGCCACGGAGCCTTCCTTCAGCAACAAAAGAAACATAACAGTCACGTTTCAGTACAAGTAAGCCTCTAATTCAGATACATAATGCTTAAACAGCCTTTAGAGATGGACCTTGAAAACCTTTTCTTTGAGAAGAAAACATAACACAAAAATACAGGTTTTAAAGTAGGTTCACATCAGACTCAATATATACCATTATTTTCTCACACATGAACCCTTTCATTTCACATTTCTTTCTGAGCCATTTGTGTCACTTTGATTTGCAATTATTTCATGAGAAGCTAGCAGAGAGACATACCTCTTTATAATACTTATATTTGCAGCAAGTGTAAGAATATTTAACTGCATTAAAATTGTGACAATATTTTACACACATTAAGCAGCTTTAGAATGAAAAGAAAAGCACTCCATTGGCCTAGATTGCAACCTTGTTTTCAGCACGTGATACAGAATATAATCTGGCATTCATCTCTGGACAGTGAGTTTTCCAAGGTTTCAAACCACGCAGTGTTTGTGCGGCTATAATCTCTCAGACATTTTGCTCTCCCATTTTGTGATTCTATCACACTTAAATGGAAGAAAAATCAAATCACACTACAACCATCCAGGTCCCTATTATTAGGACATTTACTAGTGTTTTGCCTGGATATTATGAGGAATGATAGAAATATCTTTTCCTTGTAAGAGGTCCATGCCTGGCAAAGGTGATTTAGATGTAGACCAACACAAAAAATGGCCTTGATGCAACAATGGGCAAATTTTAAAAGTGTATTAAACTGGCATGTAGAAATTTTCCACTTAAAATTATATTGCCATGATAAAATACTCCCAGATTACAGTTTCCATTGGTTGGTTGCTTTATATTTGCTCTGTCCAGGAAAGAATTATGGACAGCTGACCATTGCTATTTGTCCGATATGGTGACCCATATATTATTAATAAAAATCCTTCCAGTGACTATTCTGATGACTTGAGGGTAGGGATGAAGCAAGCATTTTGGAGCTTTCTTATTGCACCATTAAGATATCACCAAAACCTCATTCTAACTCCAGCTGTCACTTCTAATATTTTAACCCATGATGTATGAATTTTTAAATATAGATGCTACTATTTTTATTTAAGTGGCTATGAATGTTTCCATGCTCACAAATAATGCAAGACTGAATGAAAGGGTCTGATACTAGTCTGAAAATGGAGAAGTGTTGATGGAGGCAGTCTCAGTAATTCTGTCCCCTGGGCAGATTCTCCAGAGGGGAGCATGAAGAAGCTTAGAAATAAGGAAGACTTCTTTTTTTCTAACCAATTAATCAAGACAAGGACATAGTGACTTACGTTGCACGCACTTTCATGGTAACATTAGCACCTCCACTTACTATGTACATACTCGATACCAGACACTGTTATAGGTAGAGGCTGTACATATGTTTGCCCTTTACAATGACCCCATTATTATCTGCAACTTACAAGAGAAAACTGAAGTGAGACACATTATGGACCAAATTTAAAGTGACAGCTATGTCAGGTTTCAAACTCAGGCAAGCCTGGCTCGAGGGCTCTTCCTTTCACCAGGATAAGATTCTGTCTCCGATCTGATGTTATGGTAACACACCTGGCATCACGAGGTCTTCATCTACTTTAGAGATGGCTGAATGAAGCTAGGTAGATTTCAGTCATACCCACACCACAGTTAACTTAGGCCCCCAGTTGGGGATAAATCTGGAGTAACTGCAACTCTCTGTACTCCCCTGGCTTTAATTTGGACTATCCACATTTTCAAACCTCCTAAATAAAGTGATTAGAATGAAAATGTTGTCATGTGGGATATAGTTGGCAAATTCCCTTACAGTCGGGTGATATTGTTATATGGTAAGAAATACATATTTGGTCTCTGCACCTGGCTCCTCTGCTTCTGGCACACAGCCCCTAAAACTCTTGAAATCTCTGGAGTTCTCAGAGTGTCTTTTGTAGGCTACTGAGATGACTGATAGCTGAGGGCTCTTAGGTAGCTTCCAGATGGGGGCTGGTCACCAGAAAGACCGAGGCAGGATAAGAAGGTTGGGACTTTCAACCCCATCCCCCAACCTACAGGGAGGGGAGAGGGGCTGAAGCTTGACTTGATCACCAATGGCCAATGATGTAATCATTCATACATTACAAGTAATCAGTAATGAAGCCTCCATAACAACCAAAAGGACAGAGTCTGGAGAGCTTCTGTGTTGCTGAAGATATGGAGATTCCCGGAGGGTGGTGCACCGGAAAATATGTGGAAGCTCTGTGCCCCTTCCCATTTGCCCTACTCTACACATTTGTTCCATCTGGCTGCTCATCCATAGCCTTTGTAATATCCTTTGTAATAAATGCACAAATGCAAATAAAATGTTTCCCAGAGTTCTAGCAAACTAATCAAACTCCGGGAACCCCAAATTACAGCTGGCTGTTCAGAAGCACAGATTGCAACCTGGGGTTTGTTACTAGCATCTGAAACGGGAGCAGTCTTCTGGGACTGAGCCCTTAACCTGTGGGATCTGATCCTATCTCCAGGCAGACAGTGTCAGAATTGGATTATGGGACAATCAGCTGGTGTTCATGGAAAATTGCTTGGTGCAGGGAAAAATCCCCACACACACTCTTGTGACCAGAGGTCTGAAGTACTCTGTGTGTTGATTATGTAAGAGTTGGAAAAACACTTTGGTTTTTTCTGTCTCTAACAGTAATTGCCATTTGTTAAGAAATTAGCAGGATTAGGATTGAAGAGGCCAACACTTGGAATACTTGGTTGAAAAGAGATTTCTGTTGACTGCCTGCCATTGTCCAACCCTTTGACTAACCAACCTTTCAATATATTCATATACAGTCATGCACCACATAGCAATGTTTCTAATCGATGATGGACCACATATATGACAGTGGTCCCATAAGATTATAATGGAGCTGAAAAAGTCCTATCACTTGGTGATATTGTAGCCATCATAAGGTCTTAGCACAACATCTTTGTGGTGATACTGGTGAACGCAAACCTACTGGACTACCAGTCATATAAAAGTAAGGCACATACAATTAGGAACAGCACATACTTGAAAATGATAATGAATGACTACGTTACTGGCTTACGTGTTGATATTATACCTTTTATCACTATTTTAGAGTATACTCCTTCTATTTACTAAAAAAAAATAAAAGTTAACTGTAAAATAGGTATTCTGGAAGAAGGTGTTGTTATAGATGACAGCTCCAGGTGTTCTTGCCCCTGAAGAGCTTCCAGTGGGACAACATGTCTCCACATATTGATGTGATGTCAATATCACAGTGATATTGATCATCCTGACCCTGTGTAGGCCTAGGCAATGTGTATGTGTCTTCATCTTTAACAAAAAAGTTGTAAAAGTAACAAATATATTCAACATTTTTAAAATAGAAAAAAGCTTATAGACTAAGGATATAAAGAAAGAAAATATTTTTGTACAGCTATACAGTGTATTTATTTATTTATTTATTTATTTATTTTTGAGACAAGGTCTCACTCCATTGGCCAGCCTAGAGTGCAGTGGCATGATCATGGCTCACTGCCGCTTGGACCTTCTAGGCTCAAGAGATCCTCCCACCTCAGTCTCCCAAGTAGTTGGAGCCACAGGAGTGCGCCACCATATCCGGCCAATTTTTTAATTTTTTGTAGAGACAGGGTCTCCCTATGCTACCCAGGTTGGTCTTGAACTTCTGGGCTCAAGTGATCTTCCCACCTTGGACGCCCAAAGTCCTGGGATTACAGGTGTGAGCCACTACGCTTGGTCAATGTGTTTGTGTTTTAAGCTAAGTGTTATTACAAAAGAGTCAACAGGTTTTTCTTAATTTAGATGTTTATAAACTTTAGAAAAAAGTTAACAGTAAGCTAAGGTTAATTTGTTATTGAAGAAAATTTTTTAAAAAATGTAGTGCAGCTTAAGTGTACAGTGTTTATAGAGTCTAAGGTGGTAAAGCGATCTCCTAGGCCTTCATTCACTCACCACTCACTCACTGACTCACCCAAAGCAACTTCCAGTCCTGCAAGCTCCATTCATGGTAAGTGTCCCATACAAGTATACCATTTTTTATCCTTTTTTTTTTTTTTTTTCCTGAGATCAAATCTCACTCTGTCACCCAAGCTGGAGTGCAGTGCTGCGATCTTGGCTCACTGCAACCTCCCCCTCCCGGGTTCAGGCGATTCTCCTGCTTCACCCTCTTGAGTAGCTGGATTACAGGCTCCCATCACCACACCCAGCTAATTTTTGTATTTTAGTAGAGACGAGTTTTTGCCATGTTGGCTAAGCTGGTCTTGAACTCTTGACCTCAAGTGATTCGCCAGCCTCGGCCTCCCAAAGTGTGGGATTACAGACATGAGCGCTTGATCCCATTTTTAATTTTTTATACTGTGTTTTTACTGTGCCTTTTCTGTTTAGATATGTTTAGATGCAGAAATACTTACAATTGTGTTCCAGTTGCCTACAGTATTCAGTACAGTAACATGCCATACAGGTTAGTAGCATGAGAATAATAGGCTGTACCATCTAGCCTATGTGTGCAGCAGGCTATGCTATCTAGGTTTGTGTAAGTACACACTGATTTTCATGCAATGACAAAATCACCTGATGATGTATTTCTCAGAAGTTATCCCTGTCATTAAGCATGGCTGTGGCACACATTCATCCCATCTCCATGAAGATGATCCCAAAGTCTCATCAAATTATAGCAACAGCTATAATTTTCTCAGTTTCTGTAGTAAATGGAAAACTTAGTTCTGTAGTAAATGGAAAAATGGAAAGCTCAGTTTCTGTAGTAAGTGGAAACCTTAGTTCTGTCCATCCCAATACAATAAAGAGGGATGAGTTGGGGCAGCCATGACATTCCCTTAGAAAGCAGAGCTTCAGGGAAGAAGAGAGAAATGGCTTAGTAAATTCACATGATTTTAGCAGAGCAAAGAGAGAGAGAAGAAAGAGGAGAGAGGGTGGAGGAAAGATGAGTGTTGGAGCAGAATGTGCTGAGGAGGGCCATTTAGGAGCCAGGGAGGTCTTCAGGAGGAGCCTGGTGTTACTTGACTTATCTGCAGGCAAAATTGGAGAAGAGGGGACATTTGTGTTTCCCAAAATGTACTCTGATAGCTCAACAGAGTGACTGCTTATTCTGAGTTTTATGTTCTTGGACCTTTTCTCCCTGTGCAAACAAGAATGTCCTTTACTTTAAATCCTAAGTCACTGTGAAAGTGTAGGGACTTTCCAGACACTGCTGGCTCTCTATCCAGCCTCCCTTATTAGCAAACCCTTATTTTTGTTGGGGTGCTCAGCCCTCCTCTTTGCGACTCAGGAGTAAATCTTCATTAGCCTCAGACAATCATGGTGGTCCCATTCCTCTTGATAGTAACAGGTTAAGGTGTGCAGGTTGCTCAGTTCTGGGAAGAACTGAGAAGAACAGATAGGAAGACATCTACTGAGCAGGCCTCTGGGAAAATCTTTCCTTTCGTAGGAAGAAGCAGTCCCTCTTCTTCTGCTCCATTTTGTAGTGTCTGAAAATGGCACCTTGAACAGAAGCAACCATCTTTTGACCAAAAGGAGGCTAGCCAGGGACAAGGTTGAGGCTAGCCAGGGGTCAGCCTGTGAGGAAGACAGCAGAAAGGAAGAAAGAATCTGGGCTTAAGACATAATTTAGCTACTGAACTGACCACACCTGGATCTGCCCTATCCAGGAACTTTTTGTTGTGAAAAAGAATGCATCTCATTATGTTTAAGCCCTTTGAGTGGGTTTCCCGTTCAACAGTACCTAGGATTTGTTTTTTGGTTTGTTTTTGGTTTTTGGTTTTTTTTGTTGTTGTTGTTGTTTTTGAGATAGAGTTTCATTCTTGTTGCCCAGACTAGAGTGCAATGGCGCGATCTCGGCTCACTGCAACCTCTGCCTCCCGGGTTCAAGCTGTTCTCCTGCCTCAGCCTCCCGAGTAGCTGGGATTACAGGCATGCACCACCACGCCTGGCTTCTTTTGTACTTTTAGTAGAGACATGGTTTCTCCATGTTGATCAGGGTGGTCTCAAAACTCCCGACCTCTGGTGATCCACCTGCTTCGGCCTCCCAAAGTGCTGGGATTACAAGCATGAACCACCACACCCAACCAGTACTTGGAGTTTGTTTTAATCAGATATGGTAAGACATGCAGACATGGAAATGACTATCATGAAGGAGAAAGTCTTAATTGTAGTCAAAGTCCTCTAGAAAGAAGGCCAAGCATGCCATGTGGGGCCACATGGCAAACACTTAGGCATGATGAGCTGTCAGTGAGTGGGAGGGACTGAAGGTGGTAGGCTTTGCTGTGGTTTTCATGGGAAGGAATGAGCCAGGCAAGGTAAGCAGGCTAAGCAGGTTTAGGATTCACTAGCTTGAATAATTTCAGCAAACCCAAGGCATAAGAGTGGACCCTCGTCATGTGTTACCAGGCCCTGGAGTGATTAGGGCAGGATGCTAGTGGCCCAGAGTGTAAGAGCCCACTAAAACGAGGAGGTTGCAGCTATGGGCTCTGAAGTGGTTGGTTTGTATATCAAAAGCACACTCAAAGACAGGTGATTTGCTATCTCTAGCTATTAACTAACCCTGGAAGGGGCAATCCCTTCAGGGTCAGTAAGGCCCCAGATGTCAGAGCATCAAGAATACAGGAAATAAAATGACATAATCATTATTTCAACTGACACAGTTGTTTTTCAGAAGTTTTTGAGTTTTAAAATGAACGTGAAACCATTAGGAAAAATGTAAGTGTTGCCAAAACCTCATCTCTACAAAAAATATAAAAATTAGCCAGGTGTGTACCTGTAGTCCCAGCTACTCAGGAGGCTGAGGTGGGAGGACTGCTTGGGCCCAGGAGGTTGAGGCTACAATGAGCCATGACAGCACCACTGCACTCCACCCTGGGCAACAGAGCAAGACCCTGTCTCAAAAAACAAAAAATGAGATGTATTGTAGTATCTCAGGAATACTCAAGAAAATAGAAGAGATTATTTTGTTTTGGTCAAAGTTATCTGTTAATACTTCCTCAAATGATTCCATGTAGACAGCTATACATTGTCTCACCTAAAAAGCTTGAAAAATCAAAAGAAAGAAAACCAAACTTCCAGTGGTTTAATTAAATATCATATGATGCTCTTATACATTACCTACTCCAGAGGTAGGAGCTCTAGGTTTGTACAGCAGCTCCCCAACAATATCAGGGTATTCACAGCCCTGTGTTTCTTCTTGCTCATCCCTAAAATGTGACTTTTAGCCTCATTCTTTTTTTTTTTTTCTTTTTTTTTTCTTTTTTCTTTTTTTGAGATGGAGTCTTGCTCTGTCACCCAGGCTAGAATGTAGTGACGCGATTTCGGCTCACTGCCGGGAAGCTCTACCTCCCAGGTTCACGCCATTCTCCTGCTTCAGCCTCCCAAGTAGCTGGGACTACAGGCGCCCGCAACCACGCCCGGATAAGTTTTTGGTATTTTTTTTAGTAGAGACGGGGTTTCACCGTGTTAGCCAGGATGGTCTCGATCTCCTGACCTCGTGATCTGCCCACCTCAGCCTCCCAAAGTGCTGGGATTACAGGTGTGAGCCACAGCGCCCAGCTAGCCTCATTCTTGTTGCTTCATGGTCACAAAGGGCTGCCTCTTCACCTGATAGTGTTTGCATTCCAGGCCACAAGAGATGAAAGTTGCCTGGAACACATCCAGCAACTTCTACTTGTAACTCGTTTGCCAGGACTGTTTCACATGGCTACTTGTCACTCCAAGGGAGGCTGGGGAATGTATATTTTTAGCTGGACCTGCCATTTCAAACACTTAGAATTCTGATATTAGTAATGAAGGAGGCAACAGATATTGGATAGGCAACAATTGCTGTGTGCCATGGTTCTCCCTATTGGCTACCCAGTGTTTTTTTCTGTTTGCTTCTTTCTTTCTTTTTTTTTTTTTTTTTTTTTTTTTTTTTTTTTTTGAGATGGAGTCTTGCTCTGTTGCCCAGGCTGGAGTGCAGTGGCACGATCTCAGCTCACTGCAAGCTCTGCCTCCCAGATTCACACCATTCTCCTACCTCAGCCTCCCGAGTAGCTAGGATTACACGCACCCACTACCACTCCCAGCTAATTTTTTGTATTTTCTTTTTTAATAGGGACGGGGTTTCACCATGTTAGCCAGGATAGTCTCGATCTCCTGACCTCGTGATCTGCCCACCTCGCCCTCCCAAAGTGCTGGGATTACAGGTGTGAGCCACCGCGCCCGGCCTGACTACCCAGTGTTTTCATAAATTCCTAGAACACATTCATCCCCACCCCATGAAGATTATTCCAAAGTCTCAAATTAGAGCAACACACTCAAAATCTGGTTTCTGTAGTAAATCAACACCTTCCTCTGTCCCATCCCAATGCAGAATATATAGTGGCCTAATCTTTCATGTATTCAAACTAAGACCCTTGTCTGATGAATATTAACAAGGTATTGCCTTGTTTTAGGCAAAACCTACATTCCTATATTTCCTGGTGCATAAAGGAAAGCATATTTTCACCACAGTGCTTTCTTTTCAAACTTTCAAAAGCTTCCTTGGAAATAGAGCAGTTAATCCAATGCTTTTCTTCTTCTAAGTCAACCAAAAAATAAAACATTTCCAATGAAGAATGAGTTCTAGGGGGAATTTAGAGGGGGAGAATCTCATGCAAAGAATCTCATGCTCTCTATAAGCAGTTTTGGTTAATGAGGTAATGAGTAGTTAGAATTTTCCAGCAATTATAAATAGAGTGGGTTATTTGGAACTCCAGAAAGAACTCTGCTCCATAGACTAACTTAATAAAACCTATATATATAAAAATATATAGATTTATATATAACATATTTATGTATTTTATATTATATAATTTATAATATATAGATTTATTTTTATATATACACACACACATGAGAACACTAGCTATCACGTAGGTAAGATCATTACAAATATGATGAGCACAGATTGGATTTGTTATTCAAAAATAGTATTTTACATGTAATTATAATGGTTGATAAAACATTACTAGTATTGTGAAATCATGTTTTTCCCCAGTGTCAAGTTTAACTCCTCATTCCGTAGTACTGGTCTCAGCACTTTAGGACACAGAGTCAAATGATAATAATCATAAAAACACTAATAGAAGCTAACACTTACTAAACACTTAAGATACATTAGGCAATGTTCTAAGCCTTTACATGTATTTACTAATTTAATCCTAATAACAATCCCAAGAGGGTGGGGTGCTATTTTTACTTTTTGCTGTGTCATAGACAAGTCTCAATAAACTTAACTGAGCTCGGAAAACTTGGCAAACTTAACAGGGCACAGTGCTCCTATGTGAAAGATCTGCTTTTTGGGAAGGAGATGAGTCAAAGTAAGCTGTAGAAGTTGAAGAGGTTTGCAGATTGGTAGGAACAGGCAGAATAACTATGATTGATGGAGAAGATCCACATGTCCCCTCCATCCCCCAGGCCTTCAGTTTGTTACTTCTAATGTACATACCCAGTGGTAAACATCAATAACACTTTTCATTTTATTTTATTTTATTTTATTTTATTTTATTTTATTGAGATGGAGTCGCTCTATCGCCCAGGCTGGAATATAGTGGCAGAGTCTCCGCTCACTGCAACCTCCTCCTCCCGGGTTCAAGCAATTCCCCTGCCCCAGCACCCCCAGTAGCTGGAATTTCTGGCACACACCACCATGCCCAGCTAATTTTTGTATTTTTAGTTAGAGACAGGGTTTTGCCATGTTGATCAGGCTGGTCTCAAACTCGACCTCAGGTGATAGGCCCACCTCAGCCTTCCAAAGTGCTGGGATTACAGGCATGAGCCAGTGCACCCGGCCTCAATAATACTTTTTAAACACAAGCTAGAAGCTACGAAAATTTGAGTTGATACCTTGATTAAATAACAAGGTAGAGATTCACTGTGAGATGTGCAAAAGATGACATGGCTCTTCCTGCCTCTTCCAGATGGTTTCTTATGAGAAAATGAGTTTATATTCAGGAATAAAAAGGATTTATTAGAAAGCATTTGGGAACAGTTAGGGATTACACTTGCAAATAAGATACTTCTCTTTAGAAATATTGAGAATTCATATTCATCTAATACCCAGGTACATCTGGAAGTGGATTGCATACAAGCATTTATATTTGCATAATAATATTTATAGAAATTATTTCTACTCTATGCTTTGTTCTTCAGAAGAGAAGTAAATATATGAAAGGAGAGAAAAACTAAACCCAAACACAATAGAAAGAATTCAATTGACCTAAAATGTTTATACACTATCCTGTGCATTGTACAGTGCTGAAAATGACATAGTAGGAACTGAAAAGATACTACCTTTGCACACTAATGAATCACCAAAATTTGGCTATTAATAAAGGGGTGTTAAAAGATCACACGTTCTCACTTATTTGTGGGAGCTAAAACTTAAAACAATTGAACTCATAGAGATAGAGAGTAGAAAGAAGGTTACCAGAGGTTGGGAAGGGTATTGGGGTGGGAGAGAGAGGTGGGGATGGTTAACAGAGACAAAAAAAAATGTTAGAAAGAATGAATAAGACCTATTATTTGCTAGCACAACAGAATGACTATAGTAAAAAATATCATTTAATTGCACATTTAAAAATAACTAAAAGAGTATATCAGATTGTTTGAAACAAAAAGGATAAATGCTTAAAGTGATGGACACCCCATTTACCCTGATGTGATTATTATGCATTGCATGCCTGTATTAAAATATCTCATATCTCATAGTAATATCTCTCAAAATATCTCATAATATCCCACAAATATATATACCTACTATGTACCCACAAAAATTAAAAATAAAAACAAAAATGAAATGTAAAAATGAATAAAATAAAGGGGTACCAAACCTGGGAAAATATACTAGCAGGAATTTCCAGGTCCCACTTGAAGGAAGAGATGGGAAAAAAGAGTCTCAAAATGACAACATGAAGTCTGAAAAAAAAATCGGACAGAGAACTAAGATTGTCCAGAGGACAGAGGAGCATGTGGCAGTGTGATCCTAATGCTCCTACACTCAGGCTGTGGCTATGAATGAAGTCATAGTACTAGAAATAATTCAGACTTTACAGTTTATCTCCACTATTTGGCTAATCCAGCTCTCCATCTCCCACTCTTACTCACAGGAGTCCCCTAGGTGCCACACATGTGCTCATGAAGAACCCCTCATATATGCCCAGCGCCACTCTCCTCACTGATGTCCATGGTCCACATCGCCTCCTGGGGCTGGCATGCCATTTCTTCCACTACAAGTACCCTCTGGATGGGGATACAGATTTCATGACCAGGGCACTGATGTCTTATAGATAACGTTTACAGATAGCTTTTAACTACTACAGTTCAAAATACTCAGTGTTCCGGGGCTGTGCCACATTATTCACAAAAATGGGAGGCTGGCAACTGGGTGATACTCCAGCTTTTTGGCAACAAAGCACATCTACACATCTCTCAGGGTCTCTTGTAAAAACAGTTCTAGTCAGCTTCTACCTGTAGACCCTCCTCCCCCCACCCCCTCCCCCGACCCCGCCAACACTCTAAGACCTAATTTTTAGGGCCACCCTCTATCTTTGAGAAGTACATCAAGGTGTATTTAGAAGTCCCCTCAGTTATTTGTCATCTCCTCCTCTCCCTCTTCAAGCTGTCTCCATCAGTATTTGAAAATCTATCCAGTTCCCAGTGCAATAATCCCGTCTCCTCACCTATCACTATCTCACTGCCCAAGGACGATAGCCAGGGATATCTCATTACAACACCCTTGCCACTGCACCAACAACATCCTCGTTACTACTGAATGATTTCAGGGCTATTACAAAATAAAGTGAAAATAATGTCCAAACTTGTTTTCTGGGTGTTATGCCAAGTTTGGGATCTCCATCAAGCCAACGCCCTCTATTCATAAAAGTATTTTCACTGGAAATGCATGGGCTGGCCTTCAGTTGTGCTTACGGTATTTAAACTTACACCTCCTCACCATATCTGATGGGATAAGGGGTGAAAAAATGAGTTTAAGGAAATCAATCCACAGGTTAACCGTACCAGTCAGGATCCCAGCAAGAAACAGAAGGCATTTGCAAACTTGGATAATGAGAAGAGTTTAATAATGTGCAGGCAAACATCAAGAAAACCAATAAATTTGTACAGTAATCTCAGGCTAGCTAGGGCTAGGAGCTGTTACCACCCCTTGATCTAAAGTGTAAGAAGAGGAAGAAGCTGCTTGAACTCAAAGAGAGTTGCATAGAAAGGGCTACCTGACAGGAAGAACTACCTTTGGTGGAGTGAGGTGGCCAATTCGTGGCAGGCCAGCAGAGAATGATCTGAGAAAATATATAATGCAACCTCATTCTCCTCCCACCCTCTCAAGCCCTGCCAGTGCCTCTTATTGGCTAAGCCCAACCAAAGGACAGAGTGCAAAGAAGCCACCAGCATAGTCCATACAGGCCAACTTGCTGAAGCACAGAGCAGGCTGGAGCATGGCCTGGGGAGGAAAAGTGGATCTAGAGGAGTAAACTGTAATGTCCATCAGAGCCTACCTCTTCCACCATTCAGCCTTCATGCTTGAGCTTTACCCGGTGAAAAATTTCTCTCTCCAACAGGACAGATGCACAAAATTCCATCAGCAACTCTGTTATGTGAGATATATAATATGATAAAGTTATTTAACAGCAGTGATCTTCAAAGAAGGTAGCACAAAAAAAAAAAAAAGAGAGAAAGTAATTAGCATAAAATGTAGCTGCTACAGTCCTTGAGGTGATCCCAACCATCATTACTCTAGGATCTGAGTTGTTGGTGGTCCTGTCTATACTGGGTTGCTCCAATTTTCCATTAACAAGGACTGAAGTACTAAAGGCTCTCCAATATATCTACCGGGTTCCAGACATATTGTTTCTTGCCCACACTGCATAGCAGCAACCCAATTTCCCTTTAGGAAATCAATACTGGTGATTCCAGAAAGTACAGTGACCCCTAGCTGTTAGTTCTCTGGCATGTGAAGCCCTAAATGATCAGTGAGTAATTTCAGCACCCAATCTAATGGAAACATTACTTTGTTCCCTGGTGGAAGCATTCTTCCATTGGGTAATAATAGGAAGTCCAAACCCACTGAGACTAAGATTATAGAGGTGAGATGCTAAAAGAATTTATCACCGTCAGACCTACACTACAAGAAATATTAGAGGAAGTACCTAGGGAAGAAGAAAAATAATACCAGATGGAAATATGGATCTACACAAAGGAATGTAGAACACCAGAAATGGCAAATATAGGCATAAATATAAGAGTTTTAAAACATATTTAATCTGTTATAAAAGATATTTTTAGGCCAGGCGTGAGGGCTCACACCTGTGACCCCAACACTTTGGGAGTCTAAGGCGGCCAGCTCACTTGAGGCTAGGAGTTTGAGACCCACCTGACCAACATGGCAAAACCCCTTCTCTATCAAAAATACAAAAATTAGCTTGAGGTTGTGGCATATGCCTGTAATCCCAGCTACTCAGGTCACTGAAGCATGAGAATCGCTTGAACCCAAGAGGCAGAGGTTGCAGTGAACAGAGATCGCACCACTGCACTGTGGCCTGGGCAACAGAGCGAGGTTTTGTCTCAAAAAAAGAAAAGGCATTTTTAAGCAAAAATAGTAATGTTATATGAAATGTATGACAATAATAGTGCAAAGGCCAGAGATAAGAAATTGAAGTAACTGCAGTAAGGTTCTTTTGCTATGAATGGAGTGATATAATATTGCTTGAATGTAGACTGGTAATTTAAAAATGTAAAACATAAGTCCTAAAACAACCACTAAAACACAAACACAAAATATTACACCTATTAAGCAACAAAGGAGCTAAACTAAAATAATAAAGGAAGGCTGAAAAAATCCAAAATAAAACAGACAATAGAGATAAAAAAGATAAAATAATTTTTCAAACATACAATAAACCCAAAAGAAGGCAGAAAATGAGGAACAGGACAGATTGGGACAAAAAACGAAGCAATTAGAAATTTGATATGGTCCATCCATAATAATCATATTAAATATAAATGGTCTAAACACCCCACTTAAAAAGCAAAAATGTTCAGTTTGTATTAAAAAGCGATACCACCAATCAAAAGAAAGTTAGACTATCTTAACATCATGCAAAAGGAGAATTCAGAGTAAAGAATATTATTGGGGATAAAGAGGGTCATTTCATAATGATAGAGGTCAATTAATCAAGAAGATATAACATTTATGTACAAAACAACAGAATTTCAAAATACATGACACAAAAGTTGATAGAATTCCAAAGAGAAAGAGAAAAATCCACAATTACAATCACAGATATCAACCACTGTCAGTAATTAACAGAAAAAGTAGACAGAAAGTCAGCAAGGACAGAGAAGACTTGAATAACACTATCAGCCAACTTGGCCCAACTAACATTTATGGAACATGCCTCTTAATAATAGCCGAATATACACTATTTTAAAGAGTACATGAAATATGTACCAAGATGGACCATATTCTGGGTCATAAAACAAGTCACAATAAATTTAAAAGTATTCAAATCACCCAAAGTATATTTTATTGCAATGAAATTAAATTAGAAATAAATAACAAGAAGATATCTGGAAAAACTCCAAATACTTAGAAATTAAATCACACACTTTTAAATAACTGAATAACTCATGGGTCAGAAGAAATCAAAAGGAAAATTAAGAAGTATGTTGAACTTCTGTTCATTATAAAACGGAGTTAGCAAAATGAAAAGCAAGCTACAAAATGGATATTCATAAGACATATATCTGATAAAGGACTGCAATCCAGAATATATAAATAATTCCTATAAATCAATAATAAAAAGAAAAACAACCCAATTAAAAATAGGCAAGAGACTTCAATGAGGAACTAACAAAAGGAGTTATCTGTATGACTAATGAAAACATGAAAAGTTGTTGTACATCATTAAGCATCAGCAAAAAACAAACTAAAACTAAGAAAAATGCCACCAAATACCCATTCGAATGGCTAAAAGTAAAAAAGACTAACAATATGAAGTGTTAGCAAGAGATGGAGTAACTGAAACCATTATACATTAATGATAGATGTGTGTAATGGCATGCTCATTTGAATAAATGGTCAGCATTTTTAATAAAGTTAACATGACCTAGCAATATGTACACATCCAAAATACATGAGTAGTCACTGCCAAAAGTCTTATACAAGAATGTTCATAGTCACTTCATTCATATAGCCCAAACCTGAAAAGAACCTAAATGTTCATGTACAGGTGAATGAATAAACAAATTCTGGATATTCTACTGAGGAAAAAAAAAAAAGGCAAAACTACTGGTGCATGCAACAACATGCATAAACCTTAGAAACATTATGTTGGGTGATTAAAGGCAGATCCAAAGGAGTCAAACTGCATAATGTCATTATATAGAATTCAGAATAGGAAAAACTAATTTAAGTGGATGAACATCAGAAGAATTGTTTATTTGGTGGAGGGTGGCTTGTTAACTGGAAAGGAGCATGCATGAGGAAACTTACTGGGGTGATGAAAATATTTTATATCTTGATCTGGGAGTAGTTATATTGATGTAAATATATGTAAAAATTCATCAAGCTGTACATTTAAGATTAGTGCATTGTATTTTACATAAATTATGCATCAATTTTAAAAGAACTATAACATATGAACAGATTGCTGGGGCCCTCCCAGGATCTTGGAAGCGACTTGTGCAAGATGATCAATTCCAAAATCGAGTTCAAGGTAAAGTGATAAGATTAAAACTAAACTAATAAACAAATTCACCAAGGTTTTGGGATATAAGATCAATATATAAAAGTCAATTCTATCACTATAAAATAACAATGAACAATTTGAAAATAAAATAAAGAAAATAACTTCATCTACAATTGCATCCAAAAGAATAAAATACTTCAGAATTCATTTAACAAAAGAAGTGCAAGACTTTTATGCTGAAAACTACAAAAACATTCTTGAAAGAAATTAAAGACCTAAATAAATAAAAAGAAGGCCTATGTTCATGGATAAGAATAATTAATATTGTTAGGGTGGCAATGCTTCTCAAATTAATCTATAGAATGAAGAAAATCACTATCAAAATCCCACTTAATTTCTTTGCAGAAATTGACAAGCTGATTCTAAAATTTCTCCGGAATTTCTAGGCACTGAAAATAGCCAAAACAATCTTGAAAAAGAAAAACAAAGTTAACAGACTCACATTTTCCAATTTCAAAACTGTAGCTTATCGCAAAGCTACAGGAATCAAATATAGATCAATGGAATAGAACTGAGAGTCCAGAAACAAATCCTTGCATTTATAATCAGCTGATTTTAGATAGGGGTCCCAAGATCTTTTTCAGTGGACAAAGAATAGTTCCTTCAACAAATGGTGCTAGGGCAATTGGATATCCACATACAAAAAATCAAGTTGGACCTTTTTCTCAGACTGTACACAAAAATGAACTCAAAATGGGCCACAGACCTAAGTGAAAGAGCTAAAACCATAAAATTCTTAAAAGAAAATTGAGAAGTAAATCTTCACGACCTTGGGATAGGGAACATGAGCTTTGATATAGTACCAAAAGCATAAGTAACAAGAGAAAAATAGATGAATGAGACCATCAAAATTAAAAACTTTTATACCTCAAAAAACACCATCAAGAAGTGAGAAAACTCACAGAATGGGAGAAAATAATTCCAAATCAGTTATCTTATATGGGATGCATATCTGGAATATATTAAAAACACAACTCAATAATAAAAAGACAAATAACCCAATTTAAAAATAGGCAGCAAAGAATTTGAATAGGCATTTCTCCAAAGAAGATAGACAAAAATTTGACAATCACAGGAAAAATACTCAACATTATTAGTCATTAGAGAAATATGAAAATGCATTAAAACCATCGAATTGTGCACTTTGAACCAATGGATTTTGTGATATCTTAATTTTGTCTCAATAAAGCTTTTGAAAAAAACCCTTAGAAATAATTTCTGAAATATTTATGGATAAAGCAACATGCTGTCAGGAATCTGCCATAAAATGTAATCTGGAAGCAATGAGAAAAGAGTAGGGTATAGGTGAACTAAGGTGGGATGTGAATTAATCATTGTTCTTGAAGCCAGATGATAGGTACACCATAGTTACACTATTTCCTCAATTTTCAGATGTGTTTGAAATTTCCCATAATAAAAAGTTAAAAATATATACTTAGGAAATCCCAAGGTGTACACAAAAACTTCTACATGAATGTCCACAGCAGCATTCTTCATAATATCCAAAAGATGGAAACAATCCAAATGTCCATCAACTGATGAAGATAATAAAATGTAGTATATCCATGTAATGATATATTTTATGGACAGATATTTATCTATCTGTGAAAAGGAATGAAATTCTTGTAAATCCTACCACATGGATGAACCTTGAAAATATGCTAAGTGAAAGAAGTCAGACACAAAAGACTATATCTTGTATGATTCCATTTAAATAAGGCATCCAGAAGAGGCAAATCCATAGAGATAGAAAGCAGATTAGTGGTTGCTTAGAGATTGGTGGAAATGTTCATGTGTTTACCACTCACTCATTAAATAATTGATGATTAAGACAATGAGTTCCTGAATAATGTTGAGGAACTGCACCTCCTCTGATAAATCCTGGTAGGCTTCCTGGAGGAGTTAGGGGATAAATAATAGACTCTGCTACAACACTGATGCTGGAAATCCTTAAAGAGATGGGGACATAGTGTTGATTAACAACCCTGGGAAGCCTCTGGAAGGAGGAAGACTAGAATTGCTTGAGATTGCGGGAATCATGGGTTGGCTACAAAGGCAAGTTGATGCCAAGTCAAGGTAAGGAATTTCCTAGCAAGATTACCAACCAAGTGCAGATCATCCTAAGAAAGTGGGCACAGGGCATGTAGAGACAGTTATAATTCCTCCTTTTGATACAAATGTGGGTTAATATTAGTTATGACACAAACATCACCAACAATCAATCATGAGTCTTGGATGAACATTCCATTTGTTCTAGTACTATACTAGTTTGGTGAGGGAGCAGGTGGAGTCTTCAGATACAGAGGAAATAGCTGCCAATGACCGGAGGAAAAGTGAATAACCATAACTGACACTTGCCAAGCACTTGGTATGTCCCAGGCACTGCACTAAGGACTAGAAGTGTTTTAATTCTTTTAATCCTCACAATGACCCTATGAGGGACATATTACTACTTTTTATACATGAATCAAATGAGCTTAAAGGGGATCAGTGACTTGACCAAAGGCATGTAGCTGTGGAGCCATGATCTGCAACCAGTGTCCAACACCTGAAATTTTATTTTTAATCCCTACACTCTATAGCCTCAGGGCAACATCAAGACCAGAGGTGATTAAATATAGAGATCACCTGTTCTAAAAATGCCAATTTCATATGGGAAGGGAAAGTTGAAGTAGGGTCAACCAGGCAAAATGAGTTATGCAAAAAGGATGTGAGACATGAATGTAAAGTGGGCTTCAGTTCATTATGACCATGGTAAGAAAGGAAATTTGGAACTGAATCTGCGCTCTACATTGCAAAACAAACATATGCTATCAGATGAAGTAAAGGCAAAGTGCAGTCTACCACGAATCACTGTAATTGGCCAACTAGAGTATATTCCATACGAATAAAGAATTTATGAATCATTAGTGCGAATGAGTAGGTAATGGTGCATGCTGCTGGACCAGTCAGGAGTTAGAAAATAAAATATAATCATCATTGCTTACATTTATATCCAATTCCAATTGTGTCGAAGCTCATTAGACTAATACTATAGTTTCAAATATAAGAGTGCAAGCTTTTCAGAAGATTTAGCTTAACTTTTATGGAGCCAGAGTGAACTAGGGCAATAAAGCATTCTTTAGCATGGAACACCAAACATTTCTTGGGAAGGAAAACAGATTTCTATTGGCCACAGATTGGAAATGATTATCAGGACAAAGACTCATCAAAGGACAGGTCTGCTCGGTTTGGAAGGAACAATATGTATTTTGGTGGGCTCACTGTAAACTCCCATGCTCAAATTTACCAGGGCCCAGAGCTGTTGAAGCTGCATGTTCTTAGTTGATATTGCTTCCCAGGAAAGGTCTCCTAACTGCTTCTGAGAGTGCCACAGACTGTTGAATTTTCTTCCACCCATTACCTTCCATATCCCTAAGACCTCTCTCTCAGAGCTCAACATCAGGTGTTTTAGAAGAGGAATGGAAATAACTGTGCAAGATATAGTTCTGAGCCTTAGTAAGAGTTCAATATCCTTGCTTAGATATAACTAATATGCATGATACAGAGAACCAGAATGTCAAGAATATAATTATATAAAGTACATAATTGAATGATGAATGTGTTACAGGTTTTAGAAAAAGGATGAATTAATGTGGACTACCATCATTAATGAAGATTTGACAAGAAAGATTGGATCTAGAAGGATTTAAACAAGTGAAGGCAAAAATGCACGTACCAGGTCTTCTATATTTTAGTGCTTCATGTTTTCCCATTTGAAAAATAATGGAAGTTCCACTTACTGTGTCTCACAGCTGTTCATTAGCTAGTGGGGGATAATGATCAAGATCCTTGAAATGCTGGGATGCAGAGATATGTGAAGAAGGGGACTTATCTTGTCACCCAAATAGAAAAGGCAGCAAAAGTGGGAAAATAGGCATCAAAACTCAAACAATTGCTTCCTTTAATGTAGCCTGGATTTTCCCAATGACAAAATATCAAATGTGTAATGATGTTTCTCTAGCATTTTCCTGGCCAGAACTTATGTGGCTCCCCTCTCACACAATTCTTATTCTTTGGCAAACCTTGATATCTTCAACAAGAGCAAGAAGTTAAATAGTGCTTCCTGTGTGCCAGGGACTATTTCAAGAACTTTAGAAACATATTAATATACTTAATCCTCTCTAAAAAAATTCTACATGATAAGTGCTATTATTATCATTTTATCAATTTTTACTGGTAAGGAAACTGAAGAACAAAGAAGCAGTGATATGGACTGAATGTTTCTGTCCCCCTGTCCTGCCCCCAGTGTATATGTTGAAGCCCTAATCCCTTTTTAAGAAAATTATTTCCTTAGGTTATTGGGGAACAGGTGGTGTTTGGTTACATGAATAAGTTCTTTAGTGGTGATTTGTGAGTTTTTGGTGCACTCATAATCCAAGCAGTATACACTGCACCCAATTTGTAGTCTTTTATCCCTCACCCCCTTCCCACCATTTTCCCGATTCCCCGAAGTCCATTATGTCATTCTTATGCCTTTGCATCCCCACTGCTTAGCTCTCACTTATGAGTGAGAACATATGATGTTTCATTTTCCATTCCTGAGTTACTTCACTTAGAAATAACTCTCAGTCTCCAATCTCATCCAGGTTACTGCAAATGCTGTTAAGTCTTCCCTTTTTATGACTGAGTAGTATTCCATTGATACAGTTTGGCTGTGTCCCCAACCAAATCTCATCTTGAATTGTACTCCCATAATTCCCATGTGTTGTGGGAGGGACCCAGTGGGAGATAATTTGAATCATGGGGGCAGTTTCTCCCATACTGTTCTTGTGATAGTGAATAAGTCTCATGAGACATGATGGTTTTATCAGGGGTTTCCTCTTTTGCCTCTTCCTCATTTTTTCTTGCTGCCATGATGTAAGAAGTGCCTTTTCCTTCCCGCCATGATTCTGAGGCCTCCCCAGTCACGTGGAACTGTAAGTCCAATTAAACCTCTTTTTCTTCCCAGTCTCAGGTATGTCTTTATCAGCAGCATGAAAATGAACTCATACAGTAAATTGATACCAGGAGCAGGGTGCTGCTGAAAAGATATATGAAAATATGGAAGTGACTTTGGAACTGGGTAACAGGCAGAGGTTGAAACAGTTTGGATGGCTCAGAAGAAGACAGCAAAATGTGGGGAAGTTTGGAACTTCCTAGAGGCTTGTTGAATGGCTTTCACCAAAAGCCTGATAGCAATATGGACAATAAGGTTCAGGCTGAGGTGGTCTCAGATGGAGATGAGGAACTTGTTGGGAACTGGAGCAAAGATGACTCTTGTTACGTTTTAGCAAAGAGACTAGCAGCGTTTTGCCCCTGCCCTAGAGACTTGTGGAACTTTGAACTTCAGAGAGATAATTTAGGATATGTGGTAGAAGAAATTTCTAAGCAGCAAAGCATTCAAGAGGTGACTTGGATACTGTTAAAGACATTCAATTTCATAAGGGAAGCAGAGCATAAAAGTTCAGAAATTTTTCAGCCTGACAAAGTGATTGAAAAGAAAACCCCATTTTCTTATGAGAAATTCAAGCCAGTTGCAAAAATTTGCATAAGTAACAAGGAGCCGAATGTTAATCCCCAAGACAATGAGGATTGGAGAAAATATCTCCAGGACATGTCAGAGGTCTTCACAGCAGCCCACTCAGTCACAGGTCCAGAGGCCTAGGAGAAAATGGTTTCGTGGGCTGGGCCCAAGGTCCCTGTGCTGTGTGCCACCTAAGGACTTGGTGTCCTGCATCCCAACTCCTCCAGCCCCTCTGCAAAGGGGCCAATGCAGAGCTTTGGCCATGGCTTCAAGGGTGCAAGCCCTAAGCCTTGGCAGTTTCCACATGGTGTTGAGCCTGTGAGTGCACAGAAGTCAAGAATTGGAGTTTGGGAACCTCCACCTACATTTCAGAAAATGTATGGAAACATCTGGATGTCCAGGCAGAAGTTTGCTACAGGGGTGGGGCACTCATGGAGAACCTCTGCTAGGTCAATGCAGAAGGGAAGTGTGGGTTGGAGCCCCCACACAGAGTTCATGCTGGAGCACTGGCCAGTGGAGCTGTGAGAAGAGGGCCACCATCATCCAGACCCCAGAATGGTAGATCCACTGACAGCTTGCACCATTCACCTGGAAAAGCTGCAGATATTCAATGTCAGCCTGTGAAAGCAGCTGGGAGGGAGGCTATACTTTGCAAAGCCACAGGGGCAGAGCTGCCTAAGATCATGGGAACCCACCTCTTCCATCAGCATGACCTAGATGTGAGACCTGGAGTAAAAGGAGATCATTTTGGAGCTTTAAGATTTGACTGCCCCACTAGATTTTGGACTTGCATGGGCCCTGTAACCCCTTTGTTTTGGCCAATTTCTCCCATTGGGAATAGTTGTATTTACCAAATACCTGTACTCCCACTGTATCTAGGAAGTAACTAGCTTGCTTTTGATTTTACAGACTCATAGGCAGAAAAGACTGGGCTTGTCTCAGATGAGACTTTGGACTGTGGACTTTTGGGTTAACGCTGAAATGATGTAAGACTTTGAGGGAATATTGAGAAGGCATGCTTGGTTTTGAAATGTGAGGACATGAGATTTGAAGGCATCAGGGGTTGAATGATATTGTTTGACTGAGTTTCCACCCAAATATCATCTTGAATTGTACTCCCACAATTTCCAAGTGTTGTGGAAGGAACCCAGTGGGAGATGATTTGAATCCTGGGGGTGGTTCCCCCATATTGTTCTCATGGTAGTGAATAAGCCTCATGAGATCTGATGGCTTTATTAGGGGTTTCTGCTTTTGCATCTTCCTCATTTTCTCTTGCTGTCACCACGTAAGAAGTGCCTTTTGCCTCCTGCCATGATTCTGAGGCCTCCTCAGCCATGTGGAACTGTAAGTCCAATTAAACCTCTTTTTCTTCCCAGTCTCAGGTATGTCTTTATCAGCAGTGTGTAAACAGACTAATACATCCATTCTTTATCCACTCATTGATTGATGGGCATTTGGGTTGGTTCCACATTTTTGCAATTGTGAATTGTGCTACTATAAACATGAGTTTGCAAGTACCTTTTTCGTGTAATGACTTCTTTTCCTCTGGGTAGATACCCAAGGATGGGATTGCTGGATCGAATGGTAGATATACTTATAGTTCTTTAAGGAATATCCACACTATTTTCCATAGTAGTTGTACTAGTTTACATTCCCACCAGCATTGGAGAAGTGTTCCCTGTTCACCATATCTACGCCAACATCTATTTTTTTAAATATTTTGATTATGGCCATTCTTGCAGGATTAAGGTGGTATTGCATTGTGGTTTTGATTTGCATTTCCCTGATCATTAGTGATGTTGAGCATTTTTTTACGTTTTTTGGCCATTTGTATATCTTCTTTTGAGAATTGTCTATTCATGTCCTTAGCCCGCTTTTTGATGGGATTGTTTGCTTTTTTCTTGTGGATTTGTCTGAGTTCATTGTAGATCCTGGATATTAGTCCTTTGTCAGATGTATAGATTGTGAAGATTTTCTTCCAGTCTGTATGTTGTCTGTTTACTCCACTGACTGTTCCTTTTGCTGTGCAAAAACTCTTCAGTTTAATTAAGGCTCAGATATTTATCTTTGTTGTTGTTGCATTTGCTTTTGGGTTCTTGGTCATGAAATCCTTGCCTAAGCCAATGTCTAGAAGGGTTTTTCCGATGTTATCTTTCAGAATTTTTATAGTTTCAGGTCTTACATTTAAGTTCTTAATCCATCTTTAGTTGATTTTTGTATAGGTGAGTGATGAGGATTCAGTTTCATTCTCTTACATGTGGCTTGCCAATTATCCCAGCACCATCTGTTTAATAGGGTGTCCTTTCCCCATTTTATGTTTTTGTTTGCTTTGTCAAAGATCAGTTGACTGTAAGTATTTGGGTTTATTTCTGGGTTCTCAATTCTGTTCTGTTGGTCTATGTCCCTATTTTTATACTAGTACCATGCTGTTTTGGTGACTATGGCCTTATAGTATAGTTTGAAATCAGGTAATATGGTGCCTCCAGATTTGTTCTTTTTGCTTAGTTTTGCTTTGGCTACACGGGCTCTTTTTTGGTTCCATGTGAATTTTAGGATTGTTTTTTCTAGTTCTGAGAATGATGGTGACATTTTAATGAGAATTGCATTAAATTTGTAGATTGCTTTTGGCAGTATGGTCATTTTCACAATATTGATTCTACCAATCCATCAGCATGGGATGTGTTTCCACTTGTTTGTGTCATCTATGATTTCTTTCAGCAGTGTTTTGTAGTTTTCCTTATAGAGGTCTTTCACTTCTTTGGTTAGGTATATTCCTAAGTATTTTATATATTTTTGCATCTGTTGTAAAAGGGGTTGAGTTCTTGATTTGATTCCCAACCTGGTCACTGTTGGTATATAGGAGAGCTACTGATTTGTGTACATTAATTTTTTATCTGGAAACTTTGCTGAATTGTTTTATCAGGAGTTTTTTGGAGGAGTCTTCATGGTTTTCTAGGTATATAATCATGTCATCAGCAAACAGAAACAATTTTACTTCCCCTTTACCAATTTGGATGCCCTTTATTTCTTTCTCTGGTCTGACTGCTCTGGCTAGGACTTCCAGTACTATGCTGAAAAGAAGTGGTGAGAGTGGGAGAGTGGGCATCCTTGTCTTGTTCCAGTTCCCAGAAGGAATGTTTTCAACTTTTCTCCATTTAGTATTATGCTGGCTGTGGGTTTGTCATAGATGGCTTTTATTACATTGACGTATGTCCCTTGTATGCCAATTTTACTGAGAGTTTTAATCATAAAGGGATGCTGGATTTTGTCAAATACATTTGCAGCTATTGAGATGATCATGTGATTTTTTAAAATTCCACTTATGTGGTATATCACATTTATTGACTTGCATAAATTAAACCTTCTCTGCATCCCTGGTATGAAACCCACTTGATAATGGTGGATTATCTTTTTGATGATATGTTGTTGGATTTGGTTAGCTAATATTTTGTTAAGGATTTTTGCATCTATGTTCATCTGGGATATTGGTCTGTAGGTCTGTAGTTTTATTTTTTGGTTATGTCCTTTACTGGGTTTGGTATTAGGGTCATATTGGAAGCCCTAAACTCAAATGTGATGATATTTGGAGGTGGGGCCTTTGGGAAATGATTAGGTCATGAAGATGGAGGCCCTCATGCATCTATTTAGTGCCTTTATAAGAAGAGACACACGATTCTGGGAAGAGGGCCACATAAGAACAGCTTCGGTCTACAGCTCCCACCAAGACCAATGCAGAAGGTGGGTGATTGCTGCATTTCCAACTGAGACCAGGAGACTCCCTCGGGTGCCTACACCACTAGGGCCCTGGGTTTCAAGTACAAAACTGGGCAGCCATTTGAGCAAATACCAAGCAAGCTGCAGGAATTTTGGGGTTTTTTGGTTGTTGTTCTTTTTTTTTTTTTTTTCTTCCCACATTCCAGTGGTGCCTGGAACCCCAGCGAGACAGAACCGTTCACTCTCCTGAAAGGGGGCTGAAGCCAGGGATCCAAGTGGTCTTGCTCAATGGGTCCCACCCCCACAGAGTCCAGCAAGCTAAGATCCACTGGCTGGAAATTCTCGCTGCCAGCACAGAATCTGAAGTCAACCTGGGATGCTGGAGCTTGGTGGCATGGGCATCTGCCATTACTGAGGCTTGAGTAGGTGGTTTTCCCCTCACAGTGTAAACAAAGCCACCGGGAAGGTCAGACTGGGTGTGGAACCCACCGCAGCACAGCAAAACCACTGTAGCCAGACTGCCTCTGTAGATTCCTCCTCTCTGGGGGTATCTCTGAAGAAAGGTAGCAGGCCCAGTCAGGGGCTTATAGATGAAACTCCCAACTCCCTGGGACAGAGTACTTGGAGGAAGGCATGACTGTGGGCACAGCTTCAGCAGACTTAAACGTTCCTGCCTGCCAACTCTGAAGAAAGCAGCAGATCTCCCAGCACAGCACTTGAGCTCTGCTAAGGGACAGACTGCCTCCTTAAGTGGGTCCCTGACCCCTGTGCCTCCTGACTGGGAGACACTTCCCAGCAGGGGTCAACAGACACCTCATATAGCAGAGCTCTGGCTGGCATCTGGCGGATGCCCCTCTGGGATGAAGCTTCCAGAGGAAGGAGCAGGCAGCAATCTTTGCTGTTCTGCAGCCTCTGCTGCTGATATCCAGGCAAACAGAGTCTGGAGTGGACCTCCAGCAAACTCTAGCAGACCTGCAGAAGAGGGGCCTGACTATTAGAATGAAAACTAACAAATAGAAAGCAATAACATCAACATCAACAAAACGGACGTCCATGCAAAAACCCAATCCAAAGGTCCCCAGCATCAAAGATCAAAGGTAGATAAATCCATGAAGATGAGGAAAAACCAGTGCAAAAATGCTGAAAATTCCAAAAGTCAGAATGCCTCTTCTCCTCCAAAGGATCATAACTCCTCACCAGCAAGGGAACAAAACTGGATGGCGAATAACTATGACAAATTGACAGAAGTAGGCTTCAGAAGGTAGGTAATAACAAACTCCTCCGAGCTAAAGGAGTATGTTCTAAGTCAATGCAAGTAAGCTAAGAACCTTGATAAAAGGTTACAGAAACTGCTAACTAGAATAACCAGTTTAGAGAAGAACATAAATGACCTGACAGAAATGAAAAACACAGCATGAGAACTTCATGAAGCATATACAAGTATCAATATCCAAATAGATCAAGCAGAAGAAAGGATATCAGGGATTGAAGATCAACTTAATGAAATAAAGCACGAAGACAAGATTAGAGAAAAAAGAATGAAAAGGAATGAACAAAGCCTCCAAGAAACATGGGACTATGTGAAAAGACCAAACCTATGATTGGTGTACCTGAAAGTGACAGGGAGAATGGAACCAAGTTGGAAAACACACTTCAGGATATTATCCAGGAGAACTTCCCCAACCAAGCAAGACAGGAAAACATTCAAATTCAGGAAATACAGAGAACACCACTAAGACACTCCTCAAGAAGATCAACCCCAAGACACAATCATCAGATTCACCAAAACAAAGCAAAAAAGTTAGGGCAGCCAGAGAGAAAGGTCAGGTTACCCACAAAGGGAAGCCCATCAGATTAACAGCGGATCTCTCTGAAGAAACCCAATAAGCCAGAAGAGAGTGGGGGCCAATATTCAACATTCTTAAAGGAAAGAATTTTCAACCCAGAATTTCATTTCCAGCCAAACTAAGTTTCATAAGCGTAGGAGAAATAAAATCCTTTACAGACAAGCAAATGCTGAGGGATTTTGTCACCACTAGGCCAGCCTTCCAAGAGATCCTGAAGGAAGCACTAAATATGGAAAGGAAAAACTGGTACCAGCCACTCTAAAAACATACCAAAATATAAAGACCAACGACACTATGAAGAAACTGCATCAACTAATGTGCAAAATAACCAGTTAGCATCATGATGACAGGATAAAATTCACACATAACAATATTAACCTTAAATGTAAATGGGCTAAATGCCCTCAATTAAAAGACACAGACTGGCAAATTGGATAAAGAGTCAAGACTCATCAGTATGCTGTATTCAGGAGACCCATCTCACATGCAAAGACGCACATAGGCTCAAAATAAAGGGATGGAGGAATATTTATCAAGCAAATGGAAAGCAAAAAAAAAAAAAAAAAAAAAAGGAGTTGCAATCCTAGTCTCTGATAAAACAGACTTTAAATCAACAAAGATCAAAAAAGATAAAGAAGGGCATTACATAATGGTAAAGGGATCCATGCATTAAGAAGGGCTAACTATCCTAAATACACATGCACCCAATATTGGAGCATCCAGATTCATAAAGCAGGTTCTTCGAGACCCACAAAGAGACTAGACTCCCACACAATAATAGTGGGAGACTTTAACACCCCACTGTCAATATTAGATCAATGAGACAGAAAATTAACAAGGTTATTCAGGACTTGAACTCAGCTCTGGACCAAGCAGACCTAATAAACATCTCCAGAACTCTCTACCCCAAATCAACAGAATATACATTCTTCACAGCACCACATAGCACTTATTCTAAAATTGACCATAACTGGAAATAAAACACTCCTCAGCAAATGTAAAGGAATGGAAATCGTAACAGTCTCTCAGACCACAGTGCAATTAAATTAGAACTCAGAATTAAGAAACTCACTCAAGCCGGGTATGATGGCTCACGCCTGGAATCCTAGCACTTTGGGAGGCTGAGGCCAGTGGATCATGAGGTCAAGAGATCAAGACCATCCTGGCCAACATGGTGAAACCCTGTCTCCACTAAAAATACCAAAAAGAAAAATTAGCTCTGGCCATGGTAGTGCACACCTGTAGTCCCAGCTACTCAGGAGGCTGAGGCAGGAGAATTACTTCAACCTGGGAGGCTGAGGTTGCAGTGAGCTGAGATCGTGCCACTGCACTCCAACCTGGAGACAGAGTGAGATTCCATCTCAAAAAAAAAAAGAAAAGAAAAAGAAACTCACTCAAAACCACACAACTACATGGAAACTGAACAACCTGATCCTGAATGACTACTGGGTAAATAACAAAATTAAGGTAGAAATAAATAATTTCTTTGAAACCATTGAGAACAAAGGCACAATGTACAAGAATCTCTAGGACACAGCTAAAGCAGTGTTTAGAGGGAAATTTATAGCATGAAATGCCCACAAGAGAAAGTGAGAAATATCTCAAATCAACACCTTAGCATCACAACTAAAGGAACTAGAGAAGCAAGAGCAAACAAATTCAAAAGCTAGCAGAAGACAAGAAATAACTAAGATCAGAAAAGAACTGAAAGAGATAGAGACGCAAAAAAAAACCCTCCAAAAAAATCAATGAATCCAGGAGGTGGTTTTTTGAAAAGATTAAGAAAACAGACCACTAGCCAGACTAATAAAGAAGAAAAGAGAGAAGAATCAAATAGACACAATAAAAAAATGATAAAAGGAATATCACCACTGATCTCACAGAAATACAAACTACCATCAGAGAATACTATAAACACCTCTACACAAATAAACCAGAAAATCTAAAAGAAATGAATAAAATCCTGGACACATATGCTCTCCCAAGACTGAATCAGGAAGAAGTTGAATCCCTGAATGGACGAATAACAAGTTCTGAAATTGAGGCAGTAATTAATAGCCTACCAATCAAAAAAGGCCCAGGGCCAGACAGATTCACAGCCGAATTCTACCAGAGGTACAAAGAGGAGCTGGTACTATTCCTTCCAAAACTATTCCAAACAATAGAAAAAGAGGGAATCCTCCCTAACTCATTTTATGAGGCCAGCATCATCCTGATACCAAAACCTGGCAGAGACACAACAAAAAAAGAAAATTTCAGGCCAATATCCCTGATGAACATTGATGTTCATCCACCAGAATCAAGTTGGCTTCATCCCTAGGATGCAAAGCTGGTTCAACATATGCAAATTAATAAACGTAATCCATCACATAAACAGAACCAATGACAAAAACCACATGATTATCTCAATAGATGCAGAAGAGGCCTTTGATAACATTCAACACTCCTTCATGCTAAAAGCACTCAATAAATTAGGTATTGATGGAACATATCTCAAAATAATAAGAGGTATTTATGACAAACCCACAGCCAATATCATACTGAATGGGCAAAAGCTGGAAGCATTCCCTTTGAAAACCAGCACAACACAAGGATGTCCTCTCTCACTACTCCTAGTAACACAGTACTGGAAGTTCTGGCCAGGGCAATCAGACAAGAGAAAGAAATAAAGGGTATTCAAATAGGAAGACAGGAAGTCAAATTATCTCTGTTTGCAGAAGACATGATTGTATATTTAGAAAACCCCTCAGCCCAAAAACTCCTTAAGCTGATAAACAACTTCAGCAAAGTCTCAGGATACAAAAATCAATGTGCAAAAATCACAAGCATTCCTATACACCAATAATACACAAACAGCCAAATCATGAGTGAACTCCCATTCACAATTGCTACCAAGAAAATAAAATATCTAGGAATACAAGTTAGAAGGGATGTGAAGGACCTCTTCAAGATTCTCTTCAAGGAGAACTACAAACCACTGCTCAAGAAAGTAAGAGAAAATACAAACAAATGGAAAAACATTTCATGGTCATGAATAGGAAGAATCAATATAATGAAAATAGCCATACTGCCCAAAGTAATTTATAGATGCAATGCTATTCCCATCAAGCTACCACTGATTTTCTTCACAGAATTAGAAAAAACTACTTTAAATTTCATATGGAACCAAAAAGAGTCCATATAGCTGAGACAATCCTAAGCAAAAGAAACAAAGCTGGAGGCATCACACTACCTGACTTCAAACTATATTACAAGGATACAGTAACCAAAACAGCATGGTACTGGTACAAAAACAGATATATAGACCAATGGAAAAAAACAGAGGCCTCAGAAATAACACCACACATCTACAACCATCTGATCTTTGACAAACCTAACAAAAACAAGCAATAGGGAAAGGATTCCCTATTTAATAAATGATGTTGGGAAAACTGGCTAGCCATATGCAGAAAACTGAAACTGGACCCCTTCCTTACACATTATACAAAAATTAACTCAAGATGGATTAAAGACTTAAATGTAAGACTTAAAACCATAAAAACCCTACAAGAAAACCTAGGCAATACCATTCAGGAAATAGGCATTGCCAAAGACTTCATGACTAAAACACCAAAAGCAACTGCAACAAAAGCCAATATCCATCTGACAAAGGTCTAATATCCAGAATCTACAAGGAACGTAAACAAATTTACAAGCAAAAAACAAACAACCCCATCAAAAAGTGGGTGAAGGATATGAACAGACACTTCTCAAAAGAAGACATTTATGAGACCAACAAACATATGAAAAAAAGCTCATCATCACTGGTCATTAGAGAAATGCAAATCAAAACCACAATGAGATACCATCTCATGCCAGTTAGAATGGTGATCATTAAAAAGTCAGGGAACAACAGATGCTGGAGAGAATGTAGAGAAATAGGAACACTTTTACATTGTTGGTGGGAGTGCAAATTAGTTCAACCACTGTGGAAGACAATCTGGTGATTCCTCAAGCATCTAGAACCAGAAATACCATTTGACCCAGCAATCCCAGTACTGGATATGTACCCAAAGGATTATAAATCATTCTCCTATAAAGACACATGCACACGTATGTTTATTGCAGTACCATTCACAATAGCAAAGACTTGGAACCAACCCAAATGCCCATGAGTGATAGACTGGATAAAGAAAATGTATACACCATGGAATACTATGCAGCCATAAAAAAGAATGAGTTCATGTCCTTTGCAGCGACATGGATGAAGCTGGAAACCATCATTCTCAGCAAACTAACACAGGAACAGAAAACCAAACACCACATGTTCTCACTCATAAGTGGGAGTTGAACAATAAGAACACAAGGACACAGGGAGGGGAACATCACACACTGGGGCCTGTTGAGGGGTGGGGGGCAAGGGGAGGGATAGCATTAGGAGAAATACCTAATGTAGATTACGGGTTGATGGGTGCAGCAAACCACCATGGCACATTTATACCTATGTAACAAACCTGCACGTTCTGCACATGTATACCAGAACTTAAAAGTATAACTTAAAAAAAAAAAGAAGAAGAGAAACAGACAGATGATCTCTCTCTGCCATGTGAGAATACATTGACAGGACAACTGTCCACAAGCCAGAAAGAGGTCTCTCACAGGGAACTAAATCAACTGGCACCTTGATATTGGACTTCCAGACTCCAGAACTGTGGTAAATAAATATCTGTTGTTCAAGCCACCCACTTAGGTAGCACTTAGGTAGTTCAAGCCACTGAGATAGCAACTCTATCTAAGACAGTTAGCTTATCCAAGGTATCACAGCTAGTGAATGGAAGTAGTAGATTTAAATACAGTCTAACTGGAGACCTTACACTTAACCTCCAAGCTATAACAGAATCCCCAAGTGCACCACTGGGATACCGTGCAACTGCCTGGCATTGCCAAGCAAAGGAAGAGCCAGCAAAAGTCTCTCCCAGATAGAAATGTTGCAAGAGGTACTGTGCAGGAGGTGTCCACAGACGACAATTTCACTGGAGTACCAGCAAAGGTAAGGAAGCCACCTTGACTATCTAGAGACCCCAACAGTGATTCCAGAGCCTACTGTGGAGGCCATGGCTGGAGAGAGTTGAACAACAGAAGAAGGGATAATGATGCTGTGAGGAGAGATGAGGAAGTGGAGCAGCAATGATGGATGCAAAATGGGGTAACAATCTAGGAAACGTTGCAATGCAGGGCAATACCTTAGAGATTCTGGACTCACTCATTTCGTTTCATTGAAATAAAATTTCCTGGCAACAAATTATCCCAGTTTCTAAGGTCTTTTGTCTATGCTGAAATGCAATGAACCAAATCTTTTGCTTACTTAAATTTTCATGATGAGGTTGACCAGGGTGGGTTTGTAAATCCTTGGCACATTCATGAAGGCATATCCTGAGTCTTCCTCTTCCAGACACTGTTTACTTCATTGGCAGATAATAATATTGAAACATGTTTGGGAGGAGGCTCTGGGAAAAGAGATGAAGAACAGCCCCTGCCCTCAAGGGGCTCACAGTCTAGGGAACAGTCAGACACTTACATGATCAATGGCAATACAGTGATCCTGAAAATAGGACAAAAGGTGACAAAAAAAAAAAAAAAGCACTGACAGAAAAGCTTGACTATTCAAGAAAGTTTCGGGGAAAGTGTCATGACTGACTTTTGCAAGACGAATAGGAGTCGGCCAGGTGGAGAAGGATAAAGAATGGACGTTCATGGCAGAGGAGACGGCTGGATAAAGATAGGGATGCATGAAAGAGCATGCTGGATTCAAGCACTTATAAAGTGAAGATCTGATCCGATGCTGAAGATCCTGTTTATTGCTCATTTTCTTTTATTCCCACTTAGGGATAGTTAGTAACAGATCAGTGGTAGATGATGGGGAGAAGAGTAGATTGGTAACATTCTACACATATTCCCTGCATTATAAAATACTCCCCTTCAGTTGAAAAACACAATATAAAACTCTGGATCTATCTATAACTGTCTTCCAAATTGCTTTTTGTCTTCTGAGTCACTGCAGGGGTTTCGTGCACCTCCTTTGTACCCATGAAACCCAACCCCTTCCTAGGATGGCAATAGCGCCAGCTCCAAGTCTCTTATTTCCTGTCAGTGGCAAATTTCTCCCTAATCTGATTACTACTTTGTTATGAGACTCTATTTTCATATTACCCTTTTTAGCATATGGAATTTTTAGTTTTTTCTAAATGCTTCAGATAATCTTTATCCCTTTAAACACCCTTTAAATGCGTTTTCAATGAATGTTACTCATTACCGTGAGATTCATTCCCCTCTGGTTCTTTTCAAAGGGCAGAGCATTGAGGAGATAACAGATTTTGACAAGTTATTAAAGAAGGGTTAAGTCCACAGATTTCATTGTATTTTCTCACACAGAGTCTGGAGTAATATTTTATATTTATTTTGTTACATGTGACCTTATCATGTAATCCCCCCACCTGCCACCACCACCAAAGGAACCTACTATGTGGGAGTTCCTGTGACAATATGTGGCTTGTGAGTTGCCTGAAAGAGATCAGAGAGTATCTTAGAAACAAAGTAGAATTTCTCTCTCTCTGATCACGATAACCAGAAATGGAAAAGAACACTGAACCAAAAATAGTAGCACCATTTACTCTGACAGAATAGGAAACTAGCAGCTTCTGCTTGTGAGTTTTAGGATCTCGAGCAAGCAACACCTCTGTGACTCCTTTTACTCATCTGTCAAACAGAAAGGATAATATAGATGCAAATGTATTTCCCTAAACAGAATCCAGAATTAGTACAATTTTCAGTCCAATTTGTGCAGCTCTGCATTTTACCAAAAGAAAGGACTAAAATAGTGAAGTAGTCCACCAGCCAAATGGCGAGCAGAGATTGCCACGGGCTTTAATAAAATTCTATTTATAGTCAGAATTCTGGAGCCATATTCACCACTGTCTGTTAGATAAAATAAATACCTGATTATCATATACACCATTTACAGTACAGTTTTAATAGAACATTTTAACACAGAAATGAGCAATCTTTAAGAGTTAGATGTTATGTGGGAAGGTAGAAAAATCACATGCTTTGGAATCCAAAAATGTGGTTCCTATTCTCTGCTTGGTTTCTTTGTGAGTCTCACACCCACCATAGCCTAAGTCATTAGTTCCCAAACTGTGTCACATGCGTATCCCTCTCTGCAAAAAGGAGCAAACAGGTCGCTTGCCCAGGAATTTGGGGGAGATCCTGGAACCACCTCTTGTCATCAGAATATCGCCCATTGAAAATATTCTGATTTACTGTAAAAATCTATTTGACCTTCGTGGTCTAATCCCTTTTATATGTATTATTGGTTTTTAAGTAAAAATGTTTAAAATTCATCAGTCATCTAAAAATTTTAAACGTTGTTCAGAGCTGTCCCTCATGTAGCCTCCATTTCCTCACCTCCCTTCACTTTTAAAATTATTTCTGGCCAAGCACAATGGTTCACACCTGTAATCCCAGCACTTTGGAAGGCTGAAGAGCAGGATCACTTGAGGCTGGGTTCAAGGCTAGCCTGGGCAACATAGCAAGACTCCATCTCTACAAAAACATTAACAATTAGCCAAGTGTGGTGGTACACACCTATAATCCCAGCTACAAGAGAGTCTGAGGCAGGATCACTTGAGCCCAGGAGTTTGAGTCTGCAGTGAGCTGTGATAGTACCACTGCACTCCAGTCTGGGCAACAGTGAGAACCTGCCTCAAAAAAAAAATATATATATATATATATATATTTATATTCATATATATATTTAAATTCATACTATATATACAATTTGTATTTTAAAAATCCATGCATATATTTTTAAAAATTCAATTATTACTACAAAGTATTTATTGAAAATATAGTCCCCTTTCTTACTCTCTAAGTCCAAGTCTGCTGACCAAGGGCAAATACTTTCCGGTTTTTTAGCTTTTTCTTTGGATACTTATGGTCATATTTTAAAATAATATTCTTAGACCTTATGGAACTGAACACACCTTATGGAACTGACCTTATGTAATCTTCTGCACATCGAATTTTTTGTTCAATGTTGTATGTGTAAGAGGCAGCCATGTGGTTCATTTAATTACATGTTGTGTTGTTGTGTACCATTTGGTTCAATAATTATACCACAATTGACATATCAATTCTCTTGAGATTGGTCACTTGAACTCTTTCTACGTTTTTGCTATTATAAGCAATTTACTATGAACATTCTTATACATGTCTCCAAGAAATATAGGCAAGATTTTCTTTCCATCCTGAGATGTGAAATAGCAGGATCACTGATATACACATTATCAACTTGTGTGTTTCACTTTCTTAATAAAACAGAAACTCTTTCTTTAAAATTGTATTTTTAAATGTTTAATTACTATGGGTACATAATAGTTGTATATAATTATGGGGTACACGTGATATTTTGATTCAGGCATACAACATGTAAGGATCAAATCAGAGTAATTGTGGTATCTATCTCCTCAAACATTTTTCACTTCTTTGTGTTAGGAGCATTCCAATTTTACTCTTTTAGTTATTTTAAAATACACAGAAGTTATTATTATTATTATTATTTTGAGACAGGGTCTCACTGTCACCCCGGTTGGAATGCAGTAGCATCATCTTGGCTCACTGCAACCTCCATCTCCTGGGCTCAAGTGATCCTCCTGCCTCAGCTTCTCAAGTAGCTGGGACTACAGGCGCATGCCACCATGCCCAACTAATTCTTGCACTTTTTGTAGAGATGATGTTTCCCCATGTTGGCCAAGCTGGTCTTGAACTCCTGACCTCAAGGGATCCACCCACCTCGGCCTCCCAAAGTGCTGGGATTACAGGCATGAGTCATCGCACCCAGTCAAATTATTGTTAACTATAGTCACCCTATTGTGTTACTGAATAGAAACTAAAATTATTGATATAAAGCTAGGCAAATGTATGAGTCTTAGCTTTATAATTTGTCCTTTTCTTACGTATTCAGAAGTTTTTTCTTACTCTAAAATCATGAAAACATTCTTCCATTTATTTGTAAATAAGTCCTGAATCCACCTGTGATTTGTTTTTGAGTACTGTGCCTATATCCTCTTCAAACCCTCTCATCTGGCTCCCACTTCCACCACATAACTGAAAGTGCTCTTGGGAAGGTAACCAATGGCTTCCACGTTGCTTTATCCAATTCTCCTTTCCAGGCCTTATCCTAGATAATCACTTAGCAGCTTTTAACACAGACGACGCCTCCTCCTTTGTGAAAGATCTTCTGTTCTTGGTTTCCATGAAGCTACATTCTCCTAGTTTTTTTTTTACACATCGGGCAGCTCCTTCACCTTTGCATGTCTCCATTCCCTTCATGACTTCCCAGGTTTAAGCAATTCTCCTGCCTCAGCCTCCCGAGTAGCTGGCCCTCTCTTCTTCTATTTCTATGCTATTTTTCCAGGCAATCTCGTCTGAGGGCTTTATGCTGATGATCCTTAACATTGAATCTCTAGCCTATACCTTCCTCCTGAGCTCCAGCCTTATAACCCCTTATGGATGTCTCTTGGCATCCAAAATTATTATGCCCAAAACTGAACCCTTGATCTGCCTTTCCCAATTCCATAAATGTCACCCACATCCACCCTGACATGTACCAAATATCTGGTGAGGTCTTCCTTGACATCTCCCTCAACATCCAACACAACAGCAAGTCTTACTGAGTCTCACTAAAAGGTATCTGAAATCTGTACACCTCTCTCTCCTATGCTCGCTACCAAGCATTCATTATCACCCAATGACTCCTAATAATTCTCCCAGCTTTTTTTTTTTTTTAAGACGGAGTCTTCCTCTGTCACCCAGGCTGGAGTGCAGTGGCGCAATCTCAGCTCACTGCAAGCTCTGCCTCCCGGGTTCACCCCATTCTCCTGCCTCAGCCTTCCGAGTAGCTGGGACTACAGGCACCAGCCAATACGCCAGGCTAATTTTTGTATTTTTTGTAGAGACGGGGTTTCACCGTGTTAGCCAGGATGGTCTCGATCTCCTGACCTTGTGATCCACCCGCCTCGGCCTCCCAAAGTGCTAGGATTACAGGCATGAGCCACCGCGCCCGGCCAATTCTCCCTGCTTTAACTCTTGTTCCCTTCAATTTTTTTCCCAGATGAAAGCCAGAATGATCTCACAAAAATATAATTGGATCCATGTCAATCATCTATATAAAACCCTTCAAAACTTATTATTGCAGTTAGGATAAAAATCACAAATCCTTTATGTGGCCTAGAGGATACCTTGCATCAAATGACACCAGCCTCTTTATATATAATCCAGTATACCTCAAGGTCAACCTACAATACTCTTTCCCCATTTTTTTGGTTTGTTTGTGTCTCTCTTCCCTCAAGCTTCAGGTTAAGTGTCCTCCCCTTTGTTATATGATCTCATAGTTACTTGACTTTCCTTTATATCACCTAATATGATTTGTGAGTAGATGTTTGTCTGATAGTTATTTTCTGTATCCCCACTACATCCTGACTTCCTGGGGGCAAGAACCATGTCTGCATTATTATTATTTCTCCCATACACCCCGGGCCTAGCACAGTGCCTACCCACATTAGGAACCCAATAAGCCCTGTTAAACGCCAAAGGCACATAGAGAAGGCAACGCCCCTCTTCTCACTGAGAAGACTCATAATCTCGCAGAGTTCCTAGCAGCTGAGACTCAGAGTCTTGGGGCTGCATTCCTGTTTCCAGGAAGATGATGCTGGGGAATTCACTCCTCATGACTTCATCTTCTTTTTTTTTTTTTTTTTTTCTTTTGAGACAGAGTCTTGCTCTGTCACCCAGGCTGAAGTGCAGTGGTGAGATCTTGGTTCACTGCAGCCTCTGCCTCCTGGGTTCAAGCAATTCTCCTGCCTCAGCCTCCCAAGTAGCTGGGATTACAGGCACACACCACCATGCCCTGCTAATTTTTGTATTTTTGTAGAGACGGAGTTTCACCCTGTTGACCAGGCTAGTCTTGAACTCCTGACCTCAGGTGATCCGCCCACGTCAGCCTCCCAAAGTGCTGGGATTGCAGGAGTGAGCCACCGCCCCCTGCCTGGACTTCATCTTCCTTATCCGGAAGCTTCCCCTTTCCCTGCTCCTGTTGACACCCCCTGTCCCATAATTCCCACTACACCCCCTTTTGGGGCTAGGATTTCTTTCTAAGGGAGAAGACAGCAGAAGGGGATAAATTTTCCCCACAGAAGCCTGCCTAACTGTACAGGCTGTGTACACTGACTATTACTGTTACTTTAAATCGGAAATGTAATTAGTGTATTAGTACTTAATTGTATAGTAGTCTATTAGTAGCACAAAATCTATTCACCTAAGATTATTCTTGTAGGTGATTTGGACACAATAAAGTAAAGCTTATTACTATTTCAGCATCGCTGTGGTATTATTGCCCCCTGGTGGCTATGCTAATTACTTAGCCCTGACTGACTGGGAGCTATTGCTCTTCAAATAACAGCCAGGATGTTCCCAGAGGACTGTGGTACTTGCTTCTCTCCAAACAAACCTAGAGACAATCCGGGCGCGGTGGCTCACACCTGTAATCCCATCACTTTGAGAGGCCAAGGCGGGGCGGATCACTTGAGGTCAGGGGTTCAAGACCAACCTTGCCAACATAGTGAAACCCCATCTCTACTCAAAATGCAACAATTAGCCGGGGCACACACCTGTAATCCCGGTTACTCAGGAGGCTGAGGCAAGGGAATCGCTTGAACCGGGAGGGGAAGGTTGTAGTGAGCCAAGATCGTGTCACTGTACTCCAACCTGGGTGACAGAGTGAGGTTCTGTTTCAAGAAGAAGAAGAAGAAAACAAAAACTAGAGACAAAAAGGGCATGAGAACATTTTTTGAAATTCTCTATGTCAACCCCACCCACACCTTTGTCTTTAGGGTGACCCACTCCACTCCTTTACTCCCCTTCCCCTAGACTTTTCTGTCTCTTCTTAGGCATCATTCAGTCGGACAACATCTGGAATCATGAAACCATGTGGTCTCCAAGAACAACACCTGTAGTTCAACCCGATAGGCAGCAATTCCATGGCCTTAGACTTTCAGGCAGCAAAAACGTTTCAAATGTATAAAATCACAGAAGCACTGCCAGTCATCAGCCAGAAGTTACCTATAATTACCGTGCACTCTTAGGAAGTGTCACCTGTGCACTTTGGTTTCATGTTTCCAAATGCACACTCACTCGAAATCAAACTTATCCACAAGACACAATTCAACCACTCACAATTGTACAGTCTGGTTCTAGCCTTTAAGATGAAACAGGAGAAAGGTGGATATGGGAAATTTTGTGTCTAATTGATAGAACACACTTTGGACGAGTTGAAAAAATATGTATAGCAGTTTTTGCTATATGTTCTTTCCAACAGAGAGAGGCATTTCCAAAAAGCCAGAGGTAGTTGCTTTTATCCATAATGGAAGCAATTCAGTTATATGGTTGTTCACAAAGCATAACTTGCTATGGAACTCAGGCTTCCTTGCTTTCTGCATTTCCATTTTTTTCTCTCTAGCACTGATTTAAGAATCCTACAGTAACTGGCTGTGATTCTTGATCCCTTCGTTACTGAGTAAGGCAAGTTACTCAACGATTTCTAAGCCTCAGGATCCTCCCTTTATATCCGTAAAATGGGTGTAATACCACCTACCTCCTCTGTTTGTTGTAAAGAACTTATGCCAGGCACATATTAAGCATTCAATAAGCAGTAGCTGTCATCACCACCATAATCATTCTTATAGTTATTCAACACTTTACGATTGATCTCAAGGAAGAAAATAAGCCAGTCAAAGCTCATTGTTTGCATCAGAGAACAGTATTTAGTCACTTCAAAGCGATTGTGAGCAACAATTGACAAACGGTATCCTTCCCCTGCCCTTCTTTTCTCTCTGTGGCAGGCAGAATTCCCAAACGGCCCCTCAAACTCCAAGCCCCTGGAATAAGACCCTGGATAAGCCCTTTCACTTGGATAGGTGTAGACCCTCTCTGTGATTACTATGAAATGTCAGTCATCAGCAAGTTACACTGCATGGCAAAAGGAAAACATTCTGCAGATACAATTAGGGTTCCACATCAGCTTTTTAGTTCATGAAAGGAGAGATGATCCTGGATGGACCTGATCAAATTAGCTGAGCCCTTAATTTTTATTTTGAGAGTCTAGCTCTGTTGCCCAAGCTAGACTGCAGCAATATAATCTCAGCTCAGTGTAACCTCCACCTCCCAGGTTGAAGGGTGCAAGCAATTCTCGTGCCTCAGCCTCCCACATAGCTGGTGTGTCCGGAATCGGCAGGTTCTCGGTCTCACTGACTTAAAAGATTGAAGCTGGGACTACTACCGGTGAGTGTTAACAGTTCTTCAAACACAGTGTGTCCAGAGTTTCTTCCTTCTCGTGTATGTGTACTTGCTAACTGAAAAAGCGTCCTGGCTAACACTGAAACCCCGCCTCTACTTAAAATACAAAAACCAGCCAGGCGTGGTGGTGGGTCCCTGTAGTCCCAACTACTCGAGAAGCTGAGGCAGGAGTAATGGCGTGAACCCCGGAGGTGGAGCTTGCAGTACGCTGACATTGCCGCACTGCACTCCAACCCGGGTGACTGACGGAGACTCTATCTCAAAAAAAAAAAAAAAAAAAAAACTACAGACCTTTACAATGAGTGTTAAACAGCTCATAAATGCAGCACGTCTCTAGTTGCTCGTATTTTCCCTGGTGGGTTCGTGGTTTACACTGGCCTCAGGAAAGAACTGCAAACCTTCACAACCAGTGTTACAGCAATAACCCAACACCTTCACCACTCAGTTACAGCAAAAACAAAAACAGCAACACCCTAACACCACAAAATGGTATCCTACAACTTGCCACAGCTGACGCTGGCAGCCTGCTTTTATTCCCTTATCTGACCCCACCCACATCCTGCTGATTGGTCCATTTACCAGAGAGCTGATTGGTCCACTTTCCAGAGAGCTGATTGGTCCGTTTTGACAGCATGCTGATTGGTGCATTTACAATCCCTGAGCTAGACACACAGTGCTGATTGGTGCATTTTCAATCCTCTAGCTAGACATAAAAGTTCTCCAAGTCCCCACTAGATTAGCTAGATACAGAGTGCTGATTGGTGCATCCACAAACCGGGGGCTAGACAGAGAGTGCTGATTGATGCATTTTCAATCCTCTAGCTAGATATAAAAGTTCTCCAAGTCCCTACCACACTGAGGCTAACTGCCTGCTCTTAGTGGACCACGCGCTAAGGCCACCGTTGGAGCTGCCTGCCAGTTCTGCGCAGCGCGCCCGCATTTTTCAGCCTTTGGGCGGTCGATGGGACTGGGCGCCGGAGAAGGGGGCAGTGCCCTTCGGGGATGCTCGGGCCACGCGGGAGCCCACGGGAGGCAGCTGTAGGCCCGCGAGAATTCGAGCGCGGCGCTGGGAGGTTGGCAGTCCTGGAGAACTCAGCGCACCCTCGGCAGCTGCTGGCCCGGGTGCTAAGCCCTTCACTGCCCCGGGCCGGCGACGCCGACAGGCCGCTCCCAGTGCGGGTCCCACCGAGCCCGCCCCCACCCGGAACTCGCGCCGGCTCGCGAGCGCGCCGCGCGGCCCCGGTTCCCGCCCGCGCCTTTCCTTCCACACCTGTCTGCAAGCAAAGGGAGCCGGCTCCGGCAGCGGCCAGCCCAGAGAGGGGTTCGCACGGTGCAGTGGCGGGTGGAAGGGCTCCTCAAGCGCCGTTAGAGTGGACTCCGAGACCGAGAAGGCGCTGAGAGCGAGGGCTGTTAGAACGTTGTCACTTCTCACTGGGACTACAGGCACGCACCACCATGCCCAGCTAATTTTTTGTATTTTAATAGAGACAAATTCACCATGTTGCCCAGGCTGGTCTCAAACTCCTGAGCTCAGGCAATCTGCCTGCCTCAGCCTCCCAAAGTGCTAAGATTACAGGTGTGAGCCACTGCGCCTGGCCTGAGCCCTTTAAAGGAAACTGTAGAGGTTGGAGACAGGAGAAGCAGAGGCTCTCTCTTGCTGGCCTTGAAGAAGCAAGTTGCTGTGAGTTCCACAGCTGCAAGGAAATGAATGCTGCTCATAATCACATGAGCTTGGAATAGGATCTCAAGTCCCAGGTGAGACCTCAGCCAACACCTTGATTGCAGCTCATGAGTCCTGAACAGAAGACCCAACTAAGTCATGCCTGGACTCCTGACCATGAAACCGTGAGAAAATAAATATGTGTTGTTTTAAGCCACTGAATTTGTGGAAATTTGTTATGCAGGTATAGAAAACAAATACACTCCAATACCTTGAAAAATATTAACATGATATTCACTGGTGTTTAATTTCCCAAAGTACTAGGAAAAGAGCCCAGATGTCAAGACTCTTAGCCCAGTATTTGATGGCTTCTTTGACTTGTGGGTTATTTATAGGAGAATATTTTTAGTTTCCAAATAGGAGCTTATCCAGAGATCATGTTGTTGGTTTTTTCATTATACTTTCAGTACGTTTCCATTTCTCCCCTCCTGGCCTCTGTGCTATCATTGTGATCCCATATTGTACATTTGCGTATGTCATGAACTCCACACTGTATTGTTGTTATTATTCTTTAAACAATGAATTATCTTTAAATTTAAGCAATAAGAAAAACTCATATTTACACGTGTAGTTACCATTTCCAGTGCTTTTCATTCCTTTTTGTAAATCAATGGTTCCATTTGGTATCATTATCCTTCCACTTGAAAGACTTAATGTTTCTTATATATGGGTCTGCTGGTGATGAGTTATTTCAGCTTTTGTATGCCTAAAAACGTATTCATTTAGCCTTTGTTTTCAAGAGATATCTTCACAGGGTATAAAAGTATGGGCTGCCATATTTTTCTTTCAATATTTTACAATGCTTAGTACTTTAAAGTACCTTGGCACATAGCTTGTTTTCTTTGTCTGCTTTTAAGATTTTTCTTTTTATCACTGGTTTTGAGAAATTTGATAAAGATGTTCCTTGATATAGTTTTTCCTTTTTTAATGTTTCTTATGCCACGTGTTCCTTGGGTATCTTCGGTTTATGGGTTTATCGTTTACACCAAATTTGGAATTTGATGGCCATTATTTTTTCAAAATTTTTTCTGTTCCCACCTCCTGCCCCCGCCTTCTCTTCTCTCCTTTGGGGACTCCAATTACATGTATATTCAGTTGTGTGATGTTTTTCTTCAGTTCACTTACACTGTGTTCATTTTTTTTATTAGTCTTTTTTCTCTGTATGTTTGATTTTGGATAGTTTCTCTTACTATGCCTTCAAGTTCATTAATCTTTTCTTATGTAAAGTCTAACTGATCATTAATTCTACTCAGTGTATTTATTTAAATCTGTTTGTATCTCCAAAAGCTCAAAGTTTTGGTCTTTTTAATATCTTTCACGTTTCTACTTACTCATTATTTTCTCTAGCTCTTTGAACATATGGAATACAGTAACAGTGAACATATGGAATACAGTAATAATAAGTTTTAATGCCCTCATCTGCTAATTTGAACATCAGTTCTGGGTCGATTTTGATCAGTTTATTTTTCTCTTAATTGTGAGTCACATTTTCCTGCTGCTTTGCATGCCTGCTAAGTTTTGTATTAGATGTGTGACATTATCAGTTTTACCTTATGGGTGCCACATAGTTTTGTGTTCCTATAAATATTCCTGAACATTGTTGTGAGAGGTAGTTCCAGTAGTTCAGTCCTTGCTTTTGCCGTGTGTTAGGTGGGACCATAGCAATGTTTAGTGTAGGGCTAATTTTTCCCCACTAGCAAGGCCAAACCTGTCTTAGTACTCTAATCTATGCCTTTTGAATGTTCTGGTCTGATTGGTAAGAACAAGCACCGTGAGAGCTCTGAGTATGATTGCCTCTAGGCCTTTCTGTAGTTATTTCCCCAGCCTCAGGTAGCTTTCTCATATGCATGTATTGACCAGTCCTCAGTGGGATACTCAAGGGGATCCTCGGCAACTCTCCGGAATTCTCCGTCTCCTATCAGCTACTTTGCCCTGCAAACTCGAGCCGCTTTTTCCTCCCTTGATTCTCAGCTCCTCCTCCCCAATTCAGGCAATCCACAGGGCTCCGCTGGGGTTTCCTCTCTCTGCACTACCATCTATAAATGCCTTCAAAGTAGTTAGCTGGGGTTAAGCGTAGAGCTCACCCCCTTAGCTTTCCATCTCTCAAGGATCACTGTCCTTCATTGCCTGATGTCCGATGTCTTGACAACCATTGTTTTACATAATTTGGGTTTTTTATTAATTTTTTTCCTTGAGAGAGTAAATCTAGTGTTTGTTACTCTATCTTGACTGGAAGCAGAAGTCTATCTGAACCATGTTGCATCAGAAGAAAGGGCAGGTGAGAGTCATCATTCTACTGAATTTTTAGAAGCTGTCTAGATATATGGTAATCATACAATTGAGATAGTTTTCTGTTTTACTCTCCATTTCTTTTTACATAATAGACTGAGAAAAGGGGACAGGTGAGATGCATCTATTTTTCTCTTGCAGGAATTTATAAATATTTTAAAACTTGTTTTCCTAACAGAATGAGAATAAAAGAATTGTAAAATTATTGGTGAATTTAACTCAAAGCAAGTTAAAAGTCTAAGAAGATAACAAGCTGAATTTTTCCCTTTGGTAGTTTGAGGTGATACCACATCTGCTCTGAACAATTGAAAGTACAATCTTACTACATTATGTAGAATCCTTTGAAATTAAGATTCTCCCTGCTAGGCGAACATCCTTGCGAAGATCACTGCAAATATCTATCACTGTTGTCCGTTCTGCATTTATCCGGTAAATATTCAGTCTAATTAATAGTCAGTCGGGATTAACTCTAAAGGGGAACAAGAATAAATTCAGCAGGAAAGTTTTAGGCCCTCCCATTATGGCGAATTCTTCAATTACTCCTTTTAAGTTTTCAGAGACTGTGCTAAAAAGGACTGATGGTGCTGTTAGCTATAAAACCTGTCAGGGGAGAAGAATGTTCCCTGCTGCAGTGTTTCCTGAAGTTACATCAATGTCTGAGCAACATCCCCATCACTAAGAACACCACCTGTTTGTAAAGTAAACTATATTTGGAAAAAAAAAAAATGAAGGCATTTTGTCATGCAATACGGTATCATCCTCTGCTGAGTGCCAGAGAAATTCTTCAAAGGGAATAAGAACTAGCAGAATCTGTACAAGCATGGTAGACTAGGGGCAACAGGAGCAACCCATATCCTAGGCTTGTACCTCAATACATTATCCCCTTTTTGACTCTCTTGCACCTCATACAATCAGTATATTAACATGTGACCTCCTCAAGAACAAAAACTAGACGGTACTATTTAATACTTCTTTTGGGGTCCCACCCAGTCCTAACAGCAATGATGCTGGCATTGGCTACCTCTCTGACCTTGTCCCTACATCTTCCAAACCCCCTTGCAGCCACACTGGCCTTCATGCAGTCCCTCACGTGCCACATAAGCTTCTACCATGGGGTGCTTTCACTTGTTGTTCCCACTGCTTGAAGCATTCAACCCACTTAGTCTGTAACAGTCATTTCTTCTCTACTTTTCCTGACGCTCCAGCCTAAAATCACACCACCCCTCCAGTGCTTTCCATTCTTTTCCAGCCTTTATTTTCTGCCCAGCCCTTTTTACCACCTCACATGATATATATTCACTTTCGTGTTTATTCTATTGACCCTTAAACAATAAGGCACATGAAGGCAGGGGTTCTATTTTGATCTTCCTGTCTCCCCAGCACCTGAGACAGCAGCTGGTGCACAGTAGGGGCTCCATAAATACTTGCTGAATGAATAAGCAAGCATATAGAACAAATTGTGAGCTAAACAAATGTGTGTGCATCATAAGGAAACGGGCTTGGTCAGATGGAAGTAGCGATGATGTTTGGTTATAAAGTTAAAATTTAACACAGCACGCAATTGGAGATGCTATTGGAGTTTGTTGGTATGGGGTCAGCTGAGATGTGGAGTAGCAATCTAGGAAGGCAATGAAGAAGAATTCATGGGAAAATTGAGGCTGGTTGAGTCTGAGACACTCCCTCAAGAAAGGCTTAGTACGAAGATCCTCAATCATGAGTCTTGCAAAACATTTCTCAGCAGGCTGATGTACAGTTGTCCCTCGATCTCCCCAGGTTCCAGGACCCTGCAGATACCAAAATCCATGGATGCTCAAGTCCCTTATATAAACCGACATATCATTGTATATAAACTACACATATCCTCCCATATGCCTTAAATCCTCTCTAGATTATTTACAATACCTAATACAATGTAAATGCTATATAAGTACTTGTTATACTGTATTGTTTTTAATTAGCTTTATTTTTTACTGTTGGATTCTTATTTTATACATTTTTAATCTGTGGTGGCTGAATCTGTGGATGTGAAACCTGCAGACACCAGATACCCTGATACCAAGGGCCGACTGTATACCCTGTGGAGTGTGAAACTTCATAACCTTTTTTTGACCAACACTCTTACTTAATATTAGCACCTGGAAGTGTGGTGGGCAAGGTAGGTAACCACATTTAAAAACTGACCTGAGCAGTATCTGCACAGGACCATTTACAAAACTGAGCTAGAGTTTTCCACTGGCACATTCCCCTTCCAAGATGGCACTGACTTTGTTATTTTATTTTTTTAAGAATAAATGACATTTTCATATTCACAGTGCATCAGTCTCGCCGGGGCTCCTCTACTCCCTTAATGGTTGTCATTATGAGGATTCCATCTGCCAACACACAGCTGAAAGGTGGGCCAACAGGAGGGCCCAGCTGAGCACATAATAGGTGCACAATACATGTTTTAGAAATTAAAAGTGGCAGAGCCACTTCTGCAAGCAATGACGCTGGTGCCACCTGGTGTGGGGATGAAGCCCCTTCAGGCAGAGGAAGGTTGAAGAATGGAATTTCTCTTTCCCAGTGGAGGCTGGTCCCCAGCACACTTATGCACCCTCATCTGTTTGAGAAAGGTGTCCCAAACCTTTCTCAATCTCTCTCTCTCTCTCTCTCTCTCTGTGTCTCTCTCTCTCTCAGTCTGTCTGTCTCTGTCTCTCTCCTCTCTGTCTCACCCTCCTCCCCCTGCCCCTTCCTCGCTTCCCCACCCTACTCCCACCCTACTAGGCTTGTACCTGAGTTTCACAGTACTTGCAGAGAGAATTGGTAGCAGCCTCCCTGTGAGATTATCCTGGTGAGACTCGCAGACTTTCTAGGGGAGAAGAGCTGTAATTTTCTTCCAAGTAATTTTGACTATCAGGCCCTCACTGCAGCTTGTTCTGAAAAAGAACAGAGAACAGGCAGCTCTCTGTAGCTGCTATAATTGCAGAGCCAAATGAGAGAAGACAGAGGGAAGGAGGGTGTGAGCAAAAGAAGCGAGAATCATGGGACTTACACAAACCCCATCCGTGCTCAGGAGGGACCTTCCTGAGAGGGACAGTGAGGACAGCCACTGCAATGAGGGTAATGCTTGAGTCTAGTTGGTGATATATACCATACAGTACTTGCACACTTTTCTGATTTTATTTGTTGTTTTTTATTTAGAGACAGGGTCTTACTCCGTCGCCCAGGCTGAAGTACAGGCTACAGTGCAGTGGTGAGATCTCAGCTCACCGCAGCCTCCACCTCCCAGGGTCAGGTGATTCTCCCGCCTCAGACAACAAGATGGCTGGGACTACATACCACCATGCCCAGCTAATTTTTTTGTAGAGACAGAGTTTCGCCATGTTGCCTAGGCTGGTCTCGAACTCCTGGGCTCAGTTAATCTGTGTCAGCCTCCCAAAGTGCTGCCATGGCAGGCATGAGCCACCACACCCAGCCCGGATTTTCCTAAAGCTTTGTGGCTTGATATATCAGTTGAACTATGTTGGTCTAAAAATCAGATGTAGTCAAACTTGTGGTTTAAAAAAAAACAAAATTCTGTTTAAAACCAGATTATTTGACAAAAAACTTTTTCTTCACTTGCAATAAGGCTAATTTGATAAGTTTGTGAATTTCAGCCAGAATTTATAATTTTATCTCTTTTACAATAAAAAAATGCATCTACCCTAAATGTCAAATGTGTAAATCATCTCAATTGCCATATATTGCATAATTATTGCGAAGGAAGCACTTTTCAGACCTTTTTTTTTTCTAATTTAATTTTCCCAATAACCATAGAATATAGGTATTATTACTAGCTTCTTTCTTTTTCCTTTTTTTTTTTTTTTTTTTTTTTTGATCCAGAGTCTCACTCTGTTGCCTAGGCTGGAGTACAGTGGCGCAATCTCGGCTCACTGCAGCTTCTGCCTCCCAGGTTCAAGCAATTCTGCCTCATTCTCCCAAGCAGCTGGGACTACAGGACACGCCACCATGCCTGGCTGATTTTCATAGAGTAGAGACGGGGTTTCATCGTGTTGGCCAGGGTGGTCTCAAACTCCTGACCTCAGGTGATGTGCCCGCCTCAGCCTCCCAAAGTGCTGGAATTACAGCCATGAGCCACTGTGCCTAGCCTACTATCTCCTTTCTTAAAGAAGAGTAAACAAGGACTTAGGAAGGTGAAATAACGTCCCAAGGTCAAAGGTGAAACCAAGTCAATCTCCCTCGAAAGCCCAAGTTCTTCTCTACACTGCTCTCTGCAATGTGTCAGTTATCCCTGTGCATGTGAATAACCTGAGGTACTTGTTGAAAACAGATTCCCAGGCACCAGTCCTGCAGGTTCCCATCCAGCACACTTGTTCTTGTTGCTGGGAATATGCATTGATGACAAGCAGCAGAGGCTATTCTAAAACAGATGCTGTAGTGCCTCGCTTGGAGAACCAGAGCTCCAGGAACTATTAAACATCCAGCACCTCCTAGTCCAGCCCCCAGAGATTAAATGGCTTCCTCAAGGCGGCTCCACAACAGAACAGGGCTGAGATCAGAAGGGACCCAGCCGGCCCAGCATTCTTTCCACCACATTCCAGTGGAGAAAAAAATCAGGTTTCTGAGAGAGCTTTGTTCTTCCCCTCATTTTTTCAGTTCTTCAAGCAGCCAAACTCCCCTGGAGCGTCAAACAATATGTTCAAGGCCAGCACGGAAAACTCACACTACTAATTCGAAAAGTCTCAGTGCTTTGTGCCCACGTACTGCCAAAATTGGAAGCAGTGAAAATCATTTAAATATTACTTTTCTTTAATTGTGAGAATATCAGTGTGTGAAAATTGCCATGTGTAACCTTAAGAGTTGTTACAGCTTTCTAAAAAGCAAGCTTGCCTTTCCAACTGCCATTCAGCAAGTATTGTTTCTACTTTTACACATCCCCATTAAACTCAGCACAGTATTAGACCTATACAATATCTAAATGCAGTTCAGAACTGCTTCTTAACATAGATGTAAATGGAAGTCTTACAATTCTGTGAGATTATTACAGCTAAATTTACTGTTATGCTGCCATTCTCTGAGTTATTACCCTGAGATTGGTGTTTTACTCTCTGTATTTACCCAGTTTGTGTTGAATGAGCAAACATCAAGATTGTTGGCTTAATGCCAAGGTTCAACAAACAATTGTTCCCCTGTTTGTGAGCTTATTTATTTATTTATTTCTAGTTGTTCTCTGCAAGAATCTGTCAAACCAACTCTCTTAAAGGGATACCGAAAATATGCTTGGACTCTGTATTTGGGGGCAACACCATTCATTCATCACTGGTGTTATTGCAAGCATTGGCACATGAATTGCAAAAATCTTGATTATGCAAATGTGTTGTGTGTGTGTGTGTGTGTTTTTAATGATAATATTCCGATACAAATTTCCTTTAGCAATAGTAGTTTTCTTTATCACACAACTATTCATAGACAGATTTGTGAGCTTTCTAAATGTGCTTGGTAGAGTTACTGAGGCAACCTGCCCCAGCAGGTTCAGAAGCCAGAAACTTCAGAGACCCCTCATATCTGAGCAACACAATGTATGTATATGAGGGGTGAGGGGTGACTATTTTCAAGTAATGGAATGTTTGGGTTGAAATATCTGGCAAAGGGATGTGAAGGACCAGAACAACATGAGATTTTAAAATTAGATATTAGGCTGGGCACGGTGGCTCATGCCTATAATTCCAGCACTTTGGGAGGCCAAGGCAGGATCACCTGAGGTCAGGAGTTCAAGACCAGCCCGGTCAACATGGTGAAATCCTGTCTCTATTAAAAATACAAAAATTAGCTGGGTGTGGTGGCGGGCACCTGTAATCCCAGCTACTTGGGAGGCTGAGGCAGGAGAATCACTTGGATGCAGGAGGCAGAGGTTGCAGTGAGCCGAGATAGTGCTACTGCACTCCAGCCTGGGCAACGAGCAAAACTCCATCTCAAAATAGAATAAAATAAGTTTAATTTAAAAATAAAATTTGATCTTGAATTCAAGATGACACTCAAAATGCCACCTGTTTCCTACAAGCTGGTGCCCTCTTGTCTTTTTCCAGAAGCCACATTGCTCCCTGCACTACATCTCAAATGCAAAACAGCAGGGCAACACAGTGAAGTTTCGTTCCCACCCTATAGCCCTCCTGTTGAACAGAGTGCTTCAGCGAAGCATGGGAGGGCTTATCAGCTGAATGAAACCACTTAACATGTTTTACAGGCTTGGGAATTCTGTTATTTAATGAGATAAATTCCCTTGTGTGGCATTTATACGCTCAGAGTTTTTTGGCCTTCTGAAAGTAGCACAAACTCTTTCTGGCTGCTTGGGTGCCACGTAATGATTTAATAAGTTTGTGGGAGTTACTTTATCATTTTAAATCTGGGATCAGCAAATATGTTCCATAAGAGGCTGGATAATAAAGATTTTAGGCTTTGCAGGCCATATGATCTCTGCCATAACTACTCAACTGTGCCAGAAAAGTAGCCGTTAATGATAATATGTAAACAAATGGGAACCTCTGTGTTCCAGTAAAACTTTATTTACAAACACTGACATTTGAATTTCATATAATTTTCAGAAATCACTAAATCGTACTCTCCATTTTTTTTCAGCCACTTAAAACACAAAATCCATTCTTAGCTCATGTGTCCTATAAACACAGAGTGGGCAAGATGTGGTCAGTGGGTTTTCTAGTCTTTGCTTTAGACTAATAGTGGGCTGATAAAGTAGAAACGCCAACATTAGCCACTGGCTGCCCTCATTTACCCGATCCTTAACAAGCACTCAAAGTATTAGCTATTATTGTAATAATTAGTCCATTGAGACATGTTTGGGAATGAAAATCAGCACATAATTTTTCTGTTTATGGAAGAATGCCAGTAAACTCAGTAAATGTGGTATTGGGATTAGAACTGATTTTTCTGTGTGACTTTCCACTACTTAGAAAAGCTTAGAGTTGGAACTGAAATCAGAAAGCTTCCACTGTGGAATTTGAAGCCTCTGGGCTGCCTATGACTCACTCTGCCCTAATACACTATTGCTCAGAGGGCCACAGGGAGACATGGCTGCTCTCTGGTTTATCCTGCATCCCATGTGGGTTAACTTTCTACCAGAACAGAGAGAAAACCGACTCCTAGGTTTGGGTGATGGCAGGCAAGGATTTTCTTTTCTTCACTCTGACCCACTAAATACAAAGATACTTTCTCTACCAGGGCAGAGAAATAAGCAGCTGCTGTAACATCCGGGCTCCTAGTTGTAATTTTATGCATAAAGATCTTCCTAGACTGAAAATTCCTTGATAAAATGAGGCCAGTGTTTCTTTTCTTCTATACTTGATTGTCTAATGGACTTTGTCTTGATTCTTCTCCTTCATTTTCCTCCTCACTTCTTTCTCCTGTTTTCCATTTTTCTTTTCTATTTTCTGTTTTTGCAGTAATGATTTAATATTCAGAGGTGTTCTACAGCCTCGCTATTTGAAATCTGGTTGTATTTATTACCTATGGGTTTTTTTTAACATAGCCAGTTGAATTTTAAGTTTATATAATTTAATTTTAATAACAGCTATATTTAACAACTGGGGCCACATTTCCTGTTAATCAGTTCTCATCAGCCAGTAAAAACTGGCCCTAACAAGACCCCTAGAAAAAGGACCTTTTCACAATTTTTGATATGTTAACTTAAAAAACACACACAATATCTAGAAATGTGGAAAGGAGAGAAAATTTCATTTCTTATAAAGGATTACAGGCTGCAAGGTGGCCATCCTTCAGGCTGGGAAGCTTGCCTCTTGCAAAGACCAGAGACAGGCACTTCAAAGGAGGAGGGGTTGGGGTAACAGCTTTATCCTGAACAGGCTGGCTAAACATACATATTCAACAGGTTGTAGGAGGAGCTATGAATATTCATAAAGGTAGTTCGGATGCATAGGTATTAAACAAACATGCATGTTAACATATCACCCCATGTTCACTTTGGGGTAATTTAACATTTGAATGTATTACATCCTATACATCAAAATGTCTTTTGAGGAAATGAAGCACGCAAGTATATAACCTCTGTCAACTGGCCAGAAACAGTCCATGGTGGTGGTCTTCTTATCAGGAGAAAGTTACTGAAATTGATCTCTTGTCCAATCAAACCTGTAGTTAGGGCTGGTGTCCCACGAGGTCAGTTAGAGTCTGTGAGCTGGATAAGCTGTAATTGTTTCAATATTACTTATTTCCGGTCAGTGCTTGTTTAGCTGCTAGAGAGAAAGAAAAACTTCATAGCAAGACTAGAACATAGTTTCTTCTTTAAATGTAGAGGTGTATGACTTAACCATTGCCTGGCATTGCCTTAGGTTCTGTTTATAATTTGGTGTTACTGCCACGAAAAGTCTGTTCTGTCAATCTTTTTTTTTTTTTTTTTTTTTTTTGAGACAGAGCCTCACTCTGTCACCCAGGCTGTAGTGCAGTGGTGCCATCTCAGTTCATGGCACTCTCCACCTTCCGGGTTCAAGCAGTTCTCCCTGCCTCCACCTCCCAAGTATCTGGAATTACAGGCACCCCGCCACCACACCTGCTAATTTTTGTAATTTTAGTAGAGACGGTGTTTCGCCAGGTTGACCAGGTTGGTCTCAACTCCTGACCTAAGGTGATCCACCTGCCTTGGCCTCCCAAAGTGCTGGGATTACAGATGTGAGCCACCGCCTGTTCTGTCAATCTTCTGGTCTCTATTTTAACATTAACGCGGATCAGTTGTTGTATCTAAACCAAGAGGCATGTCTGACCTCTCATTCTGTCATAACCAGGAACTTGGTTTTTAAGTTTTTCTGGGGTCCCCTTGGTTCAGAGGGGGTCTGTTCTGTTATGGTGGGCTTAGGATTTTATTTTAGTTTACACACTGTAGTCCTAGGATGCTGCAGACTACACCTGCACAACACACTTGGGTACCACCTACTCATTCTCAGGAAATCTCTGTTCACGGAGAGCCTTAAAAGAAAAACAAAACAAAAAAATTGTATGCAGTATTTTACCCTTACAGTTCTACAAACATCCATTTTGAACTTGCTGAAGAACATTTTATTGGTGTTCTTTGTGTTGGAATATTCTAATTGAGAATTTCCCCCAGTTTCCAGTTGGGGCGTTACATGTGACTTATGACACCCATGAGTTAATACTGTCAGAGCTGTTCCCCCAACACCATTTTAGCTTTGTTTCAACTCTTCATTCAATAAATCTTCAATGTTTCTTGCTCCATAATTATAATACTTTGAGTTGTTTCATTTCCTCATCTTTCCTCTTCCTCAATTTTAGTAAAAGGAAAATTGACAGCAACATCCAGTAACAGTGAAATAAGTTCCTATCACAGAGCTGAGCATTAGTTTCCTTGGAAGGACCCAGGATTTTTACACCTCCAAGAATCCTCAGTTGTACTTTCCTGGTATTATGGAGACACAGAGAAACTGAGTCAGGCCACCTAGTTCCTCATTCTACCTTCATTAACTAGCTTCCCGTTGACCTTAGGAAAGTCACTCAATTTCTCTGAACCTAAAAAAAGAGTTGATAGGAGACCTCTAAGATTCCTTTTAGTTCCTGTTTTAATTCTTTTTAAAAAAAAATAAAAATAAAAATTAAGATTAAAAGAAAATATCCAGAAAAGATAAACTTGTTGCTCATTTGAGCAGTCTTCCTGGTCTGCCTTTTTTGACGGATAACACCTTCTTGATTTAATTCTCTGTTCGAATTATGCATAGCCATGCTCTTTCCATACAGCCTAACGGCTCATAAAATGCACCTGCTATTAAAATGATTTGCGTGACCCATTTGGTGACTGCTGAGCTGTTTATGGTCCTAACTATATCTGCTTTTCTTCATCGTGTGGGTTTCCATTTGTACGACCGTCTTTCTGAGGTCGCCTCGTGCCACTGCCTTCTGGTGCTGTCCGGCACGCCTCCACTCCGTCCTCCGGCCCTCAAGAGAGACTGGACACCTGCCTCGCATTCCACACGATCGCCTTCTACACAGTTCAGACAGTATCTATAAACAAGGGTGTGGTCCAGGCACCAGGGGTAGGGGCATGTCACACACACCGTGTTTTACAAAGAGGAAAAATAAGAGGTTCCCGCAAGATGCTTGCGACTCTGGTACTTTTCAAAGTAACGCAGCCAGGCAGCGGGCCTTCCCCTGGCCCCTCGCTCTGGTTAGGGCTGCCATTTGCATCCTAGCTGTGATTTAGACGCCTCCAACCTTCTAGTTTTCAGTTACCAGAGTCCCATCGCCGCCCAGGTCCCAGGTCTGCATGACGTAATTTATTGTGGCAACCATTCCTGGCAGCTGCCCAGAAACCCAGTGCGTCCTGCCCGGGGTTTAAGCGCGGCAAGTGGGAGAGGCGCGTGGGGCCCGAGCGCAGGGGCAGGGGCGCAGGAGCGCGGGACCACCGGCGCCTGAGCGCGGTAGGGAACGATCGCGGGGGCGCACAGTAGCCAAGCCTGTGGAGGAGGAGCGCGCGCGCGCGCAGCATGGGCTGCGGACCTTCCCAGCCTACTGAAGACCGGAGACGTGTCCCCGCGCACGAGAAGGTTTGGAAAGAGGGAGTCAAGGTAATAAATAAATAAATAAACAAACAGACAGACAGACATAAAGCCTTTTGGCTGGGAGGTCTCGCGATTCCCACGCTTGGGGGCGACAAGAGTTGGCTGGAGCAGGGTGGGTCGAGGTCCACAGCTAGCCTAGTTAACAGGTGGGAGCCGGTGTTTAACTGCTGTCTTAACCAGGACTAGACAGATAGATGGATACATATCAAAATTATCTATATCGATAGTATAGATACAGATATATGGCTATAGGATCAATTTTGAGAGGCTTTGGAGTTTAAAGAGATTGCGAAGGCGGTCACGCCCCAGGGTAGAGGGACGGAATAACGGGATGAGGAGTGTGTTCTGCACAGAGTGAGGGTTGACCGTGATTCTCGAGAGAAGGTTGGAGTCCCTAGGAGCTGCCATATATTATTGGCTTCTGGAAAATAGGCCCTTTGGTCGTTTCTTAAAGCTGGGAGAGATCTCAGAACCTATCTGGCTGCGTCCTCTCGATTCATAGATGAGGATCATGAGGCCCAGAGAGACAGGCGACTTGCCCAAGGCTGCACAGCTAATTTGGGGGCACAGCAAAGGTAGAATTTAGTTTTCAAGAGTTTCGTTCCAATACTCTTTTCCCTAATTCCTCAAAGTTGCATGCCCTGTAATTCTGGAGACATTATGGGGAATTTTTTCCAGAGCAAGACCTAAAAGGATGAGTTGGTTGAGGCAGAAATGAGGTCCATGATTTCTTTGCATCCTTGCCACCCTCCAGATTCCACAGACAGCACTAGCAACCCTCAGAGGTCCACTTCGCAGGGGATACACCCAAAGATAAGGCTACCATATAATTTGTCATCAAAATTATGCTTTTAAGAGTGAAAGGGAACCCTATTAATACATTTTCCCAAAGACTCTGGCTGAAGCCCAGCAAACTGGGACTTATAGCTGGAAGGTCATTTTTGGAGCTACTGTTCAAAGAGCGCACACTTGGTCTCAGCAGGCACTGTGCAAGACACTATTAAGTGCCAGTTACAGCACCTACTTCATGTAGGGCACATCTGTTGGGTTCTTGGAGTACATTTTGAAACAAGCAAACCAGAATCTAGTGAAGGCTAACTCCAGACTTAGTACCTGGTATCCTGGGGAAAGCCTGTGCCCAAATGGCCACCCATCTTAACATTGTTTTCTGCTTTCCATCCTGAAACTGCCACTGTCTGTGTATAGGGACCCATTACTTTTTCTTTTTTCTTTTTTTTTTTTTCTTTTTTTTTTTTTTTTTTGAGACGGAGTCTTGCTCTGTCACCCAGGCTGGAGTGCAATGGCGCCATCTCAGCTCACTGCAACCTCCACCTCCCAGGTTCAAGCAATTCTCCTGCCTCAGCCTCCTAAGTAGCTGGGATGACAGGTGTGCACCACCATGCCCGGCTAATTTTTGTATTTTTTATTACAGACAGAGTTTCTCCATGTTGGTCAGGCTGGTCTTGAACTCCTGAGCTCGTGATCCACCTGCCTCAGCCTCCCAAAGTGCTGAGGTTACACCTGTAACCCACCACACCCTGCTGAGACCCATTACCTTTTATGGGGTCTTTCTGCCTCTCCTGCCAGGATCCTAACAAGTTTCTCCTCCACACTGCCACCTATCTTGCCAAGGGAAAAATTTCCCTTCGTGTGCAAAACCCTTTAGTTTATAATCTATCCTATCCCTCTAATGTCATCCTCTTCTCTTCTCTTCTGCCAGTACCTGTCACTCATGGGCTCTTGGGTCTGCTAAACCAAATGAATCTCAGGGCTCAGTGCTTCCAGGCTTCTCACACCTCTATGCCTTTACCTGTGCCATTCCCTCTTCTTGGGATACCCTCCCTGTTACCCTCTCCTATTGGCCTGGTGAACTCATGATCACTTTGGACTAATATGTAGAAATACTTTTTTCTCCCATTTTCTACAAATACATTAATGTCACTTAAAAGTGCTAATCCATTGTTCTTGTCCCCTTTTTCATACAAAAATCTTTCTTTTATTTTTTATTTATTTTGCTGGCCTTGTTATTATGCCTTAAACATATAGTACAACAACTATTTACATAGCATTAACATTGTTTTAGGTATTTATGAATAATCTACAGGTGATTTAAAGTATACGGAAGGATGTGCATGGATTATATGCAAATACTACACCATTTTCTATAAAGGACTTGAACATCCATGGGTTTTGGTATCCGAGGGAGGTCCTGGAACCAATCCCCCACTAATGCTGGGGATGACTGTACTTATTTTGTGGAGTTGTTGTGAGGGTTAAATAAACTCAATATACATAAAGTGCTCATACTAATGCTGACTCGGAATAAGTGCATGATATAAGTTGTTTCTATTATTATTATAAAATAAAATCCTGGTCGGATGCGGTGGCTCACGCTTGTAATCCCAGCACTTTGGGAGGCTGAGGCGGGTGGATCACCTGAGGTCAGGAGATTGAGACCAGCCTGACCAAGATGGAGAAACCCCGTCTCTACTAAAAATACAAAATTAGCCAGGCGTGATGGTACATGCCTGTAATCCCACCTATTCGGGGGGCTCAGGCAGGAGAATAGCTGGAACCGGGGAGGCGGAGATTGCAGGGTGAGCTGAGATCATGGCACTGCACTCCAGCCTGGGCAACAAGAGCAAAACTCCATCTGAAAAGGAAAGGAAAGGAAAGGAAGAGGAAGAGGAAGGGAAAGGGAAAGGGGAAGGGAAAGGGAAAGGAATAGGGAAAGGAAAATAAACCTAAATCCTTACTTCGCATGCTGTCTTGGCCCATCCTGGAGCTGACTTCTGCTAACTCCTCTAGTCTTGTCTCTCCCCACACTCACACCGTAGACAAACCTTAGGACTTGTTCCCCAGGCCCATTCTGTCCCTAGCTCCATGACTTTGCACCTACTGTTTCCTCTCCTTCCAGACTTTTCCTTCTCCCTCTCCTGGGTCACATGATAAATGTGTACCCATTTTACAAGACACTCAAGGTCACTCCTCCTGAAGCTCTTCACGACCTCCCAACCCCAACCTCTGCCACCATGCTGGTAGGGTTGATCTTATACCTTCTACTATCATATTTCAAAGCATTTTATTATATTTATTTGCTTCTGTATTTGCCTTTCATCCTATGCAGTTACCTCCTTGAGGACAGGCACTGTTTTTTAATCGTTGTATCTCCAATTCTTACTACATTGCCTGATACTGATCAGGCACTAATGAATATTTCTTGAGGGAATGCATGTCCCTCCTGGTTCCAAGATTCCTTAATGTCTTCTTGTCTCTTAGTAGCATAACTAGACTAATGACAGTCTGCATGGAGGAAATTCAATTTTAAAATAATCTGAAAACAGAATGAGAGTCAGTTCATGCATATACCTTCTTTCCTAGCCCCAAGCACTTGACTTTGGAAATCTGATCTGGGAAAGGTATGATTATCATTAATTAAACACTCTATAGCTATTGGAATGATAATAATTTCTTCCACAGCTTTCATAAATGCATAAGGCTTAGGGTGCAGTAGTTCAGCAGTGTCTTTAAAATGAAATGAACATGTTTGCTTGCATGAAATATTTATGTTTCTTAGTAACACCACTTTAAAATATTCTAAGTCAAATTTCTTGAAACCTATATATAGACTTCCCCTTCACTTTTACTTTAGTCTAAAGTGGTGAGAAGATACAGTAATAAAATAATGCATAATAATAAGAAAAAGCATGGAAAACTTCCTAGTTGGAGAAATGTTATTCATCTATAAGAATAACCCAAAATTCCTTGCCTGTTATAAGAGAGGAGTGGCTGGATTGGAAGAGATGGTCTCCAAGGACCCTGCACAGTTTTTTCCAAATACGTGATAAGAAAATTCTAGTTGATTGTCAGTAAAGGGGAGTAAATTACTTCTTAAAATATAACTTTTTAAGCAATCATATTTCTGAATGTTCTTTGTATAGTTGCTATTTATAATTACATTTATTAGAGGTAAACTAGAAAAAAATCAAATTTTGAAGAAATTCTTCCTATATGTCTATAGACAAATATATTCACAAAATGCATCTGCCAACAATTTGACTTAAGAAGGTTTTAACTCCAGGGTGCCTTGACAAATTATTCCCTTCAAGCTGTTTGGTAAATATGTTTCCCAAAAGCTATAGAATAAATGTAGTACATCCATACCAAAAAACAAATAAACAAAAACACACAACAAACAAACAAACAAAAAACACCTGTCCATAGTTAAAGCAGTACCTTATTTGGAATGCTGATGATTTCTGTGCATAGCTGTTAGCTTATAATTCACAACTTTTTAATTCTACCTAAAATTGATTAAAAAAAATGTTATCCCCAAGATACTGAGGTATAAAATAAAGTTCATAAAATGTAGAAACACATTGAATCTGTACCCCCAAGGAAAAAATAGAGCATTCCACTCACAATCCCATCCCCTCCCCAAGTATCATTACCTGTATAATAATGCAGATACACTTCTTTTCTTTTTCTTCCTTATTCCTTCTTCCTTCTTCTTCTGAGACAGGGTCTCACTGTGTCACCCAAGTTGAAGTGCAGTGGTGCAATCACGGCTCTATGCAGCCTCAGTCTCCCCTGGCTCAAGAGATCCTCTCACCTCAGCCTGCTGAGTAGCTGGGAATACAAGCATGAGCCACCACACCTGGCTAATTTTTGATGTTTTGTAGAGATGAGTTTCGCCATGTTACCAAGGCTTAATGTAGGTATACTTCTTATTGGTGTGAAAATATAAATTCTTCATGTATGTGTAGAATACGAACACTGCTATATCCCTGAGAGACATAGATCTAATTAACTTATAAATATGTCTGGTCTTTAAACTATGTCTGTTCTCAAGTCTACACTCATTATGAAATTGGGTTAAAATTTCCAGAATGTGTTACACATGGGTAAGATATTTGAAAGACATTCTGAGTTTTCAAAAGAGAAGAACCTTAAATTTCTGCTCTGGAAACTGAAGACTGGTTTATGTTGTTTCGTGATAAAAGACTGTGTTTTGTCTGCTACAATTTAGGTTTTGGTCACCAGCAGAGCTCAAAGGCAGACTGTCTCTAAATAAGAACAGATGGGTAGAGATCCTTGCTAAGGCCTGGATTCCAAATCCAAGTAGTTATAGTAGCTTTGATAACACAATTGTGAGGTCACTGAGGTTGTGGTATTTAAATCTATGCCAAGTTGTAATGTACAGAAAGTCTTTGTGAAAAGCCATCGTTTAGACTGAAAATACTCAGATTCGCTCTCAATTCCAGTGTAGGCATTTTGCTATTGTTGTTGTTGTTGTTACTATTGTTAAATCATTAAATTTTTCCATTTGGAAAAAGTCCAAGAGTCTTCCAAGAGTCTCCACTTGGAAATGTTAAATGACAAAACTAGACCCTGTTTGTAACTCAGTGCTTCTCTAGGATCAAAAAATGATGGATCTGCAAACCAAAATAAACTTGTGAAAATACTTGTCTTACTGTCACCGCAGATACTGGCTTTTAGTAGTTTATTTGGAAAGAAGGAAAACAGTGTTCAACATGACTTACATGATGTGCATCTTTACCTTTAGCATGAACTGTGAGCATCAGATAGGGTCTCCTTTCTTTTCTTTTCTTTTCTTTTTTTTATTTTTCTCGAGATGGAGATGGAGTCTCGCTGTGGCCCAGACTGGAGTGCAGTGGTGCAATCTCGGCTCACCACAACCTCCGCCTCTCGAGTTCAAGTGATTCTCCTGCCTCAGCTTCCTGAGTGGCTGGGATTACAGGTGCCTACAGCCACACTCAGCTAATTTTTGTGTTTTTATTGGAGATGGGGTTTTGCCACGTTGGCCAGGCTAGTCTCGAACTCCTGACCTCAGGTGATCTGCCTGCCTCGGGCTCCCAATCCCCTTTTCTTTTGTTATATGTTTTATATACATATATAACACACATATATATAACATATGCACATATGTTACATGTAATATGTTGTATGTAAAGGCTCCTTTCTTGGTTCTGCTTACTCTACAGGGACAGGATGGGCAGTAACTGTCCATGAAGAAGGACAGATAGATGGAGACAGAGAAAAGCACATCATTGCTTTTAGGCTTTCTCCTTGTGCCAATTCCAATCTCATGTCCACTAAGTTTTCGATTACTTTCTTGTTTGTTTGGTTGGTTTTTTATTATTTCCTATGTAGCCCTGAGACACAGAAATAATTAACTCTCAACACAAGGAACTGATATTGGTTTAGCTGTGTAAACACAGTGATAAGGAGCTATGTTAAGTCCCGCTACAAGCATGCAAGAATCCCTAACTGAATTATGAAAACCTGATCGTGACAGACACCACCATAACCTAGCCACTGCGATTTCTACTTAGCCTCTGAGGAACTTCAAACGTTAGAGTAATTCCAGAAAGTGGTTAAACATGCTTGTATATTTTTTTTAAATTTGTATGACTTTTACTGTGAAAGTACCAAAAGTTTCATGACAAGGCCTTATTTTTAATTCATTTTTATCAAAAGTTTCATGACAAGGCCTTATTTTTAATTCATTTTTCTTTTTTTTTTTTTTTTTTTTTTTTTTTGAGATGGAGTCTTGCTCTGTCGCCCAAGCTGGAGTGCAGTGGTGCAATCTTGGCTCACTGCAGGCTCCACCTCCCAGGTTTACGCCATTCTCCTGCCTTAGCCTCCTGAGTAGCTGGGACTACAGGCACCTGCCACCTCGTCCGGCTAGGTTTTTTTTGTATTTTTTAGTAGAGCTGAGATCACACCACTGCACTCAAGTCTGGGTGATAGAACAAGACGCTGTCTCAAAAAAAAAATAAGAAAAAGAAAAAAAAAAAAAGAAATTAAAAGAATCCTGGGAAGACATTACCGAGTGGAAGATGCATGTGTTCTTTGTGTTCTTAATCGCTTCTGGAGACACTGAGGAGACTTCCTCTGGTATGTGTGTCTTAGATGGAGAAGACGTTGATAACATCCATTGAAATGAGAAGTGGGAAACTTGCAATGAAAGAGGGCCAGCACCTGGAGAGAGAAGACATGGTAGTCAAGGGAGATACGATAAAAGTCTTTCTGAACACATTGACATTTAAAATTTACTTACTCTAAAAATAAATGACAGTTCTTTAAATTGAATTAATTCAGCTTTGTGAAAAACTTATTACATTGTTCTTATTTTGCTGTGGAACTGTGAAAAATATAACATGGACCAGCATTTTGTCATCAATGATTTTTACTAAATCACCGAGAGACCATTTTTGTGCTTTGTTTTGACCTATTTACAAGCAATGGAACTGTGGTTTGAAGAAACAGACACCCTTGAAAGGAGAAGGTGGGATTATAAATTAGTGCAATATTTATGGAGAACCTTCTGGAAACATATATTAATATAAAATGTGCATATCCTTAGACCCAACATATCCACATGCAGGAATTTATTCTCATGGAATGATTGGATGGGTTCATGGGTTCACAGTGATGTATATTCACATGTATTATTCCAACACAGTTTATATTATTGAAAAGTTAGAAACACCTACATGTCCTTCAGTAGGACTTGGCTAAATACATTGTGGCATAGTTACATAATGAGCTCCAATGCCATCGTCAGATAAGTAGCTACTCCTTATCACTAAATAGAATGAGGTAGGCCTATGTATGTTGATATAGGTAAATGTTTCTTACATATTGTTGAGCAGGTTACAGAAATATAATATCGTTTAATATATAATTCTTTTCATTTTATTTTTAAAACAGCTTTATTAAAATGTAATTCACATGATTCACCTCCTCTCTTAGTCTGTTTGTGCTGCTATAACAGAATACCGTGGACTGGGTAAATTATAAAAAACAGAAATTTCTTTTTATAGGAAGTCCAAGATCAAGGCAATGGAAGGTTTGAATGTCTGGTGAGGGCTGCCCTTCTGTGTCCTCACATGGCAGAAAAGCAGAGCAAGTTAACTAAATCTGTGTGAAGCTCCTCTTTATAACACCTTAATCCCCTTAATGAGGGAGGATCCCACATGGCCTAATCAGCTCTTGAAGGTCCCACCTCTTAATATTATCACATTGGTAACACCTGAATTTGAAAGGGACACATTCAAACCATAGCATCCATTTAAAATGTACAATTAACAGCCATTACCACAATCTAATTTTAGAACATTTTGCCCTCCGCAAAGAAATGACTACCCATTAATAGTCAATCCTCATTCCCCCCGCACAGGCAATCAATAAATCTATTTTCTGTTTCTATAAATTTGCCTATTCTCAATATGAATGGCCTCTGTGATTGGCTTTTTTCACTTAGCATAATGTTTCCAAGTGTCATCTATGTTGAAACATATGTCAGTGTTTAATTTCTTTTTCTTGCCGAATAATATTCCTTTGGATGACTGTACCGCATTTTATTTATACGTTCATCAGCTGATGGACACTTAAGTTGTTTCCACTTTTGGGGTATTATAAGTAATAATTGTGAATATTTGTGTGCAAGTTTTTGCAAGAACAGATGTTTTTATTTTGCTTGGGTACATACTTGGGGTGAAATTTCTGGGTCACGTGGTAACTCTATGTTTCACTTTGTGAAGAGCTCTCAAAGTGTTTTCTAAAGTGCTGCACCATTTCACATTTGTCCAGCAATATATGAGGGTTCCAATTTCTCCACATCCTCACCAACACTTGTTATTATGTGTCATTTTCATTATAGTTATCCTAGGGGATATGAAGGGGTATCTCACTGTGGTTTTGATTTGCATTCTCCTACTGATTAATAATGTTGAACATCTTCTCGTGTGCTTATTGGCCAGTTCCAATGTATTTTTAAAGGTTATGTGAGCAAATACATCTGGGCAATGATATACTAAAATGTTAGTAGTGCTTCTCTCTAGAAGATATTATTACTTTCTACTGTGTTTCTCTATCAATCAAGGTTCTACCAGAGGGAAAGAACCAGTAGGATAGACAGATAGATAGACAGGTAGATAGGTAAATTGTAAGGAACTGGCTGATACAGTCATGAAGGCTGGCTAGGAAAATCAAAATCCATAGGATAGGGCAGGCAGTCGAAAAGAACAGGCTGGAGTTGAAGCTACATTTCACAGGCAGATTTCTTCTTCCTCAGGAAGACCTCAGTTCTACTCTTGAAGCCTTTCAATTGACTGGATGAGACCTACCCAGATTATCAAGGGTAATCTCCTTTACTTACAGTCAATTGATTACATATATTAACCACATCTACAAACTACATTTACAGTACCACTAAGATTTGTGTTTGACAGAATAACTGGCTACTATAGCCTAGCCCAGTTGACACATAAAACTAACCATTGCAATTCTCTTTTATATTATTTTATTTTTTACAATAAATCTAAGTCAGCATCACTTTTTTTTTTTTTTTTTTTTTTTTTGAGATGGGGTTTCCCCATCTCACCCAGGCTGGTCTCGAACTCCTGGGCTCCAGTGATCCTCCCTCCCCCACCTCCCAAAGTGCTGGGGTTACAGGCATGAACCACCACATCCAATCTGTATTACTTTTTTAATCAGCAAAAACAATATAGCTTCATTATTATAAATTGTTTTAATGCCGTAGTACCTCTACTCTCACACTCAAGGCTGAACTTGTCTATCTTGGTATCCTCCAGAATGCTCAGCATAGTAGCTTTTACCTGGTAGATGCCTATTAGATACTATATTCGTTTTCTATTGCTGCTATAGCCAATTCACACAAGTTTAGTGGCTTAAAACAGTAGTTGCCAACCTCTTTGACACCAGGGACCAGTTTTGTGGAAGACAGTTTTTCCATGGACTAGGGTTGGGGGGATGGTTTCAGGACAACTCAACGGCATTACATCTATTGTATATTTTATTTCTATTATTATTACATTGTAATATATAATGAAATAATTATACAACTCACCATAATGTAGAATTAGTGGGAGCCTTGAGCTTGTCTTCCTGCTAGACAGTCCCATCTGGGGGTAATGGAAAGCAGTGACAGATTATAAGGCATTAGACTCTTTTTTTTTTTTTTTTTTTTGAGACAGAGTTTCACTCTTGTGGCCCAAACTGGAGTGCAGTGGTGCAATCTCGGCTCACTGCAACCTCCACCTCCTGGGTTCAAGCAATTCTCCTGCCTAAGCCTCCCTAGTAGCTCAGATTACGGGTGCCCACCACCATGCCTGGCTAATTTTTTTGTATTTTTAGTAGAGACAGGATTTCACCACGTTGGGCAGGCTGGTCTCAAACTCCTGACCTCAGGTGATCCGCCCGCCTCGGCCTCGCAAAGTGCTGGGATAACAAGCGTGAACCACTGCGCCCGGCCGCATTCGATTCTTAAAAGGAGTACGCAACCTAGATCCCTCGCAGTTGTGCAGTTCACAACAGGGTTTGTGCTCCTAATGAGAATCTAATGCCACTGCTGATCTGACAGGAGGCAGAGCTCTGGGGGTAATGTGAGTGATGAGGAGCAGCTGTAAATAAAGATGAAGCTTCGCTGGCTAGCCCACTCCTCACCTCCTGCTCTGCAGTCCGGCTCCTAACAGGCCACGGACCAGTACAGGTATGTGGCCCGGGGGGCTGGGGACCCCTGATCTATGGCTTTCTGGGTACTATAGAGCCCGCCACAGATACTAGCTGGCTAAATATTCACAAAGCAGACCCTGCAACATTGTTTTAATTTACCGAGAAATCTTGATTCTAACAAAGCTGTTCCCTTTTCACAGGCTGATGTCGGTGTGCCTCATAGTGGGGAAAACTGCAGCCCCCAGATGGAAGCTGCTCTGACCAAGAATACTGTGGACACTGCAGAAGGCCTGGAACAAGTCCAGATGGGAAGCTTACCTGGAACCATTTCAGAAAATTCTCCATCTCCTAGTGAAAGAAACAGACGAGGAAATTCAGGTAACCTCCCTCTGCCCCCATTCATGTAGACCTTCACAAAATACTGTTTCTCTAAATACGTCTACAAGGTTTACTTGGTGGTCCTTTTATCATTGCTTTCTGGGCCATGAAGTATGTTAAATGGCAATGTTTTTATCTCTGAAACATTAGAATTTAGCCTTAGGCCTTCATTACGTGAGTCACTAATGCTAAGCATTAATCTTCTTGTCGATGAAGTAATTAAGACCATCTTTAAAAAATAAATAAATAAATAAACTAAGAGGCTTTATTGGGAGTTAAGGCCAGACTTTAGGAATGGGACTTGCACAGTTCCAAGGAATTTAAACTCCCACGATGATAATATCTTTCCAAGGGAAAGTTCTACATTTACACAAATAAATAAAACCTACAATAAACTGTTTTCCCTGTCTTTCTGCATCCAAAGTATCAGCAAATATACAACAAAAGAATCTTTCAGAAATGTGAAAGAGGTAGTTATGACTGACTTGTGCTATTTAGAAACTATTTGTGGGTTTTCCTGTATTGTGTTTTCCCTCAACATGAATTACCGCCTGGTGTCGATTTAAGTCATCTTATTTATATTCGGTCAGCCTTTGAAACATATTGAACTTCACAGCCCTCAAGGAAAAGTACTCTTTTTATTTCAGGGGGGAAGACTTTTGCTCCCCACCACTGTTGTTTCTTCTCTAGGTACAAGTTGGGATTGGAAAACAGATGGGTTCATACATGCGATTCTATTTCTTGAACTTTCCTGGCACACTCAGGTTATCACAGATTTTCTATTCGCCCTCCCCTTGCTGTTCTGATGTAGTCAGCGTGACCTCTTAGAATGACTAGGAGGTTGAGGAATGCAGCACAGGAACGGCCTCTCCCTGCCTTCTATGTGTTAGGTTGACAAATACATCTTTTTTCTTTCCAATGATTTTGTTGATGCAACTTCCCTCTAGACAGCAACATGAATGCTAAATATCAACGTTGGTCACAGACTGCAGAGTGTCAGGCACACAGGGACCTGGTGACCCAGGACAGTCAGTGCTGCCAGGTGTATGTACAATGTTAAAGATGGCATGAAGAGGGTGACAGGTAAGCAGAAAGGTGTTGAGAGAGAACAGCTAGGGAGGAAGTCAGCCACCAAAGCAGATGTTTCTAAAATGCAGCATCAAGGAGTCCTCAGGAAGCATCTTACCACAGAGTGAGTAGGACCTAGTACCCTGAACTTCCTATTTGTCCTCTGCCCAGTTTCCTCTCTCTGTCTCAGCCCTTGGCATCCTCCTCGTTGTGTCTCTGCTCTTCAAATCTGCAGAGTATACTTCTCTTTTTGAGACAGAGTCTTGCTCTGTCACCCGGGCTGGAGTGCAGTGGTGCAATCTCAGCTCACTGCAACTTCCACCTCCCAGGTTCAAGCAGTACTCCTGCCTCAGCCTTCTGAGTAGCTGGGATTACAGGCATACGCCATCACGCCTGGCTAATTTTTGTATTTTTAGTAGAGACAGGGTTTCACCATGTTGGCCAGGCTGGTCTCGAACTCCTGACCTCAAGTGATACACACCCCCCTCAGCCTCCCAAAGTGTGGGGATTACAGGCATGAGCCACTGCACCTGGCCCTGCAGAGGATATTTCTTAAGACCATCAAGTTTAACACTAACATTCCCCAAGTGTTTCCTTTTTTAAAATATTTATTTTGTATATTTTCAGAGTCAAGAAAAGGTGCAAAAAACAAAGAACACCTATATTCTTTCACTCAGATTCCCCAAATGTTAACCTTCTGCCACACTGCATTATCATATCCTCCTTATACAAGTAGATTTTTTTCTGTTAATAAGTTAGACATAATGGCACTTTGCTTTCACATACTCCGCTGCGTATTTCCTAAAAACAAGGACACTCTTTGCGTAATCTCTGTACAAGGATCAAAATTGGGAAATTACCCTTTTTTTTTTTTTTTTTTTTTAAGAGACAGAGTTTCGCTCTTGTTGCCCAGGCTGGAGGGCAATGACGCGATCTCAGCTCACTGCAACCTCCGCCTCCCAGGTTCAAGCGATTCTCCTGCCTCAGCCTCCCGAGTAGCTGAGATTACAGGCGCCCGCCACCATGCCTGCCTAATTTTTGTATTTTTAGTAGAGATGAGGTTTCATCAGATTGATCAGTCTGGTCTCAAACTCCTGACCTCAGGTGATCTGCCCGCTTCAGCCTCTCCGAGTGCTGGGATTACAGGCATGAGCCACCATGCCCAGCCAGGAAATTACCTCTGATGTAGTACTGTTATCTCATCTATAGATCATATTAAAATTTGGTCAATTGTCTCACAACTATTCTTTATAAATGAATTTCTGATGCAGGATCTATCTAATCCAGGATCACATTTTTAATTTAGTCATCTATGGTCTTTAGTCTTTTTTAATCTGAACAACTCCTCAGTTTTTCTTAGTCTTTTATGAACTTGATATATTTGAAAAGTATAAAACATTTATTTTGCAGAATGTTTATCAATTTGGGTTTGTTTGAGCTTTCCTCCTGATTGGATTTGGGTTACGCATTTTTTTTTTTTGGAGACAGAGTCTCGTTCTGTCACCCAGGCTGGAGTACAGTTCTGTCACCCAGGCTATAGTACAATTGCGCTGGAGTGGCGCAATCTCAGCTCACTGCAACCTCCGCCTCCCAGAGTCAAGCAATTCTGTCTGCCTCAGCCTGTCAACTAGCTGGGATTATAGGTGCCCGCCACCACACTCAGGTTTTTTGTTTGTTTGTTGTTTGTTTGTTTTTAGTAGAGACAGAGTTTCACCATGTTAGCCAGGCTGATCTTGAACTCCTAACCTCAAGTGATCCACCTGCCTTGGCCTCCCAAAGTGCTGGGATTACAGGCATGAGCCAGGGTTACACAATTTTAGCAAGAATACCAAAAATGATATTGTGTCTTTCTTAATACATAAAATTAGGAGGTACATTATATCTATACTCAACTCGTTATGTTTATGGGGAGTTTTGTTTTGCAAAAGTCATTTTTAATCTAGTAACATTTATAAATGTTTAAAATTCAACTTGGATTTTGAGTCACAGTTAGAAAGCCTTTCCCTACACCAAGGTTAAAGATGAATTCACCCGCGTTTTCTTGTATAATTTCACTTTTTACACTTATGCTTATGAAGAGTTTCCAGTGACATCAGAAAATGCTCATATAAATATTAGCTAGATAAGAAATGAAACTGTATGTTCAGTATGATGTCGAACTTATAAAAATAAAATTTTGTATATTAACAATGGTAATCTCTGGGTGGTGAAAGCATAGGCATTTTTTTTAATCTTTTACTAGTTTCTGTATTTTCTAAGTTTACTACAGTAACTATTACTTTTATAATCAAAAGAAGCACAACATGGTTTTTAAACAATCTCCAATATTCTCCAATGTCCCAAGAAAACATGAAAATTGTTGAAATGACTGACATATTCCAGGAATCTCTGTATAAGTTAGCTGCTGTAAATATCAAGCCAAATTCTTTAGAGAACTCCAAAAAGAATGGATCGCAATGGTTACAATGATTTTATTATGTTAGCGACAGATGTCAAACATGACATTCCTTTTAGAAACATCCTGGGAGAGAAATGAACCACTGACAGTGGAGCTGCTTACATGACGTATTTGGGAGAACACTGGGACAGTTGAGAGAGTGAAGGTTGGAGCCAAGCAGACTTAGATTTAGCCCTGTGTAACACACATGCTACCTGTGTCACCATGGTAAGTTAATTAGCTTCTCTCACATCAGTGTTTATTTCTAAAATAGGGATAATAATAGCACTCTGAGTTGATGTTTACATTTGATGTCATACAGTGTGTCAAGTACTTAGTATAGTGCAGGTGCCTAAGTGCTCAGTAAATGATCATTATTATTATTTTGACCCTTCCAAACAAGGCCACCTTCTAACCAAAAAAATCATTCCAATTCCTTGAAGGGGATTCACTTCTGACCTTTTCATTGAAATCTTCTCCATTGTTTCAAGTTTCTAGTTGACCTCCCCATCTGACATGTTTTACTACCCCGTGCCAAAATCTGTACAGAGCACTTTAAAATCAGAAGCAGCTCTATTTCAAACACTTGCAAGAGTAGAAAAAACAGCACTAGACAGATATTGACAGGAGGAAAACTGTTGGAGTTACTTGCAGTGGCCAATCCTAGAAATCTCTTATACCGGAGAGGTTAATATGCTGAAGTGAGAGACATCTGATTAGTGTGTGTGAGTGTGTGTGTGTGTGTGTGTGTGTGTGTGTGTGTGTGTGTGTGTTTTCTATCTTCCCAGCACAAATTCATGAAAGGTCTCACTGCTAACCACTGAGATTAGAAATTTTCGCCGGGCAAGGTGGCTCATGCCTGTAATCCCAGCTCTTCAGGCGGCTGAGGTGGGCAGACCACCTGAGGTCAGGAGTTTGAGACCAGCCTGTCCAACATGGTGAAATCCCATCTCTACTAAAAATACAAAAATTAGGCATGGTGGCACACACCTGTAGTCCAGCTACTTGGGAGGCTGAGGCAAGAGAATCGCTTGAACCCAGGAGGAGGAGGTTGCAGTGAGCTGAGATCTCGCCATTGCACTCCAGCCTGAGTGATAAGAGTGAAACTTAATCTCAAAAAGAAAAAAAAGAGGCCGGGCACGGTGGCTCAAGCCTGTAATCCCAGCACTTTGGGAGGCCGAGACGGACGAATCACGAGGTCAGGAGATCGAGACCATCCTGGCTAACACGGTGAAACCCCGTCTCTACTAAAAAATAGAAAAAACTAGCCGGGCTAGGTGGCGGGCGCCTGTAGTCCCAGCTACTGGGGAGGCTGAGGCAGGAGAATGCCGGGAACCCGGGAGGCGGAGCTTGCAGTGAGCCGAGATCACGCCACTGCACTCCAGCCTGGGCGACAGAGCGAGACTCCGTCTCAAAAAAAAAAAAAAAAAAGAAAAAAAAGAAAGAATTTTTTTATGGGAAAATGCCATCCACTAAATGGAATGGACTTGGTTACATCAGGACTTCCTGATGATGACAGCATAGAAGATAGCTCACTTCTTAGGACTTCCTATTGCACTGTTACAGACAGGAAAAGCAAAACTGTCTTTGGCCCAACAGGCCAGCGCCGTTTGTTTTATAATGTGATGGCATAACCGTGGCTGCTTATTTGCTTGTTTATGTAATTGGATGATTTGTGATGGGGGAGCCTCTCTCATTAGTGCAGCTTATAAAGACTCCCCCATAAACTGTTTCAGTGCTTATATTTAGAATCATGAATAAAAATTTAGCTGATATCACTCTAACTCCAATTCTGATTTGGTTCAAAGACTCTTTTCAAAACGGCACACTTTTACTTATGTAGACTTAGTAGATGGCGTAATTATAAACTTAGGGTTGCAGAACTAGAAGTCTCTTGGCAACATCACGCTGTTTATCCTTTGTATACAAAGCATGGAAACCAAACCACAACTCAAAGAATCACCAAAAGAATATCTGATTCTTAGCTGTGGTTTAGCTTCATAATTACTCGAGCAAACCAACGTCGTCGTACCCAAGTGTGTAAGTGTTGTTACCACAAAGAGGCAGTCCACAGCAGCACACAGAACGGCTTTTTGTTATCTTAATATGTGGTCTGCTAAGTAAACAGTATATTATGTTGATGTGTATCCTCTGTAAGAACATGAAGAATCTGGCCGGGCGCGGTGGCTCAAGCCTGTAATCCCAGCACTTTGGGAGGCCGAGACGGGCGGATCACTAGGTCAGGAGATCGAGACCATCCTGGCTAACACGGTGAAACCCCGTCTCTACTAAAAAATAGAAAAAACTAGCCAGGCGAGGTGGCGGGCGCCTGTAGTCCCAGCTACTCAGGAGGCTGAGACAGGAGAATGGCCCGAACCCGGGAGGCGGAGCTTGCAGTGAGCTGAGATCCGGCCACTGCACTCCAGCCTGGGCGACAGAGCGAGACTCCGTCTCAAAAAAAAAAAAAAAAAAAAAAAGAACATGAAGAATATGAACTTCGAAGGATTACAAAGACTTATAATAGAAATATATTAAGTGTTGAAGCTAAGATCTAATTAAGCAGCATGGTTTGTAAGGCATCCATTTAGCATTTGATTGAAAAAACCTTGATTCTTAAATTTTGCTTTCTTTGTTCTTCTCCTCTTTTTTGGAAGATCTAGTAACCAATGGATTAATCAATAAACCCCAACCCCTAGACAGTCGAGAGCGACAGAAGTCATCAGATATCCTGGAGGAACTAATTGTTCAAGGAATTATACAAAGCCACAGCAAAGTATTTAGAAATGGAGAATCATATGATGTCACGGCAAGTAATTTTGTAATTAACATTAGCTTATAGTTAAAATTAGCAACAGAATATGATGGATCATGAGTCATTATTTCCAGCATATGCAAGTTACAATACAGATAACAGCATTTATTTAAGTCCCTTAAATTCCCCCCCCACCTCCACACACCATCTCATATGGTTTGGTTCTGTGCTCCCACTCAAATCTCACCTTGAATTGTAATCCTCAGGTGTCAAGGGTGGAACCAGGTGGAGGTAATTGAATCATGAAGTGGTTTCCCTTATGCTGTTCTCATGATAGTGAGTGAGTCTCACGAAATCTGATGGTTTTATAAGTGTCTGGCATTTCCCCTGCTTGCACGCATTCTCTCTCCTACCGCCTTGTGAAAAGGTTCCTTCCACCATGATTGTAAGTTTCCTGAGGCCTTCCCAGCCATGTAAAACTGTGAATCAATTAAACCTCTTTTCTTTATAAAGTTATTATAAATAAACGTAATTTATAAAGAAAAATACCCAGTCTCAGGTATTTCCTTATAGCAATGTGAGAACAGACTAATACACCATCCTTCTTTGTGGACTCAGGAATTGCTCCAATTATTAATGATTAATTGATCCAGTAAAATGTATATTGGGTTTTACTAAATTTGAGAAACAATAGGCCCCACTGAATAACATACTTTCATTCTTTCAAATGTTTTTCTTGAGCACTACCTATGTAATAGGCATTGTGCAGGGCATTAGAAATGTAAAACTGAATCTGATTTATTCAGTAAGAAAATAGGCCCGACAAGTGTTTGAGGTGATGGCTATGCTAATTACCCTGACTTGATCATTACGCATGTATCAAAACATCATACTGTACCCTATAAATATATACAATTCCATGTCCATTAAAAATAAAGTAAAACTTTAAAAGAGAAATAAATAGGCCTAAATGCCAAAGCTAAAACAAATATGGCTGTACATTTATCCATATGCACACCCCAAAATCAAACATGAAGAATTAAATAGAATTCTAGAAATTGCTGTACTATTATTTTTCTTTGTTAATTTATCCTGATTAATCTGTCATAGTTTTTCCTCAGCATGAATAATATTTTTACTCTGATTTTAACTAGCTTGGCTAAAGTCTAGAGTTCTAATTTTTTTTTTTTTTTTTTTTTTTTGAGATGGAGTCTTGCTTTGTCACCCAGGCTAGAGTACAGTGGTGCGATCTTGGCTCACTGCAACCTCTGCCTACTGGGTTCAAGCGATTCTTCTTCCTCAGCCTCCCTGGAAACTGGGATTACAGGTGCCCGCCACCATGCCTGACTAATTTTTGTATTTTTAGTAGAGATGGGGTTTTGCCATCTTGGCCAGGCTGGTCTCGAACTCCCGACATTGTGATTCACCCGCCTCGGCCTCCCAAAGTGCTGGGATTACAGGTGTGAGCCATTGCGCCCTGCTCTGACTGAGTTCTAAATTTTTAAATAAATTCTGTGGAAACCTGTGAAGAAGATAGCAGACTTAGTTGTTGCTGTTATTTTGTTTTGTTTTCTTGTTTGTTTGGTTTTTTTTTTTTAAGCCAATGCTCCCAGGCACTCTGAGTAGTCCTTAAAGTACAGGCAGAAGAGAAAAAGTGAAAAAAAAAGAAATAACAGTGAAAAGAAGCCAGAGAAAAAAAAGAAAAGAAAAGAAAAGAAGCCAGAGAAAAAAAATGAATGAAAAAGTAAAGAAAGAAAAGGAAATGGTGGAAATAGAGATCAGAAATTACCCAAAGGCTACTTAATGGTTACCTATCCCTGTGTTGTAGGGCAAACAGTCCATTAGGAATTAAAAACTCATTATTTAAATCAAATTTGCCACCTAGACTGAGTTACTTAGTGTTTGAATAAAGTTAATTTCCTTCTTTGTGTATGGGGAATGTTGAGAACTCATGAATAAAAGCCAAAGTGGCATTTTCTTTTGAAAAAGGAAAATAAATCCTGCAGAAAGTATTTGGGAGAAAGGAAAGGAGATTGCCAAACCTTGTGAATAACATTATCAGGCTGCCAATAATAAGAGGATGTCGGGGGGTAGGGGGAGGGCGGAAAGGAAGGTAAAAATGGATTATATAATGGAAAACATAATGCCAACATAATGACAATTTACATTTGCACAACGCTATCATGATACAAGGCATTTTAGAGTGCCTTATCTTATTTGAAAGTACTAGAAGAAGGATGGGTTTTTAATATCAAAGGGGAGAGGAAAGATTTTTTTCTAGCTGTAGGTCAGTCTGTAAGGGTCAGAAAAAAAGAAAGTGTGTCAAAAGAAAAAGGAAAGCAAGTTTGAGAGGAGGCAGATAGATTGTGGAAACATTCAGTAGCTAAACAATGTCTTCTTAAGGAAAATGCTACAGACACTTCGATGTCTACATACATACGCCAGTAGGAATCACATTAAAACGTTCTCCGTGATTCAATTGCCAGAGATGAATGAGTTCTGACTTAGACTTCGCAAGGGAGCCTGCAAGGTTAATTAATATAAACTACCTTGTGAAAGAGATGCACCTTTAAAAAAATAGTAACTATGGGCTGGACTTTTAATAGCATCATTAAGTGAACCAAAGATGAAGACTATTTTTCATATTATATAGGCATAGAATGGTTGTTGGGAATGTTCTCAAAAGGATTTAAATGTAACAGCTTTCAGGAATGGCACAATTTTGTTTTTTTGGCTTTGGTATTAGGCCAAGATATCCCAGCATAAGCCAGTCTTGCAACAGACCAGGCAGTAACACACAGCTCTCTTGTTCTATCGCCTAATCCAGTGGTCCTTAACCTGCCGGTACATTGGAGTCACCTCGGGATATTTCAGACATCCCAGTGTCTAGGTACCACTTCCTACCACACAGCCTGGGCGTGTGGCCCTGCTTTCACACTTCTGAAAGCTTCCAGGCGATTCCCATGGGCAGCCCAGGTTGAGAACTACTGCCCTGAAGTTTCACCAAAACTCTACACAATGCTCCCAAATTCATTACCAAAGCTGGGAAGGGTTAAAGCATTTGAAATCATTCTTGATTCCCTATTCATTGTGAAAGAGAATTCTGAAATATTCCTGAAAATATACCATTTCAGGAATAGGAACTAAGATTATACTCAGGAAGCGTAAGGAAATAAAAGAGATGCAGTTTCTGTGTCACAGATAAAACTTCTTTCAATTCAGGGGTAACTGAGAACATATGTGTGTCAGACACCAGGTGTCTTGCATATTTTGGGAAGAGTTATGAGGCCAATGTAAAAAGATGAGAATGAATATTGAAGGACTGAGAGGGGAACTGTCTTAAGAATGGAAATATTATTAGATAATATTCATCATTAATAATATTAATACTTTGAATATCTAATATTTAATAAGTTTTTCAAACCCAGGCTGATAAAACTGGCTAAAAACAAAACAAGAATTCAAGGGAAACAAAAAAGGGATAGTCAATAAAAAGATATTATGTCAGCAGTTACTACAATGTGGTGAATCTTAACAGACATGTAAATATTATTTTTTCATTGCTCTAGGGGAAAACATTCTTTTAAATAAAATATTATGGGAAAATTGAATAAATGCAAAAGTACTTTGAGTATCATGCTCTACCAACTGAACTAGCCAAGCAGCCAAGGAGAATAATTTAAAAATAAGACTTCTTATGTGGAACAATAGTGTATTTAAATACGAGGGCATTTCAGACTTAGATCTGGCTGCTTCTTAGCCAGGTCATTATCTTTCATTGAGTTATTTAGAGTGAAATTGAATAAAGGATGTTGAAAATTGAGGGTTCACCTTCATGAAGGTCCCTCTTCCGAAGCAGGGGCATCCCCATAAGCTAGTCTCTCCCTAGAGGTAAGGAGAGGATCTGTGTCCACCACAGAGCCCCCTTTGTCTTTTTTCTTAATTTTATTTGTAAGCTTGCTAGTGAACACCACAGTAATTTCATAGTACTCTCTGGATAACCATCTTTCAAGAATGTTTATGCTAGAATGGTTTATGTTTACTTAAGAGTTAAAATCAGGCTGGGCTAGGTGGCTCATGCCTGTAATCCCAGCACTTTGGGAGACCAAGACAGGCAGATGGCTTGAGCCCAGGAGTTTGAGATCACCTGGGCAACATGGTAAAAACCCATCTCTTAAAAAAAAAAAAAAAAAAATTAGCTGGGCATGGTGGTGTGCACCTGTAGTTCCAGCTACTTAGGAGGCTGAGGCTGGAGGATCACTTGAGCCTAGAAGGTCAAGGCTGCAATGAGCCTTGATTGTACCACTGCACTCCAGCCTGGGTGAAAGAGCGAGACCCTGTCAAACAAAAAACCCAATTTAAAAAAAAAAAAAAAAGGGGGGATTAAATGTGCTAGGCTCACATTTGTAATCCTAGTGCTTTAGGAGGCTAAGCTGGGAGTGTCCCTTGAGTCCAGGTGTTCAAGACCAGTCTGGGCAACAGGGTAAAATGCCATTTCTAAAAAAAAAAAAAATTAAGAGTGAAAATGATATGTAAGAAATATAAGATTAAGAAGCTAAGTATCAGATTGTTAAGTGAATCTCTCAGTGTATTTTTAAACATTGTAATGAGACTTAAGTGACTATATTGTAAACAAACATTGGTTTTATGTACACCTGTCAATATGTGTATGGATTGCTATAGACCTCCTTAGAGAAATGTGATTGGCTCTCATTTATCCACATAGGTATTATTGAGTTCGTCTTCTATCCCAAATTCATTTCTCCCTGCCACTTAGCACATCATGGGTCTCCCTACCTGAGGCCCTGTGAATTCACTACTGACCTCTGTGTCTGGTAACGTTTATTCCCTTCTCTGTGCAACTTCTGTACTTGGGAACCTGAAGTGTAGTTGGAGGGTTTGTTCACATTGCATAAGAGTCTCTAACATTATTTGTTGAACCTCACAGAGAGTTTTTAAGGAGGAGGAAGTTGACTGAGTTAGGACTCAGTAACACCAGCTAATGATCAGAGTGACCTTCCCCAGGAGGCCTAACAGTGACAAAACAAGAATGAAGGATCTTTTGCAGGACTGGCCTGTTCTATCCACAAGACTCCCTTAAGGGAACAAAATGAAGACAGGTTCATCCGTAGGTCAATAGTTAATTAAGAAAGCTCTGAGGAATGCACAGTGTATGTAAGAAGCAAAATATACAAGTTAGTAGCTAGAAACAGGACTCTAATCTAATTGTAGCATTTTGAACTTGGCAGTCCTCTAAAAGTATTCTTTAAGAAAATAATTGAACTGGTAACTTCTGTAGGTTGATTTTGTTGTGGCCAATTTGTTGTTGTTTCCACTGGTAACACCTCTCTAAGCATAAGGTGATCATTGTTTTTGTTTTTTTTTTTTTTTTTTAAAGAGACAGGGTCTGACTACATTGCCCAGGCTGGTCTTGAATTCCTGAACTCAAGCAATCCGCCTGCCTCAGCCTCCTAAAGTGCTGGGATTATAGTGTGAGCCACTGTGCCCGGCCCATTGTTAACATTTTTAAGTGCCAACATTTGATAAATTCTGACTTCATAAAATTCAATTGTAAAGAATACAGATATCTTTCTAGATGATTTTTATTTTTTTACCTAAAATGTGGAACTCAAGAAAGAACATGTCTTGCACAGGTAGGATTAACTTCCTCTATGGGGAGGATCATTGTAGGATTAAGCCACGGGAAGAGGTGACCAAAACAGAAAAATTCAAGTTCTCTCAGAACTCCTGATCTCAGAATTTTAGTCAAGGTTCAGGCTCCTATGTATAGCCTAATCTGGCATTTCTTTAGTGGATCTTGGATTACTACTTAATTTTCTTTTAGCCTTCTACGCATGAACATCCCTAAAAAATCATTTTCTTGCTAATTTCACAGTATCTCTAGTTGAGCCACCAAAGCAAGTATTTCCCTCTTTCCAGCGGGTGGTTTTTGCCAGCAGGAAACTCAAGAGCCAATTGTCATAAAAATAATACAAAATGATGATGGGAGAGGGAACTTGCTTTGACAAACATTCCACGGTTTTCAAGTAGTGAAAAACTTTGCACCGCATAAACCGTCCGATGGGTCTAAAGGAGCCAAAACGTCAATACGTGTTTTTTCTTTAGAAGACTTTCTAAGAATCATAGATTTTAGAGCTGAAAGAAAGCTTAATAGGCCTCCACCCCCTTGCTGCTTCACAGTTGAGAAAATTGAGTCCAAAGAGAAGAGCTGCCTGGGTCTCCACTACACGCTGGGCGTTCCTGCTGCCTGATGGTCTCCCCCCGGGCTGCAGGCTCTGCTTCCTCCCCTCTGTGCTTCGGTCCCTGTCCGCTTTGTCCTGGTTATGAGTTTGTGTTCTGCCTTTGGAAAAAGTCACTGCTTTGACTGAATGAAAAGTAGCTATCATTTGCAGAGTGGCTACTTTATCCTTTTCTTTCTTTTTTAAAACCAATCCCAAAATATGTATTATTAAACTTATTTTACAAATGAGGAAACCATAGATTGCAGAGTTTATGGAACCATACAGAATCAATGCACACGCTGGGCGTGGTGGCTCACGCCTGTAATCCCAGCACTTTGGGTGGCTGAGGCAGGTGGAACATCTGAGGTCAGGAGTTCAAGACCAGCCTGGCCAACATGGTGAAACCCAGTCTCTACTAAAAATACAAAAATTAACCAGGCATGGTGGCACACACCTGTAACCCCAGCTACTTGGAAGGCTAAGGTAGGAGAATCGCTTGAACCTGGGAGGCGGAGGTTGCAGTGAGCCAAGATCGTGTCAATGTACTCCAGCCTGGGTGACAGGGTGAGACTCGGTCTCAAAAAAAAAAACAAACAAAAAAAGTCATTCAATAGTCCAGCCAGGATTCAAACCCAGGGCTGACTAAATCTCGGTCTGGTACCTTGTTTTACTCTGCGCTAAACTGCCTCTCTTTGTTTTATTTTGTCGGTACCTACAGCATTATAGTCTGGAAAAACAGTCTTTTAGAAATTACAATGAATATTAATAGCTCCTTTGTCTTTAAAAAAAAGTCTTTAGAGAAATTATCTAGAACAATATTCAGTTCATTTTGTAATGCAGCCTTGGAGTTAACCACCCCCCACCCAGTTGTAATAAATCTATATTTATATAGAAAGATGTCCGTATTAAGTTAATTGAAGAAAGTGAATTGCAGAGCAGTGTGTATAGTATAACTCCATTTAGGTTTTGTTTAACATTACAGATATCCTTAACATATCTATATGTGTATATATATGTGTGCAGAGCAGATATCTGAGAAGACACACACTAAATTCTTTACAAAGATTCGTGCTAAGGACTGGGATTGGGGGCCAGGTGGTTAAATAAAGGATAAGGAGATGATTTATGTATCAGTTATGTTTTTTATAATCCATTTATATTATCTTAAAACCAATTTTTAAAACAAAAACATATACATTGAAACTTTCTTCATAAATAGTTTATGACAATTTTACTTATTTTGGAACTAGAAATTATAATTAGAAAGTCATTATTACCACTTTGCACTGTTAAAAGGGTAGTTGATCATATGAAGTGAGATTTTTTTCCCTTGCTGTCATGAAAATGTTTGTCAAGTTCCTCCAGCAAAGCCCAGCACAGAGTTGTTGTTCAGTAATCGTTAATTATCTCTTTCTGCCACAAAACCAGAAGCAATGAGAACTACTCTCTACCCCAGATGAAAGTAACTTGTAGTTTGTGGAATATTATAAAATCATCAGGTTGAACTCTTCACCTTGAACTACAAATTCACCCCCATTCTTCACTGCTTTTCATCTTATATTCATTCTCAAGATTTTTTCCTTCTAAGGGGTCATCTTCTATGCAGTCTAAGAACACCTGCATTCGTAGGGCCTTTTTGTAATAGCCTGGTGCTTGTAAGGCATCGAATAGATCTTATCATTATAATTCTGTTGTTACCAACTTTCACATTGTTGTTTTTTAAATCTGCCCCTGAAAAGTTAGATTTTTAGAATTGACTTTATTCATTTATTTATTTATTTATTTATTCATTTTGAGACAGGGTGTCACTCTGTTGCCAAGCCTGGAGTGCAGTGGCGTGATCTTGGCTCACTGCAACCTCCAGCTCCTGGGCTCAAGCAATCCTCCACCCTCAGCCTCCCAAGTAGCTGGGACTGCAGGCACACACCACCACATCTGGCTAATTTTTTGTATTTTTGTAGAGACGAGGTTTCACTATGTTGCCCAGGCTGGCTTGGAACTCCTGGGCTCAAGCAGGCTTCCCACCTCAGCCTCCCAAAGTGCTGGGATTACAGGCATGAGCCACTGCACCCAGCCTAGAATGTACATTTTATATTGTTTATTCTATTTTGCCGTTCTCCTCTGCCAGTGAATATGATTGTTTCTTCATGTAAAAACAAAACGTTTTTATTCCAGTTGACCACAACTGAGAAGCCATTGAGAAAGCCACCTGCCAGACTGAAAAAACTCACAATCAGAGAGCAAGTGAAGGATTTCACAATGAAGGACATCAAGGAGAAGATGGAGGCCGCCGAGGAGCGCAGGAAGGTACTGAGCTCTCAGATGCTCTAGGCTTGAGGAGTTCGCTGTCTGCTAAAATGATCTCATGCCAGACCTCTCCTATCAGCAATTTTAAGACAAATTGCATGGATCTATAATCAGTATTTTTTTTTATTATTTTACTAATTTTTTTAAGAGACAGTCTCACTGTGTTGCCCAGACTGGAGTACAGTGGCATGCTTGGAGCTCACTGCCACCCTGAACTTTTAGGCTCAAGTGGTCCCCCTGTCTCAGCCTCCTGAGTAGCTAGGACTACAGGCCCATACCACTACATGAGGCTGATTTAAAAAAAAAAAAAAAAAAATTTGTTTAGAGATGGGGTCTCGTTATGTAGCCCAGTCTAGTCTTAAACTCCTGGCCTCAAATGATCCTCCTGCCTTGGTCTCCCAAAGTGTTGGGATCACAGACATGAGCCACTGTGCCTGGCCTATAGCTAGGATTTTAATGATCTTTATGCTTTTTATTATATGTTATATGTTTAGTGGTTTTTTCTTAAAAATTTCCTTTCTGTTGTAAAGGAATAAATCAGGTTGGGTGAAAATTACAGTTGCATCCATATAGCCTAAGTAAGCAACATCCAATTCTTGGAATTAAATGAAGTATGGAGCATTCTTCATATGGAAAAAGAGAAACTTCAATAGAGGCTGGGGGCAGGAGGAGAAGCAGGGTTGGGGTGTGGTGTTAAACTGAGAGAAACCGCTGCAGAGCATCAGGCTGCATTACTCCTACTGCATTTTCACCAAGGGCCCCCATAGCCCTCCACGTGCTCTTGGCCAGACCCAGCCTTCACAGCTGGGTCTGACAGCCTTTGTTTCCCAGCTCTCTAATTGGCCTATCAGAGAGCAAGGACCAGACTCCAAGCTCCATGAGGGCAGGCCCCATGTCTGCCTTCTTCAACAAGAGTTTCTCAACAAATGTTTGTTATATGACTGAATAATGACATAGAGAAGCCATGAATGTTCAATACAAGCAACATCAATCACAACTTGTAGAAAGTTATTCAGGCTCTTTTTCATTCTTTAATACTGCATTTCAGACCAAAGAAGAAGAAATAAGAAAAAGGTTACGGAGTGACCGACTTTTGCCTTCAGCCAATCATTCAGATTCAGCTGAACTAGGTGGGGCTGAGGTTGCATTTGCCAAAGGACTTCAAAGGGTGAGATCTGCTGGATTTGAACCATCTGACCTGCAGGGAGGAAAACCATTGAAGAGGAAAAAGAGTAAAAGTGATGCAACCTTGATTGATAGAAATGAAAGTGATGAAAGTTTTGGGGTCGTGGAGTCAGACATGTCCTACAACCAAGAAGATGACATAGTCTACTAAGCCATTTTTTGTGAATTTCATAAGAAAGCATCCATTCTCCCCATTTGTGACATTTGTAGTATGTCTCATATTCTTTGACTGACTGACCTCATTCCACTGGGATTTCTGCCTTGGGCTTAAGGATGATTATGTGGGTTGCACAGGCTGAAGATCAGTTGAGTAAATTAAGTAGCTATGCTAGCTTTAAAAAAATGAGCGAGGGGGAGACTTGACCAGCATAGATATTTGGCACTCTCCTTTGTGTGGCTTCAAACATTATGGAGATGTCTTTAATTTATAAGTGCCTTCAGCTTACATGAATAAGTTCGTGCCAAATGAAATCCTTCCTGTTTACTCCTGCCTTGTGGCGGGGTCCATCTTCTGCTGGTCCTTTAAGACAAATTGCATGGATTTGTATTAAGTATTTTAATGGTTTGTATGTTTTTTATGCTGTATGTCTATGGTTTTATAAATTTTTTTCTCCGTGTTGTGAAGGAATAAAGCAACGTCTTGAAGTTGGTTGAATTACAGTTTTATCCATATAGTTTACATTAGCAATATCTAATCTCAGAATTATATAAAGAATGGAGTTTTCTTCTTGTGCAAACAGAAGAACTTCAGTTGAGGCTAGGGGTGGAAGGAAGGAAGTTGTGAGGGTGGGGATAGACTGGGAGTCAGCCTGCTACCAGTGTCTGTCTTCCCTGCAGACATGCTGAGCTGAGAAGCTGCTGGTTCTCATCTTATTGTCAATATACCATGGTTCTTCCCTCCCTTACCACTCACATTCAATCAATTATCAGGTCTTATGATTCTAGATGCCCCCTTTTTTTGTTTTTTTTTGTGTGTGTGTGTGTGTGGAGATAGGATCTCACTTTGTCACCCAGGCTGGAGTACAGTGACATGATCTTGGCTCACTGCAACCTTGACCTCCTGGAGCTCAAGCGATCCTCAAGCCTCAGACCTCCAAGTAGCTAGGACTACAGGCACACATCACCACACCTGGCTAAGTTTTTGTAGAGACAGGGTTTCATCATGTTGCCCAGGCTGGTCTCAAACTGCTGAGCTCAAATGATCCACCCACCTCACTTGCTTGCAAACACATATCAAAAGTCAGTGAGTGGCAAGTGACAATGAAGTTGCATCTGGTGACAGGCTGTAGAGTGGCAAGTGAGTCAATGTACTTCAATTGTACAGCTGCATCTGGTGGCCTTAAAAGTATGTTTGAGGCAACGTCAAATCTCCGTATGTTCTGAATTAAAGTCCAGGTGGAATATCCTGACATTGCCACAAAAGCACTGAAAAACCTGCTTCCATTTCCAGCATCCTATCTTTGTGCAGCAGGGCATTCTGCAGTGACAGCAACCAAAACAGGGTTATAGAGTAAATTGAACATAAGCAACACCCTTTGGGCGTCACTGTCTCCCATCACCCCAGATGGGACCATCTAGTTGCAGGGAAACAAGCTCAGGCTCCCGCTGATTCTACATTACGGTGAGTTGTATAATTATCTCATTACATATGACAATGTAATAAGAATAGAAATAAAGTGCACAATAAATGTAATGCACTTGAATCATCTTGAAACCATCCACACCCCCTCCCCCACGTTCATGGGAAACTTGTTTTCCACGAAACCAGTCCCTGGTGCCAAAAGGTTGGGGACCTCTGTTGTATATGTTCCTATAGCCTGTAGGACTTCAGACACTTACAGCCAGTGAGGTATGATGGTGGTGGTAGAAGGGGGTAGAGGGGCTTCTTCAAAACTCATTGCAGAGCCAAAAGCTTTAGAGTCAGTCTACTTCTTACAGTGTGACCCTGAGGCATTCAGGCTCTCTGTATCTCGATTACCTTACATGTTAATTTGGGATAGCCACAGTCACAGAGTTGAATCAAATGAAATAATGTGTTTAAAGATACTGTGTACCTGCTTGCCTGGTTCAGCATACTGAGTTGTCCCACCCCTTCTATGCAGATATCTTGATTCAGGGGTGCCCTGTCCACTCCATGCCCAGACAGCTCTCCAGGCATTCGTAGCACCCACTCACCTGGAACAGCAGCCTGAATCACCCCACCCTTCCTGTGCAGAGATCTTGGTGCAGAGGGGCCCTCTCTGCTCTACTCCCAGGCAGATCTTCAGGCATCTGGAGCACCTAATCTCATGCATTAGGAATTTGGGCCAACTCCCATCCCTGTGCAGAAAACTTGGGACTGAAGAGGTTTCCCAGCTCCACACCTAGGCACAACTCTGGATACTTGGTGGCCACCCACTAGATTATCCCTCAGAGCTTGTGCTTGTGTCTGCCACTGGGGAATGTGCAGGCAAACCTGCCTGGTCTGGCCCCACCCATCATGGCCCCTGCCTCTGCCCCCTCCAAGGTTGCATAGGGGAGCTCAGACCACTGCGAATTCCACAAATCACCCCATTGCCTAAGACAACAGAGAGCTTCTGCAACAAACAAAGATCAAGTATATACATATATATACTTGATACAAGTATATATATATATATATACACACACACATTTTATATATGTACATATAGTAGGAAAAGAAAGAAAAAGAAAAAACCCTATCTTCAGGAAAATAATAACAAAAATTAGAAGTGCCAGTATCTCCAGATGAGAAGGAACCAGCACAAGGATTCTGCACCATGAAAAATCTGAATATAGTGACAAACAAAAGGATTGCACTAGCTCTCCAGCAATGGTTTCTAACTAAAATGGAAACTCAGAAATGACAGATAAAGAATTCAAAGCATGGACTGCAAGGAAGCTCAATGAGATACAGGACAAGATCAAAAAGCAGTACCAAGAAACTTCTAAAGCAATCCAGAAAATAAAGGAAGTGATAAACATCTTAAAAAGAAATCAATCAGAGCTTCTGAAATTGAAAAACTCAAGGAATTTCAAATACAACTGAAAGCTTTATCAATAAACTGAATAAAGCAGAAGAAAGCATTTCAGAGCTTAAAGGTTGGTCTTTCAAATCAACCCAGTCAGACTAAAATAAAGAAAAAATAATTTTTAAAAATGAACAAAGTCTTTGAGAAATATGGGATTATGTAAAATGGCAAAACCTATTAATTACTGGTATTCCTGAGAGAAAAAAAGAAAAAAAATCCTGGAAAACATATTTGAGAGAATAATTCAAGAAATTTTCTCTAATCTTGCTAGATAGGTAAACATCCAGATACGAGAAATCCAGAGAACACCTGCATGATACTATACCAAATGATCAACAAGGCATACAGTCACCAGATTGTCAACATTTAAAAAAAAAAAAAAAAATTAAAGGCAGCTAGAGAAAAATCCCAGATCATGTACAAAGGGAACCCCATGAGGCTAATAGCAGACTTCTCAACAGAAATATTACAAGCCAGGAGAAATTGGGGGCCTATTTTCAGAATTCTGAAAGAAAAGAAAATCCAAACAAGAATTCTATATCCTGCCAAACTAAGCTTCATAAGCATAGGAGAAATAAAATCTTTTCCAGATGAGCAAGCACTAAGGGAACCTGTTAACACTAGACCAGCCTTACAAGAGATTTGTACTGGAATTCTAAACATGGAAATAAAAGAACAATACCTGCTACCACAAAAAGGCACTTAAGTTGACACAGACCTTATAACTACACAATAGAAACTGGAAAGCAACCAGCTAACAACTTCATGATAGAATCAAAACCTCACATATCAATATTAACCTTAAATGTAAGTGGTTTAAATGCTCCATTTAAAAGGCACAGAGAAGCAAACTGGATAAAATAACAAGACACAAGACCTGTCTATCTGCTGTCTCAAGAGACCCATCTCATACATAATGACACCCACAGGCTCAAAGTAAAGAGTTGAAGAAAGATCTACCACAAAAACAGAAAATAAAAAAAAAGAGCAGGGATCACTATTCTTATATCAGATAAAATAGACTTTAAACCAACAATAGTAAAAAAAAGACATAAAAGGACATTACATAATGACATAGGGTTTAATTCAATAAGAAGACTTAACTATCCTAAATGCATATGCACCTAACATTGGAGCATCCAGATTTATAAAGCTAGTACTTCTGGACCTATGAAAAGAGTTAGACAGCCACACAATAATAGTAGGGGATTTCAACACCCCACTGACAGCATTAGACACATTATTGAGGCAAAACACTAACAAAGAAATTCTGGACTTACATTCAACGCTTAATCAATTGGACCTAATAGATATCTAGAGAATGAACACATTACCCATCAACCACAGAATAGACATTCTTCTCATCTGCATGTAGAACATACTCCACGATTGACCACATGATCAACCATAAAGCAAGTCTCAATATGTTTTAAAAAATTGAAATTATACCAACCATACTCTTGGACTACAGTAGAATAAAAATAGAAATTGATATCAAGAATACCTCTCAAAATCACAGAATTACATGGAAATTGAACAACTTGCTCCTGAATTCCTTTGGGGTAAACAAAAAATTAATGCAGAAATCAAGAAATTCTTTGAAATAAATGAAAACAGAGACACAACATACCAAAATCTGTGGGACTGCAGCAAAAGCAGTGTTAAGAGGAAAATTTAAAGCATTAAATGCCTACCTCAAAAAGTTAGAAATATCTCAAAAATGATCTCATGTCACACCTAGTGGAACTAGAGAAACGAGAACCAACTAACCCCAAAGCTAGCAGAAGAAAAGAAATAACTAAAATCAGAATGGAACTGAACAAAATTGAGACCCAAAAATTCATACAAAGAATCAATGCAACCAAAAGTTAACATTCTGAAAGAATAAGCAAGATCAATATATGGATAGCTACATTAACAAAGAAGAAAAGATCCAAATAAGCAAACTCAGAAACAACAAAGGTGGCATTACAACTGATCCCACAGAAATACAAAAGATCCCCAGAGACTATTATGAACAACTCTATGCCCACAAACTAGAAAATCTAGAGGAAATGGATAAATTCCTGGAAACACACAATCTCCCAAAATTGAATCAGGAAAAAATTGAAACCTTGAACAGACCAATATCTAGTTCCAAAATGGAATCAATAATAATAATAGAAAAAAACTACCAACCAAATAAAGCACCAGACTAGATGGATTCACAGTGGAATTCTCCACATGTACAAAGAAGAGCTGGTACCAATTCCACTGAAACTATTCCAAAAAATTAGGAGGAGGGACTCCTTCCTAACTCATTCTACAAAGCCAACAATTAAAAAAGAAAACTACAGGCCAATATTCCTGATGAACATAGACACGAAAATCCTCAACAAAATACTAGAAAACCAAATCCAATAGCACATCAAAAAGTTAATTCATCATGATCAAGTAGGCTTCATTCCTAGGATGCAAGATTGGTTCAACATATGCAAATCAATAACTGTTATTCACCACGTTAATAGAATTAAAAACAAAAACTATATGATCATCTCAACAGATATGGACAAAGCTTTTCATAAAATCTAACATCTCTTCATGATAAAAACCCTCAAGAAACTAAGCATCAAAGGAACATGCCTCCAATTAATAAGAGCCATCTATGACAAACCCACAGTGAACATCATGCTGAATGGGCAACAACTGGAAGCATTTCCCCCGAGAACCGTAACAAGACAAGGATGCCCACTCTCACCACTCCTATCCAATATAGTACTGAAACTGTGAGCCAGAGCAAGCAGGCAAGAGAAGGAAATAAAAGGCATCTAAATAGAAAAAAGAAAAAAAAGTCAAACCATCTCTCTTCACAGATGATAAGATTCTACACTTAGAAAAGCCTAAAAAGATTCCACCAAGAGGCTACTGGAACTAATAAATGACTTCAGTAAGGTTTCAGGATGCAAAATCAATGTATAAAAATCAGTGGCATTTCTATACACCAACAACGTTCATACCGAGAGCCACATTAAGAACACAATCCCATTTACAATTGCCACACACAAAAACAAAATACCTTTTTGTTTCCACAAGGAGAACTATAAAACACTGCTGAAAGAAATTATAGATGACACAAACAAAAGGAAAAACATTCCCTGCTCATGGATTGGAAGAATCAATATTGTTAAAAGAGCCATACTGCCCAAAGCAATTTACAGATTCAACCCTATTCCTATCACAACTACCAACTAGAAAAAAGTGTCCTAAAATCCATAAAACTAGAAACAAACTATTCTAAAATTCATATGAAATCAAAAAAGAGCCTGAATAGCCAAAGCAATCCCAAGCAAGAAGAACAAAGCAGGAAGCATCACATTACCCGACTTCAAACTATACTATGAGGCTACAATAAACAGAACAGCATGGTACTGATAGAAAAACAGAGACATAGACCAATAGAACAGAATACGGAACCCAGAAATAAAGCTGCAGACTTACAACCATCTGATCTTTGACAAAGTTGACAAAAATAACAAATGAGGAAAAGGACTCCCTATTTAATTAATAGTGTTGGGATAGCTGGCTATTCATACGCAGAATGAAACTGGACTCCTACCTTTCACCATCGACAAAAATTAACTCAAAATGGATCAAAGAGTTAAAGATAAGACTTCAAACTATGCCAGGCGCATTGGCTCAAGCCTGTAATCCTAGCACTTTGGGAGGCCGAGACGGGTGGATCACAAGGTCAGGAAATCGAGACCATCCTGGCTAACATGGTGAAACCCCGTCTCTACTAAAAATACAAAAAACTAGCCGGGCGAGGTGGCAGGCGCCTGTAGTCCCAGCTACTCGGGAGGCTGAGGCAGGAGAATGGCGTAAACCCGGGAGGCAGAGCTTGCAGTGAGCTGAGATCCGGCCACTGCACTCCAGCCTGGGCGACAGAGCGAGACTCTGTCTCAAAAAAACAAAACAAAACAAAACAAAAAAGACTTCAAACTATAAGAATCCTAGAAGAAAACCTAGGAAACACGTTAGACATCAGCCTTGGGAAAAAATTTATGACAAAATCCTCAAAAGCAATAGCAACAAAAACAAAAATTGACAAGTGGGAGCTAATTAAAGCAAAGAACTTCTGAGGCCGGGCACGGTGGCTCAAGCCTGTAATCCCAGCACTTTGGGAGGCCGAGACGGGCGGATCACGAGGTCAGGAGATCGAGACCATCCTGGCTAACATGGTGAAACCCCGTCTCTACTAAAAAATACAAAAAACTAGCCGGGCGAGGTGGCGGGCGCCTGTAGTCCCAGCTACTAGGGAGGCTGAGGCAGGAGAATGGCATAAACCCGGGAGGCGGAGCTTGCAGTGAGCCGAGATCACGCCACTGCACTCCAGCCTGGGTGACAGAGCCAGACTCCGTCTCAAAAAAAAAAAAAAAAAAAGTAAAGAACTTCTACGCAGAAAAATAACTATCATCAAAGTAAACAGACAACTTACAAATTGAGAGAAAATATTTGCAAACTACGCATCTGACAAAAGTCTAATCTCCGGAACCTATAAGGAATTTAAACAATAGAACAAGCAAAAAACAAATAACCCCATTAAAAATGGGCAAAATACATGAGCAGACACTTCTCAAATGAAGACACACAAGTGGTTAACATGAAAAAAAATGCTCCACATCACTGATCATCTGAGAAATGCAAATCCTAACCACAATGAGATACCATCTCACACTAGGCAGAATAGCTACTATCAAAAAGTCAAAAAACGACAGATGCTGGCAAGGTTTGTGCAGAAAAGGGAATGTTTATACACTTGGTGGAATGCAAATTAGTTCAACCACTATGGAAAACAGTTTGGAGATTCTTCAAAGAACTGAAAACAGAACTATCATTTGACCCAGCAATCTCATCACTGAGTGTATGTCCAAAAGAAACAAATCTTTCTACCAAAATGACTCATGGCCTCGTATGTTCATTGCAGCACTCTTCACAACAGAAAAGACATAGAGTCAACCCAGGTGCCCATCAATGGTGGACTGGATAAAGAAAATATGGTACATATATACCATGGAATACTATGTAGCCATAAAAAAGAATGAAATCATGTCCTTTGCAGCAACATGGAGGGAACTGGAGGTCATTATCCTAAGTGAGTTAACACAGGAACAGAACACCAAATACCATATGCTCTCACTTATAAGTGGGAGCTAAACACTGGGTACTCATGGACATAAAGATGGCGATGGAAACTAAGGACTACTAGATGGGGAAAGAAGGGAAGGAAGCAAGGGTTGAAAAACTAACTATTGGGTACTGTGCTCAGTACCTGGGTGATGCAATCACTCATAGCCCAAACCTCAGCGTCATGCAATATACCCTTGTAACAAACCTGTGCATGTGCTCCTAAATCCAAAATAAAAGTTGAAAAAATAAGTAAAATTTAAAATAAATCTATCTCAGATTTAAAACACAAATAAATAATAAAATGCACCATGTAAACTAGAATATGCCACTATTTTACAGCATATAAGTTATCTAAAATTCTGTGTAAGCAACATGATGTTTTCCACCCATCCTGAGACTTTTCTATGGAAGTGTTCATATGGTGGCATGTGTCAATCTTATAAAATATTAGAGTAGCTAAAATGATTATCCAAGGACAATTTTAAAAAGATTTGGGTATCATTCGTATCTCTGCAAATAATAAAATTTAAATGACCACAAAATATGTTCAACCCAAATTTATAGTACTTCCAAATTAAATTCCCAAATTTGACAAATACTGAAATAATATTTTCTCTTATAATCTTATGCTCTTGCCTGTTATTTATAATGGCTCAGATGACATGTTCATTGCATTAAAATCTATATGGTAGGCCAGGCGCAGTGGCTCACGCCTGTAATTCCAGCACTTTGGGAGGCCAAGGCAGGCGGATCATGATGTAAGGAGATCAAGACCATCCCGGCTAACACAGTGAAACCCCATCTCTACTAAAGATACAAAAAATTAGCCGGGCGTGGTAGCACACACCTGTAGTCCCAGCTACTTGGGAGGCTGAGGCAGGAGAATCACTTGAACCTGGGAGGTGGAGGTTGCAGGGAGCCAAGATTAGGCCGCTGCACTCCAGCCTGGGCGATAGAGCAAGACTCTGGCAAAAAAAAAAACAAAAAAAAAACCACCTATATGGTATAAATGTGAACATTATCATTATCATTGCTATCCTGACTTGAAAACCTCTCTACATATATAGAGTTACATATGCAAAAGACAAACACATCCTAAATGATAATCTGTATATTTTCACTAAGAAAATATATTTTCTTATGTGTATATTTTCACTAAGAAAATACACAGATTATAATGTACTGTATATCATCATTTATATGATATCATTTATATAATTATATCATAGGAAAGTATACATATTATCATTTATGATAATTTATAAAATAGAAATTACCTTGTATTACTTTGTATATTTACTTAGTGATATCATTTTCACAGGATGGGAAGAGCGATTATTAGACTGCAGAGTGCCTAGATTCCAGAAACTTCTCTAAAGTTCCAAGTGCATTACTACTCACAAAAACCATCTCAGGGTTTGGAGATAAGGAAACAGAGATCAGAGACCCTGAGCAACTTCCCACCCTCACAGAGCCATTACCATCAACCAGGGAGGGAGTTTGTATTTGAATACTACTCGGCCTTCAAAATGCTATCAATTCCGTTACTTCAATATTTTTAAAAAACTTCAAATGTATATGTGGCTTTTTCCCTGATCATCTTTCTTTTCTTTCTTCTTAAAGGATGTTCTGTACTGATGAGTAATCTAAAAGAAAGATTGAGATATCTAAAATAGAGCTTCTGGGATAATGTCAATTTTATGTATCAAAATAATGTTGGTTTTCTAATGCTTAAAAGCTAAATATTTGAACAGCCACCAGGGTATTTCAACTAAAATCAAACCACAACCTTCTGGGAGTTATGAGGCAAGGAACACATGATTAGGTAAATCTGTATAATCATCTGAATTGGTAGCAACTGAAAAATGTCTGTATAGTTTTCCTTGTGAAAGGGGACCTTGCTGTGTCTAACAGAACGTACTTTGATAGTTAGCAATTCTTTAATTCTAGGTGGGAAAAAATAGTTATGGAGAACTCATATTTAAGATAATATATTTAAAATAATATTTGAGGTGTATTTTAAAATATTTCACATATATTTGAAATAACTCACATTGTGAGATACTTGGTTTGCAAAAGTAATTTTGTAATCACAGGGATAAAATCAGATTTATCACAGTATTGCTATAGTGACTACCAGAAATGTATGACTGTGCCTATTTCTGTGTTCATTATTTCATTATCAGGAAATAGCTAGTATTTGAAGAATTTATACAGTAAGTTCTACATTCTAAAGATGTGTAATGCTCAATTGTGTCAGTGTATACATCACTTTTGCATCCACATAATCTGTATAAACAAAACCTTCATGTAGGGCAGAGTGGAGCCTATATCTCAGACAGCTCCGTAAGGGCATTATTGTAAAATAAACTGTGAAAGATGACAGTTACATTCTCTTTGTGTCACTTGTATCTGCTTTTTAAAAATAACAGCTGCCTATTTGGTTTGGTTTTGTTTTCTTGAGACGAAGTCTCGCTCTGTCGCCAGGCTGGAGTGCAGTGGCACAATCTCGATATATATATATATATATATATATATATATATATATATATATATGTGATATATATAGAAAATGTGATATATATATATCACATTTTCTTTATCCATTTATTGATTGATGGACATTTGGGCTGATTCCATATTTTTGAAATTGTGAATTGCTATAAACTCAAGTATTGTTTTTGTATAATGACTTCTTTTCCTCTGGGTAGATACCTAGTAGTGGGATTGCTGGATCCAATGGTAGTCCAATGGTAGATCTACTTTTAGTTCTTTTTTTTTTTTTTTTTTTTTTTTTTTGGCAGAGTCTCGCTCTATCACCCAGGCTGGAGTGCAGTGGCATAATCTCGGCTCACTGCAAGCTCTAACTCCCAGGTTCATGCCATTCTCCTGCCTCAGTCTCCCGAGTAGCTGAGACTACAGGCGCCTGCCACCATGCCTGGCTAATTTTTTGTATTTTTAGTAGAGATGGGGTTTCACCATGTTAGCCAGGATGGTCTCGATCTCCTGACCTTGTGATCCACCCGCCTCAGCCTCCCAAAGTGCTAGGATTACAGGCGTGAGCCACCGCGCCCAGCCTACTTTTAGTTCTTTAGGGAACCTCCACATTGTTTTCCGTAATGGTTGTACTAGTTTACAGTCCCACCAGCAGTCTAAAAGTGTCCCCTTTTTGCCACATCCACACCAACATCTATTATTTTTACATTTTTTGATTATGTCCGTTCTTGCAAGAGTAAGGTGGTGTCACATTGTGGTTTTGATTTGCATTTCCATGATAATTAGTGATATTGAATATTTTTTCATATGTTGTTTGACCATTTGTATATCTTCTTTTGAGAATTGTCTATATATTCATGTCCTTAGCCCACTTTTTTTTTTTTTTAGCTAAGATGGAATCTCGCCCTGTCACCCAGGTTGGAGTGCAATGGCGTGATCTTGGCTCACTGCAACCTCCGCCTCCCCAGTTCAAGTGATTCTCCTGCCTCAACCTCCCGATTAGCTCGGATTACAGGCACACACCACCATGCCTGGCTAATTTTTTGTGTCTTTAGTAGATGCGGGGTTTCACCATGTTGGCCAGGCTGGTCTCCAACTCCTGACCTTGTGATCCACCTGCCTCGACCTCCTAAAATGCTGGGATTACAGGCATGAGCCACCACGCCTGACCCTTAGCCCGCTTTTCGATGAGATTGTTTGGTTTTTTTTCCTTGCTGATTTGTTTCAGTTCCTTGTAGATTCCGGATATTAGTTTTTCATTGGATGCATACTTTGCAAAGATTATCTCCTACTCTGTGGGTTTTCTGTTTACTCTGCAGATTATTTCTTTTGCTGTGCAGAAGCTTTTTAGTTTAATTAAGTCTCACCTATTTATCTTTGTTTTTGTTGCATTTGCTTTTAGGTTCTTGGTCATGAAGTCTTTGCCTAAGCCAAATGTCCAGGAGGGTTTTTCTGATGTTATCCTCTAGAACTGTTATGGTTTCAGGTCTTAGATTTAAGTCTTTGATCCATCTTGAGTTGATTTTTACATAAGGTGAGAGATGAGGATCCAGTTTCATTCTTCTTCATTCGTGTTGGACTAGTCCTTTTATCATATAATGATAAGGGGCATTATCATATAATGTCCCTCTTTGTCTTTTTTAATGTTGCTTTAAAGTCTGTTTTGTCTGAAATAAAAATAGCTACTCCTGCTCCTTCTTTGGTGTCCATTTGCATGCAATATCTTTTTCCTCCCCTTTACCTTAAGTTTATGTGAGTTCTTATGGGTTAGGTGAGTCTCTTGAAGACAACAGATATTTGGTTGGTGAATTCTTGTCCATTCTGCTACTGTGTTTTTTAAGCAAAGCATTTAGGCCATTTCCTTTCAACATTAATATTGAGATGTGAGGTATTATTCTATTCATCATTCTAGTTGTTGCCTGAATATCTTGGTTTGGTTTGTTTTTTTTCTTTTCATTGTGATACTGTTTTATAGGTACTGTGAGATTTATGGTTTAAGGAAGTTCTATTTTGGCATACTTCAAGGATTTGTTTCAGGATTTAGAGCTCTTTTTAACAGATCTTGTAGTGCTGGCTGGGTAGTGGCAAATTCTCTCAGCATTTGTTTGTCTGAAAAAGACTGTACCTTTCCTTCATTTGTGAAGCTTAGTTTCACTGGATAAAAAATGCTTAGCTGATAATTATTTTGTTTAAGGAGGCTAAAGATTGGACCCCCATCCCTTCTGACTTGTAGGGTTTCTGCTGAGAAATCTGCTGTTAATCTGATAGGTTTTCCTTTATCAGTTACCTGATGCTTTTGCCTCACAGCTCTTAAGATTCTTTCCTTGATCTTGACTTTAGATAACCTGATGACTATGTACCAAGGCAATGATCTTTTTGCAATTAATTTCTCAGGTGTCCTTTTAGCTTCTTGTATTTGGATGTCTAAATCTCTAGCAAGGCCAGGGAAATTTTCGTTGATTATTCCTTCAAATATGTTTTCCAAACTTTTAGATTTCTCTTCCTCAGGAACACCAATTATTCTTAGATTTGGTCATCTAACATAATCCCAACCTTCTTGCAGGCTTTCTTCTTTTTTTATTGTATTTTCTTTGTCTTTATTGGATTGGGTTAATTTGAAAACCTTGTCTTCAGGCTCTGAAATTCTGTCTTCTGCTTGTTTGATTCTGTTCTTGAGACTTTCTACTATATTTTGCATTTCTTTAAGTGTGTCTTTCATTTCTAGAAGTTGTGATTGTTTATTATTTATGCTATCTATTTCTCTAGAAATTTGTTCATCTATATCCTCTAACTTTTTAAAATTTCTTTAAGTCTGTATTCACCTTTCTCTGGTGCCTCCTTGAATAGCTTAATAATCGACCTTCTGAATTCTTTTTCTGGCAATTCAGAGATTTCTTCTTGGTTTGGATCCATTGCTGATGAGCTAGTGTGATCTTTGGGGATGTTAAAGAATCTCGTTTTGTCATATTACCAGAATTGTTTCTCTGGTTCCTTCTCATTTAGGTAGACTATGTCAGAGGGAAGATCTAGGCCTCAAGGATTGTTGTTCAGATTCTTTTGTCCCACAGGGTGCTCCCTTAATGTGATGTTTTCCCTCCTTCCTCTAGGGATGGGGCTTCCTGAGAGCCAAACTGCAGTGATTGTTATTTCTCTTCGGGGTCTAGCTACCCAGCCGAGCTACCAGGCTCCAGGCTGTTATTAGGGAGCATCTGTAAAGAGTCCTGTATTGTGATCTGTCTTTAGGTCTCAGCCGTGAGTACCAGCACCTGCTCCAGTGGAGGTAGCATGGAAGTAAAGTGGATTCTGTGAGGGTCCTTGGTTGTAGTTTTGTTTAATGTGCTGGCTTAGTGTTGGTTGACCTCCAGTCAAGAGGTGACACTTTTAAGAGAGCATCAGTTGCAGTAGTGTAGGGAGGATAAAGCTTGCCCTAAAGTTGCCTGGATATGTATTGGGATTTCTCAGGTGGTGGGTGGGGCCACAGAGCCCCCAAGAGATTATGACCTCTGTCTTCAACTACAAGGGTGGGTAGAGAAAGACCATCAGATTGGGGCAGGGCTAGGCATGTCTGAGCTCAGATGCTTCTTGGGCTGCTGTGGGGGTTGGGGTTGTGGTTCTAAGGCTGATGGAGTTGTTTCCAGTGGGATTATGGCTGCCTCTACTGCATCATGCAGGTCTCCAGGGGAGTAGGGAAAAGCTGTTAGTGACAGGCCTTACCCAGCTTCCATGCAGCCAGCAAGGCCATTCTCACTCCAACTGTATCCCCTCAACAGCACCAAGTTTATACCCAGGCAGCCAGTGAGCAGGCCTGAGATCTTGCCCCAGGCTACAAGCGTCCCCACTGAGAAAGCAAGCAGAGTTTTCAGGTTTCACACCTCCACACCTGCAATGGCTTCTGTGCTCCTATCTGCACTCCCAGATTGCCTGCTCCCCACCGATTCTGTCCGGGAAACTTTGTGTTTGGTCAAAATTGTTACAAAATTTAACTGGAAGTTTCCTTCTCCCTGTGGTCTTTCCCCAGTTCCACTGGCAGCCCTACCCAAGGACCCCCGTGAGACAAAGTCAGAAATGGCTTCCCTGGGGACCAAGAGTGCCCACAAGGCTCTTCCCACTGCTTCCTCTACCCCTATATTTCACTTGGCTCTCTAAATTCATCTCAGCTCCAGGTAATGTCAAATCCTTCTCCCATGATACGGTCCTTCAGGTTCCCCAGTGAGGATGTACATTTGGGGGCAGACATTTCCCCTTTCACACTTTGGACACTCACAGTTTTTCAGGCACAGTACGGAGCCTGCTTCCTTGGCAGGCTGCTTCCTTCCAAGGGTCTGTGGATTCTCTTGAGTTTCCTGGTATGTTCCTATGGTAGTTCTTGAAGCAAAAATTCACAGTGTGAGTCTCCACACACTGCTGTCTCTGTCCAAGTGGGAGCTGCAATTTAGTCTTGCCTCCTATCTGCCATTTTTCTTGATCTTGCCACATTGTGTTATAGGTACTTCAATACTTTCTCCTTGCGAAAATAGACTTATCCTACATAAGCTGCTTGGTATCTTGCTTTTTTCACTAGAGAATACAATATCTTCCCATATAAATAGATCTGCTTCCACAGTACCATTCTTAATGCTATGGTCTCTCCTATTATGGTCTCTCTTAATATTGATTAATCTCTCCTACTGTGTTTCTAAGGCTTCCCATAGTTAAAGACAGTCAAAAACCTGTGCTTCCGTTTCTGTTTTGAAAATGGGTGAAAAGTGAAATAATTTGGACACTTCCGCCCTCAAAGCAGAAGAGAGCAGAAGCTGCTATTCTCACTTTCCCCAATTAGCCCTTTCCATTGTTTTTGTTCTTGATCAGGGCTCTTCGCTCAAAGACTATGAATGTAAACAAACACTGAAGCTTGATGCAACCAGTTTTGCAAATTCACCTCCAGACTCTTCTCCTGTTTAGGAAGTTGAATTCATCTCATGACAATTTTAGTTCAGCACACTGAGACTTCAAGTATGCTTGATTTTTAAAAGTCCATGTAATAAAGAGAAAAAAAATGAGTGTTATTTACATATATCCGAGTTGGCTTTCCATTGATAGGAATAAGGACTAACCACATTTTCAAAATGTTATTGGCAGAGAAGTGTTTGTAGATAAGGGTCTGAAACTTTTTCTCTTGTCATTTAGAAACAAGAAGTAAGTCACAAAAATCAAATGATTGGCTATTTTTAAGCACAAAATGAAATCATCCTAAACATCCAGGTCATGACAGCAGTAACTCAATTCCTAGTAATTTCCAGTAATTAATACATAAACTTTCTCTCTATATTAATGTAGTTCAATCCCTAAGCCAAACACAACATATCACGGAAAAATGTATATGACAACAATTTATGCTTTTTCTTGCTTAATTTAAAATAAACAGCAATGCTCACTTGTTAAATGAGAGAAAGACTATACAGAGGTTATCACTTAACTGACCTCCACTTACCAGCTTGCTTGATTGGCCTATGCCAGTGGATCTCTTTTTTTTCCTCAATTTTTAAGTTCAAGGGTAGGTACATGTGCAGGTTTGTTACATAGGTAAGCTTGTGTCATGGTGGTTTGTTGGGCAGATTATTTCATCACCCAGGTATTAAGCCTATTACTTGTTAGTTATTTTTCTGGATCCTCTACATTTTCCCACTCTCTGCCCTCCAGTAGCCCCCAGTGTCTGTTGTTCCCCTCTATGTGTCCATGTGTTCTCATCATTTGGCTCCCACTTACAAGTGAGAACATGCAGTATTTGGTTTTCTCTTCATGCATTAGTTTTCTAAGGATAATGACCTTCAGTTATATCCATGTTCCTACAAAGGACATGATCTCATTCCTTTTTATGGCTGCATAGTATTCCATGGTGTATATGTACCACATTTTTTTTTTTTTTTGAGACGGGGTCTCGCTCTGTCACCCAGGCTGGAGTGCAGTGGCCGGATCTGGGCTCACTGCAAGCTCCGCCTCCCGGGTCTATGCCATTCTCCTGCCTCAGCCTCCGGAGTAGCTGAGACTACAGGCGCCCGCCACCTCGCCCGGCTAATTTTTGTATTTTTTAGTAGAGACGGGGTTTCACTGTGTTAGCCAGGATGGTCTCAATCTCCTGACCTCGTGATCTGCCCATCTCGGCCTCCCAAAGTGCTGGGATTACAGGCTTGAGCCACCGCGCCCGGCCAAGTATCACATTTTTTAAATCCAGTCTGTCATTGATGGGCATTTGGGTCGATTCCATGTCTTTGCTATTGTGAATAGTTATACAATGAACATATGTGTGCATGTGTCTTTACAACAGAATGATTTATATTCCTTCAAGTAGAGCCCAGTAATGGGATTGCTGGGTCAAATGGTTTCTAGGTCCTTGGAATCACCACACCATCTTCCACAATGGTGGAACTAATTATACTTCCACCAACAGTGTAAAAGTGTTTCTTTTTCTCCAAAATTTCACTAGCATCTGTTTTTTATTTGTTTGTTTGTTTGTTTTTACTTTTTAATAATAGTCATTCTGACTGGGTGAGATGGTATTTCATGTTGGTTTGGATTTGCATTTTCTAGTGATCAGCAATGAGCTTTTTTTCATATGATTGTTGACCACATGTATGTCTTCTTTTGAAAACTGTCTGTTCATGTATTTTACCCACTTTTTAATGGGGTTGTTTGTGTTCTTCTTATAAAGTTGTTTGTGTCCTTATAGATGCTGGATATTAGACCTTTGTCAGATGCATAGTTTGCAAAAATTTTCTTCCATTCTATAGGTTGCCTGTTTACTCTGTTGCTAGTTTCTCTTGCTATGCAGAAGCTGTTTGGTTTAATTAGGTCCCATTTGTTAATTTTTGCTTTTGCAGCAATTACTTTGGCATCTTCATCATTAAATTTTTGCCCATGCCTGTGTCCAGAATGGTATTACCTAGGTTATCTTACAGGGTTTTTATAGTTTTGGGTTTTTTACTTTTAAGTCTTTAATCCGTGTTGAGTTAATTTTTGTATATAGTGTAAGGAAGAGGTCTAGTTGTAATCTTTTGCATATGTGGCCTATTCCAGTTGATCTCAAAATGTGATTCCTAACCAGCTGCATCAGCATCACCTGGGAACTTGTTATAAATGCAAGTTCTCAGGCCCCACCCCAGATTATCTGCATCAGATCATGGAGCCCAGCAATCTGGATTTTAACCAGGCCTCCAGGTGATTTTTATTTTTTGAGATGGGGTCTCACTCTTTTGCCCAGACTGGAGTGCAGTGGCAAAATCTTGGCTCACTGCAACCTCTGCCTTCTGGACTCAAGCAATCCTGCCACCTCAGCCTCCCAAGTAGCTGGGACCACAGGTGCGTGCCACCACACCTGACTAATTTTTTGTATTTTTGGTAGAGATGGGGTTCACTATGTTGCCCAGGAGTTCTTGAACTCCTGAGCTCAAGTGATCCACCTGCCTCAGCCTCCCAAAGTGCTGGGATTACAGGCATGAGCCACCTCACTTGGCCCCTCCCGGTGATTTTGAGGTGTGCTCAAGTTTGCTCTGTGCTTCCCATTTAGTCTGTAAACACACTGAGCAATGCCCACAATAAGATGCACATTCCAGACTAGGAGACAACTTTCCAGCATGCCTGAGTATACCCTGTACACAAGGGTCAAGCTGAATACCTACCAAGAACCACTTATAACTATTCTAAGGCCTATTAATGCTATTTTACCAGCTCTTATATTTAATTTTGAATAGCTTCTTTCAAAATGGAGTTAGAAAAGGAATAGGCAAATTTGCCAAAAAATATTCAAAGGATGATTCTGCACTCACGTCATAGTGTAAATTTCCAAACTTCATCCTCTAATTTAAGGGGACTAAAATTATAACTATAGATAATACATTATGGATATGGTTTATATCCATATTGTAATCATGCATTGATGTCACATCAAAGTATTTTCAAAGGAAAGCATATATAAATGTTTTAAGTTAAAATATTTAAGATGTATGTGCATTTTTTCTTAAGACTCCTTAATCGACTCTTATTAGGAAAAGCCAAAGTGCTTTTCCTACGCTCATACACTCAATACAGCACAGAACACTTCAACCCTGGTCACCAAAATGGGTGGTGCTTTCCCTCCACCAATAGTCAAGCAGTTCTCTAGCAGACACCAGCTGGCTGTTCTCTAATCCAATTCAATTATGACACGATCTACCTGGAGAAAGCATCAGATCCCACAGGCTAAGGGCTCAGTCCCACAAGACTGCCTCCCACTTCAGCTGCCAATCACAAGCAGTAGGTTGTTAAGTACTACCAAACTTCTGGCTATAAATCAGGGATCTCATGGCCCCCTTCTCAGGTTCAATTAATTCGCTAGAGTGGCTCACAAAATCCAGGGAAACACTTTGCTCACATTTATCCATTTGTTATAAAGGATATTACAAAGGCTACAGATGAATAGCCAGGTGGAAGAGATGCATAGGGCAAGGTGTGAAAGAAAGGTCCCAAGGGCAGGAGCTTCTGTCCCTGTGGAGTTGGGGAGGGCCACGCTCCGAGCATGGAGATGTGTTTGCCAACCCAGAAGCTCTCTGAACCCTATAGTTGAGGGATTTTTATGGCACTGTCCTCACACAGGCATGACAGATTATTAATTCCATTTCCAGCCCTTTTCCCCTCTCCAGAGAATGAGAGACGGTGCTGAAAGCTCCAAGCTTCTAATCCTGGCTTAGTCTATCTGGTGATCAGCCCCCAGCCAGGAGCCCATCAAGAGTCACCTCGTTAGAACAAAAGACTGCTATCACCCAGGAAATCTCAAGGGAAGGAAGAGCACCGTGTCAGAAACTGGGACAGAGACCAAACATTAGAACAAAAGATTTTCCTAGCACCCCATCACTCAGGAAATTACAAGGCTTGTAGGAGCTGTGTGCCCAGGACTGGCGACAGAGATCAACATGTATATAGCTTACTATTTCACAACTATTTGTATTAACTAATAACTTCTCAAACCCAATTGCAGCTATTGTATTTTAAGGAAACTTTATAACACAATCTTTAATGTGTTGATCAAAATTTTAAAAATTCATATATATAAAATATTTTTTTAAATTTTATTATATATATAAATTTTTTGAGACGGAGTCTGGCTCTGTCGCCCAGGCTGGAGTGCGGTGGAGCGATCTCGGCTCACTGCAAACTCCGCCTCCCGGGTTCACGCCATTCTCCTGCCTCAGCCTCCTGAGTAGCTGGGACTACAGGGGCCCGCCACCATGCCCTGCTAATTTTTTGTATTTTTAGTAGAGATGGGGTTTCACCATGTTAGCCAGGATGGTCTCAATCTCCTGACCTCATGATCCACCCACCTCGGCCTCCCAAAGTGTTGGGATTACAGGCTTGAGTAACCACACCAGGCCAAAAATATTTTTATTGAATAATCCATTCTTGGCCAGGCATGGTGGCTCATACCCGTAATCCCAGCACTTTGGGGGGCTGAGGCAGATGGATCACTTGAGGTCAGGAGTTCAAGACCAGCCAGGCTAACATGACGAAACCCCATCTCTACTAAAAATACAAAAATTAGCCTGGCACGGTGGCACGCACCTATAGTCCCAGCTACTCAGGAGGTTGAGACACAAGAATCGCTTGAACCCGGGAGGTGGAAGTTGCAGTGAGTTGAGATCGTGCCACTGCACTCCAGCCTGGTCAACAGAGTGAGACTCTGTGTCAAAAAAAAAAAATCCATTCTTTTTCAAGTGCCATTCAAAATTGGTAATAATATTTTTAAAACCACTTCAGGGGTTTGCAATTCTAAAAAAGTTAGAAGATATTACTATTATTTATTTAGCTGATCCCTGTTGTTGGAAGTTTATTTATTTTTAATTTATTAGTATTAGGAGTTATTGTAAATAATTATACTGTCCACATAAATAGGCTGGTTTATTAAGTCAGTCTTAAATTTAATCTCATAAGTTAAATAAAATGAAAAATTCCATTTTGGATCTTGTATGTAACATTACAAGGAAGTTGGCAAATGCCAGGGAATTGCCATTTCCACAGAAATATTGTGACAACCAGCGACTGCTTAATTAGCTCAGACAACTTGGAACCATTTGTTTTAATGTTCCAAGGAGGGTCTGTTTAGTCCTTTGTCCCTCCAAGCTTGCGAAAATCTGTGCAGCCTGAATGCTGGAAATTTACAAACAAACAAAAGAAACAAACAAGTAATCCTAGTTGCAGCTGATATAGAGATATTCATTTTGACTTGTGTTCTCAGTCCAAGGTGAACAATTGCTGGTCTGCAAACAGTTGCTAGAAAAACTAACATCTCCAGCACAAAACAATGTACAGCAAAGGAAAAAAGTAATGTTCTTGGAAGATGGCCTTAGACTATTGGCTTGGTTAAATATTACATTACAATTGTTGGTAATTTCATTTCATTCAGTCTCATAAAAACCTGCTATTTCAGGTATGATATAGGAGCATTGTGGGTTCTGCATGGCCAGCACCCCTGGTCCCCTCAGACAAGGGTGAGGACAGTAGGGAGAGGAAGAAAAGCTTGGGCTGTCAATGAGGGACACCAGGACCCTTGAGATGCCTCCTGAAATCTAACAATCAACCAACTTGAGCCCTTCCAGAGCTGGCTGCCAATTAACTGTTTTCCCCTATCCCCACATCATCTCAACGAGATCAGTGAATGTTTTCAATACATTTTTGTCTTCTTCTTTCCACGGTCTGAAGTGAAAGTTTGGGAATGATTTTAGTTACCATTTCTTCACTCCAGTTCCTAGTTTTTCTGAGATAATTTAGTATTTTTGTTTTCATATTGTTAAATTACCCATAAAGTATGCCCTTTTATTTCTAGAGTCTATATTTGCACTTATATTACAGATTCATTGACAGTCTACCCTTAGTCATTTAGGTAGATAGATAGATATGAATAGATGATGAATATAAATATCTCAAGTTTCACTGCTCATGCTCATTTCTTCTCATCTTCTTATGCTATCATAATGTCTGCTTGGATTTGCTTGTAGTTTGGTTAGAGTATTTGCTCAAGAAAATCCCTCATTTGGGAACACTTAGGTTTATAATCTCTGAATTCTTATATACTCTCAAATTTCTTTCATTACCACAGGAGATGCGATATCTTGGCTGGGTATAGAATTGTGGCTCTCAGTTCTTATCTCTCAGAAGTCTACAGATTCAATTCTACTAGCTTCTATCTTTGCATGTGATGGAATGTAACAATGCCAGTCAGAATCTTTTTCTTTGAGAAGTGATATGTTCTTTTTGCCTTAAGATTTTATGATTTTCTCTTTATTTTTTGAATTCAGGAATTCTGTTGGGATTTGCCTGGATATGAGTCTTTTCTCATCAATATGGCCTGGAAATCCGTATACTGTTTCTGTCTACAGGCCACCGATATCGATTCAACTTTTCTTTTATTATTTTTTAAAGGACTGCCTCTTTTCCTTCAGAAGCTTTATTATAGAATTAGACTTTCAGGCCTATTCTCCAAGTTTCATCATCTCTCTTGATATACTTTTTTTCCCCTCAGGTCACTGGGATATTTTTTGGACTTGCTCTTCCTGGCAACTAAGTTGTGTCTTGACAGTACATTTCTCTTCTACTTATTGACATTGCTTAATTGGAATGACTTATTGACATTGCTTAATTGGAAAATTACGCTTTTTAACTTCGGAAATTCTTTTCTGTGCTGCCAGTGACCCTCCTTATTTGATCTTTTTTTTCCTCACTAAATTGTTGTCTGTCTCCTCCAGCAGCTTCATTCTATTGATTATATATTCTGTTAGTTATAACTCATCATCCTGCCTTTGACTGCTGAATGTCATTAGGTGGGATTTGTTGTTGCTGCTGGATGTTTGGGTAGAGGATCCGGATAGGATTATTTAAATACCCCAGGAGGAGGGTGCTAAATCAGTCTCCATCCCAGAGAGTTAACATGTGGAAGAAGTCAGGCTGCCAATCCCTTCTGATGTACGTGGAGGAAGGCTCCCTGACCCCTGTCTCCACGTGCTTTACCCATCTCAAGGGCAGAGAGGCCTTAGCTGACCCATTTAGCTGCTTCTTGCCTTCCTAGAAGCCCAGTAACCAGGTCCATTTGTCAGGGCAGGTGGTTATTTTCCCCAGGGGCTCCTGTTATTTCTGAATACTACATTCTTCCCAATATCCACCCTTGTCAGTCCTGAGCTCCCTGAAATTCGTCTCCAGGCAATCATCTAACCCCTGGGAGAGAAAACCCTATGCTGGTTCAATTAAACCCAGGACGGTGCTTTCATCCCACTTTCTGTAGACCTAAGCAGCTTTTTGGCTCAGTAAATCCATATGGATTGGACTGGGAGTAAAGGAGAAGAGAGGGCCACATTCACATGGCTACATCCCCCAGATGCTTCTGCTTTCTCTGAGAGGACTTTAAAATACTCTTCTATTCGTCGTTTAATAAGAGAGAACCTGTAACTTACGAATTATCTTGAGTTTTTCCATATCTGAATGAACATGTTGCTTTTTTCCTCCAACCCATTGATAGAATGAATTATATCAGCATTTTTACTGATACAGAACAATACTGCCACTCCTGGAATAAACCCCCAACCAAGTCATTTTATCACTCAGGATGCTTTCACCCAAAAATAATGAAAAGCCCAACTCATATCAATTGAAACAATAAATAAATATATCGACGTATTTAACTAGAACACAAAAAATAAGGCAGGTTCATGATTGGCTGATCCAGGGCTTAACAGGCTCCTCTGACCTCATCATCAGCTTTGTCCTAAGGTGCAAATTCCTTGTGGTCATAGGATGACTTTCAGTAGCAGCTGGAGCTATATGGTTCCTCCCTTCTAGCAGAAGAGGGTCATTTCAGGAAGCTTTCCCATCAAAGCAAAAAGGACATTTCCCAAGGGACTATGAAAGTGGCTCCTTGCATTCCTTATGCCCAGATTGTATCCATGCCAATTCCTAAACCAGTCACTATCTAGGGAGTGGAAATTATCCACAGGCCAATCAAATCTCCCTTTGGAGTGAGGGATTGGATGACTTTCCCTGAAGCAAGCAGGTAAGGGGTGGATTCTGGAATCAAACTGACTTCCACTCAGAAGGGAGAAAGGCAAAGGAATGATGACTAGGCAAGCACCAATGTAAACCATAATCACCATCCCTGGATTCACTTTGCTAACATCTGTGTGTGTGTGTGTGTGTGTGTGTGTGTGTGTGTGTGTGTGTTGAGATGGGGTTTCTCCATGTTGGTCAGGCTGGTCTCGAACTCCCGACCTCAGGACATCCACCCGCCTCGGCCTCCCAAAGTGCTGGGATTACAGGTGTGAGCCACTGTACCTGGCTTTTTTTTTTTTTTTTTGAGACGGAGTTTCACCCTTGTCACCTAGGCTGGAGTGCAGTGGTACAATCTTGGCTCACTGCAACCTCTGCCTTCTGGGTTCAAGCCATTCTCCTGCCTCAGCCTCCTGAGTAGCTGGGATTACAGGCACCTGCCACCATGACCAGCTAAGTTTTGTATTTTTAGTAGAGATGGGGTTTCATCATGCTGGCCAGGCTGGTGTTGAACTCCTGACCTCAGGTGATCTGCCCACCTCAGCCTCCAAAAGTGCTGGGATTACAGGCGTGAGCCACCACGCCAAGCTGCTAACCTCTTATTTTGAATTTTGCATAACTGGTGTATGGTTTTCTTCATGATGATCATTTCTCATAAGAAAGATATTGCAGGAATTTTCTACCAGACAATTAAAAGTATGCAGCCCATCCTTCTCCAAAGCTGCTAGATTCAGGTCTGAGAGTCTCCTGGTATTGCTCTTGCCAACTCTTAATTTCCAAGGGATTCAAATAATTTGTTTTCAACTTTGCTGAATTTGAGAAAGCTATACTGATGAGCTTTAGATCGTCCTTTCAATTCTACCAGTATTATTTATTCATGCTTCCAGTCTTTGATCCGCTTATTTTTAATATCAAATGATATTTTATTATATCCGTATTCCTTTCCGTAAACTTGATTTTGCAATCATAAGAAATAAAAAAGAGAGATCTCATATTTCGTTTACCCAGTTTCCCCCAGTGGTAACATTTGCAAAACCGTGTTAACAAAAATCACAAGGATATGGACCTTGACTCAGTCAGGAGATAGAACATTTCCATCACCACAAGGATCATTCGTGTTGCCCTTTTAAAATTATTTTTTATATTTTATTGTGCTTTAAAAACACATAAAATTTACCATCTTAGCATTTGTAAGTGTACGGTTCGGTAGTGTGAAGTAATATCCCCATTGCTGTGAAACTGTCTTTACTCTTAATTGCTCCAATCTTTGGTAAATACACCACATTTACTCTTCATCCTGCCCTGTATACAAGACACAGTGGTAGGGTGGGCATAACACAAGTAATGTTTAAGGTGGGAGGGGAAAAACATACGTACATGTGAAAAAATAACAAAATTGACAGTATATTTCCCAAAAGATAAATGACAGAATAGACAATTCTGTCATCTCATTCCTGCTTCCTTTTCTTTCATCCCCTTTGATTTTTTTTTTTTTTTTTGTAAAATTGATTACCTCTGATGAAATTCTACGGTGAGTTTTCTAATTAATCACAGTTCACTGGGAACTGTTTTTCCCCACCTGTCATGAAATTTATTAAAACCAGGAGCAAGATTTTTCCTTAAGAGGCTTCATCCATCTTACAGTGTTGTTTTGGTCTGTGTCCAGCAGGTGGCACCAAAGGATAGTGAATAGAAATCAGTAAGCATCTTGATGGTGAGTAGACTCAAAATTTGTGGGGGTTTATGGCACTTTGAGTCTTTCTATTTGATTGCATAATGATCAAAACTTTGCTTAGTCTATCCACTCAATATTTTAGCTCCTGGATCGCTGTTACATTCTCCAACACATCTCTTGTCCTAATTTTTGGTGATGCTGATACCCATGTTTGTAATGCTTCCCAAGTCCTTCTCTCTGAAGTTTCTTGACTTCTTCTCCTCTAGTGATCTCTAAAGTGCCGCCCTTTACAACGGATCTCACAGTAAACTCACGATTACTAACATCCAGGGGGATCTCTTAATGAGGCCAGGAATCCGCACCTGCCTTCTGGGATGTGAACGACCTATCCATGCCTCCAGCTAAAGCCCATCCCATCTCAGCTAATCAAGGATGTCTGTCCTACACGTCTCCCGTGTTATCAACATCTCTACAGAACCTTTCCCAGCTTCATGTAATTGTGCTCTTCTTTCTTTATGAGTACCTAGAGGCCCCTTAATGTCGGGAGAATCCGCTCCTGATGTTTAATGTGGGCTGGGTTGAGAAAGAAAGGGAAGGAGCACAAGAGAGAGAAATTTAAAGCTGGGTGTCTGGGGGAGACATCACATGTCGGCAGGATCCGTGATGTTCCCCGAGCCATAAAACCAGTAAGTTTTTATTAGCGATTTTCAAAAGGGGAGGGAGTGCACGAATAGGGTGTGGGTCACAGAGATCACATACTTCACAAGGTAATAAAATATCACAAAGCAAATGGAGGCAGGGCAAGATCACAGGACTACGGGATGAGGTGGAATTAAAATTACTAATGAAGTTTCAGGCATGCATTTTCATTGATAACATCTTATCAGGAAACAGGGTTTGAGAGCAGATAACCTGTCTGACCATAATTTATTAGGCGGGAATTTTCCTCCCTGGGAGCGCTATAGGAGACTGGGGCTTATTTCATCCCTTCGGCTTCGACCATAAAAGAAGGGATGCCTTAAAAGGGGCCGTCTATAGACCTACCTTCAGGGCGCATTCTTTCTCAGGGATGCTCCTTGCTGAGAAAAGGAATTCAGCAATATTTCTCCTATTTGCTTATGAAAGTGGAGAAATACAGCTCTGTTCCGTCCTGCTCACCGGTGGCCAGTTCAAAGTTACCTCTCTTGTTCCCTGAACATCACTGTTACCCTGTTCTTTTTTTAAGATGCCCAGATTTCATATTGTTCAAACACACATGCTCTACAATTTGTGCAGTTGATACAATCACAGGGTCCTGAGGCAACATTCATCCTCCTCAGTTTACAAAGAAGATGACGGGATTAAGAGATTAAAGTAAAGACAGGCATAGGAAAACACGAGGGTATTGATTGGGGAAGTGATAAGTGTCCATGAAATCTTCACAATTTATGTTCAGAGATTACAGTAAAGTCAGGTGTAAAAAATTATAAAAGTATTAATTTGGGGAACTAACAAATGTCCATGAAATTTTCACAATTTATGTTCTTCTGCCGCAGCTTCAGCCGGTCCCTCCGTTCGGGGTCCCTGACTTCCCGCCACACCTTAACACCTGGTTTCCTTCTTATCCACACTTCCCACTCCAAGAACCACCCCCCAACCCCCCAACCATTTCTTTCCTTCGTTTTACAGTCAAGTAAAAGGAAGAAAAAAGTTGTCTATACCCATTTTTTTTTCTCCTGCTTATTCTCCTTTTAACCCATTCTAGTAATAGCACCACCCCCACCATTCCACTGAAGCTGTTCCTGTTAAGGTCACTGACTGTATTGGACAACTCTCAAGTCTTATTGTACTTGATCAGTTGCAGGATTTGACATGGCTGATCTTTCCCTCCTCCTCACACATTCCCTTTACCTGCCCTCCAGAACGCCACTGTCTCCTGGGCTTCCTCTCGCCTCACTGGCTGCTCCTTCTTTTTCCCTTGCGAGCTCCTCCTCATTACCCCGATCTCTACACATTGGAGAGCGTAGAGCGTTTTCCTTTGGACGTCGTCTCTTTTCTAACTACATATTCATCTTCGATGGTCACATGCAGTCTGATGGATAAAACACCATTTATATGCAGATAACCCCCAAATTTTACATCCAATGAAAACATCTTCCCCTAAGTCCAGGCTCCACTTGGATGTATCATCAGCCTCCAAACTCATTTTTTAAAATCACACACACACACACACACACACACACACACCACACACACACTTTTTTATTTCAATAGCTTTAGGGGTACAAGTGGTTTTTTGTTACATAGATGAATTATATACTAGTGAAATCCGAGATTTTCATGCTTCTATCACTAGGGTACATTGTACCCAATATGTCATTTTTCATCCCTCACCCCCCTCCCATCCTGCTTCTGAGTCTTCAAAGTCCACGATACCATTCTGTATGCCTTTGCGTACCCGTAGGTTAGCTCCTGCTTAAAAGTGAGAACATGTGGTTGTGGTATTTGATTTTCCACTCCTGAAGTATTTCACTTAGAACAATGCCCTCCAGCTCCATCCAAGTTGCTATAAAACATATTACTTTGCTCTTTTTTATGGCTGAATACTATTCCACGGCATCCCAACTCATTATGTCCCAGAAGGAGCTCTCTCTGCTTCTCTTAGAGCCTTTTCCATCTCCGTGAATGCCACTGTGTCCTCTCCATAGTTCAGGCCAGAAACCTTAAAGCCATCTTTGACTCCTCTCTTTCTCTCATACCTTTTACCCAGTCTCTTAACAGATCCTGCCAGCCCTTCTTTCAAAATATATCAGAGTCCAACCACTTCTCGCTACCTAAGCACTAAAATCTTGTCCAAACCACATCCGTCTCTCACTGGATTACTGAAATAGCCTTCTAGTTCATCTTCTGGCTCTGCCCTTGTCTCTTTTCTGTCTACTCTGGAGACAGTAGCCAGGGAGGTCCTGTTATAACATGATGTCGATCTAATTACTTGTCTGATCAACATCACAAAGGTCTCCCATCTCACACCAAGTAAGAGCCAGAATCATAACAACGGCCTCGGGTTCTGGGCTTTGTCTTCAACTACTCTTCCCCCGACTCACTTACTCCAGCACACCAGCCCCCTCTGTTCCTCAAACATGGCAGGCGTGGGTCCCACCTCAGAGCTTTCGTCCCTCTAATCTGCTCTGCCCCAGTGGCTGCCTGGGTCATTCTTCCACCTCTTTCAGTCCAATGAGCTCTTCTCTGATCACCTGGCTCATTCAAGTATTGTTTCATTTCATTTTATTTTACTTTATTTATTTTTATTTTATTTTATTTTCTGAGACGGAGTCTTGCTCTGTCACCCAGGCTGGAGTATAGTAGCACTATCTTGGCTCACTGCAACCTCTGCCTCCCAGGTTCAAGCGATTCTCCTGCCTCAGCCTCCCGAGTAGCTGGGATTACAGTCACGTGCCCCCATGCCCGGCTAATGGTTTTGTATTTTTAGTAGAGACGGGGTTTCACCATGTTGGCCAGGCTGGTCTCGAACTCCTGACCTCGTGATCCACCTGCCTCGGCCTCCCAAAGTGCTGGGATTACAGGCATGAGCCATTGCGCCTGGCCATTTTATTTTATTATTTTATTTTAGACAGGGTCCTCCCTCTTTCACTCAGGTTGGAGTGCAGAGGCACCATCATAGTTCACTGCAACACTGAACTCCTGAGTTCAAGTGATCCTCCTGCCTCAGTATCCCAAGTATCTGGGACTACAGCCGCGTGCCATCATGCCTGGCTAATTTTTTTATTTTTTGTAGAGATGGAGTCTCACTATGTTGCCCCTGCTGGTCTCAAACTCTTGGCCTCAAGGAATCCTTTCGCGTCAGCCTCCCACAGTGCTGGGATTACAGGTGTGAGTCATCATTCCTGTTCCTAGACCACCTGTTTAAAACCATATTCTCACCTCACCCATCATTCTGTAACCCGCTTCTAGCTTTATTTTTCTCCATAGTGATGTGCATTGGTTTATTGCCTATCTTTCCCCAGCTAGAGCATAAGATCTATGTGGGCAGCAACCTGTGTTGTTTTGTTCCCTGCTGTGTCCTCAGAGCCAAGGAGGGTGCCTGGCACATGGTTGATCCTCAATACAGACTTGTCAAGTGAATGAATACATGAATGATTCCTCTGCATTGGATCAGCAGTTGACTCGCACAATACTTCTTGCGCACAAACATAACCTTTCACTCCTGACATAGTGTGTTGCCCTTCCTAAGTACAAGCACAGGCAGAGCTCCAAGTCCTTGGTCAATGTTTTATTGAAAGGGAAGTTTAAAACTCAGAACAAACTGGCTTTCATGCTTTTGTAAATCATTTACCAAAATATGTGCTGCCAACAATTTCCTTTCCTTGGGCCAGCTTTTATCTGAATATACAACACTTAATGGCATAAATTCTACAAGACTGAACACAATGGCATATTTTACAAAAATACCAAGCGGAGGACAGAAAAACACCCTTACCTCCAGAATTATCTATAAATGTAGGTATTCCCTGGTCTGCCCAATGTTTCAGATACCTGAGAATGGACGACTGTAATTTATTTTTTGGAACTATGCTAAATTTATCCTTTGACCACTTAAATGTCTTTAAGCCCTAAAATACTTGCATCATCTTAATAAAAAGGAAGGACCTTGGGACTCCATCCTCCAGATGACAGCATGTCCTACATTTTAAATGTGAAGAGTTTAAGTCATTTTTTGCTTTTTGTCAGGTGATATGGTTATGCCTCGTGTCCCCACCCAAATCTCGTCTTGAAATGTAAGGCCTAGATATTGAGGGAGAGACCTGGTGGGAGGTGATTGGATCATGGGAGGCTTTCCCCCATGCTGTTTCTGTGATAGTGAGTTCTCACGAGATTTGATGGTTTCTCAAGGCAGTTTCCCCTGCTCACTCCTGTGTGCTCTTATCTCTCCTGCCGCCTTGTGAACACGATGCCTTCCACTGTGTCTGTAAGTTTCCAGAGGCCTCTCCAGCCATGCAGAACCGTGAGTCAGTCAAACCTCCTTTGTCTATAAATTACCCAGTCTCGGGCAATTTGTTATAGCAGTATGAGAACGAACTAATACATCAGGTGAAATAATTTGCAGTTTATTTGTTCAGAATAATGAGACCACAGCCAAACTTTTTTTGTACCAATGGGATTTAAAATGTTAAACCCTGTTTGTGGGGTTTTGTAGGGAATGTGGAAAATGGCATTAATTCCTGTGTAGACAGCATAGTGGTCTAGGGAAATTCCTTTTGGAAATCCGCATCTTTTCCGTAGTGTCCAGCTTTGAAATCAGTTTCCAGGTCCAGCTAAATGAATAGGCTCAACCCCCATCTACAGAGTTATTCTACCTTTTCACTCTAAGTGTTTTATGCTTTAAAGAAAAAGTCAAGCAACTCTTGCTTATAGAATAGAGCTTGTCCTTGGCCATCCTGTCTTTCATGCAATAAATGTTTCTTTTGCATGTATTCTGTGCTGGACACCATGCTAGGTCTTAAGGATGCAGAGAATACAGGGGAAAAAAATGAATAAAACTTAGCTTTATTTATAAGGGATTAGATCTATTAGGGAAGGAGAGAAATGTGCAAACAAGTAATCAAAATGCATTGAAATGTGTTCTAAATTAGTGTACAGAGGAGAAGAGAAAGAAACTATATTGCTGAAAGGTTCTGTGAAGGTTTCATAGAGAAAGTGACATTTCAGCAGACTCTTGACTGATGAGTGGGAGTCTGCCCAACAGAGAAATAGGAGAAAAAGACTCCAGGGGGAGAATTTTATATGCAAAGGCTGAAGGTGTGAACAAACATGGTATGGTGATAGGACAGGAAAATGCCTGAGTGCCTGAACCAGAGGTGTGGAGTAGAAGGAGATGTGGCTGGCTGAGCTCAAGAGCCTGTGTACCTGGCTAAATGAGCAGGAATTAATCTGAAACATTCAAGGGTTTTCGGCAATGGAGGAATGCACTGATCTGTTTTGGGACGATCCCTCTAGTCCAGTTCCTCTGAAAGTGTGGTTGTGGACCAGCAGCAGCAGCATCACCAAAGAGCTTGATAGAAATTTAAATTATTGGCCCCAACCCCAATCTTCAGAGTTTAAAATTCTAGGCATGGGGTCTGGAAATCTGTTTGTAACAAGGCATCTGGATGATTCTGATGCACACTCAAGCTTGAGAACCACTACTCCAGTGACAGAGTGGCAGATGAGGTGGGTTAAAGGCAGATTGAAGCTCTGTAGACTGTTCCAAATAGCTCAGCCCTGGAGGGCGGGAGAGCCAGGGACATGAGTTTGGGCAGGACAGGGTGGATTAGAGTGACCTTTCTGAAAGCTCATGTTTGGCAGGAGACAAGCAAAAAATATCTAGAGCGCAAGTTCTGAAATCTCATTGAGTACCAAAATTATCCAGGTGATTGTTTGAAAATCTAACTTCTATGTCCCACCAAGAAGTTAACAAGCTTACTAAGCAGTATCAGCACATTTTTTTTTCTTTCCTTCTTTCTCTTGAGGAAGAGGAGTTTGGGGCTTCTCTTCCTCAGTTGTTCTTATGTCTTCTTTGAATTTTGTGGCTGTTGTGCATGGAATCTTTCTTCTTGCTAAAGTTGTTCACCCGCTTGCTCTTTTCAGGGACTTCTGGTGACTCCCACCTGCCTTCTTGATAGAGGAATACAGCCTGAGAGCCTCGGATCAGGGAGCAGCTGTCACTGCAGAGGTCCGCGGCTCTTCATTCTGGACACTCACTAAATCCCATGGAATGTTTTTTTTTTTTTAAAAAAAATACTGATGCTCAGTCTCAACCTCAAACTGAAGAAATTAGAATTCCTGCGAGTAAAATGTTTCTAAAGTGCTCCCTAGGTGATTCTAACATGCAACTAGCACTAAGAATTGCAGACCAGTCCAACATCTTCATTTTAGTGAGATGAAGAAGTCAGAAAAAGAGAGATGCCAGAGGCAGGGAGGAGGAGTGTATCATGTAATTTGGGTCAAATAAGGGCACAGTCAACTGTATTAAAATGCTTAAGAAGTGGAGAAGGACGAGTACCAAGAAAAGGTCATCAAATTTAGTAATGAGGATGATACTGTTGGACTTACAGGCACAAACAACAGAACAAAACCAGCTCATAGACTCTCTCACCACTAGCTAAGACAATGAACAAAATACCGTGAACAAACACAGAAGCCAAAAGGAAACAATAAAAATTTCCCAGTTGCAATTTAACAAGGAAAAAGGAACAACTTCTTATTATATACTTTGAAAAAGAAGCATCAGCCAGGTGCACTGGCTCACGCCTCTAATCCCAGCACTTTGGGAGGCCGAGGTGGGTGGATCACCTGAGGTCAGCAGTTCAAGACCATCCTGGCCAACATGGTGAAACCCCATCTCTACTAAAAATACAAAAATTAGCTGGGCGTGGTGGCACGTGCCTGTAATCCCAGCTACACAGGAGGCTGAGACAGGAGAATTGCTTGAACCCAGGAGGTGGAGGTTGCAGTGAGCTGAGATCGTACCACTGCACTCCAGCCTGGGTGACAGAGCGAGAAAGAAAAAAGAGAGAGAGAGAGAGAGAGAGAGAGAGAAAGGAAGAAAAGAAAGAGAGAGAAGCATCAAGGGAAAAACCCAAAGATTTTGCAGTGGTACAATATGGTGTGGCTTCTGCCTGCTTTCCTCTCCCCAGACACACCATGGTAGAAGAAGGTTAGTCAATAAAATCTTGAACTATCTCACTCATAATGCCTGCCAATTTCCAGAGAAGTAGACCCAGGGCATGGATTGGCATCTCATACGGTTTGAGAAGTTTTGCCATTCTGCTTGAACCCAGGAGGCAGAGGTTGCAGTGAGACAAGAACAGTCACTACATTCCAGTCTGGGTAACACAGTGAGACTCTCTCAACAAATGAAAAAGAAAAAGAAGAAAGAAATAAAAGAGGCTGATGTCTCTCTTGTCCCCTCTCTTGCCATGTGACACACTGGCTCTCCTTTCCTTCTGCCGTAACTAAAAGCTTCCTGAGGCCTCACCAGAATCTGAGGAGATTTGAGTGCCATGCTTATACAGCCTGTACAGCCATGAGCCAAATAAACCTCTTTTTTTTTTTTTTTTAATAAATTACCCAGTCTCAGGTGTTCCTTTATAGCAACACAAATGGACTAACACAGCATCCCTGTCCTGTGAAAAAATATAGATAAGCCCCCCAGATTAGAAGCCCTTCTCCCCTAGGGAACTTTGAAAAATGCTAGAAAGGCCACCAAGGTTTCCCACCCTGCAAGACACCATGCTGGGCAGGGGTAATGACCCTCACCTCACGCGTGCTGCTGAATCAAGTGGGCCCTTTGAATTTGACGCAGTCTCCAAAAACGTCCTTTTCCTTATTTATGTGTATTTTTTTTTTTGTAGAGATGGGGTCTCACTATTTGCCTAGGCTGGTCTCAAATTCCTGGCCTCAAGTGGTCCTCCTCTGCCTTGCCCTTCCAAAGCACTGGGATTATAGGCATGAGCTACTGTGCCTGGCCTCAAAGATCTTTCAGAACTCACATCCTCCAGGCTCAGACGTTAGCCCCAGCTTGGCTTCACATAAAAATAAACTAAAAGCAACACCTAGCCTTAAAACTGGAAACATGCAATAAACTAACCAGTCTCAAAATACAGCAGGGAATATGTCAAGAAGAATGATTTACACTACATGACAGCAATTAGTCATCTGAGCAGAGCTGTCTATTTATGAGTAATTTCTGTCTGCTCTACAGGGATTCCAAGGCCAAAAAGAAAATTAAGTGAAAAGAAAATTAAAGGTGAAAAGAAGACAACATGCAAAAGGTGGAAAAAGAACCACATCTGGAAGAAAACATAATCAAGAAATAGATTTCCTGTGCATGCATCATGCAACAGGGGCACTTTATTTCAAAAAAATAATTGTTTTATTCCAGAAGGGTTTAACACTCTTGGAGAAAAGAGATTTAGAGGAGTGGTGAGACAGAAACCAGATGCCAGGCTAGGCGTGGTGGCTCACGCCTGTAATCCCAGCACTTTGGGAGGCCAAGGTAAGCAGATCACATGAGGCCAAGAGTACAAGACCAGCCTGGCCAACATGGTGAAACCCCATCTCCACTAGAAATACAAAAAATTAACTGGGCATGGTGATGCACACCCATGGTCCCAGCTACTTGGGAGACTGAAGTGGGAGAATCGCTTAAGCCCAGGAAACAGAGGCCACAGTGAGCCAAGATCATACCACTGCACTCGAGCCTGGAAAACAGAGCAAGACTCTGCCTCAATTTCAAAAAAAAAGAAAAAGAAAGAAAAGAAAAAGAAAAACAGATCCCAGAGAGCAAAGGTAGGGATTATTCAGGATAAATAAAAAGGAAAAACAGAAGTTTGAGAGCTCTTTATTTGAGAAAAAGAGGGGATTATTATTATTTTTGTTATTTTTTTAATCATGAGATGGAATCATTGAGCATATTTGTAGGAGAGAGAAAATAAGTGTCAGAAAGTCTTATCTCTATTATTCTTAAAAAAACAAAAAAAAAAAAAAAAGGAAATTCTGACACATGCCACTCCCTGGATGAACCTTGAAGACATTGTGCTAAGTGAAACAAGCCAGTCACGAAAAGACAAACATTGTATGATTCCACTGATCTAAAGTACCCTGAGTAGTCAAATTAATAGAGACAGAAAGTAGAACAAGGATTGCCAGGGGCTGGGGAAGGGGAAATGGGGAGTTGTTTAATGATACAAAGTTTCATTTTTGCGAGATGAAACGGGTTCTGGAGATCCTTGCACAGCAATGTGAACATACTGAACATGACTGTACACTTAAAATGGTTAAGATGGTAAATGTTATGTTATATGCTTTTTACCATCATTAAAAATAAATATATAAATAAATAAAATAGAAAGTCTTAAGGTTCAAATAGCCACTTTTGTCACCTCACTCTCATGGTGGCAACTCATCTGTTCAAGGTGATTTCCGTCCTCTCTGATGGAAAGGAATCCTATTGGATCCAGCCTGACTTTGACCATATGCCGAAGCCACACTGTAGAAGATAACTTGGACTACATCACTTAAAAATAATAACTTTTCATCATAAGTTGATAATAGATGACAAGTACTATACCACAACTTAATCTGTATTTATATCACTCAGTGTTAATTACCTGGTTGTGGCACAGCTCGCTGTAGAATCTAAAAGCGTTGCCTATGTTCATTAGCAGGAAAATAAACTGCAGCCTCTGTATTGAGCAACAGCTTTGCTTTCTCATGCATAACGGTTTGGAAGAAACCCCAAAACTCCAGTATCCGTACAAGTCCTGGAATTCTCGCAGATGAATTTTCAAGATAATCCTTATTCATTTTGTAGCAATTCCTCCTCTGTACACCCATTTCCTGTTTGATTATTTTTAGCATTACTCAAGCTGAAGATTCTACTCTGTTGGTAACAAGCTATACCCTCAAATTGCTCTTTAAGGTGGTCGGCAAGGCTCTTTAATTTAAGAACATCCAGAAATCTCAAATTGAGAGGATGAGACCCCGGGAATAGATCACCTAAAAGATGAATGGAATGGGCTTCTCATTTCTGCTGTGTGCAATATACAGAAAGAATTTTCACCGTATTTAATTGCCTTTCCCTCTCATTGATATCTGGCTCTTTAAAGGAGTGCAAGATAGTTAGTTAAAAAAGAAAAAATGCCTGTACCCATGGCAACCTCTGATGAAAAGGACCAGCAGCTATTTCCAAGGATAGGTGGTTTAGATGAAAGACCTGAAGCTATGATAGGTCAGCCAACATAGAAAGCAAATGTGTGGTGTACCATAATAGCATTCCTTCCAGGAGAGGAGTGTTTTGGGATTGAAGATATCCCAAGTGGCCTCTTTAAAACCCCAATCGATGTAATAGTTTACAAACAGCACTGTATCATAATGAGCATAAACATTTCTATGGATAACACAATTTTCATTTCTATCTATTTTCATAATTGCTGCATAATATTCCACCCAATGGATACAATGTATATTTTTAGGCTGGGTGTGATGGCTCATGCCTGTAATCCCAGCACTTTGGGAGGCTGAGGCAGGCGGATCACTGGAGCCCAGGAGTTCAAGATCAGTCTGAGCAGCATGGTGAAACCCCATCTCTCAAAAAAACCCACAAAAGTTAGCCGGGCGTGATGGCACACACCTGTAGCTACTTGGGAGGCTGAGGCAGGAGGATTGCTTGAGTCTGTGAGGTAGAGGTTGCAGTGAGCCAAGAATGCACCATTGCACTCCAGTCTGGGTGACAGAGCAAGACTCTGTCTTTAACTTTCTCATGTTGTTTAATACTTTGACTGCTTCTGATATTGCACTGTTAGAGATAACCATGATGAACATCTTTTTCCAAGTTGATTTTCCCATATTGTGAATTGTTTCCTTATAATAGACTCTCAGAAAGGAATTATGGAGTCAAAGGATAAGATCATTTTTGTAGTTCTTGATCCACGCTGCCCAACGGATTCCTTCAATTGAAAACCAGTTTCACTCTATCCCTGTGAACCCTCAATATCATTTAAATAATTTTAATGTTGATTTGCACTATGATTACTACTAAAGCTAAACATTTTCCATATATTCCTTATTCATTTATTTCTCTTTTTGTGAATTATTTATGTGATAGTTTGGAAACCAATGGCAGAGAAGAAGTTAAGTTCTGAAGCTTTCTAATACCTTCAAACACTTCCTTTCACACATCTCAACTACCTGTGACTATTAGGCCAGAAAAATTCCCATGACACTATTATCACATCAGGCCTCTCTGCTGGGAGTGAGCACATCCCATGTGGCTTCAGGACAATCCAGAAGTGCCTTTGTGTGACCCACTGACTTCTGCCTGCCTGCCTGCCTGCCTTCTGGCGTCTCAGACAAGTGATGCTGCCACTTCTGCACTTGGAGACTCGATACCTGAAATCTGTGGTTCCCAACATTGATTGCACATTAGAATCATCTGGGGAACTTTTAAAATTCCCAATACCCAGAACGTTCTGTACACCAATTAAACCAGCTTTCTGGGCATCAGTGTTTGTGAAAGCTCGATTGAGGATTCCAAGGTGCTGCCAAGGTTGAGAACCACAGCTTTAAATCCAGTCATAAGGAGCACCCAACTAGGCACTCAGGATACAAAGACCTGTGCAATGTCACCCCTGCCCTCAGGCAGCTCACAGCCCCACAGTGGGGACAGAAAAAGGTTTGAATAACAAAGCACATCTGAATGTTATAAAAGGGAGTAATTATAAATAAATAAATATATGAATATATATATATTTATAATTAAATAGTATATATATAAAGTAAAGTATAGTTATTTAAATAAATATATGTATACATTTACTTTTATTAACTATAACTTGATCAACCAGTACCATCAACTTAAGGAAATTTTTCTACATGCAGTTTTTATCATTAAGGGGTAAGCTGTATAAAAACAGAGACTTGTTAAAAACACAGGCAACAAAGGCTGAGTTTGTGAGATCTCTCAACTTTCAGCCACTTCTAATCTACAAGGTTGATTTTCCACATATGGGCGCTGATTTTTTTTAAAGGATGACCTTAAAACCCTTTCAGATTCTGGCTTGCCTAGGAAATGGTTGCTTATGTTCACTATGCTATATTTACTAAGGCACAAAAAAATATATATATATGCATGCAGATTAGAAAAACCATTTTAAAAACTAGAGATAAAAAGGGTTTTCTCTTGACTTCTCTTAAGAAATTTAACTCATTGCATTATTTCTCCCTGGGGTACTGGAGCAGTATTTACCTATTCACCACGTGGTGCTTTGGACAAATTCATAAATTATGGGCTTTGCCATAGTAAATGTCCCTACAACGTCTCTTCTGACAAACCCAAGCCCCATTCTGCGGCAGACAAGTCTCTTCATTCAAGATCTGGAATAAAAGCACCAGAAATTGTTCTCTTACGTTTTGCTAATTGAGAAATAAAGTTAGGCCTGCTTGAATGGTGTTTTTAACTAAAATTCCAAATACTGTCTTTAGAATTTAAAAAATCTAGCTCATTATTTTATTGAATCTTAATGCATTTTCCCCCGAATTATCAAGATAATTATAGGTTGTAAAATGAAGCTGGGTGCAGTGGCTCATGCCTGTAAATCCCAGTGCTTTGGGAGGTGGAGGCGGGAGGATTGCTTGAGGCCAGGAGTTTGAGACCAGCCTGGGCAACACAAGGGGGCCCTATCTCTACTAAAAATAAAAATAAAAATTAGCCAGGCATGGTGGTACACCCCTGCAGTCCTAGCTACTAGGGAAGCTAAAGTGGGAAGATGGCTTGAGCCCAGGAGTTTGAGACTGCAGTGAGCCATGATCACGCCACTGCACTCCAGCCTGGGTCACAGAGCAAGACCAACTCTGTCCCCTCCCCCCGCAAAAAAAAAAAAAAAAAGTGAAAATAAATAAATGAGTAAAATGGCTTTATAGGCTTCATCTTACAGACATTGAGCCCTGGCTTTTTCTATTAAGGCCAATAATGAAATATAGCTCCAATTGTCTATATATAAACACACAGACACACATTAGACCTCAAAGAATTGAATTTATTTTTATGGGTTAAAGCATCTGAATGTTATCTGAGACAGGATTAAATGGAAAGTGTTCCTGACTCTTCCTAACAGAAATAGGATCATCGCTGGCCCTGGGCCTGGTGGTTGAATCCTCAGCTAGAATCATGTACTGTATTCAGCAAAAGACAGTTGAGCTCAGAAGCGTGTCCCAGGGTAAAATTGCGCCCATAACGGCTGTGCAAATTCTCAGGAAGCTAGATCAGAATTTCCAGAGGCAGCTGGTCACAGCCATTCCTTCAGCTATCCTGGAAAGGGCAGGATTCTTGACCATGCTGGAGGCCCAGATGCCAAATAGGACCCAGTGTTCATGCTCTCCTCACCGGAGGCCCTGACTCATGAATTTTTGTTTCTGGCATCTGTGTGGATGTAGATAGTCTATTAGAATAACTCTGGGCTCTTCTGTTGTAAAACCAAGCTTGATATGAAGCGCCAGAGAATGCCAAAGACACATTTACTTCCCTCGATCACTAGGACAAATGTCACCTCAGAAAAACCGGATGTTAATGAGCAGGGGAAACAACAGTCTTAGTTCATCCTTCCGCTGGCACAGCATAGAGTTTGGCTGGTCTCTGATCCTGCCTCAGCAAATATGATGCACTTGACATTCATAGCAGTTTCTTGGATGAGGCAATTGGCGCCTGAGTGTTTACATGATTCCAGCTGATTCTCTTTCCTGTCACCCTTTAGGGGCTCAGCCAGCCACGGATGGAATTAGCCAGCCCCTTATTCCAAAGAGTAGTACCCCCAATCTGTGCTGGGTCTCTGACATGAACACTCTTTCCTCTTCCTAAGAAACTTTCTCCCAAGAAAATAGGGCACTTGGAATGAACACGCTATTAAATATGGAAGGTGAGAGAAAGGAGAAATGGACACCTACCAAGTCCTAGCTTTTAAAGGAGAATATAATGCTCAAGACCAACACCTCTCCTTGAAAGACAATCTGGGCACATAAGACAGGTAGACACTCCCTGTCTCATAGCTCTCCCTGCATGAGGTCAGCCAAGCTAAAAGGACTTCCCATTCCCCTAAGAACAACAGAGAGAAGGGAAGCTTCAGTTAAGTGGCATTAGGCTTACTTCTAGTGGCTAACATGGGTGTGGGGTGTCTCTCCCCATGTGGAGGGAGTCAAGGGAACCAAGAAGAGAAACTTGGATGACCCAGAAAAGGGAATGAGGTCTGACTATAGTTGGACCCCAATAGGACCCTCGGCAAGTAATGCCTCGCCAAACACTTTACATGGCTGATCTCCTTTAATACTCAGATAACTCTGTGTGATATTATCATCCCAATTTTGCAAACCAAAAAATTAAAACTTCACATTGTTGAGTGTTGCATTCAGCATCTCACATTAAGTAGCCAAGTCTCATTTGAATCCAGGCCTGTCTGCCTCTAAGCCTCACACGCTGCCCTGTAGCCCAGCAAGAGATCTAGGTTTCCTGCTTAATTTACCTGCTTTTGTCTTTGTCCTTCAAAGGAGGCAAATAAATATTCCTGAATGAAGTATTAGCTCCCTTAGGGAACCAGGAATGGAGAATGAGAAGGATAAGGAAATAATTTTGCTCTATTAAATAATGATTAAGTGCAACACACCTAAACTTGACAGTACAATCTGATCCGATTTTCTGTTGCAACCAACATTTGTGTTCTTGAAGGAGGACACAGGCTGCAATGCTCATGTGTTACGCCTTTCTTGCATTGCTGTAAAGAAACACCCGAGACTGGTTAATTTATAAAGAAAAGAGGTTTAGGCCGGGCACGGTAGCTCACACCTGTAATCCCAACACTCTGGGAGGCCAAGGCAGGTGGATCACCTGATATCAGGAGTTCGAGACCAGCCTGGTGAACATGGTAAAACCCCATCTCTACTAAAAATACAAAAATTAGCTGGCATGATGGTGGGTGCCTGTAATCCCAGCTACTTAGGAGGCTGAGGCAGGAGAATCACTTGAACCCAGGAGGCAGAGGTTGCAGTGAGCCGAGATCATGCCACCACACTCCAGCCTAGGCAACAGAGCAAGACTCAGTCTCAAAGTAAGAAAGAAAAAAGAAAAGAGACTTAATGGGTTCACGGTTTTGTGGGCTGTACAAACATGTCAATGGCCTCTGCTCAGCTTCTGGAGCGGCCTCAGGGAGCTTTGACTCATGGTGGAAGGTGAACAGGGAGCAGGCATGAACTCACTCGCTATCACAAGGACAGCAGCACCAAACCATGAGGGAGCCTCCCCTATGACCTAAACACCTGCCCCCAGGCCCCTCCTCCAACACTGGGGACGACAATTCAACATGAGATTTAGAAGGGACAGCATCCAAACTCTGTCAGCTCACTCTTATTTTTTACAATATGAGGATATAACCCAGAGCTACTTTTATCAGCTTTCCTCCCTAAAACCTTAGCTGTAGCTCCTCAACAAATAAAAGGTATATTTACAATAGAATAGTTTTTCATGCTAGACGCAATATTATAGTGTTGATTAAATCTATAGATTATCTCTAACACCAAGTATCCTCTACACAATAGCACTTATCACAGGATTTTAAGCAGAACATGTGACCCATTTTAACAAACTTGGAATAGAAGACATTTTTTGCTGAGATGGTTCTATCAAAGGAAGCCAACATCACATTCAAAGCATCGATTTTCTCAAAAACAGACATAGGTTGTGCATGGTGGTTCACTCCTGTAATCTCAGCATTTTGAGAAGCCAAGGCAGGCAGATCACTTGAGGTCAGGAGTTTCACCAATATAGTGAAATCCTGTCTATACCAAAAAATACAAAAATTAGCTGGGCATGGTGGTGCACACCTGTAGTCCCAGCTACTTGGGAGGCTGAGATGGGAAAATAACTTGAACATGGGAGGCAGAGGTTGTAGTGAGCCCAGATCATGCCACTCCACTCTGGCCTGGGTGACAGAGCGAGACTCCGTCTCAAAAAAAAAAAAAGACCAAAAGAACAAAAAAAGACATGTACACAGCAAAATCATCAAGATTTGCGTTAGACAAAAGAGGTTATAACTTAGACTCAAAGATCTCAACATAATTTGATAAATGTTCAAAAGAAACAACTTCTCCAGATATGTGAGGGTGCTTGGATCAAGAAGTGTAATTCCTTGACTGGGCTGAACCAATCACACCCCTTCCTGGCATTTTATTTTACCTTGGGACCAGAGGGAGAGTGAGTCAGTCCTGTTTCGACTGTGGGAACAGCAAGTGTGAAAACTGGGCCAGTCTGTAGTGATAATGGGGTCCCCAGGTGGAGAAAAGCGAAACAAAGCTTTTCCTTATGACGTTCGTCTCTCATTAAGGTCTTTCCTTGATAGAGCCGCATCCTCACCCTTCGTGGTGTTTGGTTGTTTGTTCAACCCCTCCTTTGATTATATAAGAAAATCCAGTATCCTATTAAATCCCTTCATGTGCTTAAGCTAATTTGAGTTGATCTTTTATCACATTCAAAGAAAAAAAACAAAGCAACTCATGATTAATGCACCATCGAACTGAAAATATATGAACTATTTGTCTCAAGGAATTTCAGGGCTATGTCAGGATTTTTAGTTCTTGATGTAAGGAGGCCAAATTCTTTGATAGAGCTGCCAAATGATCCCTACCTTAAAAGGGCTCTGCAAGATCTGAGGGAGATGAAAGCAGTCAGAGGATAGCCCTGTTGTGGATCAGACATTTACATAAAAGGAAAGCACCCAGCACATCTGCATAGGAGCACACTGCCTGGCTGCGGGGAGATGCTAATAAGAATCTCATACCCTGCCCCTGGGCTTGCTGAGCCGCCCCTAAAGTGCCCACTAATGTGCCCATGAGACCCGAGTCTTTGAATGTCGAGATGGAATCTTCAAGATAGTATTCAGTAGAGAGGTTGTGTATGAGCCAGTCACATACAAGGCATGTCAGTGATTCACAATAACTTTTAGACAATTCAAGAATGCCATTTATATGAGTGAATGCCACTAGTAATTTTTTTCCTAGACAGAAGCTTCAAACACCAGGCTGTTACATTCAAAACAATCTACAGCCCAATTCCTATGAAGCCTTCACAAGCTCCTTAGAATCAGGTGCCTCTGCAGGGGGAGCAAGCAGGCAGGGGAGAAGGGGAAGGAGCAGGGGAGGGGCCAGGAGGGGAGCCTGCTCACTGGTTCCAGCTCCATGCAATGAAAGGGAGCTTAGCTCCTTAGGTCAACATCTGCAGGTGCCAGTCCTGCCCCCCTGAAGCCTGATATTCTGAAAGGAGGAGCCGCACCCTACCTGGCAAGAGAAGAGGAGAAAGACCAGTTCTAGAGAAAAGCTTTAACCTGACAGCATGTTCCATCCCCCATTCAGCACCACTTCCCAGGTCCTCCTGATGGTGGGTTGAATCGTGTCCCACCCCCCATTCATGTCCAACCAGAGCCTCAGAAGTGCCCTTGTTTGGAAATAGGGTCTTTGCAGATGCATTTGCAAGAACCTTGAGATTAAGTTATCCTGGATTTAGGGTAGGCCATAAATCTAATGACTGATGTGCTTATTACAAGAGAAGAGGACACAGAGAGACATGGACAGGGAAGGAGGCCGTGTGAAGAGAAAGGCAGAGATCGGAGGGAGGCTGCCACGGGTCATGGAGTGCTGGGGCCACCAGAAGCTAGGAAGAGGCAAAGAAGGATTTTTCTCTAAAGCCTTCATGGGGAGCTTGGCTCTGCTGACACCTTAATTTTGGAGTTCTAGCCTCCTGTGAGAGAAGAAACGTCTCTTGTGCTTTTGTTTTTGTTTTTCTGAGACAGAGTCTTGCTCTGTCGCCCAGGTTGGAGTGCAATGGCACGATCTCAGCTCACTACAACCTCTACCTCCCAGGTTTAAGCGATTCTCCTGCCTCAGCCTCCTGAGTAGCTGGGATCACAGGCACCCACCACAACGCAAGGCTAATTTTTGTAGCTTTAGTAGAGACAGGGTTTCGCCATGTTGGCCAGGCTGGTCTGGAACTCCTGACCTCAGGTGATCTGCTTACCTTGGCTTCCCAAAGTTCTGGGATTACAGGCATGAGCCACGGCACCTGATCAACATCTGTTGTTTTAAGTCATCAAGTTTGTGGTAATTTATTTATTAATTTTTTTACAGTGGCCTGTTTTGAATGAAACTTTTTCAGTTTATCAACTTAGCTGGTAGCTACTATTCTCAGGTACCCCTTCAGTGATACAACCACAACCTGAAAGTTTAAGAGTGTTTAGTACTTACAGACACTGGAGGGTACACAGCATACCTGGAGGCCACAAGCACACACACAGAAGTCAGGGGACACACACAGGCAGGGAGAGAGAAGAGGAGTAGCAACTGACTACATACTGGGGAATAGGATGTGGGTCACCTTAAGTTAGAGGGCAAATGCCTGAATGGTCCTTTAAAGAAACAGAGGGCAAGCAAGGAGCCCTGTCTGCAAAGCAAGAGGAATGTCTCTATGTTCTTATCTTTGGCCACTGGCTTGAGCCTTTGGGTGTGGTGTAGAACCGGAAACTGTGTCAAGGGTGACTGAGCCCTGCCTCTGGCATGAGAAAGTTAAACCTGGATTTTAAATGGATTCTAAGGCCACATAAAATGATATGCATCTACTACATAGCCACAAGGCACCAACATAGGCTGGAGGCCATTTAGGCTTCCCTTCTGCACCCAGAAGCAAGTGCTCCTGGCAGACCTACTTCCTCCCACACATATTCTCTCGCCCCAGCGCCTCTCATCTTTGCCCTCCGCTTTCCCATCCCAATATCAAAGCACCCATTTTCTAAATGGGAGTCGCGTCAGTTGAAGCTCCAAGGAAAATCTGTTTGTTTGAACCACTTTTGTTGTTGTTGTTGTTGTTGTTGTGTGTGTGTGTGTTTTGAGACGGAGTCTTGCTCTGTCGCCCAAGCTGAAGTCCAGTAGCGAGATCTCAGCTCACTGCAAGCTCCGCCTCCCGGGTTCAAGCGATTCTCCTGCCACAGCCTCATGAGTAGCTGGGGCTACAGGCGCCCACCACCAAGCCCGGCTAATTTTTGTATTTTTAGTAGAAACGAGTTTTCGCCATGTTAGCCAGGCTGATCTCAAACTCCTGACCTGGTGATCCACCCGCCATGGACTTTCAAAGTGCTGGGATAACAGGCGTGAGCCACTGCTCCCAGTTCTTATTAGAAAAGATGATACCGACCGGGCGCGGTGGCTCATGACTGTAATCCCAGCACTCTGGGAGGCCAAGGCGGGCAGATCACCTGAGGTCGGGAGTTGAAGACCAGTCTGACCAACGTGGAGAAACCCCGGCTCTACTAAAAATACAAAATTAGCCGGGCGTGGTGGCACATGCCTGTAATCCCAGCTATTCGGGAGGCTGAGGCAGGAGAATTGCTTGAACCCGGGAGGCAGAGGCTGCAGTGAGCTGAGATTGTGTCACTGCACTCCAGCCTGGGCAACAAGAGCGAAACTCCATCTCAAAAAAAAAAAAAAAAAAAAAAAGGTCGGAGGGGTGGCTCATGCCTGTAATCCCAGCACCTTGGGAGGCCGGAGATGGGCGGATCATGAGGTCAGGAGATCGAGACCATCCTGGCCAACATGGTGAAGCCCCGTCTCTACTAAAAATACAAAAATTAGCTGGACTTAGTGGTACGTGCCTGTAAACCTAGCTACTCCGGTGGCCAAGGCAAAATAAATAAATAAATAAATAATACCACCATTTCCCCAACACATTTCCATTTTTAAAGAGGATCCTTAAAAACAAATCCTCAGTTGGTAGAATGTCCTATATGGGGGGAATATTTGAGGACTAGACACAGCTTCCCTTCTGAACAAGAAGAAACATTCACCCTAGGATTCTCCAGGTTAGGATTTGGGCACCTTTAGAGGGACTTCAGAGCAAGAACTCAGTTACCCCAAGAGCTCCTGCTACCCACCCACCCCACTGATTTCCATCAGGCAAGATCATGTCAAAAATGCTTTCCTCATCTTGGCTGTATAAATTCCCCTCCATCTTCCTAGCCCTGCGTCCCAATCCCACAAAGCCATGAGAGCTAAAACAGACCTTAGAGATCCCCTCACTCAAAGTCCTCAGTATACAGGTAAGGAAATAAAGGCCCAGATGAGCATTGATGCCATGCAGAACCATGATCTCTTCCACTCCAAATATAGTAACTTAGCTAGGCATGGTGGCACGTGCTTGTAATTCCAGCTACTCAGGAGGCTGAGGCACGAGAATCGCTTGAACCCAGGAGGCAGAAGCTGCAGTGAATTGAGATCGTGCTACTGCACTCCAGCTTGGGTGACAGGGAGAAAGTCTACCCTCCTCCCCCTCAAAAACAGGAAGAAATACAGTAACTGACACTTGTTGGTTGCTCACCATGTGCCAGGCACTGTGCTTAGTGAATTAGATCATTTAATTCCCTCTGAGATATGCAAACCCTTCGTTAAATTCACAAACATATGCAAGAATGTACAAGAATAGTCCACTACCAAAAAAGAAAAAGGATGGCAAGAAGATGATGCAAAACATTTCTTTTCCCTACTGAGAACCTTTCAGCTTGTCAGCTCAGATGCATCTGAGTGATCCCTCTCTTTCTGGTCTCATCCTCTGGCCCCCTCACTCAGGATCCTTCTGGCCCTTTCTGCCCTATGTTCTTCCCCCATGGGAATTAGTTGCCCCTTATAGAGAGGAGGGGCACCGTGAGATCCTCAGTGTTCCGAGTGTCAGTTCTATATGTCCTGGGAAGGCCTCCCCAGGCCTTTTTTGGGTCCAGGAAGAAGCATCCCCAGCATGGAGCATCTACAGTAAAAAACCTCCTCTTGATAACATAACCACCATTCACAGCAAAACGTCAGTCAGTTATCCAAACAAAGCCTTGGTCTTTCCCCTGTCTTCCTGTGTACCCATTTAGCACCTAGATTGAAGACGGTCAAGGAGAGGGGAGAAGAAATGGGAGAGCAAAAGAAACCCCCGTCCTACCACAGAGAGGTGCTTCTCCGAAGTGGAGTGAGGTTAAGTAACTTCACCAATGAACTATGAAACCAAAGGGCCGATTTCAAACTGGGCTCTGTTTTTGTCTGCTATGTCTCATCTGCTCAGGGAGTTGAACTGTAACAGTCCAGAGAATTTGGCCCTAGGCCTCTGCTTCCTCAACTATCTTCTAGTGACAAGGAAAACCATCTCAGCCTCAGCCATGCCCTTGTCAGGACCCCTCTAAGAACTGGGGTTAATTTTGGAAATAGGGTGAGCTCAGAGGAGCTGGAAAGTTGACAGTGCTTATGTCTTTCACTACCTCTTTGTGTTCCTGTCCTCATGCCTTCGTCTTTATCATTCATTTTTTGAGACAGGGTCTCACTCTGTTGTCCAGGCTGGAGTGCAGTGGTGTGATATTAGCTCACTGAAACCTCTGCCTTCTGGGTTCAAATGATTCTTGTGCCTCAGCCTCCCCAGTAGCTGGGATTACAGGTGCACACCACCAGGCTAATTTTTGTATTTTTAGTAGAGAAGGGTTTTGACATCTTGGCCAGGCTGGTCTTGAACTCCTGACCTCAAGTGATCCACCCACCTCAGGCTCCCAAAGTGCTGGGATTACAGGCATGAGCGACCGTGCCTGGCTTGGTCTTTATCAATTATAACTCAGACCACATAGTGGCATGGCCTCCATTTCCCAGTTCATGCTGACCTGGAGGCAAAAAGAAGGCACATTGACAACAGTGATTCTGCAGTCACTTCCCTCTGGGGCCTCCTGCTCCCCTTTCCCACCTCAAGCCTCCATCCTAGGGTGTTTCACCAGCACTTATTCCCATCCCCACTCTACTGACCCTGCTTGTATGAAAAATGAGGGGACTTAGCTTCCTACTGAGGTTCCCACCGCCTACCAACCTGGCACCAGCCCTGCCAGGCAGACACTGCTTCTGGTCAGTACTCCCCAAAGGACACACCATGGGTGCCTCAGAAGTGGGGAGAACCTCCTTCAATACCTTATGCAGAAACCTGTATACACCAGATATCTGGGTCTGATCCCTGAAGACTTTTATTTCTTTCTTGGACATGTGGACATAAGCCACTTCTGTGCCCCTTCTTCCTTTTGCTCCTTCTTGATGAATGGAAAAAAAAAAAGATGGCGGCTAGAACTGGAGCAACAAACATAGACTATAGGTGACCTTGGAAAAAGAGGCCACGGGCTGCTGATTAACAAGCTAGAATGAGCATTTGATGACTGTATCAACTGGATTTGCTTCCAGACTCTCATATGAGAGAGAAACAAACTTCTATCTCCTTTGACACACTGCTGTTTTGGGATTTCTGCACATCATGGTTGAACCTAATCCTAGTAACATCCTTTAGCTCTGTTTGTACTTAATGTGCTCAGTTAAGTGTGTTTAGTTGCAAGTAACAGAATATCAGGCCAGTGGAGATTTGAACTATAAGACGTTTCATTGTCCCCCATTATAGGATGTCTTGAGGTAGGGAGTTTCAGAATGTGTTCTGTGGTTCAGCAGCACCAGGACACAAGGAAAGCATCTCTGGGGTTCTCCGGAACTGCCACTCCTGGTCACAATCTGGGTGCCACAGCACACTCTCACACAACAGCATCCGGAGCAGGAAGGAACTCTGTTATTAGTAAGAAAATCTTTCCCATCAGTCTCTGAGCAGGTTTCCCCTTACCACTCACTGCCCACCCCTGGTCCAGTCAGGATAATCCAGAGCAGGACTGGCCAAACTGGTGAAGCCCATAGTAATTTATTCCCTCTGTGGTGAGGCACATTTTTGTTCAATCAAAACCACAGCTCCATTAGCAAACAAGCAGAAATAATAGTTGGGAAGTGGGCATGGGGATGGGCAACTAGCACATCTGCCTCACAAATCAAAATGCTCGCTCTGCAGGGATAAAGGCATTTGGGTCCTTTATTTGATTTTGTTCTCTATTTGGGTTGACATGGTTCCAAAAGTCCAAAACTAATTCATTCACTTAGGACGTGTAGCTTTTCTACTTAAAATAGACTACCTGATTATTTGGGGCTAAGGAAAAACTAAGTGAGAACAATATTTAAACAATCTAACAATTAGGAAAGATGATTTTATCTTTTATGCTCTTGGAGAGAAACAAGAGTTGCTTATTTTAAGAAACATCCATCTCCGTGGCTCTGGAGCCATTCTCTCCCAGCCTGCCTCCCTGGATTGTTGGTTCTATTCTTGAATCTTGTGTGTCTGCTCTTTCTCCATGGAGCTCTCTGGATCTCCTTCCTCATGCAATTCCCTCCCTCTTCTTCCAGGCTGGCCCTGTGCCTCCTCTTTTGTTATTGTTCCTTTTCTCTTCATTCCTTTTGTCTTTCTTGCCCCTTTCCTCCTCCCCCTGCCTTTCAACCGCTCCTGATGTTGAAGCATTCCTGCTAGAATCTGCTCTTTCATTAGATTTGTTTCCATGTTTATTTTTGTTACTTTTAAAAGCAGGTGAGTTAAATGCTTGTGCACTGCCCTCATAGGAAAAGCTTTTACAAAATTAAACTAAACTGAATGACACACACAAAAAAACAACCTTCCCCATTTCTGTCATGTGACTGATTAATTGCACTCAGTATTTGGTCTTGTGATGGAAAGGACTAGCAAAACGCAATATCCTATCAGGCTCTCTTCTTTGATTTGATCTAATTAATTCAGCCAAGCTCTGGCAGACAGTGCAAAGCCATATGGGCTGTCATGAAGCCCAGCAAATATTCATGTAGCTGGAACCTCTCAGGTACTTGGCTATCGACACAGAGATCTGGCTTGGACCCAGCACTGAGCCGGAGTGTCCTGCATGGGGGCTGCTGTGGACTGAATTGCGTTTCCCCAAAATCCATATGTTGAAGCCTTAACCCTCAATGTGACTATTTTTGGAGATAGGGTTTTTAGGAGATAATTAAGGTTAAATGATGTCATCAGGGTGGGTCTGTAATTTGGTAGTACTGTGGCCTTATAAAAAGAGGAAGAAAAAGATTTCTCTCTCTCTCCCCTCTGCCATGTGACAGCCCCACAAGAAGTTAGCCGTCTGAAGCCAGCAAAAAGAGCCCTCAAAAGAGACTGAGTCTGCTGGCACCTTGATCTTGGACTTCTCAGCCCCCATAATAGTGAGGAAATTAGTTTCTATTGGCTAAGTCATGCAACCTATGGGTATTTTGTTTTTGCTGACCAAGCCAACTCATACAGGGCATGAGGTGAGCACAAAGTGATGACTAAAACAACATGGGACAATTCCCTACCCAGCCTCCTCCCAGCCTTTGTAGTTGAAGCTTCATCCACCTAAGTAGGCTCAGCTTGTTCATCTGTGAATCAATAGAGTAAACTCTGGCTTCTGGGTGGGGTGGTGGTGGGGATGGGGGAGTATAGTCAGCTGGTGGGTTCATCTTGTCCACTGCACAGACAAAACCAATTCACTGAGACACGGACATTGCTGGAGAGAAACAGTTTAATTATCACAAGGCTAACCAAGTAGAAGATGGGAGTAATTAGTCAAATCACCCTCCCTGAAATCTTAGAGGCTAGAGTTTTACAAGGATAGTTTGGTAGGCAGGAGGCAGGGTATGGTGAGTGCTGATTGTTTGGGGATGCAATCATAAAGTGTGGAAAACAGTCCTTGTGCAGAGTCAGCCTCTGGGCGGAGGCCATAGGACTAGTAGTTGAGTCATGAGTCATGAGTCCAGGTAGAGCCAGTCAGTCACCAGAATGCAAAAGTCTGAAAAACATCTGAAAAGACCAATCTTAGGTTCTACAAGAGCAGTGTTATCTACAGGGTCAATTAGGGAAGTTATGAATCTTGTGACCACCCTTACATGACTCCTGAACAGTAAACAATGACTAGTTATCATTCAACTATGCATAGATCTTAGCAGAAATTAGGCCTCTATCCTAATCCTAATCTCATGGCCTTTCATTAGTCTTACAAAGGCAGTTTCAGTCCCTAAACAAGGAGAGAGTCAGTATTAGGGAGGGACTATTATCCTCCTTGCTTCAAAGTTAAACTATAAACTAAATTCCTCCCATGGTTAATTTGGCCTATGCCCAGGAATAAGCAAAGAGAGACAGCCTGTTAGGCTAGATGCAAGATGGAGTCAGTTAGGTTACATTTTTCTCACTGTTATAATTTTTGCAAAAGTAGTTTCAGGAGGGAACAAAATTTTGCTGAAATAAATGATACCTCTTTCATATTTGTGGTGATTTCTTTATTTCTAGGATGATTCTTCCTTTATAATTTTATTCATAAAATTTTTAGTATGTATCTCTTAACAATACTCTTAAAAATAACCATTATTATAACATTTCTCAAAATTGAATTCCACAATATCATCAACTATGTAGTATGTGTTCCTACTTCTAATTATTTTATAATGCATTAATGTGTGCATTTTCATTTTTACACATTGTTTATTTGAATCAGGTTCCAAATAAGGCTCACCAATGCCAATTGGTTATGATGTCTCTAAGTCTCTTATAATCTATAGGATCCTCTTTCATCATTTTATTTCACTGCACTTTTGTTGTTGTTGATGAAGAAACAGGGTGATGTACCATACAGAGTTTCCCGGTTTGGATGTTCTCATTATATCCCCATGGTGTTTTTTGTTTGTTTGTTTTTGTTTTTTGTTTGTTTGTTTTTGAGACAGAGTTTCACTCTTGTCACCCAGGCTGGAGTGCAGTGGCGCGATCTCTGCCCACTGCAACCTCCGCTTCCCGGGTTCAAGTGATTCTCCTGCCTCAGCCTCTCAAGTAGCTGGAATTACAGGCATGTGCCACCGCATCTGGCTAATTTTTGTATTTTTAGTAGAGACAGAGTTTCACCATATTGGCCAGGATGTTCTTGATCTCCTGACCTCAGGTGATCAACCCTCCTTGGCCTCCCAAAGTGCTGGGATTACAGGCGTGAGCCACCGCGTCCAGCTCTCCATGGCATTTTAACATGTTATTTTTATTTTTATTTTTATTTTTTGTAATTTCTAGTGAAGGATAGGTTGGATCTAGGGGCTTGATCACAAAGAGGATGAATTTTTTCAAGAGTGCTTCATAAGTGGTGATATGTGCTTCCATCAGAAGAATATAACATCAAGTTGTTTCTCTTTGTGTGATGTTGGTAGACACTGATGATAAATACACAGACCCTTTAATACATTAAGAGATGCAAAGTGATGATATTGAATCAATTATTTCCATTTATTAGCTGGAATAATTCTATAAGGAGAAATTTGTCTGTCTTAGTCAGCTTGGGCTATTACAACAAAAATACCACCAATCGGGTGGCTTATCAACAACAGAAATTTCTTTCTTACAGTTCTGGAGGCTGGAAATTCATAGATCAAGGTGCCAGTGATTCAGTAACTGATGAGGGCCCACTTTCTGGCTTATAGATGGCCTTCATCTCAGTGAGTCCTCACATGGCAGGGGTGGGTGAATGAGCTCTCTAGAGCTTCTTTTATAAGGATGCTAATCCCACTCATGACCCCCTTCCAGACCAAATCTCCTAGGAAGAGCCATTTCACTGGGGGTTAGGATTTCAACATAAGAATTTTGGGGCCGGGCGCGGTGGCTCAAGTCTGTAATCCCAGCACTTTGGGAGGCCGAGATGGGCGGATCACGAGGTCAGGAGATCGAGACCATCCTGGCTAACACGGTGAAACCCCGTCTCTACTAAGAAATACAAAAAATAGCCGGGCGAGGTGGCAGCGCCTGTAGTCCCAGCTACTGGGGAGGCTGAGGCCGGAGAATGGCGTGAACCCGGGAGGCGGAGCTTGCAGTGAGCTGAGATCCGGCCACTGCACTCCAGCCTGGGCTACAGACCGAGACTCCGTCTCAAAAAAAAAAAAAAAAAAAAAAAAGAATTTTGGGGGATAGAATTTGGATAAACATTTGGTCTATAGAATTCCCCTCAACTACCATTTAGTTACCCAGTGGTACAGCTCATATAGGACCATCAGATAAATTCTTGATTATTTTCCTTTGTTTATTGGTTTTTACATTAATAAGCTGGTTCACTAGCATTCTCCAAGGGAGACCAATGGACAATAGTTCAAGTTGACTTTTTTCTGTGTTATTATGAACTTGCGGATTTTAACATATTTTATGTGTTTCAATTCATTGCAGTTATTATCCTTAAAATATATATATATATGCATATATATATATATTTTTTTTTTTTTTTTTTGAGATGGTGTCTTGCTCTGTCACCTAGGCTGGAGTACAGTGGTGCAATTTCAGCTCACTGCAACCTCCGCCACCTGGGTTCAAGTGATTCTCCTGCCTCAGCCTCCTGAGTAGCTGGGATTACAGGTGCGTGCCACCACGCCTGGCTAATTTTTGTATTTGTAGTAGAGATGGGGTTTTGCCATGTTGGCCAGTCTGGTCTTGAACTCCTGATCTCAGGTGATCCGCCCACCTGGGCCTCCCAAGGTGCTGGGATTACAGGTGTGAGCCACTGTGCCTAGCCTCTTAATAATGTTAAAATTGTCTGAACTTTAGCCAAGGGAAGCTTCTTCAGGTTTTTTCCTGGGGTTCTTTTAACATGACTTGGTAATCTTTGATCTCTTCATTTCATCTTTGCTCTCTGATCCAGAGAGACATTTAGGCTCTTCCAGTAGAGTTCCTGACCCAGACCTGGAATCAGTCATTTCTTCAAGTAACTTTGTTTCCTTTGAATGGGAAATGAAATTGCACTATCACAGTCTAGCTGGTGGGGATATTTACTGCTATGGGCTTGATCATTATTTTCTCAGTATTTTCAAAGACAGAACTAGAAAACTGTTTTCTTTAAAAATAAAATGTCATGAGAACATACTGATACTTCCAATTCAAATCCAGAAGTGAATGGTTTACTTAAACTTTTCTGTCTTAAATATGTCCTTTCTCCCATACCAGTAAAACTGACTGTCAATGACACAGAAAAATATAATTAGTGAAAACACCTTTGCAAAATCATGACAGCTAGAGAAATCTGACATGGTTGACTCCATCTTGCTTCTGATCTCCAAACTGTCATTGGTCATTCCTGGGGGTAGGCCAAGTTAATTTTGGGAAAAATTTAGTTTATACTTTTAAATTTGAAAGCAAGGATGTTAATAATAGTCCCTTCCTAAAACTAACCCCTACCTTGCTCAGAGACTGAAAACTACTTTTGTAAGACTCATGAAAGGTCACAAGATTAGGATCGTGGGAGGGGCCTGAATTCTGCTAAAATATAGGCACAGTTTCTATAATCCCTTAGTGCTCAGGACTCAGGAGTCATGTGGTCAGAGATCACAAGATTTGTGACTTCCCTAGTTGCTCCCTACAGATAACATCACTACTGGAGAACTTAAGATTGGTCTTTTGAGATGTATTTTAGACGTTTGCATTCTGGCGACCAACTAACTCCACCTGGACTTGTGATTCATGACTTACTGTGGGGTCCTGTGGCCCCCATCTAGAGGCAGACTCAGCACAGGAGGACCGTCTTCCACACCCCTAAGATGGCATCCCCAACCAATCAGCAGCATCCATCCCCTGTCCCACCAAACTATCCTTGACAAATTCTAACCTCCCAGCCTTCAAGGAGATTGATTTGAGTAATAACTCTGTCTCCCTCGTGGCCGGCCTCAAGTCAGTTAAACTCTTTGCTGCAATGCCACGGTCTCAGTGGATTGATTTTGTCTGTGCAGCAGGCAGGAGGAACCCACTGGACAATTACATTAGAATAGCATACTGTTATTCATTTACTTTATCCTACCATACACCCACAGATGTCTTGGAGAAAGAATGCCAGCACTCGCCCATGATATGAATACTATAACCATTTTAAATTTCTTCCCATTATATTTGTCCTTAAGATATATCCCACTAGAATGTATAATCAAATTATTGTTTTTAAAGTCTCTTAGAATAGTTATCTGTCATGTGAACTGTTCTTCACATCTTCCAGAATGTACAGAGTGTAGATCTGAGAGGTCTGAGGAGGGCCAAGCCAGAATGGAGGTAAAGGACCTGTCTAAAGAAGGACCACATTCTTTCCAGGAGAATCAGATGCACTCACATCCAACTTAATTTCATCCTGCTGCTTCCTTCGTTTACACCCTCTAACTCCTCATTTCCCTGTTATCTCACCCCACGCTCAGCTATGCCAATGCTGCCTCTCAGATTTATTAAAAATGTTTCTAGGCCGGGCATGGTGGTTCATGCCTGTAATCCCAGCACTTTGGGAGGCCAAGGCGGGCGGATCACGAGGTCAGGAAATCGAGACTATCCTGGCTAACATGGCGAAATCCCGTTTCTATTAAAAATACAAAAAATAAATAAATACATAAATAAATAATAAAAAAAAAATAAGCCAGGCGTGGTGGCGGGCGCCTGCAATCCCAGCTACTCCGGAGGCTGAGGCAGAAGAATGGCGTGAACCCAGGAGGCGGAGCTTGCAGTGAGCCGAGATCGCACCATTGCACTCCACGCCGGACTACAGCCAGGCTCTGTCTCAAAAAAAAAAAAAAAAAAAAAAGAATGTTTCTATGCCTTTGATGCAGCAATTTCATTTCTGACCATTTATAAGTAAATTACACAAAGAAGGAAAAAACACTTATGCCACAAAGATTTTAATAATTCATGGACTGAAAGATAGTTCTTAAACTTTAAAATGAAAAAATTATTTCCTAAAGAACTTATGTAGAATGTAGATTCTGGACAGACACAATGGCTCATGCCTATAATCCTAGCATTTTGGGAAACATAGGCCAGTGGATCACTTGAGCTCAGAAGTTCCAGACCAACCTGGGGAACATGGTGAAACTCCATCTCTGCCAAAAATACAAAAAATTAGCACACACTTGTGGTCTCAGCTACTTGGGAGGCTGAAGCAGGAGGACTGCTTGAGCCTGGGAGGGGATGGTTGCAGTGAGCTGAGATCACACTGCTGCACTACAGTCTGGGCGACAGAGTGAGACCCTGCCCCAAAATAAAATAAAATTAAAATTAAAATAAATAAAATAGAATTGTTGATAAAAAGAATTGAACTCTGTAAAATATTTGAAAAGATTTATTTTGAGCCAAGTATGAGTGACCATGGCCATGACACAGCCGTCAGGTGGTCCTGAGAACATGTGCCCAAGGTGGTCCGGGCGCAGCTTGGTTTAATATATTTTAGAGAGGCATAAGACATCAATCAAATACATTTAAGAAATACCTTAGTCAGCTTGGTTTAATATATTTTAGAGAGGCATGAGACATCAATGAAACACATTTAAGAAATACCTTGGTTGGCTGGGTGCGGTGGCTCACGCCTGTAATCCCAGCACTTTGGGAAGCCGAGGCGGGTGGATCATCTGAGGTCAGCAGTTTGAGACCAGCCTGGCCAACATGATGAAACCCTGTCTCAATTAAAAATACAAAAAATTAGCCAGGCATGGTGACGGGTGCCTGTAATCCCAGCTACTTGGGAGGCTGAGGCAGAAGAATGGCTTGAACCCAAGGGGTGGAGGTTGCAGTGAGCCGAGATTGCACCACTGCACTGCAATCTGGGCGACAAGAGTGAAATTCCGTCTCAAAAAAAAAGGAAAAGAAATACATTGGTTTGGTCTAGAAAGGCAGGACAACTCAAAGGAGGGCGGGGCGGGAGTGGGGAGCCTCCAGGCTATAGGTGAATTTAAACATTTTTCTGGTTGACAACTGGTTGAGTTTGTCTAAAGACCTGAGATTCTTAGAAAGGGAATGTTCAGGTTAAGATAAAGATTGTGGAGAACCAAAGTTCTTTTGAAGTCTTATATGGCTGCCCTTACAGACAATAGATGACAAATGTTGCCTATTCAGATCTTAGTTAATCTCTTTAGGGTTGGGAGGGTCTAGAAGAAAAAGATTTAGCTATATTAATAAAGATTCTTTACAGATGCAATTTTTCCCCCACAAAGAACAGCTTTGCAGGGCCATTTCAAAATATGGCAAACAAACATGTTTTGGGGTAAAATATTTTGATTTTTTTCCTTGTCTCATAACATGTGCCAGAGTCAGATTGGAAAGTAAGTCAATATATAGGGTTAAATAAAACCCATCTGATGAGAATTTATGATTTGTAGGGCATGACTTCCCAGACACCTTAGATAGGAATTTGGGCAAGACTAAAAAAAAAAAAAAAAAAAAATCAGAGCTTAGTCCTCAGAATGTAGATTCTATTTGTGGCTTTTAAGCACATTCCCTTGACCACTGAGAAAGAAAAATAAAATTTTAAGGCCCCCAACTGACTGAATAGATCCCCTCTTGGCCAAGGATATCCCCAGAGAAATTTTGGAAGCTAAATTCACAGCCATGATGGCATGGGAAATCGAACATGCTTCATTATATCCCCTCCCTCGATAACAGTCATGGGTTTTCTTCTCTAAGAGCTAAATAAAAACCAACTTTTTCAAGACTACTAGTTTATTTTCCCAGATAAAGAATGAAGACAAGATTAGATTAATCATTCCTTCACCTCTCCCTGAGATAGGTGAGATTAATTATTCTTTCACTCCTCCCTGAGCCATCTGCTTCTTCTATTCCTTTTTTTTCAAATGTTCACCTTATGATATGTAAAATGTAGATTTTCTGGACACTAATTAAAGTTTCACAAGTATGCAATCAGTTGTCTCACTGCTATCCCGCATCCCCCACCCCCCGCCATTTTTAAGGAAAATGAATAAATATGGAACCTCTTAAGAATCTTTTTGGAAGAAACAGCCACAGATACTTCAATGACTTGTGTTTTTCCTGGGCACACCATCAAGCTGGCTCAATAACCCTCGATGATTTGAAACTTATGCCTCAATTGCTCATTTTGGTTATCACCACCAATTAAGTTGGGCACTCTTTCATGTGTCTATTGGCATTTTTATTTCCTTTTGTGTGAAGTGCCTCATTTATATTGGGGTTTTCTCATTTTTTTCTATGGATTCTCAGTTCTTGCCTTATTGATTTGTAGGAATTTTTAACATAGTCAAGATACTAGCCTTTTGTGGTAATACATGTTGCAACTATTTTTTTCTACTCTGTCTTTTCCCTTCTTACTCTCTTTATGATGCTCTTTCATAAACAAAGTTTTTAATTGTATTATAATGTTAAGTTTGTCCACTTTTTTCCTACACGATTAAGAAATTCTTCCTTGCTCTTGGGTCATGAAGTCTTTCTATCTTCTATGGGATGTATAATTTTACTTTTCACATTTAGCTCTTTTAGCCTCCTAGAATTGATTTTTATGTATGATATGAGGTAAGCCTCAACTTTTACCTTTTTCCATATGGATATCTACTAGTCCCAGAACTATCATTCAAAAAGCCCATTTTCCCCCACTGATATATACAATGCGACCCTCGTCACAAAAATTTTCTAAATAAGCATATTTATTTCTGGGGCCTCTATTCTATCAGTCTGTTTATTTCTCCCTGTATCAATGCCATGCTATGTAAATGCCATAGTTTATATCATATAGAAGGACAAATTTATCCCTTATACTTTTCTTCAGAAGCATAACAGCAAATGTCATACTTAATGTTTTTAGTGGGTTTCTTTTTTGCATTTTCATTTGTATTTTCATATATTTTAGAAGCAGTGAATCAATTTCAATACATAATCTGCTGTAACTTATATCAGGATTGAAAGGAACGTGTAGTTCAATTTAGAGAGAATTGGTATGCTTAAGTAATACTAAATCTTCTAATCCATGAGCATGGTATATCTCTTCATTTATTTGTTTTCTTAGATGCTCAATACAGTTTTATTATTTTCTCTATAAAGGTCTCCTGCACATTTTTAAAACCATTTATTTCTTGGTATGTTTAAATGTTCAGGTTAAAAATATTTTCTTTTTCATTTTCTCATTGTTTGTAGCTACCACACGAAATGTAAGTAAATAATGCTCATTAAATTTGTATTCAGCAAAATTGCTAAACTCTTTCATTCTAATAACTTCTCTATAAGTCATTTGCATTTTCTATATAAATTATTATATCATTTGCAAAGAGCTACAGTTTTGTTTCTTCCTTACCAATCTTAATACTTGTTATTTATTTTTCCTGTCTTAATGTTCCTGAACCTCTGGTACAATAGAAGTGGTGATAGTAGATGTCCTTGTCTCATTCTGACCAAAGGGAAAGTTTTTATTTTTCACTGCTAAGTTTAACATTTGCTATAGATTTGTTAGATGCCCTGATGAACATAAGAAAGTTCCATTTATTATTAGCTTGCTGAAAGTATTTTCTAAATTCTTATAAATGGATGGCCAATTTTATCAAACATGTAGTTTGCTTTAGTCTATCAAGAATATAATGTGGTATACCTTCTGTAAAGATTGAATGTCACTTTGGGAGGCCGAGGCAGGTGAATCACGAGGTCAGGAGTTCAAGACCAGCCTGGCCAAGATGGTGAAACCCTGTCTCTACTAAAAATACAAAAATTAGCCAGGCGTGGTGGCACGCATCTGTAGTCCCAGCTACTCAGGAGGCTGAGGTGGAGAACTGCTTGAACCCAGGAGGTGGGGGTTTCAGTGAGCAGAGATTGTGCCACTGCAGTCCATCTTGGGCAACAGAGCCAGACTCCGTCTCAAAGAAAAAAAAAAAAAAAAAGATTGAATATGGTGGATTACAACCACTGATTTTTCTAATGTTAAACCGTCTTGCATTTCTAGAACAAGCCTAACTTGGTCATGATGTATTGCCCTTTATAAAATATATATGGACTTGATTTTTGTAGGGATTTGTATATATCATTAATTCATCCTCTTAACAAATGTTTATTGATCACGTACAATGTGCTAGGCACATTTCCACATCAACAAAACAAACCAGAGTCCTTGCCTTTGTGGAGATAAAATTTTATCAAAAAGAGACAGAAGGTATAATTAAATACAATTCACAAGTCTTATTCCAGGTATCAGAAAGTGAAAAGTACTACGGAATTTTTTAAATGGAGCAGAAAGGGGGATAGGGAGATCCAGGGATAATTTGGGAGGGTACAGTGGAATAACGTGGTAAGAGAAGGTCTTGTTGAAGAGTAACAGCTAAGAAAATATTTTAAAGAGATAAGGGCATTAGCCATGTGGATACCTGGTAAACAGTATTCTAGGAATGGGGAAGAATAAGAATATGTGCAAAGAGGCCAGTGTAGCTAGTCTGGAGTGAGCAATGAGAGGACCAATAGGTGAGGTGGTCAGAAGAGGTAAAGGGCTAGATCATATGGAGCCTTGTAGACCACCGAAGGATTTGTGAAATGGGGTACTGCAGGGTTTTGAGCAGAAGCATTGTATGATATGATTTTCACCTTAAAGGGACCACTCTCAAAGCTTTGTTGAGAATAGACTGTAGGAAGGCAGACATGAAAAGAGCAGGACCAGTTCGGAAGCTATTACAATAATCCAGGTGCAAGATAATAGTGATTCAGGTAAGGTAAACAGTGTAAGTAGTGAATAATGGTTAGAGTCTGGATATATTTGAAGACTAAGACAACAAAATTTCCTGATGAATTGGATGCGTGGTGTGAGGGGGAAATAAAAGAGGAATTAAAACCAATTCTAATTTTTTTTTTCACATGTGTGGCTAGAAGAATGGTTTGGCAGATGAAATCCAAAGTTCTTTTTGGTATGTGTTGAGTTTGAGGTTTCTGTCATGAAGCCAGGTAGAGCTGTCAACTAGGCAGCTGAATCTGGAAATTGGGAGAAAAGTCCAGACTAGAGGTAAAAATTTGGGAGTTCTTGGCATATAGATGGTATTTTTAAATTAATGGTAATGATGATATTGCCAAGGAAATACGCGTAGATAGAAATAAGAAGAGAAGCGGGTTCACCTTGTTGAACTCCAACATTAAGACTTTGGGGAAAAGAAGAAAAATCAACAAGAGACAAAGAATAAGAGACAGTGAGATGTGTGGAGAATATGGCAACTGTGCTATCTTGGAAGCCAAAGAAAAGTGTATTTCTAGAAAACAGAAAAAACTTACTCTTATTCTGTCAAATGCTGTTGATAGGTTAAGTAAGATGGTGATAGAGGTTGACCTTAGATTTAGCAAGGTTATTCGTGCCCATGGAAAGAACTATTTTGGTAGAGTAGTAGGAGAAAAGCATGAATGCATGAAGATGGAATGGAAGGAGAGGACGTAGTGAGAGAAAATAGATAAACATTTGAAGAAATATGGATATGGGTAACTGGAGGAAGAAGTCTGAATGTTGATGGGAATAATTTGGCAAAAGATAAAGTATTGAATATGTAGCAAAGAGGAGAGAACTGGTAAACAAATGTCCCTAAGTAGAAGAGAAGGATAGGATGCAGTGCAAAAATAGAAGGATTATCTTTTCTGGGGGGGTTCTTTGTTTATATGTTTGTTTTTGAGACAGGGTCTCGCTATGTCACCCAGACTGGAATGCAGTGGCACAAACATGGCTCATTGCAGGCTGGACCTTGCAGCCTCAAGCAATCTTCCTACCTCAGCCTCCCAAGTAGCTGGGACTACAGTTGCACGCCACTACATCTAGCTAATTTTTAAATTTTGGGGGAGATGGGGTCTCACTATATTGCCCAGGCTGTTTTTGAACTCCTGAGCTCAAGTGATCCTCCTAAAATGTTGGGATTACAAGCATGAGCCACTGCATCTGGCTGGGATTGTGGTTAGATAGGAGCATGGAAAAATCTATTATATTTAACAGGCAGGAAATACATGGGTGTAGATGAGAATACTTGCACGGGAGTAGGTTCTGTAGTAGAGGACTGTGGAAGTTCTCACTATTTCAAGTTTCTCAGCAAAGTAAGAAATGAGGGCATTAGCTTAATTAAGGTCTAGAGTTTTAGATATTTTAGACAAAGTTGCTCATATTAACATCTTTTTACTTGTAAATAACTACAGCATCAGAAGTGGAAACTCATTTTCATCCCTGTTATTGATTATTTATACCTTATTTTTCTGTTCTTATGTCTTCATTTGTTGTCTATTTTATTTATTTCTTTACTTTATTTCCTGTCTCTAACTTCTAGGAGTGGGGATATTTTGCTGGTTGTATTCTGATTTGTGACAGACGCCTAGCTCATTCATTTTCAGCCATTCTTCTTGTCCAATATACTTTTAAGATTTAAAATTTTTTATTATGAAATATGTTAGCTGCCTTCTACAAGCAATTAAATATGTACTAGTTTTCAGTTCAAAATATTATCTAATTTCTAATACAGTTCCTTCTGTGACCTGTGTTTTATGTTGAAGTATATTTTTTAATTTCTAAAAATATAAGCTTTTCTACTTATTTTTATTATTTATTTTTAGCTTACTTGCATTGCAATTGAGCCAAGCTTTGTAACATTTCAGTTCTTCACAATTTATTAGGACTCACTGTATGATCTTGTATTTTTTCCTTTGCTATAAATGTTCTGTGTACGCTAGGGAAAAATGTGGCAGTGGGTGCAGTTTTCTAGCTATGTTTATTAAGTCAAGTTTATTAATCATGCTATTAAAAGATTCTATAGCTTATCTAATTCTTGTATGCTAAATTTGTCACTCAGGGGTTGTTTGCTAAAACCTTCTACTGTGTCTGTGGATTTCTCTCTTTTTTCCCCTTATATTTCAGTTAATATATGTTTACTGTATGTTTAGATTAAGTAATTTATACTGCTTAAATGTATTATCTTTTAATTTGAACATTTAGTTCATTTATATTTAATGTAATTGGTAATATATTTTGACTTATATCAACCATATTACTTTTTGTTTTATATTTTTTTAACTTATTCTACATTTTTTTAAAATCCTGTCATACATACTTAACAAAGCCTGAAGTTAATAAATAGGCATCCTCCTCTGGACAGTAACAAAAACCGAGAAACTTAGAACACCATTAACTCTATTAACTCTGTTTCCAGCTTGCATATATTGGTGAATATATATTAACTGTATCATATTTTTAATCCCTTAATATATTTCTTTATTGTTTCACATGTTTTTTGTTCCATCTTGCATCTCAGATTTTCCATCTGGAATCACTTTCCATCTGCCTGAAGCTTATTCTTTACAATTTCCTTTAGTGAGCATCTGCTTGTGGCAAACTTTCTCAGCTTTACTTGTCTAAAAATGCATTTATGTTGTCCTCATTCTTGATAGATATTTTCATCCGGTCTACAATCCTAGGTTGGCTGTTTTTTGTTTTTGTTTTAATGCACTGACAATATCATTTTACTGCCCTCTGGCTTCTCCTGTTACTACTGAAAAGGCTGCTATCAGTAATGCTGGTCCTTTAAAGGTGAGGGTAGATGGTAACCTAAGTGGCTCCCAGTGAATCATAGCTCCTGGTATTCCTCCAGGATGGAAAGAGGGCCCCGCCTCTGTCCCAGGGATCAGGGATCAGAGTTGAGCCTAGCTTTTAGCCAACTCCCTTGAATAACCAAACAAGTGAGCTCAGGTGAAACTAGCAGAAGAATCTTCTAGTCAACCTACAGAATCATTTTAAAAAATAATAAATCATTGTTGTTTTAAGTCACTAAGGTTTGGGGTGACGTTATATGGCAACATATAACCTTAACGAAAATTGCCACCTAGAACTCCAGTGTTGCAGTAACAAAATCCTAAAGGTAGGCAAACAAACAACAAAAATCTTAAATGTATGATATTGGCTTTGGAACTGGGCAGTGGGCGAAGGCTGAAAATCTGGCTGGAAAATTGATGAAGCCTGGAGGTGCTGCAAATGAACTATGAGTGGAGGCTGGAAAAGCAGGGAGGAAGTTCTTATTGGAAGCTGTTAAGTGGGTAGTCGTCGTTTTGCACAGTGAAACAATTGTGTCTTATCCCATTCAGGCTGCTATAACAAAAATATAGTAAACTAGGTGGCTTGTCAACAATAGAAATTTATTTCCCACAGTTCTGGAGGCTGGGGAGTCCAGGATAAAAGCTGACAGATTCAGTGTCTAGTGAGAGCCCACTTTGTAGTTCATACACAGCTATCTTCTCACTCAGTCCTCACATGGTGAAGGGGTAAGAGGGTCTGTAGTCTCTTTTTAAGGGCACTAATCCCTTTCCTGAAGGAAGAACCCTCTTGACCTAATCACCTCCAAAAGCCCTGCCTCCTAATACCATCATTTTGGGGACTGGGATTTCAACATATAAATTTGAGGGGAACACAAACATTCATATGATAGCAAATTGGCAACGCTCTTGCCTGCAGTAACTTGGAAGAGGGGAAAATGGACCTCATTTAGTTATAGTTGTAGTTGTAGCTAAAACGGCCAGCAGAATGCTGAAAGTATTATTCGGCTTCCTTTAGCTGCATATGATAAGACACATGGTATACATGATAAGAGAGAGGAAGTAGAAAGAACTTTTCAGTCTGCAAGTAGAATTCAGAGGAAATCCCGAGTGCCCAGGACTTACTGAATTGTGAAATAAAATTGTTCTCATCCTCAGTTTCTTCAGCCAGTAAAAAATTCTCAAAGTAGGCCGGGCGCGGTGGCTCAAGCCTGTAATCCCAGCACTTTGGGAGGCCGAGACGGGCGGATCACGAGGTCAGGAGATCGAGACCATCCTGGCTAACACAGTGAAACCCCGTCTCTACTAAAAATACAAAAACTTAGCCGGGCGAGGTGGCAGGCACCTGTAGTCCCAGCTACTCGGGAGGCTGAGGCAGGAGAATGGCGTGAACCCGGGAGGCGGAGCTTGCAGTGAGCTGAGATCCGGCCACTGCACTCCAGCCTGGGTGACAGAGCAAGACTCCGTCTCAAAAAAAAAAAAAAAAAAAAAAAAAAAAAAATTCTCAAAGTAAAACATGCTTAAGATAAAGAGGAAATTCATGTGTGGCAGTATATTCCTTTATTAAGACCCCACAAAGAGTTAAGGCAGTACTTAGTAGATCCCATTAGCAAGACAAATGGTCTTCCATGAATCATAAGGGTAGTGGCCCACAATAGCTTGATGTGCCCAGTGTAGACAGAGGTCTGTCTTGGCCTCTTGGGGCCTCATGGCTTTTGGAACACGGGATAAATTCCATCTAGAGTCATAAGAAACCAAACATATTTTTAAGGAAATTGTGCTTGCTTGGACTCAAAGCAATGAAGAATAGCTCAAAAGAAAGGCTGTTTCTGAGCCCCCAATCATCTACAGGCAGAAAAAGGCTGAGAATGTCACACAGCTGCAAACATGAGCCGTTTTCTTTTTCTTTTTTCTTTTTTCTTTTTTTTTTTTTTTTTTTTTGAGACGGAGTCTCGCTCTGTCGCCCAGGCTGGAGTGCAGTGGCGCGATCTCGGCTCACTGCAAGCTCCACCTCCCAGGTTTACGCCATTCTCCTGCCTCAGTCTCCCAAGTAGCTGGGACTACAGGCGCCTGCCACCACAGCCGGCTAATTTTTTGTATTTTTAGTAGAGACGGGGTTTCACCGTGTTAGCCAGGATGGTCACTATCTTCTGACATCATGATCCACCCGCCTTGGTCTCCCAAAGTGCTGGGATTACAGGCGTGAGCCACTGCACCCGGCCAAGGGCCATTTTCTATCAAAAAGGAGAGATGTCCGAGGTTAGACCCAAGGGTCCTGAGGGTGTCATCAAGAACTTAAAAGAAAAACACTATGATATTATAAGAAATGTATATTTGGTCTCTGCCTCTAGTTCTTGGCACACAGCTCCTAAAACTCTTGTAATGTCCCAAATAGTAAGAGTGTCTTTTGTATGCTAATGAGGTGACTGGCTGGCTCTAGAATGAGGTTGGTCACCAGAAAGACCAAGGCAGGATTAGAAGGTTGGGACTTTCAGCCCCATCTCACCCCCAACCTCTGGAGAGGAGGAAGGGGATCAAGGTTCTGTTAGTCATCAGTGGCCAAGGATTTCATCAATCATGCCTATGTAATGAAGCCTCCATACAAACCAAAATGGGCAGCGTTCACAAAATCTTCCAGAGAGCTGAACATGTTGAGGTTCCTGTAGTGTGGTGCCCAAAGAAGGGCATGGAAGCTCCACGTCTCTTCTCCCATACCTTACACTATGCATCTTTTCCATCTGGCTGTTCATTTGTATTTTTTATAATAAATGAGTAAACATAAGTTAAGTGTTTCCCTGAGTTCTAATCGAACCTGAGGAGGAGGTCATAGGAACCCTGATTTACAGCTTGTCAATCAGGAGTACAGGTCATACATAACATGGGGCTTCTGATTGGCATCCTCTGGAACTGCGCCTTTAACCTACGGGAGCTGATGCTATCTCCAGGTAGCTATTGTCTGAATGAATTAGATTATTACACAGCCAAATGGTATCTGCTAGATAATTTCTTGGTGTGTAGGGAAAACCCACACACACAGTTGATGTCAGAGGTGTTGAGTAGTGTATGAGAGTAGGAAAAATAAGTTTTTATTAATTTTTTTAGACAGGGTCTCACTCTGTCACCCAGGCTGGAGTGCAGTGGCACAATCATAGCTCACTTCAGCCTCAAATTCCCAAACTCAAGTAATTCTACCACCTCAGCCTCCTGAGTAGCTGGGGCTATAGATGCACACCACCATGCCTAATTTGTTTTGTTTTGTTTTGTTTTTCTTTGAAATGGAGTCTCACTCTGTCACCCAGGCTGGAGTGCAATGGTGTGATCTTGGCTCACTGCAACCTCCGCCTGCCGGGTTCAAGCAATTCTCCTGCCTCAGCCTCCCGAGTAGCTGGGACTACAGGTGTGCGCCACCACGCCCAGCTAATTTTTTGTATATTTAGTAGAGATGGGGGGCAGCGGGGGTTCACCATGCTGGCCGAGCTGGTCTCGAACTCCTGACCTCAGGTGATCCACTCACCTCAGCCTCCCACAATGCTGGGATTACAGACGTGAGCCACCACACCCAGCCTGCATATTTTTTTTTCCATAAAAATTACATCAAGTGTGCCTGCCTCTCCCACCTCCCTTTCGACCTCCTCCACCTCTTCCACACTGCCACCCATGAGACAGCAAGACCAACTCCTTTTCTTCCTCTTTCTCTTCAGCCTACTCAATGGAACACCATGAGGATAAAGACCTTTACAATGATCCACTTCCATTTAATGAATAGTAAACACATTTTCTCATTCTTATGAATTTCTAAATAACGATTTTTAAAATTTTCTTTTCTCTAAGTTACTTTATTGTAAGAATACAGGATATAATACACATAGCATATCAGATATGTGCCAATCAACTTTATGTTATCGGAAAGGCTTCTGATCAACAGTAGGCTATTAGTAGTTAAGTTTTGTGGGAATCAAAAGTTATAAATGAATTTTCAGCTGCGCAGGGTGGGTCAATGCCCCTAACCCTCGAATTTTTCAAAAATCAACTGTATTTGTGGCTCCCAATGAATCACACTTCCCGATATTCATGCCATAGCGTAGTCCTCTCCCATATTGACTCTGGGCTTGGCCAGGTAACTACTTTGGCCAATAGGGCATCCACAGATACAATGCAAACAGAGGCTACGTAAGTATCTGCATTTTGGGGTTTTCCCTCCTGGAATGCTTTTTTTTTTTTTTTTTTTTTTTTTTTTTGAGACGCAGTCTCACTCTGTCACCCAGGCTAAAGTACAGTGGTGCGATCTCAGCTCGCTGCAACCTCCACCTACCGGGTTCAAGCAATTCTCCTGCCTTAGCCTCCCAAGTAGATGGGATTACAGGCATCCGCCACCATGCCCGGCTCATTTTCATATTTTTAGTAGAGACGAGATTTCACTATGTTGGTCAGGTTAGTCTCCAACTTCTGACCTCAGGTGATGCGCCTGCCTTGGCCTCTCAGAATGGTAACATTATTGGTGTGAGCCACTGCTCCTGGCCTGGAATGCTATTTTTGTCATGTGAAGAAACTCAGTCTGTTGTCTTTGATGATGAAAGATCTTATGGCAAGTGAGAGATCAAGCCATCCCAGGCATCCCAATTAAACCCAGCCCCTATGTAACCTACTAGGGGATACAGAATATGGCTGTATGAATGAGCCCACACAAGACCAGTAGAATTGCCTCACCAAACCAGAGAATTGTGATAAATAATAAATCATCACTCTTTTAAGCAACTAAGTTTTGAAGTCATTTGTTATATAATAGATAACTGAAACAAAGGTACTTTATCCTTTTTCTCTGGCTACTTTAAAATTTTCCTTTACTTTTGATGTTTTGCAGTTTTATTATAATGTCTCTGGCTGTTGTTATTTGTTCCATGTTATATTCATTCACCTTCTCAAATTTATGGATTTGTGCCTATAATCATTCCTGGAAAATTTTTAGCGATTATCACCTCTAGTATTGTCTGTGCTCCATTCTTGCTCTGCTCTCCTTACAGAACTCTGATTAGACATAGGGTGCACCTTCTCACCCTATCCTTTGTGGGTCTTCTCTTAGCATCTCTTTTGTCTTTTGCATCTCTTTGTCTCTTGACTCTATGTTGGATAATTTCTCTATCTTCCAGTTCAGTGATAGGCTATATTAAACTTGCTTTTTTATCTTTTTTTTTTTTTGAGATGAAGTCTCACTCTGTCGTCCAGGCTGGAGTGCAGTGGTGTGAACTTGGCTCACTGCAACCTCTGCCTCCTGAGTTCCAGCAATTCTCCTGCCTCAGTAGGAGGCAGGAGAGTAGCTGGGATTACAGGCGCCCGCCACCATCCCTGGCTAATTTTTGTGATTTTAGTAGAGATGGGGTTTCACCATATTGGTCAGGCTCGTTTCGAACTCCTGACCTCAGGTGATCCACCTGCCTCGGCCTCCCAAAGTGCTGGGATTACAGGCATGAGCCACCGTGCCCGGCCTAAACTTGCTTTTAGACCTGTCCTTTGAGTGCTTTATTTTAATTACTATGTTTTATTTATGGAGTATCTGTTTGGTTCCTTCTCAAATATACTATATCATTTTTATAGTCTAGGTTTTTTTTCAGATTCAATCTTGCCTTTTTTCTTTATACATAATAAGCAGAGGGTTTATTCAAAAGGTGAGTAATTATTCCAGTGGCTGAAGATGCTGCAGGCCTGTTTCTGCCAGATGTTTTTTCTTTCATTTCTTATGCACATGTCTTATTTATTTCTGTCTAATTGCCTTCATTGTTCTTTAGATATTGTATTTGAGAATTTTAAAATCTGTGGTTTTTCACTATGGTACAGTATACATATAACATTTATTGTTTTAACCATTCATAATTTTATGTGGCATTAAATACATCCACAATGTTGTATAAACTTCACCACTACATTTATCCCAAACATTTTTATCATTCCCACCTAAAACTCTATACCCATTAAACAGTAACTCCCCTTCCTTTTTCTTCCATCCCTGGTAACCTCTATTCTACTTTCTATATCTATGAATTTGCCTGTTCTAGGTATCTTATATAAATGGAATCATAGAATATTTGTCCTTCTGTGCCTGGATTATTTCAATAAGCATACTGTTTCAAGACCCATTCGTGTAGCCTACATTGTTGGAATTTGTTGATGTGTAAGATAAAGGCATATTCCTCCTAACAAGATGTGTATTTGCATATTCTGGGTGCCTAGAAGCAGTAACACTGTGGGACGACTTTTAAATTAAATTCAGAATTTCAATTTTTTTAACCACTCAGATAATATCAAATTGACCTGCAGATATTCAGAAGGGCTCATCTGCTGGGTACAAGTTCTCAGAGACTTTTTCTTTTTCCTCTTGCTCTGCTGAGCCCCAGCATCTTTGTGGAAGGCGCGTTACTTTGCTAGGGCTGCCATAACAAAATACCACAGACTGGAAAGCTAAACAACAGACATTGATTTTCTTACAGTTCTGGAGGCTGGAAGTCCCAGATCAAGGTGCTGGCAGGGTTGTGTCCTCTGAGGCCTCTCTCTTTGGCTTGCAGAGGGTCACCCACCTGCTGCCTCTTCACATAGTCATTGCTCTGTGCACTGGGGTCTCTCTGTGTGTCCCAATCTCCTCTTCTTAGAAGGACACCAGTCATATTGGATTAGAACACACCCTAACAGCCTTATTTTAATTTAATTACCTCTTTAAAGATCCTATATTCAAATAGGACCTCCGGGTACCAGAGATTTTGGCACATAGCTTTCCATTTAGTCCTCTTGGTTCCTATTTCCATTTAGATTTTAACCTATTAATTTCTTATTATCTTATCAGCTTTTCCATGCTTGAGTAATGTATCCTTGCACGGTATCAGTATCACAAAGAATATTCTACTGAATTTTATATAGTAAACATATGACCATTTTGTTAATTTAGTAAAAGTGTTTTCCCACTGTACTTGTGTTTTTCTTTTTCTTTTTTTTTTTGTTTGTTTTGTTTTGCTAAATATTTCTAAAATAGATGGTATTACAAATGTAGGTAAAGTTAATACCAACCTTAATTTTATTTATTTTTTGTGGAGATGGAGTCCAGCTATGTTGCCCAGGCTAGTCTCGAACTCCTGGCCTCCCACTTCAGCCTCCCAAAGTGCTGGGATTATAGGCATGCCACTGCACCTGATCAAACTTTACTTAACTTTATTTAGTCAACCTGATTAAATTATGCTCCAGGCCTCTGATGATATTCTGACTAAAGACCTCATGAAATGTGATTAACACCTTGGATTGTGTTTTTCTGTGCTTCTAAAGTAAGTTAATCATATTGGGAGACATGCCTGTATTTTCCCCAAGGCATTTGCTTATTAAAAACATTTTTCTGAGCCATTTCCAAGAACTTGAACCTTGGAGACATCACACCAGTCTCAGGACATAACTTGACAAAGGAATTCGCTTCTCAGAGTCCTCTGCCTCCCCTCCATTTCTGTAATTATTTTCACCCTTTCCATTTGTAATGCCTAAGAAGCGAGGAGGAACAGGAAATCTCCGTCTTCCTAACAATGGCAGCACTCACAGGATGAGGTCCTTCTCTTCCAAAGGTCCCGGGAGCACGCTCCTCATTTGGTGAGGTGCCTATTTATATCAATGACCTTCCCCACTTGCCGAACTTGAACAGCTGCGTAATATATATAACGAAATGGAAAGTAACATGACACGTGTTTCAAAGAGAACACTGGGAAAGGAATATGTATCCAACGTTCCTTCCAGCTCTCAAAGGCTATGCTTCCTTGAGTCAATATCATAAAAATAACAAGGGAGCCACCATAGAGCATGATTGAGAAGGCTGTTTTAGGGAACATAATTTTGACTCCCTCTTTAGGGAGCCTGAAAGAAAGAAGAAAATGTTCAAGAAAGAAAAAAAGGGGGGGTGCTGCTAATAGCTCTTAATGAGTGATAGAGTTATGCTCTTTTAAAATCTGAAACAGTCCATCTTCAAAGGCACCAATCATTTCACTCAACGTATTTGAAAATAATCATAGGTTTATTTATTGGTACCCTTGAGATACAGAATCGTGTTTGTATGACTTTGTATCTGCAGGGCCTATCTAAGGCAGTGCCTGACATACAATAGTCACTCAATTCATGTGTTTTCTTAATGAATTAGGACAATCTCAAGAGTGACAGAAGCTGTGTGTGTGTGTGAGTGTGTGTGCACATGCACGCATGCATACACCACTAATTATAAGGAATCAACATTTATGGTGTACCCGCTGTATACCATATAATCAACATTTATGGTGTACCACATTGCTCAAAGAACTGAGGCTTTTGAGGAGACGCCACAGATGGAGTATAAAACTATTCTAAACTGTAAATTTTTTTTTTTTGACACGAAGTCTCGCTCTGTTGCCCAGGCTGGAGTGCCATGGCGTGATCTCCACTCACTGCCAGCTCTGCCTTCCGGGTTCACACCATTCTCCTGCCTCAGCCTCCCGAGTAGCTACGATTATAGGCACCCGCCACCACGCCTGGCTAATTTTTTTCATTTTTAGTAGAGACGGGGTTTCACCGTGTTAGCCAGGATGGTCACTATCTTCTGACATCATGATCCACCTGCCTTGGACTCCCAAAGTGCTGGGGTTACAGGCGTGAGCCACCGCGCCCGGCCTAAAGTGTAACTTTTTTGAAAGCCAAATTAACTCTCCTTCCACATCCACAAAAGACAAAAAAGCAGGGGCCCTGTCAGCCTAAGGAGCCTTCATCTTCTTACTCACCCTCATCTTCCCCATTGTGCACCTCCGTTAATTTGGAAGCAAGCATTGTGCTGCTTACTCAGATTGCTATAGTTGCTAGATGCGGCCCTGGAAGCCACAGTCCTACACTTTCATTATCATTGTCTCCGAAGCACACTCCCTCTTTCTAACAGCGTAGTGGGAAAACAGGAATGTTGTTTGCCAGTGACTCACTTGTCAAGGCTGCTCAATAGAAAGCACAAAGAGCATACAAACACATGAATGTGTTCAAATAATTTGGAAATAGGTTTATTTTTCTTTTACTATAGGGAGAAGATAGAGACTTCTTACTTTCTGTCACACCCCACCCAATTTTACCCACTAGTGATTTTCAGGGATATAAAGTTAGCCTTACTTCTTACTCTTCTTTTTTCTTTTTTTTCCCCCCAGAAAAAGAGAGGTTTGAATAGGAGAATAGGAAAGTCGTTTTACCAAGATGAAGTGAAAAACTGATCTCAAAATCAAAGGGCATCAAGGTGGCAATATGGGGGAAGGAACACAGATGTGCTTATCCATAAAACTTGAGGTTGTGTTCTAGATAGTCTGAGACCACTTCCTGCTCTGGAATTCTAAGATTCTGTGATTTAAATGAAGAAAAGTGGTAAGGAGGAAAGACAGGTATGTGAAAAGATTGGAGCTACCTCAGAGATGACCGGCATGTTCTATCTAACTACAAGGGTACAAGGCTGACCTGAAGGAATCAGGACCTAAAGATACAGTTTCAACAATTCCACTTCCTCTTTGTTGAATGGGTAAATGTACTAGAAGAATAAACCTAGCTCCGGAAGCTAGGAAGAAGTATAGAGACAAGCAGAGATTGAATTCTGATTGGTGAGACAATGCAAAGTGGATACTGGGGAGCTCTGCAACCCAGAATCAGTGAACCCAAATGGCAGATAAAGAACAGACTAGAAACCAAAGGGCTGTTAATTTTCAGAGATCCAAACAAAACAGGGGAAAGGTGGCCTCAAGGAAGTTGACTAGGACTTAGATCAACGCAAAAAGATGGAATCTGCTTGCAGAATTGGGTTCAAGGCAGACCTTCTGGCCTCAGGAATAGGAAAAGGCCAATGTACAAAAATAGATGTAAGTAAAGCTAGGTGATGGATTAATGATGGCCACAAATCTGACACTTCTCTCAACAAGAAATAGGATCTACTTCCTACACCGTTGAATCTGGGCAGCTTTTTTGATTGATTTGATCCATAGAATCTGAAGGAAATTATGCTATGCTAGTTTCTTGAGTCAGGTCTTAAATAAGTGGCAGCTGCCTCTACTTTCTGCCTCATGGCACACTCACTCTTGAAATTAGCTGCCATGCCGTGCGGAAGCCCAAGCAGTCTTCTAACGAGAACTAAGCGGAGAGAAAACAAGATCCCCATCCAGCCCTCCCAGCTGACTTTCAGCCAATAGCCAGCATTAACCTGCCTGTTTATTATGAGTAAGTGAACCATCTTGGAAGTGGATCTTCCAGGCCCATTTGAGCTACCGCAGCTGATGACAGATGGAGCAAGGACCAGCTGTCCTTGCTAACTCTTCCCTAAATTACAGATTCATGAGCAAACTAAATGATTGTTGTCTTAAACAACTGAATTTTAAAGTGATTTGTTATGCAACAATAGATGACTAGAACAGTCATTATACCATTATCTCTACTTTTATGGATGTTTGAAAATTCCGGACAGGCACAGTGGCTCACGCCTTTAATCCCAGTACTTTGGGAGGAAGAAGTGGAAGGATCACATGACCCTAGGAGTTCAAGACCAGCCTGGGCAACACAGTGAGACCCTGATCTCTTAAAAAAGAAAAAAAGAAAAAAGAAAGTTTCTATAATATTAATTTAAAAATATTTTAGGTGCTTATGGAAACAGCAGCGTGGTGTGACTTAGCATTTGAGCCCTCGAAAAGCAATGTTTCTCAAAGGGTGGTCTGGAAACCGTTTGCATCAGTATTCCCTCAAGGTGCTTATAAAATAGATTACTGAACCTAACCTCACACTAGGTGAGTTAGAACCTCTCAGAAGAAAAAGAACCTACATTTTTCATGGGCACTGCCAGGGAATTGATACCCTTTAAAGTTTAAGAGACACTGGGCTACCTTTGCCACCTGGGTTCAAGCGATTCTAGCGCCTCAGCCTCCTGAGTAGCTGGAATTACAGGCACGCACCATCACACCCAGATACTTTTTGTATTTTTAGTAGAGACAGGTTTTCACCATGTTGACCAGGCTGGTCTCTCTCAAAAAAAAAAAAAAAAAGAGAGAGAGAGAGAGATTGATACTGGGCCAGAGCCATGGTTCTCAACCTTGGCTTCACGTCACAATCAGAGCTAGGGAACTGTACAAAATGCAGGTGTCTGGGTCCCATGCTCATAGTTAATAGTTTGAGGTGCACCTGGACCCTAGGATTTTTCAAAGCTCTCCAAATGATTGCAATAAGCAGCCAGGGTTGAGTGCTACTGAGCAGAAGCGTTAGGATCAGAGAGCTACGGAGGAGCCAGTTGTCACCGTCTATGTGAAGGAGAGGGCTACAGAGACCGGGAGCTGCTGCAGAGTCTGCTGGAGCAGGCCACCTGTGAGGATGCATAACCCAAAAGAGCAATGGGGATTCTCTGTGAGACTAAGTGACACACGCCATATGGGGTGGGAAATACAAATACATGAAAGGAAACTCTGCATCGTAATTTGAACTAATGGGAAATGAAGGTACCAAAACACAAACTCAAGTTCCCCTTCATGACTGGGTAGAAAATAGGTGTTTTTCTACTGAGAGGAATTCTGATTTTTATTTCCTTTTCAAAATTATTTCTACCTCCACTTTAACTTTTTCATTTCTCTGTTGCGATCTCAAAGGCATTCCTAAGTATAACTTCATATCTGGGCTGCTGATTACGAGAGGTGTGGTGAGTTATTAAACAAGTAGGCGTGGCCAGGCACAGTGGCTCACGCCTGTAATCCCAGTACTTTGGAAGGCCAAGGCGGGCGGATCATGAGGTCAGAAGATTGAGACCATCCTGGCTAACATGGTGAAACCCCGTCTCTACTGAAAATAGAAAAAAAACAGCAGGGCATGGTGGCACGTGCCTGTGGTCCCAGCTACTCGGGAGGCTGAGATAGGAGAATAACTTGAACCCGGGAGGTGGAGGTTGCAGTGAGCCGAGATGGCGCCACTGCATTTCAGCCTGGGCGACAATAGAATGAGACTCCATCTCAGGAAAAAAAAAAAAAAAGAAGTAGGCCTGTGGGAAGAGTTGTTAAGTACGAGGAATATGCAAGATACTTCCAAGGGACTGCAGGATCTACAAATGTGAAAGGCCACACATTATTTATTTTTCTTATTTTTTAATTGTTTTTGGCAACACGGTCTCACTTTATCGCCTAGGCTGGAGTGCAGGGGCATGATCACGACTCACTGCAACCTTGATCTCCCGGGCTCAAGTGATCCTCCCACCTTACCCTCCCAAGTAGCTAGGACCACAGGCATGGACCACCATGCCCAGCTAAATTTTTTAGTTTTTATGGAGATGAGATCTCAGTATGTTGCCCAGGCTGCTCTTGAACTCCTGGCCTCAAGTGATCCTCCCACCTCCACCTCCCAAAGTGTTGAGATTACCCACATGAGCCACCGTGCCTGGCCTGGGGCCACAAATTATTAACATATGAATATTCAGAGCTTCCCCCCTTTACCCACTGCTAAAGGGAACTTTGTATTTGTCTACTTGATGTTTAACCTTCTTCCTCCCGGCTTTCCCCAGATGGAAGAGAATTTAGATGGACCCACTGGGAAGATAGAAGTGATACTAGAAAGCTGCACTGGCTATTTATTGAAAGAGTTTTATTCTGGTATGAGTAACAGTTTTACCGTGGCATGTGAGATGATTAGATAGGAGAGAAAAAGGGTACAAATAAGTGATGCTGTGGATTATGAAAAGAATCTGTTTTTGATAGTCTCTGAGAAATTCAAAATGGAGAATTGTGTTGCTTTATAAGTACTTTCACTTTTTCCTTGATGGCATCACCCACCCTGAGACTGGTCCTAGATAAGTGAGCATCGCGTAAATGTGAACCTAGTGTTGGAAGTTACAATGCTATTCCAAGGACTGACTGCTGTCCTTGTAAATTAGATGCAGTGTTCCTGGGCCAACATTATACCTTTTAGTGATTTATATATATATTTTATTAATAAGCATCCACGAATTACCATATATATTTGACTAGTCAATTTCTTAGCACTACAAGAGGAAAAAAATGAATTTTTGTTACTCTGTTGCAGATGGAATCTCAAATCAAAATATTTTATGGACAGCTATATGAGAAGAACAAGAAAAAATTTATTCCTGGTCAGTAGTAATGCCAAATACTGTCTATATTGTATGAACCCAATCTCTTGTGAGGAAGAACCAGTTCTCATTTGCATGAAAATAACCAGACTAGGGTGTTAGTGCGGAATGGTCCTGAGTAGACTCCTTAGGGGCAGAAATGGTTAATATTTCCCAAATAGTGGTGGACTTCCCTACATTTACCTACCTCCTTGCAGTTGGGTTGGGGACACATGGTTAGATCTGGACAGCGAGCTTCAAGAAGAAGGGATGCTTTTGTCACTCACTTCTAAGCCTGTGCATTTGAAAGCTAATGTGTTTCCTCTCGTCTTCTCTTCCCCTTTCCAAAGTGACCTTGAAGGTACAGAATGCAGATGGCATCATCACTGGCCAAATCAGGTTGGTGCAAAAGTAATTGCGGTTTTGCATTAAAAGTGCTCTGATTTCACTGTTTAGAGAGCTGCCAAGAGGAGCCTGCCTCAGGCTGTGATATGAGTGAGAAGTATACTTTTGTCAGGTTAAGCTGCTGAGAACTTGAGGTTTATTTGTTACTGAAGCATAACCTAGCATTACCTGACTAACCTTGTCCCTGGAGAAAATGAGAAAAGATTATGTTACCCTTCTTACTGGAACACTGTGCAGAGAGAAGAAAACCTATGGCTGCTACTTTAGAAATCAACACAGGAAGGCTACATTCCCATTTGCTGGGAGCTACAAAGACACATTGGATATAAACATCCCAAGGCAGAATAATTTTGCATCTACGTGTCCAGATTCTCTGAGGTTCCCACTCATTGCTTGTCTCGCATGTTTTGCGACACACTTTTCAGTAAACCTTACTATGTTGACCTGGGGTGGAGCTCTGGGCAGAATTCTGTGTTGAATTTGAGGAAAATGTAGCAATACCTTTGAAAAAGCCAAGAGTCTTAATCTGCTTAATGATTTCAACACTGCCTTCTCATTTACCTGATGCCAGAGCCTTTCTATAGCAGTGGGCTGCTGGGAGATGGCCGCCATCCTCAAAGATCTTTTCGTCAAGACTGGCTGACTTAAAAGAAGACTCACGTCTTGGCTTTAGGCTCTTAGAACTTTAAAATAGTGCCACCTCGGCTGGGCGCGGTGGCTCACACCTGTATTCCCAGCACTTTGGGAGGCCTAGGCGGGCAGATCACGAGGTCAGAAGATTGAGACCATCCTGGCTAACACGTTGAAACCCTGCCTCTACTAAAAATACAAAACATTAGCTGGGCGTGGTGGCAGGCGCCTGTAGTCCCAGCTACTCAAGAGGCTGAGGCAGGAGAATGGTGTGAACCTGGGAGGCGGAGCTTGCAGTGAGCCAAGATCGGGCCACTGTCCTCCAGCCTGGGTGACAGAGCAAGATTTCATCTCAAAAAAAAAAAAGTGCCACCTTGCTTTAGATGAAAGGACATTTAGTTTCATTTTGATATAAGTTATAACTAGTGGCAAATTAAACCAAATTGGGATTTCAGAAATCAAGTCTTTATTACTTAAAACTAAGAACTTTCCTTAAAGATTCAACAAGATCATGTTTTTTGTTTTATTTTGTTTTGTTTATTTGAGACAGAGTCTCGCTCTGACGCCCAGTCTGGAGTGTGGTGGTGCAATCTCAGCTCACTGCAACCTCCTCTTCCCAGGTTCAAGCAATTCTTGTGCCTCAGCCTCACGAATACTTGGGACTACAGGTGCACACCATCGTGCCAGCTAATTTTTGAGACAGGGTTTCACCATGTTGGCCAGGTTAGTCTTGAACTCCTGACCTCAGGTGATCCACCCACCTCAGCCTCCCAAAGTGCTGAGATTACAGGTGTGGGCCACCGCGCCCAGCCAAGATATGTTTTTGAAGCCTCAGCTAGATAATGTATATGAAAGTGCTTTATAAGTCATTTGTTGTTGGCACTATCCATAGCTATGTTCACTCGTTTGGTTTTAGACAAAAGAGAATCATCATCATATTTTTTAAAGACGATTTAACACCAATAAAAATGTAGACTTATGCTCATGTAGACAGCTGCCTTGTGGGGTGTCTTTGTCCTTGACTAATGAATGTCCTCTCATAGCCTATGTCTGTTTCAATAGTGTGCAATCTGGTTATGTGAGTCTTTTTTTTTTTTAAGCACCAAAACCCAGCATTTAGGCCACGGGTTTCTTTATTACCATCTAAGGAGTCCTGGCAGACTGGAGCCATTTCTCCCTCTGACAGACCTTTAAATGATTCTTCATGCATTTGTCACATAATTAAAATTAGATTACTTCAACTCCCTGCTGGCTGGCCTGAGTGGGGGCCCTTGTAAAGCCTCCAGCTGGCCTGGGGGCCTTTGAAAGGGGGAATATGGTCCAAACACACTCAGCCGCTGCCTTGCCCCACCCCCAGCCTGGAAGTCATTGTGCTCCTTGCCAGTTAGACAAGATTTACCCGGAGTTTATCAATGGCTGCTTATTTTCTAAGGGCCGGATTTTCCATTCTAAAGAACGTGGAGTCAGAGATCAGTATGTTTGTGTCTAAGGAGCTGCAGCCGGTCTGGTCCCCCGTTTCTCAGCACCCAGAGAGCTCACCTTTTAGAGGGTTTGCCTGGTAGGTCAGCTGAAATGGACGGCCAGGGACAGCAGAATGATTGAGCAGCTGAGAGCATATATTGTAGTAAAGATTTGCTGCCAAATACTTGTTTGGTTTCTCAGCCAAGGCAGAATTCAAAATCCCTTCTCTCTTTCCAGGGCCCTTCTCCTATAAACCTCCCCAGCCTTCTGCCAACAGGACACTCCCTGGCTGGGTTTCTCTGGACAGCCTAAATTAGGGCTTCACACTGAGAGCTCCCATCACTGCGGACAGCACAAAGTGACGCCTCGAAATACCTTCTCCAGCTGAATTTCCAACATCTGCCTTTTCTCTCTTTCTCAATTTCCTTAAAAATTTAAAGAAAGGACGACTGGGGGCGGTGGCTCACGCCTGTAATCCCAGCACTTTGGGAGGCTGAGAAGGGTGCATCACGAGGTCAGGAGATGGAGACCATCCTGGCTAACATGGTGAAACCCCGTCTCTACTAAAAATAAGAAAAAAAAAAAAAATTAGCCGGGCGTGGTGTCGGGCGCCTGTAAGTAGTCCCAGCTACTCGGGAGGCTGAAGCAGGAGAATGGCGTGAACCCGGGAGGCGGCGGTTGCAGTGAGCCGAGATCACGCCACTGCACTCCAGCCTGGGTGACAGTGCGAGACTCCGTCTCAAAAAAAAAAAAAAAAAAAATTAAAGAAAGGACAAGTGAAGATTAGTGTTACTATCTGTCAAGGAATCTCAGCTCCCTCTGCTAAAAGAACAGCTCTCGTCTTTCACTCTTGGCATTTTCTCTCTCTGGCCAAGTGCCGTCTTTACAATCTTTCCCTGGGTCATTTCAGTTCATCTTCCCTCTGCCTGCCTTTACTCGTCCACTTTCTATTATATTGCACAGCCGCAAAAGAGAGGGTTTGAATTCGATCCGATGTGAGGCTAGACTTCCCTGTTAGCAATTTATTAGTGCTGTGACCTTCAGCTAGTGACTTAACCTCTCTGAACTTTATTTATTTATCCTAAAATTAGGCATAATAATAGCCACCTTACGTGACTGTAAGGAGGATCAGGAGGCCGGGCGCAGTGGCTCATGCCTGTAATCCCAGGACTTTGGGAGGCCGAGGCGGGCAGATCACGAGGTCAGAAGATCGAGACCATCCTGGCTAACACGGTGAAACCCCGTCTCTACTAAAAACACAAAAAATTAGACGGTCATGGTGGCGGCCGCCTGTAGTCCCAGCTACTCAGGAGGCTGAGGCAAGAGAATGGGGTGAACCCGGGAGGCGGAGCTTGCAGTGAGCCGAGATTGCACCCCTGCACTCCAGCCTGGGTGACAGTGAGACTCCATCTCAAAAAAAAAGAAGGATCAGCAAGAATATATTAATGCCTAGCCAATAGTAAGTGCTTTAACCTGGATTTTCACCAGAGCAGAGGAATTACGCCCTTACGCTTAGTTATTAAACACTGCCTTCCTTATTTCTGTAAAGGCAGTTAATTTCTCTAACTTATTTATTATTAAATCCTTCACAAAACTGTGGATATCCTTCAATCCACCATACAAAAGATAGCCATCACCATAATTACTTACAAAAGACAGCCATCACCATAATTTCTGCCAAAATGCCTTAACTGCAACTGCTCTGGGTTGTGTGTGTTTGTGTGTGTGCACGCCTAACACTCAGTATTTGCAATGTGCCAGGCCTGTGATCAGGGGTAGGCACTTGGCATGGATTCTCTTATGTGAGGTGGCTTCTATCGTATCCCCATTTCACAATGAGGAAATCAGGCTTAGGGATCAAAACTTGCCTGAAGCCTCCCAGTTAGCAACTGGCAAAGCTGGGATTTGAGTCCAAGCAGTCTGGCTCTGGAACCCGCACTCTATGCCTGTGTCTTAGCAATGCAGGGGGGTCAGTGAAGAAATAAAGACTTGCAGGGTTTTCAGGAAGAAAAAAAAGTACCAAAGTTCCTACAAACCTGGAGGAACCTTTATGGTCCTATTCTCACAATCCTTTCTCTACCTCTCTGGATCCTCTGAGCCAGTAGAGCTCAACCAGGAGCAGTGATGTCCTCTGGAAGACATTTAGCCATGTCTGGAGACATTTTTGGTTGTCACAGCTGGAAGGGTGCGTCGGGGGTGCTACTGACATCTAGTGGGTAAAAGCCAGGGATACTACCAAACATCCTACAATGCACCAGGCAGCTCCCCCTGCCCCTCCCAAAAAAAGAATGATCCATCCCAAAGTGTCAATAGTGTTGAGATTGAGAAAACTGGCTCTGCATCTATGAGCTTTCTTCCAATTCTTTCCCACAAAAGGGTGTGAGGTCGGGATAAGGAAATCCATGCACTTGTTTTTCTTATGCTGCTATCTGGAATGAAGATTTAAGGTCAATGCCAAAGCAACCCAACTTACACAATGTTGTCTATTGCAGGTTAGGATCATTCCAGGGCAATATATATTAAAATTTTATTAGGGCTGGGCACGGTGGCTCATGCCTGTAATCCCAGCACTTTGGGAGGCCAAGGTAGGTGGATCATGAGGTCAGGAGATCGAGACCATCCTGGCTAACACAGTGAAACTCCGTCTCTACTAAAAATATAAAAAAGTTAGCCAGGCATGGTGGCGGGCACCTGTAATCCCAGTTACTCGGGAGGCTGAGGCAGGAGAATGGTGTGAACCTGGGAGGCAGAGCTTGCAGTGAGCCAGGATCACGGCACCGCACTCCAGCCTGGGTGACAGAGCAAGACTCAGTCTCAATAACAACAAGAAAAACATTTAGAGAAAGGTTCTCAAGTGTTTAAAAATTAGAAAAATAAGAATGACAATATTTGAGGTGGAATTTATATTAAGCACAACTTAACATTTTAGGGACTTTTAAAAACATTTAGGAACTACTGTCACTAGTGTCAAATGACAAATTATTAAATGCAAGTAAAGGTTTATTTTATTTATTTATTTTTAATAATTTCAACTTTTATTTTAGATTCAGGGGGTACACATGATGCAGGTTTGTTACATGAGTATGTTGTGTGATGCTGAGGTTTGGGGTGTGAATAATCCCATCATCCAAGTAGTGAACATAGTACCCAATAGGTAGCTTTTCAGCCCTTGTCTACCTCCCTTTCTCCTCCTCCACTAGTCCCCAGTGTCTATATGGGTATATGTCCACATACAGCCAGTGCTTACCTCCCACTTGTAAGTGAGAACATGCAGTATCTGGTTTTCTATTCCTGCATTAATTTGCTTAGGAGAATGGCCTCCAGCTATAACCATGTTGCTGCAGAGGACTTGATTTCACTCTTTTTATGGCTGCATAGTATTCCATAGTATAAATGTACCACATTTTCTTTATATTGTCCACTGTTAATGGGCATCTAGGCTGATTCCTTGTCTTTGCTATTATGAATAGTGCTGTGATAGACATACAAGTACATGTGTCTTTTTGATAAAATGATTTATTTGGGTATATACCCAAAAGAAAATAAATCAAACCCATTAATGGGATTGCTGGGTCGAATGGCAGTTCTAAGGTTTTTGAGAAATCTCCAAACTGCTTTTCACAGTGGCTGAACTAATTTACATCCTCACCAACAGTGTGTAAGCATTCCCTTTTACTCTGCAGCCTCACCAGAATCCGTTATTTTTTTTATTTTTAATAATGCCATTCTGACTGGTATAAGATGGTATCTCACTGTGGTTTTGATTCTCATTTCTCTGATGATTACTGATGTGGAACATTTTTTCAGGTATTTGATGGCCACTTGTATGTCTTGTTTTGAAAAGTGTCTGTTCATGTCTTTTGCCCACTTTTTAATGGGGTTATTTGGTTTTTGCCTGTTGAATTGTTTGAGCTCCTTACAGTTTCTGAATATCAGATCTTTGTCAGATTCATAGTTTTTGAATATTTTCTCCCATTCTGTAGATGGTCTGTTTACTCTGTTGATAGTTTCTTTTGCTGTGCAAAAGTTCTTAGTTTAATTAGGTCCTCAAGCAAAGATTCAAGTGCAAAAAAAGATTTGTACCAGCAGCTTAGAAAAGATTGCTAATTGTATTTTGATACAAATTTTGATGTAATGTGTCACTGAGCAGTGAAACTGTGTGATTTAAAAAGGAAGGAAGGAAGATGGGACGAAACCAAGTGAAGGGTATACAAGATCTCTGTGTCTGTGTTATTTCTTACAACTGCATGTGATTCAACAATGGTTTCCAAATTCTATTTTATTTAATTTTATTTATTTATTTATTTTGAGACAGAGGTTTTTTTTATTTATGTATTTATTTATTTATTTTGAGATGGAGTCTTGCTCTGTCGCCCAGGCCGGAGTGCAGTGGCGCAATCTTGGCTCACTGCAACCTCCACCTCCTGGGTTCAAGCAATTCTCCTGCCTCACCCTCCCGAGTAGCTGGGATTACAGGCGTCCACCATCACACCAGGCGAATTTTTGTATTTCTAGTAGAGATGGAGTTTCACCATGTTGGCCAGGCTGGTCTTGAACTCCTGACCTCATGTGATCTGCCTGCATTGGCCTCCTAAAGTGCTGGGATTACAGGCGTGAGCCACTGCACACGGCCTTGGTCTCAAAATTTTAAAAGCTTAATTTCAATAACGGAAGGGAGGAAGGATAAAAGAAAGGAAAGAAAGAAAAAACATGACATTTGTCTTTTGCTTTTTAAAATTAATTTCTATTTGTAGCAAATTACTACCAGTCACATTTGTTTTCAGTAGTTATTTTCAAGATGAAGTTATGATGTGTACTAAGCCTTTGGGAGGAACATGGACGTTAACACGGGTCAATTCTTCTGGGCTGGACAGGGCCAATTTACCCATCAGGCACGGTAGGTACAGGCTCTAGGGCCAACAGAAATGTCTTCATCTTACTTTCTCTTAAAAATCAGAAAAAAATAAATCTAATAATTAAAAATAATATTACAAATATTATGTTTTGATACATTCTTGAATATGAATGGTAGTCATTTTAATGAATATACAGTCATGAATTCAGCCTAGAATATATTAGTCTTTGTATCAACGAAGTCATTAAAAATTATTAAAGTCATTAAATATCATTAAAAAAATTCTTTTAATGGAGGAAGAGACCCATGAAATGGTCTGTTGACACAGTGTCTCTCTGACACTGAAATGGGTACTAAGAGAATTTTTATAAACAGTTGTTGCTGTCCTTAATTGCACCAGGATGGTTCTTGGCACAGATATGTTTACATATGTATGCACCTATATATATAAGGAAATGATTCGAGGTCACTGGGGAAAGTGTTTGTGAAATGGTGCTGACCACATGCCAAAGGCTGTAGTAACACCTTGTGGCTGTAAAACCAACTTTGTAATGTGCATGTTGTTCTAGCACCAGTGCACGACACTTGGATGAGTTTTGCAGGTTCCCACTGCAGCATTAGCCATGTTCCTGACAATAGCAGCTAATCACAAACACTGCAGCACTTATATCCTCCCCTGTTGATGTTTCTTTTATTAGCAATGAGGGCTTCCAGGTGTGAGCAAGTAGAAACAGTGTATGGTATTACAGAAGTCCAAGGACACTTCCTGAGTGGACAAGGTGGGTGGGTGATCCGCTTGTCCACTCAGAAAGTGCCCTTGGGCTTCTGAGTTGGTTGGGTGATCTGCCTGCCATATGTGGCTTCCCATGGGACTCTGCAAAGGTAGCACCAGGTCACCAAGAATTGTGAATGCAAGGAGCAGTTCACTGCCACTCACTGTCTTGCTGTGGTTTTCTTGAAATGTGGCATCCATATCCATCCCCAAATTCAGTCCCAGAAGCTACTGATAAAGCATAGTCAGAAGCTGATTACATTTAGAAATATGTTTCCTGGTGTGTAGACAGAAATATGTTTCCTGGTGTTTAGGTGCGTGGGGCATCTTTCAGCATGCCTTGTGCTTTGCCCATTGCTGCAGCAGCCAGGGGCTTACAGGTGTGTCCTGGCTCACTGGCCTCAGCAGAGTGGCCTTTCTCTTGCTCACTGCCCTGAACTCTGTCACTGCTCACTGGGAGACCTGCAGAGACCATCCAGCCACCCTGCCATATTTAGGGGCCTAGAACTGGAACAGGACAGAATCAACACCTTTGAGACAATCCTTGAGCAAGGAAAGTTGAGCCTGGGAATAAATACTCCTCCTTCTCTTGTGAATAATCTTCAAGTACATTGGAGAAGGTTTCTCAGAGGATCTGCAGTTAGGCTAGGTCCCTAACTGACAATGAGAGAAACCAGCTCAATTGCACTCTGTTGAGTTGGCTTCCCTTCTTCCCCATGTCGCTCTCCCAAGCACCCCCTCCCCTACTGCCGCTCATTGCGTGCATTTTCCTAAGTGCACTGGCTGCACCGGGGCCTAGTCTCAGGCCGTGCTTTTCAAGCTAAGATGGTAGGCATGACTGTGAAAGCAGTAGGTGTATAAGCGGTCCATGGCCGGGAGCCAAAGCCACAGCCACATTACCACACAGAGCACCCAAAGAGGGAAATTGATTTCAATACTGTATATTTTGCTAATATGTGCCTACTACGTACAGTATCAGCCACAACTGAATGTCCACAAATTGCAGGCTTGCAAAATTCAAGTGAGTTTGGCAAAAGGAGGAAAGCACTTAAAAGTGTTCCAAAATGGGTAAGAGGAAAATTACCATGATTAGGAAAGAGATTTAGCATATCCCTCTTTTAATTGAGTTTAATGGAGTTTCTCCTTCTAAACTAAAATGTTATTTTAAAATGTGTTGGTGCCCTTAAGAAGGAATCCTCAATTTAATTCCCTGAATTTCATTTCTCAGTGGAAAACTGCCTATGTTTCACACAAAGACATCTGCAAACATTCACACAAATGTGTTTGTAGGAACATTCTGAGACCAACAAGGAACCAGTCTTGTTCTGGTCATAACATGTCTGCATTTAATGTCATCAGAAAAAAAAGCTCTCTCACAATGAAAAGGAATATCAGAAGAACATCTGGGGAAAAACAATATTCCTAAGTGATATATTTGAGTTCCAATTTTTGTTTTTAATTGTTTTGAGGGTTGGCCCACAATTTAAAAAAAATAAAAAGAGAGATGATAAAAAGACTCTGTCAAAAACCTATTTTAAATACTTTTAAGTGTTGATCCAAGGAGAAAAGAAATGAACGAACCAGAGATGAGAAGGCAATAAAGATGCTGATATAACGACAGAAAAAGTGGTAGATAACTAATAAACAGGTCCAAAAACTAAAACAAAGAGGGGGCGGGAAGGAGGTGGAGAGAGGGAGAGGAGACTTTAGGTCTAATTTCCTAACTTCCTAGTTCCTAGGACTGTTATTGGAAAGGAGTCCCAATCCACACCCTAAGAGAGGGTTCTTGGACTTCACACAAGAAAGAATTCAGGGTGAGTCCATACAGCAAAGTGAAAGCAAGTTTATCAGGAAAGTAAAGGAATAAAAGAATGGCTACTCCACAGGCAGAGCAGTGGCATGGGCTGCTCAACGCAGGATACTTATGGTTATTTCTTGACTTATGCTAAGCAAGGGGTGGATTTTGCATGAGTTTTCTGGGAAAGGGGCTGCGATTTCCTGGAACTGAGAGTTTCTCCCTGCTTTAAACCATTTAGGGTAACTTCCACATGTTGCCATGGCATTTGTAAACTGTCAAGGCACTGGTGGGAATGTCTTTTAGCATGCTAATGCATTATAATTAACATGTAATGAGCAGAGAGGACGCCCAGAGATCACTTTTGTCGCCATCTTGGATTTGGTGGGTTTGGCAGACTTCTTTATCACGTCCTGTTTTATCAGCAAGGTTGCTGTGACCTGTATCTTGTGTCGACTTCCTATCTCATCCTGTGACGAAGAACGTCTAACCTCCTGGGCATGCAGCCCAGTAGGTCTCCGCCTCATTTTACCCAGCCCTGATTAAAGATGGAGTCGCTGTGGTTCAAACGTTTCTGGCAGGACTAGGAAGGCAAAATAAGCTGCTGCTTTCTGTGGTATAAAATAATAAATTCTAAAAATCCAATCTATTCTAGAATGTCTTTTATTTTAAGGCATTTATAAAAAAAAAAAGAAAAAGAAAAAAACACAGCACCTCCAGATCCAGATAAGCTGTTTTTCTGTATTAAGGAAATAAATACAGGAATTATATTAATTCCTGTATATATATATATATATATGTGTGTGTGTGTGTGTATATAAATAATATATATTTATATAATTATAAATAAATTAGTTGTCACCTACAGGAACTCCAAGAGAATGGGACACAAGGCATGTACATTTTGATCATTTTGATTATCACCTAGAAGGCAAGAGCACAGACCTGGGAAAAGAAAATTAGCAGTTTAGCCGGGCGCGGTGGCTCACGCCTGTAATCCCAGCACTTTGGGAGGCCGAGGCGGGCGGATCACAAGGTCAGGAGATCGAGACCACAGTGAAACCCCGTCTCTACTAAAAATACAAAAAATTAGCCGGGCACGGTAGCGGGTGCCTGTAGTCCCAGCTACTCAGGAGGCTGAGGCAGGAGAATGGCGTGAACCCGAGAAGCAGAGCTTGCAGTGAGCCGAGATCGCGCCACTGCACTCCAGCCTGGGCGACAGAGCGAGACTCCGTCTCAAAAAAAAAAAAAAAAAAAGAAAATTAGCAGTTCAGTAGAGAATTCTGGTTAATCAAAAGGTGGCGTGATATCATAAGTGACTGATAGAGAGCTCACATATGGAAATTTAGTATATGAAAAAAGTGACATTTCAAATAAATGGGGAAAAGATAAATTATTCAATACATGGTATTAGAACAAAGAAGTAGCCACCTGGAAAACATTAAAATAAACCCACATCACATTCCTTGAACCAAAATAAATTTCAGAGAGAAAACATATTTCAATGTAAATAATAACCATAAAGTATTAAAAGAAAACAAAAAAATTTGATTAGTTATGGAGTGGGCAAAGATCTTTCTATGACTCAGAATACAGAAATATAACAGATAAATTTAAGTGTATAAAAATAATAAATTGGGCACAACAAAGAAAAAACATTAAAAATGAAAACAATCAACAAAAGTATTTGCAACTCATATCACAGAAATTAAGGTAATCTCCTAAATATATAAAGACTTACAAATGGTTCTCAGATACATAAAAAGATGCTCAACCTCTCTCATACTAAAAGAAACACAAAATAAAATAATTTCATACTAAAAGAAACACAAAATAAAACCATTAAAAGAAATAGCGTGGCAGCTAAGGATAAAGCAATTACAGGTCTTCTCAAACCACCTGGAGATATTATTAACAGTCAGATTCTGAAGGAGGTCAGGGTGGGGCCTGAGAATTATATTTCTAACAAGCTCCCTGCTGATGCTTATGCTGAGGGCCCACCAACACTTCGTGGAGTGTGCATTGCTGGAGGGCATATAAATTTGGACGATCTGTTTGGAGGGCAATTTGATAATATCTTTCGAAATAAAAAGTATACATCTTTGTCAGCAATTCCACTTTAGTAATTATGCTATGATAGATTCATATATGCAAAATTATATGCAAAAAAAGAAAATTTACTGTAGCATTTATTAATAATAGCAAAAAATTAGAATCAATATAAATATCCTTCGACAGGGGAGCGTTTAAATACATCATCTATTGAGAAAAGAAAAGAACTTTTATCTGAGGAATGCAAGTCTTTTTAATTATCAGGCCCAGAGAGACATTAAAATAAAACCAAAATCATGCTCTGATATGGTTTGGCTCTGTGTCCCTACTCAAGTCTCATCTCAAACTGTCATCTCCACATGTCGAGGGAGGGAGGTGACTGGATCATGGGGGTGCTTTCCCCCATGCTGTTCTTGTAATAGTGAGTGAGTTCTCATAAGATCCGATGGTTTTATAAGTATTGGGAAGTTCCTCCTTCACTCTTTTCTCTCTCCCGCTGCCTTGTGAAGAAAGTGCCTGCTTCCCTCTCCACCACGATTGTAAGTTTCCTGAGGCCTCCCCACCCATGTGGAACTGTGAGTTAATTAAAACTTTCCTTTATAAATTACCCAGTCTCAGGGAAGTTCTTTACAACAGTGTGAAAATGGACTAATACACACCCTATTCCTTCCTTTGAACTGTGTATTCATCTTTTGAAACGGCTTGCTATTGCCACAAGTAGCTATAAATTAACCTAATAATGCCACACTGGACACAATAACCCTCACTCTATAGTAGGGGTGTCCAAACTTTTGGATTCCCTGGGCCACACTGAAAGAAGAAGAATTGTCTTGGGCCACACAAAAAATACACTAATGCTAACGATAGCTGATGAGCAAAAAAAAAAAAGAAAAGAAAAAAAAAATCACAAAAAAAATCTGATAATGTTTTAAGAAAGTATGAATTTGTATTAGGCCTCATTCAAAACCATCCTGGGCTGCATGTGGCCCGTGGGCCACGAGTTGGACAAGCTTGCTCTATAGCTTAACAATGTATAGCCAATCATTAGCCAATGTTATTTGTGTAAACCAATGAGAATTCCTGACAAACAACTTTGTATCAGCCCACTCTCTGCACCTCCTTTTTGCCTTTAAAAATCCATATGTGGCCAGGCGCAGTGTCTCACGCCTGTAATCCCAGCACTTTGGGAGGCCGAGGCTGGTGGATCACCTGCGGTCAGGAGTTCAAGACTACCCTGGCCAACAGGGTAAAACCCCGTTTCTACTAATAATACAAAAATTAGCTGGTCGTGGTGGCGCACGCCTGTAATCCCAGCTATTCAAGAGGCTGAGGCAGGAGAATGGCTTGAACCTGGGAGGCAGAGGTTGCAGTGAGCTGAGATCGTGCCACTGTACTCCAGCCTGGGCGACAAGCACCAAACTCCATCTCAAACAAAAAAAAACACACGTAACTGCTGCTGATCTGCATGTACATTCAGGGCAGCTTGAATTTATGCTCCCAGGTTGCAATCTTCAAGCTTGGCCTCAGTCAACTGTCTACTTACATTAATTTTGCCTCAACTTCCTTCTTTCAGGTTAACACCATACAATTAAATATGCAGACAGGAGAAATAATAAGGCTAACGCTGATGTGGAATAATCTCCATGATAGTTTAATTATGTAAAATAGATTCAAAATAGGTGTGTAAAGAAAATCTACATTTGTGTATGTGTGTGTGTGTCTGTTTCGTTGAATGGGCTTCATGAAGACAACTGTCTCCCCATTACTTATTTAAACTTGCTGTATGATCTTGTCCTTTCCCTGCTCATAGGCAAAATCTCAGACAGACTCCATAACTTTTCCAGACACACATCCATATGTGCACACACAAACACACACTGAAGTGCTGTTTGCCTCAACTTCTTCATTTCAGGTGGCACCACACAATGAAACCTGCAGATGGGAGAAATAATAAGGCTAATGCTAATGCAGAAAAATTGCCCTCTTCCTGCCATTGCAGGAAGATCCCACAGCTTCCTGTCCCTCGACTGCTTACACACTAACCCTCAGGCATCATCCACTTGTCCCTCAAACTCCAGGAGACACATCAAGCCCTCCAAGCACACTGTTTGAAGCTCCTCTCAGGTAAGGCAGAAATTTTTATCTCATTTAAGCTACTACTTCTGGAGTCTCTGCTACTTGCTTCATTGCAACAGATGTAGGCCTAGATCCTGTAACCATAACAGGTCTGTTGCCTAATGTGTGCAGCAAGTCAACACACCGAGACACTGCATTACAGCAGAGAAAGAGGTCTAATTCCAGGGCTGCCAAATGAGGACATCGGAGGAAACCACAAATCCGTCTCCCTGTGGAGTTTGGGGCCAGCGTTTTTAAGGGTTTCGGAATGGGCTGAATCATGGAGACTGTTGATTGGTCAAAGAGTATAGGGTGAAGTCATGGGACAGGGCGATGAAGATACCGTTGTATTAATCCATTTTCATGCTGCTAATAAAGACATACCTGAGACTGGGCAATTTACAAAAGAAAGAGGTTTAATTGGACTTACAGTTCCACATAGCTGGGGAAGCCTCACAATCATGGTTGAAGGTAAGGAGGAGCAAGTCACGTCTTTTTTTTTTTTTTTTTTTTTTTTTTTTTTTTTTTTTTTTTTGAGACAGAGTCTCGCTCTGTCACCCAGGCTGAAGTGCAGTGGTGCGATCTCGGCTCACTGCAAGCTCACCTTCCGGGTTCACGCCATTCTCCTGCCTCAGCCTCCCGGGTAGCTGGGACTACAGGCACCCGCCACCACGCCCAGCTAATTTTTTGTATTTTTAGTAGAAACGGGGTTTCACCATGTTAGCCAGGATGGTCTTGATCTCCTGACCTTGTGATCCGCCCACCTTGGCCTCCCAAAGTGCTGGGATTACAGGCATGAGCCACCGCGCCTGGCCAAGTCACGTCTTATGTAGACAGCAGCAGGCAAAGAAAGAAGAGTTTGTGCAGGGGAACTCCTCTTTTTAAAACCATCAGATCTCGTGAGACTTATTCACTATCATGAGAACAGCACAGGAAAGACTTGCCACTGATTGCCTCCCACCGGGTCCCTCTCACAACACGTGGGAATTCAAGATGAGATTTGGGTGGGTACACAGCCAAACAATATCAACCATATTCTTATGCTGATCCCGTTCCTCTGTGGGGTCTTCAAGCTGGCTGGTGTCAGCCTGTCAGCCATTTCATTGGAATTCAAGATCTGAAAAACATCTTAGGTAATTCTTGAACAAAAGCCTTATGATTCTGTCAGAAATCCTACCTGTAGGAATAATGGGGATGCGAATAGTCAATGTCTAGTGCTACCTGACTTTTGGTTACAAGGAAGTGGGTCAAAGTGCAGCCTGAATTTTTTTTTAAGAGACAGGTTCTCACTATGTTGTCCAGGCTGGAGTGCAGCAGCTATTCGCAGACACAATCCCAGTATTGATCAGCATGGGAGTTCTGACCTGCTCCAAAAGTGCAGTCTGATTAATGCTTAATTCGAATTATATTTCTGTCCAGAATTTTTGAAGCCTGTAAGGATGGCTTCAACCCTATTGACATAGACCATAATATTGGACAGTACAGATATTTTGTTTCACCCTCAAAGTATTGGTCAATAGTCCCAAACTTGAAGCTTTTACATAAATCTTCAGATTTCCAAAAATCTAAAAGATCTGCCAATACAGGTCCTTTGAGATATTTGGCTGGAGCTGAGACATGGTTGCCCTTTTAGTGGAAGCCTCCAGATTCCAATGTCCCCAGCACTCCCCATTATCCTGGGTCCATTTATTATGTCAGTACGGTAGATTTTCTTCTACCCTCGTATTTCTTTCACTGGTGTCCATTTGAGTTTATGACTTTTGCCCTGGTCATAGACAGCATTAACAATGAAGCAAGGCAAACAGGTAAAGCTTCGGGGTATCTTACTACTTCTTTCAAAAGATTTCCTCTGATTTTAACTCCTCTCCCTTCCCTTCAAATCCAGAAAGTTAGTGTTTTCTTCCTGTCCCCAGTTTTCTTTGCCTGGAAGAAAGAAATGTGGTCATCCTATTCACACTAAATTGTTAGTGATTTAATATGTCCTTTTGGGGAAAAAATAGCCAGGATTTGACTAACCTTTCCAAATGGTAAAATTCCAGCTATTTTGGCATTTGGATGAGTGACATATTTTGGGATGGGGCACTTCTCTATGACCCTTCAAACCACAACTTGTGGACAATTACTCCTTCTCCATTTTATGTCAGCCAGCAAAAATCTTTGCCAAAATGATCAGAACAGCTGTTCATTTTTGCTTGTCAGGGTAGTGGCTTGCCAGGGAATCCCTGTAGTTGGGTTTTTCCTGGGAGAAATATTTATATAATTCGTTCCTATTCTGGGATGGGGTGCCCTGTGTGTTTTAGCCTACCAGAAATTTACTGTGCTAATGGTGTGGTGTGGCTATAAAAAAAAAGGGGGGGGTGGGGAAAGAAAAGAAAACTTGAACATAAACTTAGCCAAATCCATAGATAGAAAAAGCACAGGAAGTTGTTTCACTGCGCTCTGAAATCTTAACCCACATCTGGGGATTTGTACAGATTATTCGAGGCGTCCACATTTAGAGAAGAATGCTGACAGGTCAGGGGCAGCCTGAGAGGGGAGAGGTGAAAACAAAACCAACGGTAAGAGAAGACTAAAGAAGCACTCGGTGGCTGCTTGCAAAAGTTGGAAAGGCTGTCACCAAGAGGAGGAACCACATGGATTAGTTCTTTGTTGTGCCAAAGAACAAACTAAGACCAATGGATACGAGTTAAGGGATGAGAGTGGGAGGAGATTTTGGCTCGGGAAATAAATCTAACAGCTACTAGATAGAGATTGGAGAAAAATGACTTTCCCTTTCACTAAAAATATCCTGAGAGAGGCTGTTTGACCATCTGTTTGGAATGCTATAGAAAGAATCCTTACCCTGGTTGGTGGCCTGATTTGATTTTTGTTGGGACTCTTCAGAGCAAATTCTACGTTTGTATGAATTCTGCTTGCATATCCTAGAGAATATGTAAATCCAAAATGCAGAATAATGTCTCTACCTACTCCATTTGAACTTCAGTACCATCACTTAGGTGCAATTACATCAATGTTCTCTTTCAGACCTAGTATCTGTATCACTGAAGTTACTGATTGCTGCAGTTTTCTCTTCATGCCCCTTGGGTGAGCATACTTCGTGTTCTTTGTTGTCAGTAAGCATGTGAAATAGATTTTCACTCAGCAGGGTTTTTCCTAATTGCTCTTGCAAAGAAAATGATGTGGCCAATTGTTTATTCCATTGATAGCCTTTTTCTGTCCCCAGAATGTGGCCAACATATGTATGACTCACATTCACAGGACAGAAGGATTGTTCTGGCTTGTGCTTTTACTTCTTTTAGCCAATTGGAGAGTTATTTATAAACATTTATTGATTTGGATTCATAAACCAAAGTGAAAAAAAAATCTTGCAGCGCTGGTTGCTATGGTAACTAGCATTTCACACATGTATTCGCCAGCAGCGATGGCTCAGAACAGAAACCCAAAGCCTACCTGTAGCTTCTAACTGCATTTTCACTCCTATCGCATTTTTAACTGAAAATCAGTGACTTCCTCCCTCAGTGTCAAGTGGAAGCATAGTATGGAGGCAGGAAAACAACAGCTTTTTTCATTTATTCTTGAGGTGATTTCTGTAGTTTTCTTGGAATTATTTTCTAGACAGATATGACTTCTAATCAATGTTGATTGTCAAGAATTAAAGAGATTCCATCACAAGTTCAGCTCTCTGCCATGTGTTGAGGGTGATACAGAAGAAACCTCGGTTCCATTCTTTATCTTCAAGGGAAATTATATTATAGCTAGAATCCAGGAGCACAAATATAAAGCAGCAGGCAGGCTACATGAGAAAAAAAATGTAGTTCAGTGCTAAAATACACAACATACATGATAATAGACGCAAAGCATGCTGGGAGGAGCACAGGTTGCAGAAAGAGACAGATCTACTTTGAACTGTGTGGTCTCCTGTAAATTACATCATTTTCTTGTAAATTTTTACATTTTTTGTAACTATTGAAATGAGAACCATATCAGCTCCTAGGGTAGTCCTCTTTTTTTTTGTTTTGTTTTTTGAGACGGAGTTTTGCTCTTATTGCTCAGGCTGGAGTGCAATGGCTAATCTCGGCTCACTGCAACCTCTGCCTTCCAGGTTCAAGTGATTCTCCTGCCTCAGCCTCCCGAGTAGCTGGGATTACAGGCATGTGCCACCACACCCTGCTAATTTTGTATTTTTAATAGAAATGGGGTTTCTCCACGTTGATCAGGCTGGTCTCGAACTCCCGACCTCAGGTGATCCGCCTGTCTCGGCCTCCCAAAGTGCTGGGATTACAGGCGTGAGCCCCTAGGGTCCCTAGGGTAATTTTAAAGATTAAATAAGATAATCATATAAAGTACCTAGAATAATATCAGACCCATAGCAAGCATTCAATTAATGGAAATTATTATGTGTGTTGGGACAATTTTTTGAGATAATAAATATCTTGTCTTTGCCAGAAGAAGATCCTGATTGTATGGGGGGAACTAAAGCTTATACAAGTTTTGGCGTCTATTTTAAAAATGCAATAAAAACATAAATAGGCCAGACACAGTGGCTCACGCCTGTAATCCCAGCACCTTGGGAAAACTAGGTAGGAAGACTATTTGAGGCTAGGAGTTCAAGGCCAGCCTTGCCAACGTAGCAAGATCCAGTGTCTACAAAAAATTATTTCAAAAAAATTAGCCAGGCATGGTGTCTTGGTCCTGTAGTCCCAGCTATATGAGAGGCTGAGGTGAGAGAATTGCTTCAGCCCAGGTGTGTGAGGTTGCAGTGAGCTATGATCACATACTGCACTCCAGCCTGGACGACAGAGTAAGACCCTGTCCCTAAAAAAAAAATAAAAACCAAACACAAAAGTGTATGAATATAAAACCAGCATCAAGAAACATTAAAAATTCAAAAGTTAAAAAGTTGACAAAACCTAAAAATATAACACTATCTTATTATTTAATTGCATAACCCATCTCTCTGATATTTCTTCCTACACATTCTGACTGTGTAGTCTTTGACTGCCTCTTCGTATGACATTAATTTTGTAACATTTTCTACAGAACCGGTAGAAAGAAAATTTAGTCATTCTTCTAGCATAGTTCATTGAAGTTTGCTTTTCATTATTGATAGTGGGGATGTATAAGACATGTGACTCCACTTACAGATATACTTGCTATTTATAGTACTCTTCAGGCTTATGACTTACAAACATGGAATTCTGATAAATTCTATTTCATGTGATTGCCATAAAGTAGGAGAAATATATAGTGCATGTATAATTTTATACACTGCATCATAGAGTGTATTCCAGAGAGAATTGTTTTGACTAGGCACCCATAAGAATCAAATACTTGGCTTACATTTTTCTACATTTGGTGATTGGAAGAATTTTCCACAAGAAACCTTCCAGCTCCATGCATTTCAAACCTTGTTTCTCTTCCACCACCCATGTATTTCTGGTTCCGGAAGGAGACATGCATACCTTAACTGACCCCGACCCTGCCCAAAGTGTCAGCAGAGCAGAAAAAAGGAGAAAAAAGGAGGATTCCTAAACCAGAATGGAAAGCAATAACCTAGGAATAAACAGAAGTGACTGCCTACCACATAAATATAGTCTACCAAATTTAAACTAAATGTTTTCCCAATGTAACTTCCCCTAACCTGGATCTCCAAAATTCCCATGGTCACCCATCACCACCCAACACTAAAAGAAACAGTTTTTTTGTTAGTTGTGGTCAGAATATCTTATTTTTGCTAATTTTGCTCCGACCACACGAATACATTGCTAGGGCCCTTTCCGGGGCCTTGGGAAGAGCCAATGTATGTGAAGGCCCTAGAGATTAAGCTTCGTTACCTTCATGGAAATGCTTTCTTTCTGCTTTTTAGGCAAAACACATGTTCCACATGTGAGAGAGAACACGAGCAAGGGCTCTGAAGAGGTGTAGATATATAGAGAACTGATGGGACCCTTGTCTGTAAGGCTCCTAAAGATCTGACTCTGGAGGATGTTGGAAAGCAGGCAGGGAAAGGGCAAGGGGTGAGGGCTTTGGCCAGGAGAGAGTCAAAATGAAAGTAGTTCAGGCCAGGTATGGTGGCTTGTGGCCATAATCCCAGCACTTTGGGAGGCTGAGGCAAGAGGATCGCTTGGGCCCAGGAGTTCAAGACCAGCCTGGACAACATGGCGGAACCCCATCTCTACAAAAAATACAAAATATTAGCCAGCCATGGTGGTGCATGCCTGTAGTCCCAGCTACTCGAGAGGCTGAGGTGGGAGGATTGCTTGAGCCCGGGAGGTTAAGGCTGCAGTGAGCTGTGATCATGCCACTGTACTCCAGCCTGGATGACTGAGTGAGATCCTATCTCTAAAGAAAAAAAATAAAAGTAGTTTAAAATATGAGTTTCATTGAATGCCTACTGAGCCTTACGTATTTGCAAAGGCCTAAAGAAAAACATATATGTTTCAGTAAGAGGCAGAACTCAACATGGCAAAAGAACCATAATGGGTATTAGTTATTTATTATGATAATTATCTAGATAATAAAACTAGGGAAGTTCTATCTTCTGAAAATATGCTGTTTAGGGTGGACTATGGATCTAAACTAAAGACCATTCTATTGAAATACCCTGGCAGTGTTCCACTAGAGAACAATCTATGATGACTCAAATACAGGAGTGATATGAAAAAAATAATTGTAACTAGTGGTCCTGTCAGGACACCAACTCCACTGGAATTTTAAATCAACATCTTGATTTGTCCTCGGAAGTCAAGATGTGAACGACAGAGGCCAGAGAGAAATCCTCCTCTCCTAGCCAGTTCAGTTCGCATTCATTGATGTCTCCCAACCATCGTCAAGAATGTTCCAGCTTGGGCCGGGCATGGTGGCTCACACCTGTAATCCCTTTGGGGATTACACTTTGGGACGCCAAGGCAGGCAGATGACAAGGTCAGGAGTTCGAGATCGGCCTGACCAACATGGTGAAACCCTGTCTCTACTGAAAATACAAAAATTAATTGGGCATGGTGGTGCGTGCCTGTAATCCCACCTACTCGGAAGGCTGAAGCAGGAGAATCGCTTGAACCCAGAAGGCGGAGGTTGCAGTGAGCCAAGATCGCGCCACTGCACTCCAGCCTGGGAGATAGAGCGAGACTCTGTCTCAAAAACAAAAAACAAAAAACAACTACATAGAAAGAATATCCCAGCTTGAAAAGAGCTAATGCATGTTGGGCTTAATACCTAAGTGATGGGTTAACAGATGCAGCAAACCATAATGGCACACGTTTACCTATGTAACAAACCTGCACATCCTGCACATGTACCCCAAAACTTAAAAAATGAAATAAAATAAAATTTAAAAAAAAGAATATTCAGCTTTTCTGATGGACCATTGCATTGTTTCCTGAGGGTTATTAGACAGCGACCAAAGGAGAAACAGTGTTAGCCATTGAGTGCTTAGTTACAACAGGCAAAGGGGAGAGAAATAAGAAATTATCCACAAAAAAAGGAAAGAATTAACCAGAGTAGTTGGTTGTAAAGACCTTCTAATGAGAAGAAAAGAGCAGCAAGGGCCTAGATTCATGTTGCTTTGAAAATTGAAAGAGAGATGGGCATATTTTGTGTCCTAAGTCAGTGAGGCAAAATGTATTAATTTTACGTGTTGGCCAATATGCTTGGATTTTAAATTGCTTACTTATTTATTCAGTAGCTATTGACTGAGTGTCTATGTATGCATATCTACAAGTACTATTGTCGGTGAGGGAGAAAGCAATATTCAAGACAGACAAGGTTCCTTTTCCCATAGAGCTCATATTTCCGTCAGAAAAAGAGGGGAAATAAAAAATTTAAAGCATAATAATTTCAAATGCTAAGTTGCTATAAAACTAAAAGGGGGCTGGGTGCAGTGGTTCACACCTGTAACCCCAGCACTTTGGGAGGCCGAGGCAGACAGTAGATCACCTGAAGTCAGGAGTTGGAGACCAGCCTGGCCAACATGGTGAAACCCCGTCTCTACTAAATATACAAAAATTAGCCGGGGATGGTGGCACACCCCTGTAATCCCAGCTACTTGGGAGGCTAAGGCAGGAGAATCACTGGAACCTGGGAGGCAGAGGCTGTAGTGAGCCGAGATTGTGCCACGATACTCCAGCCTGGGCAACAGAGCCATCTCAAAAAATAAATTAATTTAATTAAACTATAAAAGGGGTAATCAAATAGAGTTTGTGCCACGAGAGGAAACAGCTCAACTCTTTCTCTCTGGATGACCAGAAAAGGTCTGCATGAGAATAGGATGAATGAGCTGAAAGATAGGAAGGAGTCAGCCATAGAAACATTTGAAGCAAAGCATGTTTGACAGGGAGAGCAGCAAGGACAAGGGCCCTGAAGCTGGAGGATCAGAAAGAACAGAGGGGCCAAGCAGAGTGTAGAGTGTGCAAGGGAAGGAGTGCTCATGGGATGAGGCTGCAGAGGGTAGGCAGGGGCCATCAGGTGATCTACAACCTGGTAGCCATGGAAAAGAGTTTGAGTTTCCCACTTTTCATATGGGGACTTAAAAAAAAATCTGGATTTTAGTCTAAGTGCAATGGGAAACCACTGCATGTTCTGAGCAAGGGAGTCACATGGTCTGATTGACATTTTCTTTTTCTTTCTTTCTTTTTTTTTTCCTGAGGCAGAGTCTCTCTGTCACCCAGGCTAGAGTGCAGTGGCACCATCTCGGCTCACTGCAAGCTCCGTCTCCCAGGTTCATGCCATTTGCCATTCTCCTGCCTCAGTCTCCCAGGTAACTGGGACTACAGGTGCCCGCCACCATGCCTGGCTAATTTTTTGTATTTTTTAGTAGAGACGGGGTTTCACCGTGTTAGCCAGGATGGTCTCGATCTCCTGACCTTGTGATCTGACTGCCTCAGCCTCCCAAAGTGCCGGGATTACAGACGTGAGGCACTGCACCTGGTCTTTTTTTTTTGAGATGGAATCGTGCTCTCTTGCCAGATTGGAGTGCGGTGGTGTGATCTCGTCTCACTGCAACCTCTGCCTCCCAGGTTCAAGCAATTCCCCTGTCTCGGCCTCCCAAGTAGCTGGGATTACAAGCGCACGTCACCACACCTGGCTAATTTTTTGTATTTTAGTAGAGACGGGTTTCACCATGTGGGCCAGGATGGCCTCGATCTCCTGACCTTGTAATCCGCCCGCCTCGGCCTCCCAAAGTGCTGGGATTACAGATGTGAGATCTCATCTTTACAAAAAAAAAAAAATTACCCAGGCACAGTGGTGCATGCCTGTGGTTCCAGCCACTTGGGAGGCTGAGGTCGGAGGATTGCTTAAGCCTGGGAGGTTGAGGCTACAGTGAACCAAGATTGCATCACTGCACTCCAGCCTTGGTGACACAACAAGACCCTGGGAAGAAGAAGGAGACGGAGAAGGAGAAGAAGAAGAAGAACTAGCAAGCAATACACAAAGAAAAAATAAAACAAAAACCAAAAAGTGATTCTGACTATTGGGAATGGACTATAGAGGTCAAGAGTGGACACAGGGCAACAGTAATATAGTGGAAGCTACTGGAGTCATCCAGTCAAGACATGGTAGTGTTGTGGCCTAGGGTGGTGTAGTAGGGGGGTTGCATGAATGGCCCCAATTAATGGGCTTCTGGTATCCAAGCCCTTTGGTCTATAATTTATAATTCCCTTCCATTCTGACTCTGGGCTTTGAGCAATGTAATACAAGCGGGGGTGTGCAAAGGGCCTGTGCATTGGGGATCAATCTCTTGCATAATGACTCCGGCTTGCTCTTGGGGTTTGGCTATGTCATGAGAACAGGCCCAGGCTAAGCTGCCTGCTGGAGGAGGAGAGACCACAAGGAGCAGAGCTGAGTCATCCCAGCTGGGGCATCCTAGACCAGCCAGCCTCTAAGCAGCTCTCTAGGTGAGTGTGGATGCATGAGCAAGCCCAGCCAAGACCAACGCAGACTGCTTGTTACTCTGCTTTAGACAACTGATATAAATTACAGAAAAGGCATGAAGAAAAACTATGGGTCTGGAATATATTTTGGAATTAGAGAAGGAGAAACTGCTGACAATTAGGATAGTTATCCATCCTCTGGCACATGTAATTCAACATATCAAAATGATTTGAATCTAGCAAAAACAAACATATATTCTGTAATCTTGATAAGCAACCCTTTTTTTTTTTTTTTTTTTTGAGACAGGTTCTCATTCTGTCACTCAGGCTGGAGTGCAGTGGCACAATCATAGCTCACTGCAGCCTCAACCTCCTGGGCTCAAGTGATCTTCCTGAGTAAATAGGACTACAGGCATGTGCCCCTATGCCTGGCTATGTTTTAAAATTTATTTTTTATAGTGATCAAGTTTCACTATGTTTCCCAGGATGGCCTCAAACTCCTAGGCTCAAGCAATCCTCCTGCCTCAGCCTCCCAAAGCACTGGGATTACAGGCATAAGCCACCACACCCAACCAGCACATTTTTAATCACTAGTATTTCCATTCATTTTGGAAATCCAGATCAAAGTAAAATCGAGAGTTCCATTTAATTCTGTGATGCTCAAGTGTGGTAGTGCAGAGACTTGGAGCAAGCTAAAACTTTGATAATGGGGTAAATCTTTGGGGACTTAAGAGGGCGGGAACTAAAAAGGGGAGGATTATAGAGGAGGACACAGCTTCTCTAAATGAGAGAACATCATTGTGATGGAAGCACCATTAAAAATTCAATTCATAGGAATTTGGCTATGGTTCCAAGGAAGAGATGTTGATACAATATTGTCCCAAATAAAAGTTATTCAAGAAAATAAATTGAACAGAAGACCTAGAAATTGGCACTCTACTTCATTTGTTGCCCTGAAAGCCCGGGCAAAATTATATTTCTGGATTCAGCCTGATCAAATCTTCCTGGATCAGTGTATGCCAGCAAAAGAGACTAGTATACAGAGGTGGGATTAAGAGTAAGAAATTCTGGCTCTATTATCAGTTTCTCCAAGGAAATACTTAGTTTCACCTGTGTCTCATATCAAGTTTCCCCAGAAAACAGACTCAGAGATAGGTGTGCTTGCAAGAAGTTTATTGAAACATGCTCTCAGGAACAACATCCCTTGCACTAAAATCTCAGAAAACACCACTAAAGAATTTATTCATGTAACCAAAAACCACCTGAATCCCCAAAACTATTGAAATTTTTTCTTTTCTTTTCTTTTTTTTTTTTTTTGAGACAGAGTCTCGCTCTGTCACCCAGGCTGGAGTGCAATGGCACGATCTCGGCTCTCTGCAACCTCTGCCTCCCAGGTTCACGCCATTCTCCTGCCTCAGCCTCCTGAGTAGCTGGGACTACAGGTGCCCGCCAACCACGCCCGGCTAACTTTTTTTGTTTTTTTTGTTTTTTTTTTTTTGAGACGGAGTCTCGCTCTGTCGCCCAGGCTGGAGTGCAGTGGCCGGATCTCAGCTCACTGCAAGCTCCGCCTCCCGGGTTCATGCCATTCTCCTGCCTCAGCCTCCCGAGTAGCTGGGACCACAGGCGCCTGCCACCTCACCCGGCTAGTTTTTTGTATTTTTTAGTAGAGACGGGGTTTCACCGTGTTAGCCAGGATGGTCTCGATCTCCTGACCTCGTGATCCACCCGTCTCGGCCTCCCAAAGTGCTGGGATTACAGGCTTGAGCCACCGCGCCCGGCCACTTTTTTGTATTTTTAATAGAGACGGGGTTTCACCATGTTAGCCAGGATGGTCTCTATCTCCTGACCTCGCGATCTGCCAGTCCCGGCCTCCCAAAGTGCTGGGATTACAGGAGTGAGCAACTGTGCCTGGCCAAAATAAATTTTTTTAAAAAAGAAACAACACCCTTGGGGAAGGAAAGAAAGCCAAATTGGGCAGCGGAGAAATTGCACTTGCTGTGAAGTTGTAACAAAGCCTTCAGTCAATCTCAGGGAAAGGCTTGAAGCTTGGATGGTCCTTCTAAGATGCCCTCACTGAGGCAAGGGGTCTTGGACTCACTCCAAAACAACAAGGCAGCAGATACAGGCTGACTTTGGAGAGGAGAGCAACCTTGGTGAGATGGCTCCCTTCTGCCAAGAGCAATAACAGAGGAAACACTCAGGTATCATTCCTTAGCAGGCAACACTTCCAGCAGCTGGAGAACACGTGCTTTGGTCCTGGAGGGCAAATCTAGGAGCTAACAACAGTGTCCACTACAATCCATCAAGCAAGGACACTATGTTTCATCCCACCTCACTTAGACGGAAGATACAGAAATTCACTCAGGCGGGACCACTAACAATGCCTTTCCATGACCTTGATGAGGTCAATGTCAAGCCACAATGAGTTGAGAAACTGGGAAATGAAGAAGCAAAGGCAGAAAATATAAGCTTAGTTATGGGGGAGGGGGGATGAGAGGAGAAAAGCTGGTAGTGACTGCAGAAGAAAGAAGAGATGCAGAGAAAATTTTTATGGTTATTTTTTGAATGTTGGAGAGATTTGATCATGTTAATGGAGGGAGGGAAGAGTTAAATAAAGGTACTGGAGATACAAAAGAAAAAATATTGAGAAAAACAAGGGTCAAAAAAACAGACTATTTAGAATGGAGCATTCATGGAGGATGAGCTTTCTGAGAGGAAAAAGGAAAGATGGCTGCAGAGACACTGGAGAGAGAAAAGGTGAAGGAATTCAGGGTCGCCAGGCAGCAGGCTTTATTATTCTCATGGAAGGAGGGCTCTAAGTCTTCTGCTAAAAGTGACAGGCTCAGGGTAGATTCAGGATTTGAGGTAAGGAATGATATTCTGAAGTTGTCACCTTGGGAAATGGGTAAGTTTGTTGGACAAGAATGAGAAAACCAGAGAGGCTAGAAATTATTATATGACGATCATGGAGACAGTCCTGATTCAGTTTTTGGCTTAGGTTTTGCTTTTGATTGGGGTTTTTTCCCTGCTGTGGCATATTTCATCTCAGGGACAGGAATGGAAGACATGAATGGTTGTGCCAATGCTGGATTGGCTGATGTGGCAGCATCACAAGGAAGAAAAAACTATGGGTGGTGACGAGCACTTGCTTGAAATAACTGAAGACAACTAAGAAGGAAAGCCCAGCCAGGAGTGGAGCTCATCAACTTGAATAACTGGCTGGGACCAGGATAAGCAGAGGTTTAGTGGAAGTAAAAGATAGCACGTTGGGGCCAGGCATGGTGGCTCACCCCTGTAATGCCAGCACTTTGGGAGGCTGAGGCAGGTGGATCACCTGAGGTCAGGAGTTTGAGACTAGCCTGACCAACAGGATGAAACCCCATCACTACTAAATACAAAAAATTAGCCAGGCGTGGTGGCACATGCCTGTAATCCCAGCTACTTGGGAGGCTGAGGCAGGAGAATTGCTTGAACCTGGGAAGTAGAGGTTTCAGTGAGTTGAGATCGCACCATTGCACTCCAGCCTGGGCAACAACAGCGAAACTCCATCTCAAAAAAAAAAAAAAGAAAAGGAGACAGCACTTTGGCACGATGAACAGATAGAGGGGCTGCTGAAGTGAAGTGAATGTACCCCCCCTCACCTATCAGGAATTTTATCTCCAGCCTTGTCAACCAGCAATGATCTTGGGGTTTAAATCTTCCTGGTCTTGCTGCCTAAGAAGCCAGTAGCTACCTGACTCATCAGGCCTGTACCTGAGAGTCACATCTGTGTTACCCTCTGACTCTCAGATCTCAGTGATCCTTTGATCTCTCCTTCGTGTTGCACCCCAACAGTCTGTTGTCAGAACCATGAGAAGATGACCTATCACACCTTTGTAGATCGTGATGGAAAAGCATGGCCTCCTAGTAACATGCCACTGGGAAGACTAGCCTTTCCTCTGCAGGATTTTCTTCCATCTCCTCTCAAAACCAGAACCTTTCTCCCCAGTTACAGGACAAGGAAAAAATGCTCGATGGCAGAACTGATTTTATACCAACACAAAAGTTGTGTGTGCTGAATAAGTGCTCTCCATATGCAAAGTGCCCACATGCAACAACAAGTTTGTGTTTAAATAAACTTGGAGACACAGATATACAATAACAAGACATATGTTTCCTACTGCATATAGGCATATACATAAATACCCTATTAAGAATTCATTTGAGATGGTGAAATACTTCTGTTCTATGGGATTGCATCAGACTCAAAGTAATCTTTATTTAAATGACATGAAACAAGGTAACACAAGAACTGCTGTAGTTTTTTTGGACACAACAGTAGAAACCAGAGATGGACAAGGTCGTTTAGATCATTCGACACCGTAAGTTTCTTGGTAGAGAGGTTCTGCCCAGTGCCCTGTGCTCACTTACACCTTCCCCAGGTGGGTTTTAACAGACACAAGAAATCAGGCTGCCGACACCTCCTCACCGTTAGTTAGATTTAAAATGCCTCCAAGAAAAGAGAAAGAGGGAGCACACTTCCTTGTAAGGAAGTTTTGGACCAAATGACCCTGACAACCAGCTCACCATTGACCTAAAAACCACAAGCCGTCATGAAGGCCTCCTCACTTGCCTTAAAGACCATTAAAGAGAGCATCCCAGGCCTCATAAAAGAGTAGGTAGTTCAACAAGGAGATGCCATAAATAAGTAATTCACTCCCAGATCCAATTTCTTTTGTTGAGTTTAAGTGTTCAAATACCACCTTGTTTTATTAATGCGAGTGTCCCATTTCTATTCTCAGTTTCAAACCCGATGGAATAAAAAAAACAAAACACAAAAAAACTGCATCTGCTAATAGGCCAAAGCCCTTCAATTTCCCCAATCTCCCCAAAAGTTTATTAATTCAAAATATTAAAGAAAAAGCTTCTCAGGCCGGGCACGGTGGCTCATGCTTGTAATCCCAGCACTTTGGTAGGCCAAGGTGGGCGGATCATGATGTCAGGAGATTGAGACCATCCTGTCCAACATGGTGAAACCCCGTCTCTACTAAAAATACAAAAATTAGCTGGGTGTGGTAGTGGGCGCCTGTAATCCCAGTTACTTGGGAGGCTGAGGCAGGAGAATGACTTGAACCCACGAGGTGGAGGTTGCAGTAAGCCGTGATAGCGCCACTGCACTCCAGCCTGGTGACAGACCAAGACTCTGTCTCAAAAAAAAAAAAAAAGAAAAGAAAAGAAAAGAAAAAGAAAAAGGTTCTCTTGGTATTCTCTCTAATTTGATTATTTAGGATACACACCTTCCCAGCCTATCTTATTGTTGCTGCTTTGCACTGTCTTATTATGAGAAACCATACCTGGTTGTATGTAAAGTGGACTCTACCAATCTACGTGATCCACTTGTAAGGGAAAATTGACTCTCATCCTTAAGGATGGATCATTCAGATGAGCCCCAGATATGCCTGATTGATGGTAGAGGGGCTCAAGGAGAATGCCTGTTCAAAAGTGAATACCAAGGTTGAATTTAGTTAGCAAATACCGAGGTTGAACTTAGTTAGCTGGAAGAGAGTCGTGGGGTCTCAAACTGGAAGGAATCTTAGAGATGGTCTCGTCCAATCTCCTGCTAAAGGTAAGGAAACTGAGATCTTGGCCATTCAGACTGTTCCAGCACCAGCATAAACTAGTGGCAAAGACAAGAATAAAACCTAGTCCCCCTGGCAGAAGCCCCCAACCCTAGTGGATATACATTTATGTGCCCGAAAACACTCCAAGCTGTAGCAGAACTATGCCACTTTTTCCTAAATCTTGCGTATTACCTTAAGGTGAGGATGTTAAACAAATGCTTTATTTAAAAATAGACATGTTAGACCAGGCTCAGGGACTCATGCCTTTAATCCCAGCACTTTGGGAGGCTGAAGTGGGAGGATTACTTGGGGCCAGGAGTTTGAGACCAGTCTGGGCAACAAAGCAAGGCCCCTTCTCTTCAAACTAATAAAAAATAAAGCTAGCTGGGCCTTTAGTTCTAGCTACTCGGAAGCCTGTGGTAGGAGGATTGCTTTAGCCTAGGAGTTTGAGGCTGTAGTGACCTATAATCTTGCCACTGCATTCCAGTCTGGGTGACAGAGCAAGACTATTTCAAAAAAAAAGAAAGAAAGAAAAAAAGAAGAAGAAGAGGTAGAGGAGGAGGGGGAGGAAATAAAAATGCATTTATTATTCATTATTGCAGGAGAAAACCAAATTCACATGAGTTTTTAAAGAGAACACAAATCTCACTGGAAGTTTATGCTGGGGATAGCCAGCTTAGATGGTCCAGGGGTAAGTGCTGCTGCATGTTCACTTCACTGCTAAGGGCACATCATGGACCAGTTTGACAAGCACAGCTTTACCCAACACTGCTTCCAATGCCCAAGAAATCCCTTTGAGGATCACTTTGGCTAATTTCTTTTTGTCCTGACTCTTTTCTCTTGCCTATCCCTACATAAGTATGTACAAGTGATTCAAACCCATATGTAGCAGAATGTACTTTGCTTCCTTCTTCTTGCACAGAGTGGGGAAATGGCCTCAATGTCTTAACACATGAAATTTGAATCACATTTATGCATTCTCTGCCCTATTCTTTTTGGTCAATAGGCTCATTATAGCAATACTAATTTTTTTAAACGGAGTTTTGTTCTTGTTGCCCAGGCTGGAGTGCAGTTGTGCAATCTCAACTCACTGCAACCTCTGCCTCCCGGGTTCAAGTGATTCTCCTGTCTCAGCCTCCAGAGTAGGGGGAACTACAGGTGCACACACCACGCCCGTCTAAATTTTTGTATTTTTAGTAGAGACAGGGTTTCACTGTGTTGACCAGGCTGGTCTTGAACTCCTGACCTCAAGTGATCGGCCTCTCAAAGTACAGGGATGATAGGCACGAGTCCGGCCTACAGTGCTTTTAAATTTTTTTTTTTTAACTTTCCTTTTTCTTTTTGAGACGGAGTCTTGCCCTGTCACCCAGGCTGGAATACAGTGGCACAATCTTTGCTCACTGCAACCTCCACCTCCCGGGGTCAAACCAATCTCCTGCTTTAGCCTCCTGAGTAGCTAGGACTACAGGCATGTGCCACCATGCCTGGCTGATTTTTGTATTTTTACTGGAGACAGGGTTTTCCCATGTTAGCCAGACTGGTTTCAAACTCCTGACCTCGGGTGATCCACCCATCTCAGGTCACCCAGTCTGGAGTGCAGTGGTGCAATAATAGTTCATTGCAGCCTCAAACACTCCTCCTGCCTCAGCCTCCCGAGTAGTTGGACCTACAGGCGTGCACCACACCTGGCTACATAGTGCTTTTTGTTAGTTTGCATAACAAAGATGTTACCACATTTCATATTTACAATCTCAATTTACTATCACTCCCACATTTTAAAGAGGAAATACAGCCCCCCACAGCCCTTAATTTACCCCCTGTCCTGCAAAAAGAGATGCTCTTAGAGTTTAGTGAAAGCACCTGTGGTATGAGGCATGTGCTTCTGAAAGTATAAACCGAGTGTTTAAACATTTTCTATGCCCCAAATCTCTTTAGATTTTGTCAGAACAGCTAGAATTATTTAGATAATTCTGATTGCATTTCTGTCCAGAGAAACAGGCCACAAAAAATTGATCTGTAGAATTCCTTTTCACTAGTTACTTTGTGATGCACTGCACTGGTGGCTCCAATTCTTCACCTTTCTTCTTACCATGCATTTATTTACATGACCTCACAGCCCTTCTTGTCAAATGGCAGAACATACTTCCTTATCCTTTGATTAGGAATTTAGTCATGTGACTTGCTTTGGCCAATGAGATCTTAACAGATGTGGCATGAGCAGAGGCTTAAAAGGTGCTTGCATCTATTTGTTTGCTCTCCTGTGTGTCTGCCATTACCGTGAGAAGAATATGCTCAAGCTAGCCTGCTGGACCTAGGAGCAGGATGAGAGACAGATGGAGCAGAGCTACCCCTAGTCAGTCCAAGATAAGTGGGTGTGTCCTGCCAAAAGCAGAAGTTAGTTATTTTATGTAAGAACTCTGAATGTTTCATTCTACTGCTCCTGGCTACCACTGTTCTATTAAAAGAATCATCTATTACTCTTATTGTTTTCTCTCTGGCTGCTTGAAATACTGTTTTCTTTCTCCTTTTTTTCAGCAGTTTCACTGTGATACGTTTAGCTGAGGTTTTTAATGTTTCTTACGTCTATGGCTTGAGATCTTTCTGGGATTTGTAAATTTTGTTTTTAATTCTCAGCCATTATCTCTTCATATATTGCTTCTGCCCCATCACCTCTCTCTCCTCTTCCAAGACTGCAATAACACATATGTTGACCTTCTCACTGTATGCTCTATGACTCTTATACACTTTTTAGTGTTTTCTACTTTTTGTTTACTGCTGTTGTTCTAAGATTCAAAACAGATATTATCTTCCACTATTCCCTTTTCATCTAAGTCAAATCTACTAATAAACTCATCTACTGGGTTCTTAATTTCAGCTCTTGTATTTTTTTACTTCTAAAATACTTCTAAAATTCTTCTAAAATTTGGTTCTTTTCATGTTTTCCATTCATCTGTCAAAATTCTCATCTGCTTTTTAAAAATTGAACTTTTAAAATCTTATTTCATATTCCATTATCTGTAGGTTTATTTCTTTTTTTAATTATTTCTCTTGGGTTTTTGTGGGTTTTTTGACCATGTTATGTTGTCTCCTCCAGTAACTGGTTAATTTTTGTCATACATGGCACATTAGATGTGAAAGATGGTAAAGATTATTTTAGGTTCTGGATGATGTTATCTTCCTCCAGAGGGTTTTATATTTGCTTGTAACAGGCTAGGCTAAGGCATTAGCAATCCCAAATCACCTTAATCCAATCAAAGACTGAGACTATTCAAAACTAAGGTACATTTGGTTTACTCTTTCTTCCAAGATGTAGTTCTTTAGGGTCTCAAACCAAAGCTTAGGGAAGAGTTTCCAGTGTATTCTCCACTCTTGGCATCCCATGATCTCTCTATTTTTTCCTCTAAGGTTTATGAGTTAGTGGAGAGCTTTTCTCAGATGATTAGCTGCCTCTTCTGAAATCAACAACTATTTCCAAAAGAAAGCAGCCACAAATACTGAGCCCAGCTCTCAGAGTTCCCTCTTTCTTCTGTATTTTAGTCCTACAATCACTCAGTGCCTCGGTAGCTATCTTATATCATCAAACAGGATTCTCCCCCCAAGTTCTCTGTTTGTCCTCTGTGGGAAAGAAAAAGAAAAGTCATCTCAGAAAGAATGAAATGCATCAGAAATGTTGGAAACTAAAAGACAGTGGAACTACACTTTTCAAATAATAAAAGAAAATAACTGGCACCAAAAAGTGTCAAAAGAAAAGGTAAAATTAACATACTTCTAAATAAACACAAATGGAGATAATTTGTCACAAGTAAACCCATAATAAAAGACATATGAAAGGAATTTCTTCAAGAGGAAGAAAAATGATCACATATATGTGATCTACATAAATGCAGGAAGAAATGAAAAGCAACAGGAAAGGGAAAATGTGGATAAAGCTATATAAAAATTTACTGTATAAAATGAATAACATTTTGTAACACTCATATATGAGAGAGAATTAAAATTCATGACAGTAATAGCACAAAAGGGATGCAGGGACAGGTAGAGTTAAATTGTTCTGAAGTGTTTTTTTCTTGTTTGCTTGTTTGTTTGTTTTCCTGAGATGGAGTTTTGCTCTTGTTGCCCAGGCTGGAGTACAGTGGCGTGATCTTGGCTCACTGCAACCTTTGTCTCTTGGGTTCAAGCGATTCTCCTGCCTCAGCCTCCTGAGTAGCTGGGATTACAGGTGCATGCCACCACACCTGGTTAATTTTTGTATTTTTAGTAGAGACGAGGTTTCACCATGTTGGTCAAGCTGGTCTCGAACACCTGACCTCAGGTGATCCACCTGCCTTGGCCTCCCAAAGTGCTGGGATTACAGGTGTGAGCCACCGTGCCTGGCCCTGAAGTTTTATCATTTTCTATGAAGAGGTAAAAATAGGATTCTATATTAGACTTAAATGAGTCAAGGGTACATTCTGTAATCTCAAGGATAACTCCTAGTAAAAGAAAATAGAACTAACATACCTATGGGTGGTGGAGGTGGTGGTGGTGGTGGTGGCAAAGAGTACAAAGAAAAAAGAAATATTTGATGAGCACAAATGAATGAAAGAAAGGAGACTGAGGAACATAGAACAGATATAGCAGAAATAGAAATCAATAATAAAATGGCAAATATAGCCCAAATGTATCCATATCTAGAATCACATTAAATATAAACAGACTAAATACTCAACTTAAAATATTGTCAAATTGAATTAAAATAAATGCAATCCAACTATATGCTACTTTTAAAAACACACTTTAAATGTAAGAAAAAAGAAAAGTTGAATAGAAAAGATGGAAAAAGAAATACCATAAAAACACTAAGCAAAATAAAGCTAGTGTTCTAGCATACCAATATCTTTCAAAGTAGACTTTAAGGTAAGAAACATTACTAGAGATAAAAAGGAACAAAATGATATATAATAATTGTAAGTTTTTATACACTTAACATGAATTGAGAATACATAAAGATAATTTTGACAGACATAAAGGAAAAATAAGCAAATCTATAATCATAGTGGGAGAACTTAACTGTCTGTCTCAGTAACTGAAAGATCAAGCAGGAAAAATATCAGTAAGGATATAGAAGATCTGAACAACATGATTGACAAACTTGGATCATTTGGGATACATAGAACACTTACCTACAACAGCAGAATATATATTTAAATGTATAGAAAACATCTATCAAAATTGACCATGCACTGGTCCATAAAGCAGGTCTCACCAAAATTCAGAGATTTTAGTTATTCAGGATACGTTTTCTGACCACAGTGGAATGAAACTAGAAATCAGTAATAAAATATATTCAATATATTTTTAAGTTTTTTCAAAATATAAATATAATATATATTTCGGCCGGGCACGGTGGCTCAAGCCTGTAATCCCAGCACTTTGGGAGGCCGAGATGGGCGGATCACAAGGTCAGGAGATCGAGACCATCCTGGCTAACATGGTGAAACCCCGTCTCTACTAAGAAATACAAAAAATAGCCGGGCGAGGTGGTAGCACCTGTAGTCCCAGCTACTCGGGAGGCTGAGGCCGGAGAATGGCGTGAATCCGGGAGGCGGAGCTTGCAGTGAGCTGAGATCCGGCCACTGCACTCCAGCCTGGGCTACAGAGCGAGACTCCGTCTCAAAAAAAAAAAAAAAAAAAATATATATATATATATATATATATATATAAAATATATATTTCAATATATATTTCAATATATTTTTAATTTATTATTGAATAAAAATATAACTTTAAAACCCAAATATTTGGAAAGTAAACAATAAATTTCTATTTCAGGAATAAAAGGTTTCAAAAAAAGCCCAGGACCAGATGGAGTCACAGCTGAATTCTACTAGATGTACAAAGAAGAGCTGGTACCATTACTGCTGAAACTATTCCAAAAAACTGAGGAGGAGGAACTCCTCCCTAACTCATTCCACGAGGCTAGTATCATCCTGATATCAAAACCAGACAGAGACACAACAAAAAAAGAAAACTTCAGGTCAATATCCTTGATGAACATCTATGCAAAAATCTTCAACAAAATACTGGCAAACTGAATCCAGCAGCACATCAAAAAGCTTATCTACCAAGATCAAGTAGGCTTTATCCCTGGAATGCAAGGTTGGTACAACACATGAAAATCAATAAATGTTATTCATCACATAAACAGAACTAAAGACAAAAAACACGTGATTATCTCAATAGATGCAGAAAAGGCTTTTGATAAAATTCAGCATCATTTTATGTTAAAAATTCTCAATAAACTAGGTACTGAAGGAACATACCTCAAAATAATAAGAGCCATCTATGACAAATCCACAACCAACATCATACTGAATGGGCAAAAGCTGGAAGCATTCCCCTTGAAAACTAGCACAAGACAAAGATGCCCTATCTCACCACTCCTATTCAACATAGTATTGGAAATCCTGGCCAGAGCAATTAGGCAAGAGAAAGAAATAAAGGGCATCCAAATAGGAAGACAAGAAGTCAAACTGTCCCTGTTTGCAGGCAACATGATCCTATATATAGAAAACTCCATAGACTCAGCCCAAGAGCTTCTTAAGTTGATAAACAACTTCAGCAAATTCTCAGGATACAAAATCAATGTACAAAAATCACTAGCATTCCTGTACACCAACAGCAGTCAAGCCAAGGGTCAAATCAGGAATGCAATCCCATTCACAATTGACACACACACGCAAACTAAGAATACAGCCAACCAGAGAGGTTAAAAGTCTCTACAAGAAGAACCACAAAACACTGCTCAAAGAAATCAGAGATGACACAAACAAATGAAAAAACATTTCATGCTCATGGATAGGAAGAACCAATTTTGTTAAAATGGCCATACTGCCCAAAGCAATTTATAGATTCAATGCCATTCCTAATAAACTACCAATTACATTCTTCACTGAACTAGAAAAAACTATTTTAAAATTCATATGGAACCAAAAAAAGAGCCCGAATAGCCAAGGCAATCCTAAGCAAAAAGAACAAAGCTGGAGGCATCATGCTACCCAACTTCAAACTACACTACAAGGCTAAAGTAACCAAAACAGCATGGTACTGGTCCAAAAGCAGACACATAGATCAATGGAACAGAATAGAGAACCCAGAAATAATGTTGCATACCTTCAACTATCTGATCTTCTACAAAGCTGACAAAAATAAGCAATGGGGAAAGGATTCCCCATGCTGGGATAACTGGCTAGCCATATGCAGAAGATTGAAACTGGACCCCTTCCTTACAACATATATAAAAATTAACTCAAGATGGATTAAAGCCTTAAATGTAAAACCCAAAACTATAAAAACCCTGGAAGGCAACCATTTTGGAACGGAAGGCAATACCATTTAGGACACAGGAATGGGCAAAGATTTCATGATGAAGGCACCAACAGCAATTGTGACAAAAGCAAAAATTGACAAATGGGATCTAATTAAACTAAAGAGCTTCTGCATAGAAGAAAAAAAAAAAAAGAACCTGTTAACAGAATGAACAGACAACCTACAGAATGGGAGAGAAATTTTGCAAATTGTGCATCTGACAAAAGTCTAATATCCAGCATCTTTAAGGAACTTAAACAAATTTACACACAAAAAAACAAACAACCCCATTAAAAAGTGGGCAAATGGCCGGGCATGGTGGCTCACACCTGTAATCCCAGCACTTTGAGAGGCCAAAGTGAGTGGATAATCTGAGCTCAGGAGTTTGAGACCAGCCTGGCCAACATGGTGAAACTTAATCTCTACTAAGAGTACAAAAACTACCCAGGCATGGTGGCATGCACATGTAATCCCAGCTACTCAGGAGGCTGAGGCAGAAGAATCACTTGGATCCAGGAGGTGGAGATTGCAGTGACAAGGATTATGCCACTGCACTCCACCCTGGGCAACAGAGTGAAACTCCACCTCAAGAAAAAAAAAGTGGGCAAAGGACATGAACAAACACTTTTCAAAAGAAGACATACATGTGGCCAAACAATCATGAAAAAATGCTCAATATCACTGATCATCAGAAAAATGCAAACCAAAACCACAATGAGATACCATCTTATACCAGTCAGAATGACCATTATTTAAAAAGTTAAAAAAATAACAGATGCTGGCGAGGTTGTGGAGAAAAAGAAATGCTTTTACATTGTTAGTGGGAGTGTAAATTAGTTCAACCATCATGGAAGACAGTGTGGCAATTCCTCAAAGATCTAAAGACCATTCAACCCAGCAATCCTATTACTTGGTATATACCCAAAGGAGTATAAATCATTCTACCATAAAGAAACATGCATGTGTATGTTCATTGTAGCACTATTCATAATAGCAAAGACATGGAATCAATCTAAATGCCCATCGATGGGAGACTGGATAAAGAAAGTGTGGTACATATACACCATGGAATACTATGCAGTCATAAGAAAGAACAAGATCATGTCCTTTGCAGGAACATGGATGGAGCTGGAGGCCATTATCCTTAGCAAACTAACGCAGGAACAGAAAACCAAATACTGCTTGTTCTCACTTATAAGTGGGAGCTAAACGATGAGAACACATGTACACACAGAGAGAAACAACACACACTGGGGCCAACTTCAGGGTGACGGGTGAGAGGAAGGAGAGGATCAAGAAGAATAACTAATGGGTACCAGGCTTAACACCTGGGTGACAAAATAATCTGTACAGCAAACCCCCATGACACAAGTTTACATATATAACGAACCTGCACATATACCCCATAAACTTAAAATAAAAGTTAAACTAAAAAAAAAAAAAAAATACAAGGTTGGTTTAAAATTTGAAAATTTACCAATATAATTCATCACGTTAATAAAAATAAAAGAGAAAAATTACACAGTTATGTTGATAGATACAGAAAGAAGACCTCTGAAAAAATTTAGTGTTGTCAGAGTTCTGGACGTGGGCTATTTTAATAAGTGGTTAGTGGCATCTCATTATTACTTTAATTTGCATTTTCCTGATATGATGTGAAACATCTTTTCATACACTTCATATTCTTGTCTGCCATCGCTATCTCTTCTTCAGTAAGGTATCTGTTAAGGTCTTTGGGTCTTTGGCCCTTTTTTTTTTTTGAGATAGAGTCTCACTCTGTCACCCAGGATGAAGTGCAGTGGTGTGATCACGGCTCAGTGCAGCCCCAACTTCCTAGTCTCAGGCAATTCTCCCTCCTCAGCCTCCTGAATAGCTAGGAGTACTGGCGTGAGCCACCATGCCCAGCTGATTTTTGTATTTTATGTAGAGATGGGGTTTCACTGTGTTGCCCAGACTGGCCTCAAACTCCTATGCTCAAGCAATACACCCACCTTGACCTCCCAAAGTGCTCCAATTACAGGCGTGAGCCACTACGCCCAGCTGGCCTGTTTTCCAATTGGGTTGTTTGCTTTCTGAGTTTTAAGAGTTATTTTTATATTTTATCTAACAGTCCTTTATGGAATGTGTCTTTTGCAAGTATTTTCTCTTGGTCTATGGCTTGTTCTTATTCTCTTGACACTGTCTTTCATGTAGAAGTTTTAAATTTTAATAAAGTCCAGCTTATCAATTATTTCTTTCATGGATCATGCCTTTGCTGTTATATCTAAAGTCATCACCATTCTCAAAGTCCATCTAGGTTTTCTCCTATATTATATTCTAAGAATTTTATAGTTCTACATTTTTACATTTAGTTATATGATCTATTTTAATTTTTACAAAGGGTGTAAGGTCTGTGTCGTCTACATTCTTTTTTTTTTTCTTTTCCTTTTTTTTTTTTTTAAGACAGGATCTCACTTTGTCACCCAGGCTGGAGTGCAGTGGTGCAATCATGGCTCATTGCAGCCTTCACCTCCCAGGCTCAAGTAATCCTTCCACCTCAGTCCCCCAAATAATTGGGACTACAGGTGCACACCACCATGCCAGGCTAATTTTTATATATTTTTTTGTAGAAACTGGGGCTTACCATGTTGCCCAGGCTGGTTCTTGAACTCCTAAAGTCAAGCAATCTTCCTGCCTCAGCCTCCCAAAGTCCTGGGATTATAGGCGTGAGCCACTGCACCTGGCTTAGATTCTTTTTTTTTTTTTTTTAATGTATGGATATCTAGTAGTTCCAGAACCATTTGTCGAAAATATTATCTTTGCTCCATTGCATTGTCTTTGCTTCATCAAAGATCAGTTGACTATATTTATGTGGTTCTATTTCCGTTTGCTTGTTTGTTTGTGATGGAGTCTCGCACGGTCGCCTGGGCTGAAGGGCAGTGGTACCATCTTGGCTCACTGAAACCTCCGCCTACCCAGTTCAAGCAATTCTCCTCCCTCAGCTCCCCGAGTAGCTGGGATTACAGGCACCCACCACCACACCCTGCCAATTTTTTGTGTTTTTAGTAGAGACAGTGTTTCACTATGTTGGCCAGGCTGGTCTCAAACTCCTGACCTCGTGATTCGTCCGCGCTGGCCTCCCAAAGTGCTGGGATTACAGGTGTGAGCCACCACGCCTGGCCTATGTGGTTCTATTTCTAAGATCTCTACTCTGTCCCATCAATCTATTTATCTATTCTTTCACCAATACCTTATTGTCACAATTACTGTAGTTTCATAGTAAGTCAAAGTCAGGTAATGTCAGCCTTCCAATTTTTTTCTTCTTCTTCAATATTGTGTTGGTTATTCTGGGTATTTGGCCTGTTCATTTAATTTTAGAGTCAATTTGTGGACTGACATCCACTAAATAGTTTGCTGGAATTTTTGATGAGATTACAATTGCTTTGAGTCTATAGATCAAGTTGGGAAGAACTGACACCTTGACAATATTGACTCTTCCTATCCATGAAGATGGAATATCTCTCCATTTATTTAATACTTTGATATTTAATCAGAATTTTGTAGTTTTCCTCATATTCCTCATACATTTTGTTAGATTTATACCTAAGTAGTTCATTTGGGGAGGAACTATTGTAAATGGTATTGTTTTTAATTTCAAATTTCACTTGTTCATTACTTGGATATAGAAAAGTGATTGACTTTTGTGTATTAACCTTGTATTATGCAGTCTTGCTACAAACTAATTTTAGTTCCAAGAAGGTTTTTTGTCAATTCTTTCATTTTTTTCTAAATAGACAGTCATGTCATCTGTGGAGAAAGTTTAATTCTTCCTTCCCAAACTGTATACCTTATATTTTCTTCTCTTGTTTTATTGCATTAGCTGGGACTTCAGTATGATGTTGAAAAGCTGTCTGGTTATTTTTAATTAATAAAATACAAAGTCTTATTTTGGTTAATGAAACGTTCTTCCTTGTGTCCTAGTAAACTATTGAAAATTCATTTAAAGTTAAAGGCCTTCAATCAGGGCCTGCTTTACACTAGAAGCTTGCAGAGGGAACGGGGAGGGGTGACTTTTTCTCTATTTTCTCTCCTTATTCTTCTCTAATACTTACCCCCTGCTCCTTAACTAAGTTGATTTCTAGATACTCAAAGTGGAGTGGGGTATCCTGGTGCTAGTTTTCTGGGAAAGGAGAAATGTCTGGCAGAAGATGTCTTGGTTTACTGATCATGTCATGATCTGTTTTGCATGATTTCTGGGATTTGCGTATTTTAGTGCTGATTATTTTGCTTGGGAGCAGTTTGGGTTTTTGAGTCCCCAGTGAGACCCCACACTGCAGTTTTAACAGAGGCAAGGCTCATGCAACCTGCCCTCACCTGCTGTCCCTAGCACTTTATCATGCAATCTTTTGTTGCTTGGTTCCCCTCACATTGGCAGGCCTCCATCTTTGGCAGGCCCCCTTCAAGATGACCCCCAGTTCATGAGTCTGCAGCGTCTATTTAGCCCTTAGAAAACTACATATATTTTCCAAGCCAAATGGAGAAGTATTCCAACTACCACTCTTCTTTCTTGCCTTGCCGGGCACCTGCAAATATTTATAGCCAAAGCCTTTTACCTTCACGAAGCCTTCTTGAAACTGAGTAAAAAACTAGTCCCGGCCGGGGGTGGTGGCTCACGCTTGTAATCCCAGCACTTTGGGAGGCCGAGGCGGGCGGATCACGAGGTCAGGAGATCAAGACCATCCTGGCTAACACGGTGAAACCCCGTCTCTACTAAAAATACAAAAAAATTAGCCGGCGTGGTGGTGGGCGCCTGTAGTCCCAGCTGCTGGGGAGGCTGAAGCAGGAGAGCAAGAGAATGGCATGAACCCGGGAGGCGGAGTTTGCAGTGAGCCGAGATGGCGCCACCACACTCCAGCCTGGGCGACAGAGCAAGACTCCGTCTCAGAAACAAACAAACAAACACAAACTAGTGCCTGTGTTTCCCCAAATTCGAGGGGACAATCTGAGATTCTCCAAGTGATCTTCTCAAAGCCCCTTTTAGTAGACTTAAGATAAGCAGACTCTTCCCCCCTCCAACAGACACACAAACGTGAAAAGATGGAAAATACCCCAGCCTTTAACTAATTTTTCCTGAGAAATGCTGTCCTGGCTTCTTCAGCTCAAACCTTTGAACCCTTAAAGTAGGTTTGGGCTAGGTTGTCAAATGGTTTTTAGCACTTCCTTCGCACATACCGCATAGGTAGTTTTGTGCCTTTCTTTGTAATGAGAGAGTACTTGCCCCCTAATATTTTGTTATTGGCCTGTAAGACAGACATAATAGATAAGAAATTAAGACAAAGTTCCATTATAACATTCAATTACATATATTTTCTCTCTGTTTTTGAGAAAGCCTATTTTTCTCAGGTGCGCTGTAGTACCACTCCAATGTGTTTAGGTGTGGATTCATTGTTACTCTATTCATAACTTGGTGTGTATCTGCATGGCTTTCTTTGATCTGGGAAATATTCACCCATTATCTCCTCAAATACTGCCTCTTTTTAAATGATGTTCCTTGTATCCAGAACTCCTATTAGACATATGCTGGGCCTTATGATTCAGTCCCCTATTTTTATTTTTATTTATTTATTTATTTATTTATTTATTTATTTATTTATTTATTTTGAGATGGAGTCTCACTCCGTCATCCAGGCTGGAGAGCAGTGGCATGATCTCGGCTCACTGCGAGCTCCGCCTCCTGGGTTCACACCATTCTCCTGCCTCAGTTTCTCAAGTAGCTGGGACTACAGGCACCCACCACCAAGCCCGGCTAATTTTTGTATTTTTAGTAGAAACGAGTTTTCGTCATGTTAGCCAGGCTGATCTCAAACCACACCCGGCTAATTTTGTTTTTGTATTTTTAGTAGAGATGGAGTTTCACCATGTTAGCCAGGATGGTCTTGATCCCCTGACCTTGTGATCCGCCTGCCTCGGCCTCCCAAAGTGTTGGGATTACAGGCGTGAGCCATCGCGCCCAGCCTCCGTCCCCTATGTTTCTTAACTGTTCTCATTTTCCATCTTTTCATCTTTGGGCATAATTTCCCCCATGTATTGTTCCCTCTGGGTGAGTGCCTCAACACTATCTTATATCACACAATTTCTCCCTTCATCTGTATCACATCTCCTGTTTACTTACCTATTGCATTTTTAATTTTTTTTCATTTCCTGAGATTCTTTTTGACTCTTTTTAAAATCCGCTTTTTAACTCACAGTATCCCATCTATCAATACAATCTTTGCTTTATCTTTTGTCTCTGTAACAATTCTAAACACACTTACCGCATTTTTCCAATTATCTCTTATTTCCAGTACATGTGCTCATAGGAATACTACTTGTTTTGTCTGCTGACTCATCCTCACAGTGTTTCATTTCTTTGTGTAACCTGTACCCTTTTTACTGGTAGCTCATGCTCAGTTTCCCTCCCTCCCCAAGGGAAACCCATTATCTCTAAGTGATGGAACTGTCCCTATACAGCCTTTTTTGGCATCTTCTTCTGTCAAGGCCCCAAAGTTTTCAGTGACTACACATTAATTTTCATGTTTATTTCTATGCTTCAGTTTCCTTTACACTGTGGGCAATAAAAATGTGGACCTTATACCTGCACATGACACAGGTTTGAAAATTCATTTTTTTCCCTTATTTAGATTTTCTCACACATTTACCTCATTCTTGCGTAGCATTGCTCCAAGAAAACAACAAACTTCCTTTTTGCTTTCTGAGTTGTTGGGCAAAGTGTTTTCTGGTCCTTTTTACATGCAAGGCAAACCTTCAATATTCCCAGCTTTAAGAAAGAGCCTCATTCCAAGCTCCCCTTCTCGCACAGGTTCAAGTTCATGTATCCCATTCCTATGTGAACATTAAAATCCTGCTCAGATAGTAGTCTGCATTTGGGTCTGACTTCTCTTTGGGGCTTTACTTCTTCAGTTTCTTCTTATGACTCCAACTTTGAGTTTTTTCTCTGTTCCTGGCATCTAGGTATTTCCATTTCTATCAAGCTAGGTGACTCGTTATAGTTTATCATTGATAATTCATGTTATTTAGTATCACATAGAAGTTGAAGTGTTGGAATCAGACTTGTCTAGATTCAAATCTCACCTCTGCCACTTACTGGATATATGACCATGACCAAGTTATCTTCTTTAAATATCAGTTTCCTTGTTTGTAAAATGGGAGTGATAACACCCAGCTCACATGATTGCTGTAAGGATTAAGAGATTTAATACACATGGAGGGCATGGAGCAGTATATGGCACATTTTAAAAGTCCAATAGTTATTAGGTCTTATTGTTGTTGTCATTATTTTTATTTTCTTATGATCATCATCATCATCCTATGCATTGCTATGTGTTTATAAAAAACAGCTCTCGGCCAGGCGCGGTGGCTCACGCCTGTAATCCCAGCACTTTGGGAGGCCGAGGCGGGCGGATCACGAGGTCAGGAGATTGAGACCATCCTGGCTAATACAGTGAAACCCCGTCTCTACTAAAAATACAAAAAATTAGCCAGGTGTGGTGGCGGGCGCCTGTAGTCTCTGCTATTTGGGAGGTTGAGGCAGGAGAATGGCATGAACCCAGGAGGCAGAGCTTACAGTCAGCCCAGATCGCGCCACTGCACTCCAGCCTGGGTGACAGAGTGAGACTCTGTCTCAAAAACAAACAAACAAACAAAAAACAGCTCTCACCTGTTTTAATATCAGAAATGCTGCCATATATATATATATATATTTTTTTTTTTTTTTTAATTCCAAAACACTATCACTGCCATCTGTGACATTAAATAAGCCTCCCTCCCTGCCAGCTCATATAAACTTAAAAGATACAAATCAACTTTACATTCAGTCTGTGTAAACTATAGTTAGGAAGAATGAAATGTTTCAAGGTCAGTTTATATATTTCTGAACTAATTATAAATAATTTGTATTGCCTTCTCTCTTTTTTTTTTTTTTTTTTTTAATTATTTGAATCATAGTGTCCCTACATCAGGGCAAATGACTGAGAGAAGCCAGTTGCATATTAGTGATAGCACCAATGGCTCGACTATCAAAGACAGGCTATTTGAGTTGAATACTCTGTTTGTGAATCCCCTGGAAAAAGAGGTCCTCAGAAGTGAGGCCTTAGCAAGAATGAACGAAGTGGAGCATAATGAGGGAGGCTTTGTAGTAGAGTCTAATGAATGACTCCTTGACATTCTCTCATCTCTGACATGACAGGCATATGGTGTTTATCAATAAATAAAAAGGATATAATTACGCTGAGGCTGAAGCATTCAGGGATTGGTAACATTTGGTAAGCTGGCAAGCTGTCTGCCCCACTCTTTATCCTAACAGGTGGAATAAAATAAAACGTCTCCATAAAAATCTATTTATAGTATACGATAGTCTTTGGCTGTCTTTAGTTTCCCCAAAGAAGGAGTAGGTCATGCTCTAATTTGCATCCATGGATGTATGTTAGTGTATTATCTAAATGACACTTCAAGGTAATCACAAACAGCTCTTAGAACTTTCAATGCACAGATTCTTTTTTAAAATTTCAACTCTTATTTTAGATTCAGGGGATACATATGCAGGTGCGTCACATGGGAATATAATATAACACTGAGGTTTGGGGCATGGATGAGCCCGTCACCCAGGCAGTGAGCATAGTACCCAATAGGCAACCCCTCAACCCTCACCCCATTCTTTCCCACCCCCCTCCAGCAGTTGCCAGTGTCCATCGTTCCCATCTTTATGTCCACGTATACTTAATGTTTAGCTCCCACTTAGAAGTGAGAACATGCAGTTTTTGGTTTTCTGTTCCTGCATTCATTCACTTAGGATAATGTCCTCTAGCTGCATCCATGTTGCTGCAAAGCATGTAATTTCGTTCGTTTTTATGGCTGCATAGTATTCCATGGTGTATACATACCACATTTCCTTTATCCAGTCCACTGTTGATGGGCACCTAGGTTGATTCCATGTCTTTGCTACTGCAATTACACAGCTTCTTTAAAATATCCCCAGCTGGAAGGTTGACTCATTTCATAAGACTAATAATTACCTGGTGTCTGACAAAACTAGTACATTATTTTTGGTTTTGTGTACTCTACAAAAGTCTTAATAACAGGCACAGCTTTGTGCTCTTCAACCTGTAGCAAAAGGTGAGAGATACATTGACAAGGAAACTCCAGTGGGAAAGGTAGACAGGACAGGCTTTCCGTCTGCCTCTTTTCTACATGTAGGCTGCATTTATATAACAGCAAACATTATGTCAGAAAACAAATGGTTCAACTCAATCAATCACACCAAATGAACCTTTAACTTATTTGTAATCCACAAATTTGCCACAACTTCTTAGAAAGAAGCCATTACAATGGTGCCATGCATAAAGCACTTGCTTGGATAGAATCCTTGATATCACCCTTAAATCCTTTCTTTCTCTCACACTCCATTTTCAACCTTTAGGAAATCCTATTGGTTCAAGTTCCAGTATACTCCCAAATCTCACCACTCCACATGACTTCTACTGCCACTACCATAGTCTGAGCCCCATCACTTCTCCCTTTGAGAGCTGTGAAAACTTTCTAAGGGTCTCTCTGCTTCTATACTTTTATGTATTCCACACAGCAGGTAGAGAGATTCTTTTTAAAAAGACAGCTCAGGTGAGGTCACACCTCTGCTCAAAATCCTGCAATGGCTCCAAAGTCCTGACAATGGCTCTCCAGGCCCTTGGATATAGCTTCCCATGTTCTCTCCTCCCACTCTCCCCTTCTTATTCTCCCTCACTTTTCTCAAGCCAACTGATCCCCTTGCTGTTCTTCAAATATTCTAGACACTGTCCCTTACCCTTGGAATTCCACTGTCCAGTGGAATTCTTCCACTGAATTCTGGAGGGATGTGTCGTGTGTGTGTGTGTGTGTGTGTGTGTGTGTGTGTGTGTGTGTGTGTGTTCTAATGTCACCTTCCAATGAGGTTTATGTCTCCACTTACCCTATTTAAAATGAGAACCTGTCCTCCACAAGTGCACACACCCAGATTAAGGATTCCTACTTTTTTCTTTTGCCCTAAAACATTTATCTTCTAACACACTACATAGTTTACTTATTAACTATGTTTATTGTCTTGTCCAACTCTCTCCCGTAAAACACAAGCTCTGTAAGAGCATGAAAATTCTATTCAGTGAAGTATCCTAAGTACCTAGGTTAGGGTTGACAGATAAAAGTGCACCCAGCAAAATCTGAATTTCAGATAAACAATGAATACTTCCTTTTAGAATAAGTATGATCTATACCATCACTGGTTTATTTATTATTATCTGAAATTCAAATTTACCTGGGAATACTTTTTTTTTTTTTTGGCTAAATCTGGCAACTCTAATCTAGAATAATGCCTGGCATCGTCATCACAAGATACATTATATGTGGTCTACTTTTTAAATTAAAATAAATTGGTTTTGTTTAAAAAAAAAATCTAGAATATATTTAACCAATGAGGTGAAAGATCTCTACAAGGAAAACTACAAAACACTGATGAAAGAAATCGTAGATGACACAAACAAATGGAAAAACATCTTATGCACATGGATCAAAAGAAACAATATTAAAATGACCATATTGTCCAAAGCAATTTATAGATTCAATGTAATTCCTATCAAAATTTCACATCATTTTTCACATAATTAGGGGGAAAATCTTAAAATTCATGTAGAACCAAAAAAGAGTCAAAATAGTTAAAGCAAGCCTAAGCAAAAAGAACAAAGCTGAAGGTATCACATTACCTGACTTCAAATTATACTACAAGGCTACAGTAACCAAAACAGCCAGATACTGATATAAAAATAGACACACAGATCGATGGAACAGAATAGAGAACCCAGAAATAAAGCCACATATTTACAGCCAACTGGTATTTGACAAAGTCAACAAGAATATACACTGGAGAAAGGACACCCTGTTGAATAAATGGTCCCAGGAAAATTGAATTTGTTACATGCAGAGGAACGACACTGAACCCCACCTCTCACCACATATAAAAATAAACTCGAGATAGATTAAATACTTAAATATAAGACCTGAAACTATAAAAATACTAGAAGACAATTTAGGGAAAACTCTTCTGGACATTGGTCTAGACAAATAATGCATGACTCAAACCTGAAGAGTACAAGCCACAAAAACAAAAATTGAACAAATAGAACTTAATTAAACTAATAAACTTCTGCACAGCAAAAGAAATAATTAATTGAGTGAACAGATAACCTGAATGAGAGAAAATATTTGCAAACTATGTGTCTGACAAGAGACTGACATCCAGCATTTGCAAATAATTCAAACAACTCAACAACAAAAAACCCCACAAATAATCTCATTAAAAAGTGGGCAATGGATATGAATAGACTCAAAAGAAGAGAAACAAATGGTCAATGCTCAGCATCACTAATTGGCCGAGTGCATTGGCTCATGTCTGTAATCCTAGCACTTTGGGAGGCCAAGGCAGGGGGATACTTGAGGCCAAGAGCTCAAGACCAGCCTGCATAACATAGCAAGACCCCATATCTACAAAAAATAAAAATAAAAATTAGCCAGGTGTGGCGGCACACACCTGTAGTCCCGGCTCCTTGAGACGCTGAGATGAGGGGATTGCTTGAGCCCAGGGGTTCAAGGCTGCAATGAGCCATGATTACACCACTGCACTCCACTCTGGGCAACAGAGTGCTACTCTGTCTCAAAAAAAAAATTGCTAATCATCAGATAAATGCAAATCAAAACCTCAATGAGATATCATCTTACCCAGTCAGAATGTCTATTATTAAAACAAGAAAAAAAATAATAGATGTTGGCAAGGATGCAGAGAAAAGGGAATGCTTATATACTGTGAGTGAGAATGTAAAATAATACAACCTCTATGGAAAACAACATGGGGATTTCTCAAAGAACTAAAAATAGAACCACCATTCAAACCAGTAAACCCACTACCAGGTATCTATCCAAAAGAAAAGAAATCAATATATCTAAAAGACACCTGTACTTGTATGTTTATCACAGCACTATTCACAATAGCAAGGATATAGAATCAACCTAACAAATAATTGTCCATCAACGAATGGACATAGTCTATATATACAATGGAATACTGTTCAGCCATTAAAAAAGAATGAAGCATTTCAACATGGAATGAAATGGAGGCCATTATCTTAAGTGAAACAACTCAGACACAGAAAGACAAATACCACATGGTCTCATTTATAAGTGGAAACTAAATAATGTGCACACGTGGACACAGAGTATAGAATGATAGCGGAGAATTGGAAGGGGATGGGGGATGATGAAAAATTGTTTAATGGGAACAATGTTTTGGGTGATGAATACTCTAAAAGTACTGACTTCACAGCTATGCAATCTATCCATGTAACAAACTTACACTTGTACCCCATAAATTTAAACTAATAAAAAATAAAAATAAAAATAATTTGCTTTTGGAATTTTTTTTTTTTTTTTTTTTGAGACGGAGTGTCGCTCTTTTTGCCCAGGCTGGAGTGCAATGGCGTGATCTCGGCTCACCACAACCTCCACCTCCCGGGTTCAAGCGATTCTCCTGCCTCAGCCTCCCGAGTAGCTGGGATTACAGGCATGCACCACCATGCCTGGCTAATTTTGTATTTTTAGTAGACACGGGATTTCTCCATGTTGGTCAGGCTGGTCTTTAACTCCCGACCTCAGGTGATCCACCCGCCTCGGCCTCCCAAAGTGCTGGGATTATAGGCATGAGCCACCACGCCCGGCCTGCTTTTGAAATGGTATTTTGAGCTAATTGAAGATACCCTGGACTGTTGCAAGAAAAGTTTTATATCATTGTAGTAAATAACTTTAGGAAAAGTTCATGGCCAAAAACAAAAACAATCAAACGAAAAAAGCTAAGTACACCATCTGCAATGCAATAGCACAAATATATATTAACCAATATTAAGCATTATGCCTTACGTTATTGGGCAAAAGGAAAATAGAATGTTCCAAAACCAAAAGTTGAAAAATATGTTGGAGAAATCTTATTGCAGTGGAAAGCTAGAGATTGAGTTGAAGTATAGTATAATGTATTATTGAAGAATACATGGATAATGAGAATAAGACTCAGATTACCTCCATATCCAACCTCTAGTTGTCCTTTCCAATTAACTGTTGCCACTCACTACTTATGTGATCTTGGGAGAGTCAAAGTCAAATAACTCACTTTCATAATAAGTGAGTTACCTTTTTATGTAAAAAGTCAGATAACTCACTTTTGTAATAAAATTGTAACATCCATTCCATCCCTAAAAATCTGGATTCCGTATAAAAGTATGACCAGAAAGTGAAAAGTCTACTTTTACAAACCTACTAGGAGTTATATATGATAATAAATATTATCAGAGTAGTTACCATAATAAGCTGTTCACTTATTCCAAAGGTCATGCCAATGCTCAAAACATTTTTTGGCACTTCTATTTTGTATTTTCCTTTTAAGAAATACTAACAAATGTTTTTATCCCAGCCAGTAAGAGGCAGAGCTAGGATCCGAACCATGCATTGTGGCAGCACCGTCTGTGATCTTAACATCTATTGCTTTGCCCAGTTCACCACGTGAAGACACAGCAGAAACACAGCCATTTGTGAACTGGTAAGCAGGCCTTCACCAGATGCTGAATCTGCTGGTGTCTTAAGCCTGGATTCTCCAGCCTCCAGAACTATGAGAAATAAATTTCTGTTATTTATAAGCCACTAGTCTACGGTTATTTTTGTTATAGCAACATGAACAGACTAAGACACCACCTCAGGCAGCTACAGCATTAAACAATTACCACTGAAAGTTTTTGACAAGTGCCCCAGGAAAAAGGCTGGCTGCACAAAGTTCTGCATGAGGTCAAATAAAGACAAGTTCTGTAAAAGGAGGTTTTCAGGGAGTGCCGGAGAGATAAATAATAAAACAATCTCTGCAAATCGTGCTTTCTTGGGATGCTCCAACACCATTTCACCCCCTCCAGTTACTGTTGGGCTGTTTTTTTCACACTACTATGGCTGCAAAACTATTTGTTTTCAAGGCTACTGTGGAACTGGGTAGAAGATGAAAATAGGGTAAGATAAAATATCACAAAGTATATTCTTGTTATCAAGATTCACTTATTTTTCTTTTTTAATTTTTTTGTTTATATTTTTATTTATTTACTTATTTTTGAGACAGGGTCTCACTCTGTCACCTAGGCTGGAGTGCAGTGGTGCGATCACGGCTCACTGCAGCCTTGACCTCCTGGGCTCAAGCAATTCTCCCATCTCAGCCTCTTGAGTGAACTACAGGCATGCATCACCACATTCAGCGAATTTTTGTATTTTTTCTAGAGATGGGGTTTTGCCATGTTGCCCAGACTAGTCTCAAACTCCTGGGCTCAAGCAATCTACCCACCTTGGCCTCCAAAAGTGCTAGGATTACAGGTGTGAGCCACTGCGCCTGGCAGTGTTTTTATTCAATAAACACTCCTCAAATTGTGGTAAGCCTTTGATTAATTTCCAGAGTTCTGAAGAAGTTTATTTTGACAATGTTCTTCTTGCTTTTATGGAAGAACAGATTTTTCAAAGGTCCTTACTCTGCCATTCCTGAAGTGCTTCTCCCCTTACAGTATGTTTTTAAACTGGGCAATTTAGACTCTTTGATTCTTCTTGACAGACCATGTTTTGAAACCTTTTTTTTTTTTTTTTTTTTTTTTTGAGACGGAGTCTCGCTCTATCACCCAGGCTGGAGTGCAGTGGTGCCATCTCGGCTCGCTGCACGCTCCACCTCCCGGGTTCAGGCCATTCTCCTGCCTCAGCCTCCCGAGTACCTGGGACTACAGGCGCCCTCCACCACGCCCGGCTAATTTTTTGTATTTTTAGTAGAGACAGGGTTTCACCGTGTTAGCCAGGACGCTCTCGATCTCCTGACCTCATGATCCGCCTGCCTCGGCCTCCCAAAGTGCTGGGATTACAGGCGTGAGCCACCAGACCCAGTCCATGTTTTGAAACTATTATCCACTCCTTTAATTATTATTATTATTATTATTGAGACAGAGTCTCACTCCCTCACCTAGACTGGAGTGCAGTGGCACAGTCTTGGCTCACTGCAACCTCCATCTTCCGGGCTCAAGAAATTCTTCCCCCCGCCCTCCCAGCCCGCCGAGATGGAGTCTCGCAATGTCCCCTGGGCTGCAGTGCAGTGGCGTGATTTCGGCTCACTGCAACCTCCGCCTCCCAGATTCAAGCGATTCTCCTGCTTCAGCCTCCTGAGTACAGGTGCCCGCTACTACACCCTGCTAATTTTGTATTTTTAGTAGAGACAGGTTTTCATTATGTTGGCCAGGCTGGTCTTCAACAAATTCTTGGGCCTCAGCCTCCGGAGTAGCTGGGACTACAGGTGTGAGCCACCACATCCAGTTAATTTTTGTATTTTTAGTAGAGATAGAGTTTCACCATATTGGCAAGGGTGATCTCAAACTCCTGACCTCGAGTGATCCTCCAGACTCACACTCCTTTTAATACATTGCACATTTTACATTATCACAGACAACTTCTCCAAATAGAATCCTTTTCTGTTGAGACCCACCCTTTGGTTTTGACATGTGCAAATGGATAATACTAAACAGCTCATTGATTTCCATGTGAGAAGAAAAATCAGTCCTTTCTTCCTACATTTTAGCAGCTATTTATAGCTTAACACGTATTTCTCACATAGTTTTTCTGAAATCTTCATGTTCTACCCCGTTCTTCCTGAGCTGAGCTTTTGCTGAGCTAAAATATAAAAGAGCACAAGGATAGCCACCTAATATTAGTAAAAGTGTAGCAGAGAATTCAGGATACATCATAGACACTAATCACTTCAGAAAAGTTCTGCTCTGCCTTAAAACAGTAAGACATAAAGTAAGGTCAAGCAATCTCTCTTTTTAAACCCATCTTGTCTATGGATGAATATGATTAGAAGATAATGCAAACCTTAACCAATGTACTTTGGCATTTAGAAAGGAGTATTTTTACACACGCAGGATGGTTCCAGGAAAATAAAGAGGTAGATTCAAGTTTCTAACATTTCAAAAGTTCTTCAAACCTGTGATATTTTACTAGTCAGAAGTATTTTATTCTTCCCAAACTTACCTTGGGAATTTAGCTGAGATGATGACATCTCAGCAGTGATAGGTTAAAAAAAATACATAGGTCATAGATATAAAATATATACTCTCTTCTTACCAAGATTCACCTATTTTTCTTCAATAAACACTCCTCAAATTATTGTAAGACTTTAATTAATTTCCAGAGTTCTGAAAAAGTTTATTTTGACACTTTTTGCCAATGTTCTCCTTGCTTTTATGGGAGAATACATTTCAAAGATCCTTACTCTGCCATTCCTGAAGTGTTTCTCCCCTTACAATACGTGTGTATATATATACACATATGTATATGTATAATATTAACATATATATGTTCATATGTAAGTGTATATATACTTAAATCAGTGTATATTTATAATCAACAGGTTAAAAACAGATTCTCAGAAGTGTAAATATTTAATTCTCATAAATGTATATATTTGGGCCTAGGCTAATTTATTTTGCTATATAGAATTATGATATTTCTTGCAAAGTATAAGGCAGCCTAAGAAAATATTTATTTGCTTTTTCTACGTGAAATTACTTGTTGGGTCTTCATTTGGTAAAAAATAAAAAATAAAAATGATAGTGTCTCACCCATTAAGTGTGCAAGACAAAGGAAAAGAAAGGATGAAATTAGAATTAAAATTAGAATAAAAAATCGTTTTTCAAGCTGTGAGGGAAAATATCTTAGTAAACATCTCCCAAAGATTAGAAAAATATCCAACTGTGCAGTTAGTTACTTAGCTTAAATAACTTTTATACCACTGATTCATCACTTGAATTGTCCTTTTAAGTTAGAAGAAACACTGCTTTAATTAACATACCCTATACTGAGATGAGTTCTCAGTGCAAGTTGAAAACGACACGGTTCCATATACAAAGGGGGCCAAGTATTTTCACGCAGTGTAGTATAAATAGAAACAGAACAGATAAACCAAAATAATTTCCATAACATGTTTGGATTATTTCACTATGTTTTGTGAGAATAATCAGAAGAATTACTTTACTTTGTAAACAGAAGGAAATGGATATTAGATCTTAATCCTAAGTATACAAATATACATGTGTATAATATTGCTTTCACTGTTTAGCCGATTTGAAACATAGTACAGAACGACTCCTTGCTTTGCACAAGACCCCCTCGGAATCACTGCAAGAATATGACAGAAAACCTGATTGTGTTTTGACTCTTCGGTATGCTTTTTAGTTAATTTATTGGCACTTGTCTCTTTGGCAGAGCGTGCTGAATTGCTTTCTAAATGGAGTACTTGAAGTATATAGATAGACTGCCTGCTTTCCTTAATTGACACTCCTGCACTTCATCAACTGGTCGCTACGCTGTCTCTTCTGTTTCTCCCTTCTAGGTTCCATTCCAGATTTCTGGCACGCCTCTCACAACAAGCATATATACCTGTAGTTATGCAGGAATATTGCTGGGTGAGGAAAGAGATATATTCAAATGTCAGAGAAAAAACATCTGGAACATTTTCAAAGCCTAGAAAGTTTCATGTGGAAAGAGCATGAAGCCATGCCAAGGTAAAGCACTGTGGGGTATTCTGACAAAGCTACCCATCTAGAAACTCATATACATCCATTTTCAGGCCCCATCTCAATCCAGTCTTGGTGTAGACAGAGCGAGAGGATGTGCACGACCTTACGAAACACTTTTGGTTCCTCCTTCCCATCTGTCCTTAAAAAACTCACATATGTACACCAAGGCAATAGTTGCAAGTGCATAAAATCACTTGCAAGGTAGGCCGGGCGCGGTGGCTCACGCCTGTAATCCCAGCACTTTGGGAGGCCGAGGCGGGCGGATCACGAGGTCAACAGATCGAGACCATCCTGGCTAACACGGTGAAACCCGGTCTCTACTAAAAATACAAAAAATTAGCCGGGCGTGGTGGAGGGCGCCTGTAGTCCCAGCTATTCGGCAGGCTGAGCCAGGAGAATGGCGTGAACCCGGGAGGCGGAGCTTGCAGTGAGGAGAGATCACGCCACTGCACTCCAGCTTGGGCGACAGAGGAGATTCCATCTCAAAAAAAAAAAAAGTCACTTGCAAGGCTTATCAATAAGCCTAAAATTTCCATGCCTGCAACCCAAGAACTACATTTGCAGAGAACAAACCTACACATATTTTATGAAGGGAAAAAGAATTCAGAGGCAGTGAAGATTTGTACATTGAGCCTACAAATCTCCTGAGAGATACAGTTGCATTATAATTTGGCCCCTAATGTTGACTTTAACTCATTTAAACTGTTCCTGAGCGTTGTGATTAATACAAATATGCTGTCAGCTAAAACTGTGAGATATTACAATCTACTTTATACAAACTTTCCCAGAAACTGATAGATAAGGGAGTAGATGTGGAAACTGACTTCAAGGAGTCTATGATTTTTTAACTGCCTCTGTATTTCAAATTCTCATTAACACTGACAGTTTCTTCATCTTTTGGCCTTAGCAAAAGTTTAGTGTGAAGAAGATATTTATTTATTCTGATATGTTTTTTCTGCATAAATATGTAACTTACAAACCAAGAGATATCACCTGCATTTTTGGCAAAAGTTTACTGAAAATCCAACATAATAAGTACACTAACTGCTACATTGCAGGCCTCAAGACATGTTTGTTTGATTAAAAACAGACTAATATGTATGTATGTATGTATTTATTTATTTATTTATTTTTATTTTTTTGAGACAGGGTCTTGCTCTGTCACCCAGGCTGGAGGGCAGTGGCGCAATCTCGGCTCACTGCAACCTCTGCCTCCTAAATTCAAGTGATTCTCCTGCCTCACCCTTCCAAGTAGCTGGCATTACAGGTGTACATCACCATGCCCGGGTAATCTTTTGTATTTTTAGTAGGGACGGGGTTTCATCATGTTGGCCAGGATGGTCTCGATTTCCTGGCCTCGTGATCCACCCACCTCAACCTCCCAAAGTGCTCAGATTACAGGCATGAGCCACGGTGCCCAGCCTTACAAACATTACATTTTTAAAAATAAAGGAAAACAGATAAAATAGATAAAATATGAAATATTTTAGTGGAGAATTATAATTCATAGAATTGTTACATGAACATTCTAGAACTGCAAAATATAATATCTAAAATTAGAAGTCACTTGATGTGTGTAACAGAACACAACAGAAAACAGCCTTGGGGAACTTAAAGACAGGTGAACCGAATGATAGAGTGAAAAAAGTAAACAAAGCACAAAGAATAAAAGAGATCAGGGACATAATTAAAACATCTAACATACATGCCATTTGAGAAGAAATGCAGTATTTCCTCTCTATAAAGAAACAGAATAAAATATAAAAATTTTTAAGGAAATAATACATCGTTTTACAAATATAATAAAAGTCATAAATTCCAGAAGTTCAAAAAAATCCAACAGGAGAAACACAAAACCCCAAGAAGGTACTTCATGGTCGAACTGCTGAAAACTAAATATAAATAAAAAGAAAAACCTCAAAAGCAGTTTTAAATGTATATATATACACACACACAGAATTACTCTCAAGGAAAAATAAATAAGGACAGATGATTTATTGATATAAACCATTGAAGTCAGAAGACATCATTAAAGTGCCAAAGGAAAAATTAACTACTAACCTTGAATTCCAGGTTGTATCAAAGAAAATATCCCTAATAAATGAAAATGATATAAGACTTTTAAGAAAACAAAGTTTAAGCAAGTATATCATGGGCAAACTAGTCCTACAAAATATAATTAAAGTCTTCAAAATAAAATAAAAATAATTGTTACAAATGAGAGCACAGAACTGCAAAAAAACAAAAAAAAAAAAAGAAAAACACCAGAGAGTATAAACATAAAAGACTCATAACCATTTAAAATGATAATAATAAAGTCTTATGTAGTTTGAAGTATATATCTAAGTAAAATATATCTTTTAAAACAGCAAAACATGTAGGGCATAAATGTAGTTAAGGATTTCTACAGTTTGCAAGATGTGATGTAGTACCAATTTAAGGTAGACTGCAATAAATTATAAATGCATTTTATAATTTTTTTTTTTTTTTTGAGACAGAGTCTCACTCTGTCGCACAGACTGGAGTGCAGTGGCACGATCTCAGCTTACTGCAATCTCCGCCTCCTGGGTTCAAGCGATTCTCTTGCCTCAGCTTCCCAAGTAGCTGGGATTACAGATGCCTGCCACCACGCCCGGCTAATTTTTGCATTTTTAGTAGAGATGGGGTTTCACCATGTTGGTCAGGCTGGTCTGGAACTCCTCACCTCAGGTGATCCACCTGCCTTAGCCTCCCAAAGTGCCGGGATTACAGGCTTGAGCCTCCTCACCCAGCCACGTTTTATAATTTCTATAGTAACCATCAGAAGAAAAATGTTATAATCAAAAAAAGTTAATAGAGGAAATATAATGGAATAAGAAGAAATAAAAGAATAGAAATCAGATACAACAAATAGACGACAATAAGTTGGTAGATTTAAATCCAACTATATCAATAATACATTTAAATAGACTAAATACTCCACTAACTAAACTAAATACTCCACCAAAACACTAAATTAAAGCACCGAACACCAAAGATTAAACACTAAACACTAAATCAAAACACTAAAATGTCAGACTGGATATAAAAGAGTAAAAGAGATGAAAAGCTATTTGCAAGAAATATATAGTAAGTATAAAGACAGAATCAGAATAAAGAAATGGAAAAAGATGTTTCATACAAACTAACTTAAAGCTGATGTGGCTCTATTAATGTCATACAAATCAGATTTTAAGGGAATCATTATTATGAGCAATAGAGACATTTCAAAATAACGAAAAGATCAGTTCAACAGAAAAGAATCATGAATATATATGTACTTAATAATATAGCTTCAGGCTGGACACGGTGTCTCACATCTGTAATCCCAGCACTTTGGGAGGCTGAAGTGGGCAAATTGACTGAGCTCGGGAGTTCAAGACCAGCCTGGGCAATGTGGCAAAACTCTTATCTCTACAAAAAAATACAAAAGTTAGCCAAGCGTGGTGGCACACTCCTGTAGTCCCAGCTACTTGGAGGGCTGAGGTGGGAGGGAGGAGGTTGAGGCTGAAGTAAGCAGTGTTCACCCCACTGTACTCCAATGGGTGGCAAAGCGAGATCTTGTCCAAAAAAATATATATAAAAGAAAAACCAACAGGAATAAAAGGAGACACAGACAAATCCATAGTAATAATTGGAGATTTTAACAAACCTTTCTTAGTAACTGACAGAATAAGCACACACACAAAAAAATCAATAAAGCTGTAGATGTTTTGGACAAGAATTAACAGTTTGACCTAATTAACATATGTAGAACATGCTACAGTAATTGTAAGATATGTACCATTTTCAAGTGCTCATAAAATGTTTATTAAAATAGAACATACTCTGGGAAATAGATAAGTTTAAACAAATTTCAGATGGTCAAGGGATTTAAATCATACAATGTAGGTCTCTCACCACTGTGTGGAATCAAACAAAACCCAAAATAGAAAGAAAACTAGACAATTTCCAAATGTTTGAAAATCAAGCAACATACTTCTCAATAAACCATGGTTTTAAAAAAAATCACATGAAAAATAGAAAACATTTAATGATGAACGACAATAAAAATACAACATATCAAAATGTATAAGATGCATAAGTTTGGCAGTTTCCTAAAAAGTTAAAGTACACCTACCTTATGACACAGCCATTCTAGTCCTAGATGTTTATCAAAGAGTAATGAACACATATGTCCATGCTAAGACCTGTACATAAATGTTTCCAGCAGACTTATTTTGAATAGGCCAAACTAAAAACAACCCAAAGGTCCATTGACAGGTGAGTGGATAAATAAATTGTGCTACATGCATGCAAGGGAATACTACTTAGAAATTAAAAGTTATAAACTATTAATATACACAACATAAGTAAATTGCAAAATTATTGTGCTGAAAGGAATCAGATAATAAAAGAGGACACACCCTATTGTTCCTTTTACGTAAAATTCTAGAAATGAAACTAACAGTGCCAGCAAGCAGATCATTGGTCGCCTGGGATAGGGAGGGACAGAAGCTAGGGATTACTAAGAGGCATGAGGTAACTTTTGGGGTACTGGAAATAATCATCTTGACGGTGGTGGTAACTTCACATGTGTATGTGGGTGTGTGTATGCACTTATATGCCAAAATGCATCAAACTGTACATTTTAAATGTGTGTGGTTATGATTGATTATAAATCAACTTTATCACCACATAGCTCTAAAATTTTTGAAACAAACTTATGGAAATAAACTTATAGAATATAGACTTTTGCTTCTGCTATGGAAAGTTAATCCTAATGGAGTAGCCCTCTCTCTGCAAACAATTATTAACATGGCCCGGGCGCGGTGGCTCACGCCTGTAATCCCAGCACTTTGGGAGGCCAAGGTGGGCGGATCACGAGGTCAGGTGGGCGCCTGTAGTCCCAACTACTAAGGAGGCTGAGGCAGGAGAATGGCGTGAACCCGGGAGGCGGAGCTTGCAGTGAGCCAAGATTGGGCCACCTCACTCCAACCTGGGAGACAGAGTGAGACTCCGTCTCAAAAATAAAATTATTGGCCGGGCGCGGTGGCTCACGCCTCTAATCCCAGCGCTTTGGGAGGCCGAGGCGGGCGGATCACGAGGTCAGGAGATCGAGACCATCCTGGCGAACACGGTGAAACCCCGTCTCTACTGAAAATACAAAAAAAATTAGCCGGGCGTGGTGGCGGGCGCCTGTGATCCCAGCTTCTGGGGAGGCTGAGGCAGGAGAAGGGCGTGAACCCAGGAGGCGGAGCTTGTGGTGAGCGGAGATCGCGCCACCGCACTCCAGCCTGGGCGACAGAGCGAGACTCCGTCTCAAAAAAATATATATATATTAATATAATACTATATAAAATATATGAAGTCACTGTGTTCAGGCATTTGGCAATGGACGCACAAGACAAAAATTCCTGAAGGAAGAAAAACTCTGAGCTGACTATTTTGATTGCCCTCGCTTTCTATTTGGGAACTGATTCCTGACCTTGGCACAGTGAATTGGAGTCTCGGCAGAGCCTGGCGGTCTTGCTGAGATGAGGAGTCAGGAAGTTTGGGGAAGATGAAGTGCCTAAAATTTGTGAGGCAGGGCTCCAGGGAGAAGGGATCCTTAAGAGGCAGGAGTTGGGAAGAAATATGTGGGGGTTCCCCCTAGAAGTCCTTGGCTAAGGGATACAGGGGAAGACTACCTGAGACTTGCCAAAGAGTGGCTGTTTTGGAAAAAAGATACAAGAGGACAAACAAGTGCTGCAGAACACTGAAATTTCAGTCCAGCCAATAACTCATCCATACCTCATTAACATGCCAGGATTCAACAGATTAAGTTCTTTTCTAGACCCATCCCAAAAAAACCTAAAACCATGTCCAGACAAGATCTTTATGGGAGAGAGAGTTTGTATGTTTAGTCTTATCAAATTATTGAGGCTTGGAAAACACCTCCATAGTTCTGTCTAAACAAAATGTAAAACCAAACCCTCATACAGCTCAGGTAGTAACTTAACTGCCGCACAGCACTAAAGTCAACACTCTTTAGAGAAACAAAACAATATCCAAATTATCTCTAATGTATAATCGTCAAAGGCCATTTTTGTTTTGTGTGTGTGTATGTGTTTTCTTTTTATTTTTTTAAGCCGCATATCTCTTAACTTTGTCCAAAGAACATTTTTAATTAAAAAAAAAAAAATTACTATACGTGGCAAAAAATAAGTAATTGTAAGCCACAGTCAGAGAAGAAAAGCAGTTTATCAGAAACCAACCCTGAGAGGGCCCAGATATTGGTTTAGCAGAAAATAACTAAGCAGTCTTATAAATATGGTCAAAAAATACAAGAAAAATATGGTTTTGTTTTTGTTTTGACAGAATCTCACTCTGCCTCCCAGGCTGGAGTACAGTGGCATGATCTTTGCTCACTGCAACCTCTGCCTCCGGGGTTCTAGCAATTCTCCTACCTCAGCCTCCCGGGTAGCTGGGATTACAGGCTAAGGAAGCAAGGGATTACTAAGAGGCACGAGGTAACTTTGGGGTACTGGAAACGTTAATCATCTTGACGGTGGTGATAACATGCCGCCACGCCCGGCTAATTTTTTGTATTTTCTAGCAGAGACGGGATTTCACCTTGTTGCCCAGGCTGGGTCTCGAACTCCTGAGCTCAGGCAGTCCACCCGCTTCAGCCTCCCAAAGTGCTAGGATTACAGGCGTGAGCCACTGTGCCTGGCCACATACGGTCTTAATGAGTAAACAGACAGAAAATCTAGGCAGAGAAATTAAAACTTTTAAAGCAGGAAAATTCTATTGTAAAAAATATAATAATTGAAATTTTAAAATTGCTCATTTGGTTTAATAGCAGATTGGAGATGGCAGAATAAATAATTAGTGAACTTTAAGATAGATAAATAAAAATAGTTAACTTGAAAAACAGAGAAAAAAATTCCAAAGAAAAAAGGAGGCCGGGCACGGTGGCTCAAGCCTGTAATCCCAGCACTTTGGGAGGCCGAGACGGGCGGATCACGAGGTCAGGAGATCGAGACCATCCTGGGTAACACAGTGAAACCCTGTCTCTACTAAAAATACAAAAACTTAGCCGGGCGAGGTGGCAGGCGCCTGTAGTCCCAGCTACTCGGGAGGCTGAGGCAGGAGAATGGCGTGAACCCGGGAGGCGGAGCTTGCATTGAGCTGAGATCCCGCTACTGCACTCCAGCCTGGGTGACAGAGCGAGACTCCGTCTCAAAAAAAAAAAAAAAAAAAAAAAGAAAAAAGGAACACAGCCTCTGGGATTTGTAGGATAATATTTAAGATAATATAACATACATATAATTAAATTCCCAGAAGGGAAATTAAATGAAAATGAGGCCCCCCCACAAGATTGTTTTTGACAAAGTAATGACCAAAGAGAACATCACATTTATCCAGTATATTGATGACATCATGTTAATTGGACCAGCTGAGGAGGAAGTGGAGACCTTGGTATTACACATGGGCTTCAGAACGTAGGACATAAAACCTATGAATATTCAGGGACCAGCCACACCAGTAAAATTTTTAAATATCCCCTCCAAAGTAAGGACGAATTATTGCATCTCCCACCTCCTACCACTAAGAAGAAACCATAATGCCTGGTGGGCCTCTTTGGGTCATAGAGGCAGATATTCTGTGCCTAGGAATATTTCTCCCACCCATTTAACAGGTAAGATGAAAGCAACAAACTTTCAGTGGGGTTGAAAGCAGGAAAGGACACAACATCAAGTCCAGGCTGTGATGCAAACAGTCCTGTCACTTGGGCCATACACCCTGACAGCCCCTGTGTTACTACATTAGAGATATCAGTGGTAGGAAAAGGTATTATGTGGGGTTTATGGGAAGTCCTCCTAAGAGGACTAAGAGGATTACAACATACTGTAACCCTAGGGTCCCAGAGCACAGTGATGCCAATTGGGGCAGATATTAACACACCTTTCAGCAAAAGGCTCTTGGCACGCTGTTGGGTTTTGGTAGAGACAGAGTGCCTGGCCATTGGACACTAAATGACCAGGCAACCGTAATTCCACATCATGAGCTGGACTCTGTCAGAGCTACCAAGTTCTAAAGGTGAACAAGCCCAACAATTCATCACAAAGTGGAAATGTTCCATCCAGAAATGCACAAGCAGAACCAGAGGGCACAAGCAAGCTGTCCACGCAGCTGCTGCAGACTCTGTGTCACCCACCACTATGGAACTGGCACTTCTCCCTCAGCACACGGTGTCCAGTGGCTTAATCCTTTAGAATCAGCTGCCAGAAAAGGAAGAAGCCCCAGCCTGGTTCATAGTAGGCCAACCTATTACATGGGGAGGCAAAAACGGATGGTATCTCTACTACAACCCCATTCGGAGGCAGCCTTGAAAGACAGCAGTGAAGCAAAATCCTCCCATTGTATACAGCTCAGGCAGTGCACCAGGCTATCCACCTTTGTGCAGAAGAATAAGCGGTGCAAGGTAAGAATATATGTAGATAGGTGGCTGGCATCATTTGGTCATCTGGTCAGAAACTGGGAAGAAGAAAGACTGGAAGATCAGGAACCAGCAAGTCAAGAGAAGACGCATAAGGATAGATATACAACACTGGGCACAAAGTGTGAAGATCTTTGTAGCACATGTTAATGCCAATCAGAATATAACTGCCCCAAAATAGCTTGAATAGTTGATATTGCCAGCTTCTGTCATCAGCCACACCAAGGTTGGCACAAAGGGTACATAAACATGGTCACTGTATTAGTATGTTCTCACAATTGCTATAAACAACGACCTGAGACTGGGTAGTTTACAAAGAAAAGAGGTTTAATTGACTCACAGTTCCACAGACTGTACAGGAGGCATGACTGGGGAGGCTTCAGGAAACTTACAATCATGGCAGAAAGTGAAGGAGAAGCAAGAACATATTTACATGGCTGGCAGGAGAGAAAGAGAGAGAGAAGGGGGAGGTGCTACACGCTTTCAAATAACCAGATGTCATGAGAACTCTACGACAAGAACAGCGAGGGGGAAGTCCAAACCCATGATTCAGTCACTTCCCACCAGGGAATTCAATAACCTCCGACACTGGGAATTACAATTTGACATGAGATTTGGGTGGAGACACAGAGTCAAACCATATCAGTCACCATGGTAGCGGGGTGGAGGCTACATACAGGCCTTACAGCTCTGACCAAGGCTGATATGATGACTAACCTGCCGGCAGCAAAGGCCAATGCTGGTTCCACAATCAATCCCCACCCCTTGATGGGACCAGCCAGTCCCTTGGTAGCAAGTTGACTATATTCTATATTGGACTTCTTCTACTCAGGAAGGAGCAGAGATTTTGACAAGTATAAATATCTTTTTGGGGAGAGAGTTTGCCTTTTCTGTCCATAGGGAGCAGTACTGGCACCAGCACAGGACCTTGTATAACATTGCAATAAGCCAGGGGATCCACTTTATAATGAAGGGAGTATAAGATTGAACACATGATCATAGAATCTACTGGTCATACCGTACACCTCACTACACAGAAGCTACTGGCCCGAGGACAGAATCGTCTGCTGGACGCACAGCCCCCTTGCTGTTATTGTGGTAAAGATCTCACGAGATCTGGTTGTTTGAAAATATGTGGCTTCTCCCCCTTCCCTCTCTCTCTCCTGGTGCTCTCAAAGGTGATGCCTGGCAAAACTGAGTCATCATCCTACAGAACACGGTGTATACTTTCAGTCAATGACCCTTATGCAGTGATTTATAGCTCCACAATTTTTTCTGATACCAAATGTGTGATATCTTTTCCAAAACCAACAAGCAATTCTCCAACTCTGACACCAACTGGGTATAAAATAATTTAATTAAATTCTGACACTAACTACCCACAGTTAGTGCAGACCCCGCAGATTAAGGGCGCAGTGTCACAAGACTGCCCCCACTTCAGACACCAGCCTCAAGCAAGAGCCCCAGGCACCCCACACTGCTGCCCAGTTGACTCCAAATTCAGAGGGGATTCAATAATTCACGAGAATGACTCATAGAACTCAGGGAAGTGTTTCATTTATGATTACTAGATTATTATAAAGGATATAACTCAGAGACCAGCAAATGAAACACTTGTATATGAATAGGGCAAAGCATGGAGGGGCCAGGGTGGGGTAGTGAGAACGTCCACGCCCTCTCCATGTGTGCCACCCTCCCAGCACAACAGTGTGTTCACCAACCTGGAAGCTGCCGGAACCTGTCATTTAGGGGTTTTTATGGAGGTTTCATTATGTAAGCATAATTGATTAAATCATTGGCCATTGGTGATTGAATTCAATCTCCAGCCCTTCTCCCCTCCCAGGTTGGAGGGTGGGGCTAAAAGTCCTAACCCTCCCACACTGTGGTTGGTTTTTCGGGTAACCAGCCCCATCCTGACGCTATCTCATTAGCATACAAAAGACAGTAAATTCCAAGGGTTTTAGGAGTTCCTCGCCACAAACTAAGGACAAAGATCAAATATTTATTATTTAGTATACCACAGTTCTCAATAGGTGGAAGGCATAGGTCTAAGAACCAATGAGTGAAATTAAGAGTGCCCCTTCTTCCATCACCCCCCAGTGACTCTCTGGCCAGTTTGTGCCTTCAGCACCTACAATTCTGGGCTCTGTAAGTTTAGAGGTCCTGGTTCCCAAAAGATAATTCTTTTGCCAGGAGACACAGCAAGAGTCAAATGGAACCGTAAGGTACAACTGCCACCTGGGCACTTCAAGCTCCTTATGTCCAGGGACCAGCAGACAAGAGTCACCATCCGGACAGAAGTAACGACCCCAGTCATCAGAAGAACATAGGGGCTGCTTTATACTGTGAGGCAGGAATAGATTTGACACTCCCACGATCCACGTGGATGCTTCTTGGTATTCCCTCATCCTATTTTGACAGTGAATGCAGAAGTGCAGCAGCTCCATCATGAGAAGGGCATGGCAAGCAGGGGTCCATACCTCTCAGGATTTAGGATCTAGGTTACATCCTGTGATGGTTAATTTTCTGTGTCAACTTGGCTTAGGCCATGGTGCTCATTTGTTTGGTCAAACACCTGTCTAGATGTTGCCCTGAAGGTATTTTGTCGATGTGATTCACATTTAGGATCAGTTGACTTTCAGTAAAGGAGCTTATTCTCAATAATAGAGGTGGACGTCATCTAATCAGTTGAAGGCCTTGAGAGCAAATCTGAGATTTCCCAGAAAAGAAGGAATTCTGCCTCAATATTACAATGGAGAAATCCTGCCTGAGTTTCCTGTTTGCTGGCCTCCCCTATAGATTTCAGACTTGCCAGCTCCCGATTCCATGAGTCAATTCCTTAAAATAAATCAGTCTCCTCCCCAACCCTTCTCTCTGAAGAGGAAAAGAGAGAGAAAGACATATCCTATTGGTTCTGTTTCTCGGAAGAATCTTGACTGATACGTACACATGACTAAGCAAATCACTGAGACCAGGAGGTATGCTAGCTGAGGACGAGAGGAATTTAGAATGGATTATGAGGATGAGTATCAGTTGCAGGCCCAAAACCACCTGGAGCAGTAGAGGTTACAGTTTATTCCACTATCCTTCTATTTCTAAGTTCCCTCAAGAAAAGGAGCACAAGAGCCCTGGAAGAGTTGCTCCCATAACTTATATGAAGAAGTAAATCCAAGAGGCACAAAGAGTAATGTGTGATGGAAATTATGATGCAGTGCCCAGGTTCCCCTTTGGGAATGAAGGACTTTTTTTCCCAGGTGCTAGAAGAGCTACCAGCAGGAAGCCTTCTGCTGTCAGCCTCATATGGAGAATGAACTGGCTGAAAAGAGCTGCATTGTCCAAGGTCATGCCTCCTTCCTGTGTTGGCCCACTTCAATGACTGATGAATGAGAGCAGGAAAAAGGCACCGCTCTCTCCACTCCCAAGGATCATCCCAGCTTCAAAACTCCCCATAAGAACTGGCTGAAGACTCTATTGAGACTGCATTGCAGGTTGACTTTTCCCTGTGCTTAATCTTATTTCCTCCAATTGCTGAGAAAGAGATGTTAACATCTCCCAACTATGATTGTAAGTTGAGCAAAAAAAGACAAACAGAATAGAGTAAATACTATATTATTTCATTTATGTGGAGGTCAAGAACAGGTAAAAACTAACCTATGATGATGAAAGTCAGAACAGTGTGTGTGTGTGTGTGTGTGTGTGTGTGTGTGTGTGTGTGTGTGTAGGGTGGTTATTGATTGGGAAGGGGCACAGAAGATGTGTGTGTGTGTGTAGGTGTAGGGTGGTTATTGATTGGGAAGGGGCACAGAAGGGGTGTGTGTGTGTGTGTGTGTGTGTGTGTGTGTGTGTAGGGCGGTTATTGATTGGGAAGGGGCACAGAAGAATCTTCTGGTTGATGGAATGGTCTGCAACTTGATCTGGTAGTGGTTACATGGTGAACACCTACGTAAAACCACCAAACTATATATTTAAATTTGTGCAACTGAATATATCTAAGTTATATCTACATTTAACAAATGGTGCTTTAAAAGGTAAGTCAAGCTCATCTGAATCCCAGTTGAGTCCTTTGCCAGATGCATCACCTTTTGGAAGCCATTTATCTCTAGGCTTCAGTTTTCTCAATCCCAAAATGAGGGATTGGACTGGATATTTGAGTTACATGCCATGAGTCTATCAAAACAGCTCTTTAAAGTATTTTTGAAAATTGAAGAAAAAAACATTTTTAAAGGGCAGCTTGCAAAAGAAAAACAAATGGTTTCAGAGACATGTAAAAAAAACCAAAAAGACAGCATTTTAAATCTAGATTTTATATATATACATATACATATATTTAAAAATTAAATGCAAATATTTAGTGTAGCTTTTTGTTGTTTCCAAAGCTTTTCTTCTACCATTTCTTCTTCCCCAGAAAACTCAGAATCTCACAACCACAGGGTTTGGTGGGGTTCACGTCACCCTCAGTTCCAGGGATGAGCCATCATGGGTTGACCAGTATAATTTCAACCCCTGTGCCCACAGAATTTATCCCATGATGACAAAACAGAATGGAACCCAGTCCCAAGCCAATCAGCTATCACATTCCCTTGGCCTCTTAGGTTGGCTCAAGAGTGAGCTGGCACCATAAATTGATACAATCCAAAGGAGCATCAGACTTTTGTCTAATAATTGAACAAAAAGAACATCTGACCACCACCCCAACCACCCTCATGGAAGCTCGTGGTCCTGGGAGCTGCTGGAAGCCTCTTACTACCTTGAGGGAGTTGGCTTAGGAGCAAAATCAACCATGAGAAGCCAGAGGATCTCAGCAAACAGAGCCACAGTCTTAACAAATGACCCTTGCACTCAAACCACACCTAAAGCCTGCCCTTCCTCTAGACTTTGCAATTACAACAGATGTGTTAATCTGTTTTTTGCGTTGCTATAAAGAAATACCTGAGACTACATAATTTCGTAAAAAAAAAAAAATAACCAAAAACTGCAATGCTGTACAGGCATGGCACCAACATCTGCCTGGCTTCTGGCGAGGCCTCAGGAAGCTTATGATCATGGCAGCAGGTGAAGGGGAGCCAGGGTATCGCATGGCAAGAATGGGAGCAAGAGAGAGGGGCGAGGTCCCAGACTCTTGTAAACAACTAGATCTGGCATGAACTCATTGAGCAAGAACTCACTGATCACCAAGGAGATGGTGCTAAGCCATTCATGAGAGCTCTGCCTCCAAGATCCAATCATCTCCCACCAGGCTCCACCTCCAACACTGGAAATCACATTTCAACATGAGATTTGGAGGGAGAACATATCCAAACCATATCAGGAGATAATAAATTCCTTTTATTATTTAAGCCAGTGCGAGTGAGGATTTTTCTCAACTGCAACCAACATTGTTTTATTTTATACAGCAGTGTCAGTGAGAATTCTGGAAAACTGACATCAACATGCAACTGGTAGAAAAAAAAACCTGATGCTACCTTTAGGAGGACAATTTGGCAATATGCATCAAAAGATCTAAATATGGGCCATATCCTTCAACCTACTGCATAAACTTGTAATATTTATTCATTCGTTCAACAAATATTTAAGCCTTGACTATATGCCAAGCACCATTCTAGGAATCAGGAGTTTAGCAGTGAACAAAACAAAGTCCCTTATGGAACCTGCCTTAGGAAACAATCATGGCTGTGTAAAAATTCTACAGAAGTTAAGAAGAAATTATTTAGGCAGATAGTAAGTGTATGGGAGTCCTCAGTGAGGCTTTTCTTTTTAATGAAAAGCGGCCCCAAATCATTTTCTAACGAAGAGCAGCCTGTAAAGAAAAGTTGTAGACATAAGCAAGCTGGGAGCTTGCACAGGTGAATGCCAACAGGAATTAGGGACTAGACATGTTCAAGATGGCAGCTCCATCTTCCCTTCTCTTTGTCAACCACATGTACAGTAAGGAGCAGATAAGATGGCTCCGATCAACTAGAAAGCCCATTTGCATAATAAGATTAGGGTGGGAGACCAGCCTTATTACCCATGCACTATGTAAACATCATACCTCATGGAACCAATCTATGAGTCCTATGCAAATCAAACACAATCTCCTCAGACTGGACTATAAAATCTGGCACATTCACCACCAGCTGGTCTTTTCTGCTTGGAGACCCCTTTCTTTATAGAGAGAGCTGTTTCTCCTTCTCTTCTCTTCTGCCTATTAAACCTCTGCCTTGTGTGTGTCCATGTCTTAAATTTTCCTGGCACATGACAATGAACCCCAGGGTATATACTCCAGACAACACAGTCACTTCAGAAGATTTATCTATTCTGTTCCTAGAAAATCTCATGGTCTCTGCCCAAAAGCTCCTAGATGTGATAAACAACTTCAGCAAAGTTTCAAGATATTAATACAAAATCAATGTACAAAAATCAGTAGCATTTCTATACACCAGCCATGTCCAAGATAAGAGCCAAATCAAGAATGCAATCTCATTCACAATAGCCACAAAATGAATAAAATACTGAGGAATACAACTAATAGGAAAGGTGAAAGATCTCTACAACGAGATTTACAAAACACTGCTCAAAGAAATCAGACATGACACAAACAAATGGAAAAACATTCCATGCTCATGGATAGGAAGAATCAATATTGTTAAAATGGCCATACTGCCCAAAGTAATTTACAGATTCAATGTTATTCCTATCAAACTACCAATGACATTCTTCACATGCATATGCAACAATCCATATGCAACAAAGAGCTCAAATAGCCAAGGCAATGCTAAGCAAAAAGAACAAAGCTGGAGGCATCACATTACTTGACTTCAAACTATACTACAAGGCTACAGTAACCAAAACAACATGACACTGGTACAAAAACAGACACATAGACCAATGGAATAGAATAGAGAGCCCAGAAAGAATGCCACACACATCCACAACTATCTGATCTTTGACAAAGTTGACAAAAACAAACAATGGGGAAAGGACTTCCTATTCAATAAATGGTGCTGGGATAACTGGCTAGCCATATGCAAAAGGTTGAAACTGGACCCCTTCCTCATAACCATAAAGGAAAATCTATTCAAGATGAATAAACAAGTTCAGCAAAGACTTAACTGTAAAACCTAAAACTTAAAAACCCTAGAAGATAACCTAGGAAATACCCTTCTGGACATAAGCCCTGGCAAGGACTTCATGACAAAGATGCCAAAAGCAATTGTGACAAAAACAAAAATTGACAAATGGGATCTAGTTAAACTGAAGAGCTTCTGCATAGCAAAAGACACTATCAATGGAGTAAATAGACAACCTATAGAATGGGAGAAAAATTTTGCAAACTATACGTCCAACAAAGGTCTAATATCCAAAATCTGTAGGGAACTTAAACAAATTAACAAGCAAAAACCAAACAACCCCCCATTAAAAAGTAGTCAAAGGGCCAGGCGCAGTGGCTCACCCCTGTAGTCCCTGCACTTTGGGAGGCTGAGGTGGGCAGATCACTTGAAGTCAGGATTACCAGACCAGCCTGGCCAACATGGCAAAACCCCATCTCTATTAAAAATACAAAAAATTGGCCGGGTGCGGTGGCTCAAGCCTGTAATCCCAGCACTTTGGGAGGCCGAGGCGGGTGGATCACGAGGTCAGGAGATCGAGACTATCCTGGCTAACATGGTGAAACCCCGTCTCTACTAAAAATACAAAAAACTAGCCGGGCGTGGTGGCGGGCGCCTGTAGTCTCAGCTACTTGGGAGGCTGAGGCGGGAGAATGGCGTGAACCCGGGAGGCGGAGCTTGCAGTGAGCCGAGATCACGCCACTGCACTCCAGCCTGGGAGACACAGCGAGACTCCATCTCAAAAAAAAAAAAAAAAAAAAAAAATACAAAAAATTAGCTGGGTGTGGTGGCATGTGCCTGTAATGCCAGCTACTTGGGAGGCTGAGGTGGGAGAATGGCTGGAACCCAGGAGGCAGAAGTTGCAGTGAGCCAAGATCACGCCACTGCACTCCAGTCTGGGTGACAGAGCAAGACTCTGTCTTAAAAAAAAAAAAAAAAAAAAAAAAAGTGATCAAAGGACAGGAACAGACACTTTTCAAAAGAAGACATACAGGCAGCCAACAAGCATATGAAAAAAACTGCTCAGCATCACTAATTAGAGAAATGCAATTCCAAACCACAATGTGATACCATCTTACAATAGTCAGAATGGCTATGATTAAAAAGTCAAAAAGTAACAGATGCTGGCAAGGTTGCAGAGAAAAGGAAACCCTTATACACTGTTGATGGGAGTGTAAATTAGTTCAGCCATTGTGGAAGACAGTCTGGCAATTTCTCAAAGAACTTAAAACAGAACTACCATTTGACCCTGCAATCCCATTATTGGGTACATACCCAAAGGAATAAAAATCATTCTACCATAAAGACACACACACACACACACGTGTTCACTGCAGCAATATTCACAATAGCAAAGACACGGAATCAACCTAAATGCCCATCAACAGTAGACTGGATAAAGAACATGTGGTACATATACACCATGGAATACTACACAGCCTTAAAAAAGGAATGAGATCATGTCCTTTGCAGCAACATGGGTGGAGCTGGAGGCCATTATGCTAAAAGAATTAACTCAGGAACAGAAAACCAAATACTGTATGTTCTCACTTATAAGTGAGAGCTAAACACTGAGTACACATCAACACAAAGAAGGGAACAATAGACACTGGGGCCAACTTGATGGTGGCAGGAATATAAATTAGTTCAACCACTGTGGATAACAGTGTGGCAATTTCTCCCTAGGAGGAGGGAGAGGACCGGAAAACTACCTATCACATGCTATGCTTATTATTTGGTGATAATCTGCACACCAGACCCCCATGACAAGCAATTAACCTCTATAACAAAGATGCACATGTACCCCTGAACCTAAAATAAAAGTTTTTTTAAAAAAGATTTATTGGCCAGGTGCAGTGGCTGACGCCTGTAATCCCAGCACTTTGGGAGGCTGAGGCGGGTGGGTCACCTAAGATCGGGAGTTCGAGACCAGCCTGGCCAACATAGTGAAACCCCGTCTCTACTAAAAATACAAAAATTAGCTGGGCATGGTGGCAGGCATCTGTAATCCCTGCTACTAGGGAGGCTGAAGCAGGAGAATCGCTTGAACCCAGGAGGTGGAGGTTGCAGTGAGCTGAGATCACACCATTGCACTCCAGCCTGGGCAACAAGAGCAAAACTCTGTCTTAAAAAAAATATATATATATATATATATCTCTACAAGGGTATTAATTTCAGAGCCCTTTATAATAGGGAAAAGTTGGAAATAACATAAATATCCAACAAAAAGAGACTGCATAAATAAACTTGGGGACAATGACATGCTAAAATGCTATTCAAATTGCAGAAACAATTTAAAACAAGGAAAAATATTCACTATACAGTATACTAGTAGTTTTTTTTAAAAAAGCTGATAAAAGCTGTACTTTATACTTTATGTTTGTAACACTTACGTGTGTATATTTATGTATAAGAAAAGCCTGGAATTAGATACTCTAAAATGTCAACAGTTATTTTAAGGAGTGGAAAGAATTGTGGGTAATTTTTATTTTCTTCTTTGTACATCTTTATGTTTTCGTAATTTTCTATCATGAATATGCCTTTCCTTTTGTTATCAGAGAAAATACCAATCTTACAAAATGATCTCAAATTGCTTAAATTAAAAAGTTAATAAGCAACACTCAAGTATTAATATTAAGCCATCTTCGAAATCCGAGGTCACCCTCTATAGACATCTTTAAATAAAGGGTCACGCTAGCATCCTCCATTCTACGATAAGACCATGAGTACTTTTTCTAACCACATTTGTCCTTTTTAATGAAGTAAACCAAACAAGGTCTTGGAGCTGGTTAATAACTGCCTGGACTAGACTCTAGGTCTCCTGTCTTGAGATCCAGGACTATTTCCATCACCCGGTGCCCTCTGCCCAGCCCACAAGCAACAGCATTAGAATGTATCTGTCATCCAGAGAGAGGTCATTCAATACATTTGGAGAGTATCATCAGTTCCCTAAAAATAACTTGGCAGCTCAGAAGCTCACTGTTTAAAGACTTAAAACTAAAGGACATCCTGAGTTTAAAATGTGAACAAGCACACAGTGGGTTTAAAATGTTTGCATTCTCTTTCTTGCCTTTCGGGTTTACATAATAGAAATTAAAGTGTGCATACACTTAAAGCTACTTCTACACAGGCAGGGTGAAATTGTTGGCACGCTGACGCTGGCAATGAACTTTTTTGTCCCTCGACATTTTGATTTGTGCCCTTGCCTGTCCCTCAAATAATCCTACTCTGCTCTCTGTTTTTCGGATTTTCAGTGTAAAAGAGGCATTATGACTTTAACGACTGAATAACAGGCACAAATTTCCATTTCACTTTATTTACCAGCTTAGCTGTGGTTTAATACAGCATGAAGAGAATTTCCCCAGAGGTGGGTCTGAGCTGAACTGACTAGGTTTTTGACTGCCAATTCTTCTGCACACTAAAATAGCAGCATAACCTATCACACACATTTGTTATCTGTTACTAAGAGAGAATTAGCAACCCGCCCAAAGAAACAGAAATACGGCTGATGACAGCACTTCTCAAAAGGCCAGAAAACCTGTTGGTTTTACATCAAAATGCGCACACAGATACTCAAAAGAAGATAAAATGTTTCCAAACAACCAAAACAAAAGAGTTCACTGAAGCTATATTTTTGTTTAAAAAAAAAAAAGTGCCCAGACGGGGAAAAAAAAAAAAAAAGTGCCCACTTTATAGGTCGTCAGTTCTAATCAAGAATGTATTTCTTCCTGGGCCAGGCGCAGGCGGATCACGAGGTCAGGAGATCGAGACCATCCTGGCTAACACAGTGAAACCCCATCTCTACTAAAAATACAAAAAATTAGCCGGGCGTGGTGGCCGGCGCCTGTAGTCCCAGCTACTTGGGAGGCTGAGGCAGGAGAATGGCGTGAACCTGGGAGGCGGAGCTTGCAGTGAGCCGAGATCGCACCACTGCACTCCAGCCTGGGAGATAGAGGGAGGCTCCGTCTCCAAAAAAAAAAAAGAATATATTTCTTCCCATCAACCTTGAAGGTAAGTATCTTTAAAACATCCATTTTTTTTCAGTAAATATTTCTTTAGTGCCAACTATATGTAGAACCCTCTGAAGGGTTTTAATGACAGCAGGAGATCCAGTGACACCTAAGAGTGTCACCCTGCTCTCAGGTGGCTTATTGTCCAAAGCAATATTATCTCTGGGGTAGGAGACTCAATAAGCCAGAAAAGTGCTTCTCAATCTTCATGAAATATGACTCTCTTTTTTCAAAATTATTCTAAAAGGCTGTGAGCCTGAAGTTGATTTCCGTGATTAATTTAAGAGGGAAGGGGAAAAGAGAAGATAGTTATACATGAATGTGAAACTTGTGAGTTTGGTTCTGGCCTTTACAGTCAGATAAAGATTTTGAACAAAGTGGACAATAATTTACTGTAAGTAATAAAATAATATTGATCTTGCCATGGAGTGGAAACCAAAACTTCAGGGCCATCCATATGTACTAATTTGGAGATGACAAGCTTGTGGAATCTATTTATAACTTTCACAGTATTTTATGGTTCTTTCTTTCCAAAGAAGCGCACATTATATTGCACAAGGCCTGTGAATATACAAGTATTCTCTGCCAAAAGCAGCTGAGAAAGCAAAAGGATTATCCCAGCATTGTTTTTCAAACCTGAATTTGTAATGGGTAATTGTACAGAAATATTTGGTACTTAACCTTGAAACCCTGAATTCAGGAAAACTTTATGGCCCCAAGGCTACATGGTTTGATGACTCAGATTCGTAAATCCACCAAAAATGAGGATCTGGCCATTTTAACTGTGTCCACCTTTGTGTAGATGTAAAAACAAAACCCACAGTGGGCAGCAATGGTGCCTATCACGGTGCTTGCCTGGGCGAAGGGGAGCGGGGTCTTGATGAAAGTTTGTTGAGATGAAGTGGGTATGAATTCTGGCTTCTGTTTAAATAGGTTTGGAAAATAAGGAATCTCCATCCCTCTTAACCTTTGTTCTCAGTGACTCACGTAATACCAGTGTATTAGTAATGTTTTAATTATCCCTGGAATTCAAAATTAGGGACCATCCAGGCAAAGTTTCAGGCAAAGTGATCAAGTATTTACTGTTCCCTTGAAAGAATAAAAACACTGCAGTCAGGGGTTGCACGGGGCGGGAGTGTCTTATTTCCAGAAGCTGAGTTCTAGGACACAAGTATTCCAACCCGCGATCAGAATTTCCTCGTAGATCTCACCACTTTACCTAGTGAACATCCTAGCTGCTGGCTACACTCCCAGACACCCTCCTTCCCTGATATTATCACAGTCCCCTCCAGGGTGGGCTCCCAATCCGGGTAGGAAGAAAGGCGAGATAGCCAAAGGCACCCTTCTAAGGCTTCTGAGCAGCTTCCCTTCACAAAAGGGTTTTGCCTGAGCCTCATCTAAGTACAGTAATTCTTAAATGACATCACAAGATGGATGTTGAATATTAAAAACCACGCCTCCTCTCTTTCCCCGCCTGCTTTGTTTTTATAAATTTTAAAAATTATCTTCATCATACCAGCACACAGAGTGCTTTTTGAACCTGTGTGCTGGCTCTTTACAATTTCACTTTCTGGCTCTCATCTATTTGTAAAATTCTTTATTTTTTTTTAATTGGGTGAAAAAAATGTTTTTAACTTTAATAGATTTCTGATTTCTCTATATCTCCCACTGAGGGTTCAAACTTAAAGAAACCAATGACCTCAAAAAGTCAACCTCATGAGGAAGTCAGCAAGATGAAAAACGATATTTAATGTTTTGCACAAGAATATTTGCATTCCCATTGGCCTTTGCAAATGCAACATTTCTCACCCTCTTGGGTTGACTGGCAAAGGTGCCCTGGAGAGAAACACAGTATGCACCTCTCTAATGGTTAACATACCGAATTGTTTTAATGGAATAAATGGTGCCGCTCAGGGGCGATTAATGTAGGGACTGTAGGGTGGATTCCTGGTAGAAAGGACTTAAAAGGAAATTGTGCACCAACAATGATGGATGAAACTTTCTGCTCACATTAAATATTTTCATCCAAACCTCAAGTATGACTGAATGATTTTAAGGCCTAATTGAATGAACTCTCAATTAAAAGTAGTTGCAAAAAGCTGATGTAAAGTCATAATATATATGGGGTGCTCTGTGTTCTACAAATGCTTTCAGGTCTGCAGGTGGAAACCACTGGTTATGCAATCAGTTGATTTCAAAAAGTATACCTTTTACATTTACATCCAGATAAAAACAGATGAGGTCAAGCCACTAAACATTCTTGTAATTCAAATAGAAGGAAATAGATTAATTGTTTAGGGGAAAAAAAAAAAAAGGACGACTTATGCTGAGACATCTGTACCAATCTTCCTGAATAACTAAGTTAGGGAGGAAAGACAAATTTGGTGACTGTGGGGGCTAAAGTACTAATTTATGGTCCTCTGAAATAGAAGGCGGTGCCTGATGGACATAGGTATCTCCAGTTACTTGGTTTGGCTGGGCGGTGCGCAATTAAGGCTAATGGTTTTCCCAACTACACCCAAGCGCTAGATCTTTCTTTTCCTTCTGGCTCTACCTCACTGATTCTCCCCAGCACCGGTTTTTGGGGGCCAAGGAAAATTGGGGCCCTCCTTCTCACTCTTCAGACCCCAGGGTGTCCAGCTTGGGTATCGTTAGGCCGAGCTCCTTGACCCCCCGCACCCGGGAGGGGATCTTCCTCTCAGCGAATCGCCCCAGGCCTCTGGGGACCCCAGTTCGCCAGTCCAGGTCGCCGGCCCTGTCACCGAGGCCTAGCCCAAAAAGCTAGCGTCGTCCACTTTGGAAAGCAACGCAGCTTCCTCCTTGGGCACAGTCCCCGCACCCTGGGTCCCGGCTGGTGCTGCGCCGGGTCCCTAAGACTTTGACTGGTTAGAGCAGGCGACGCCGAGAGCCAGGCCGCCTACAGGCGTCTCCAGCCCTACCCCAGCGCCGGCTACAGAGCCGGAGCCCCGAGCCCCAGCGCAGCGCCGCGCCGGGAGAGAAGCAGCTGTTCCCAACAGCTGGGGGGCGGCGGCGCCCGGCGCCCCAGGTGCTGCCGCGGCCAATCGCAGGCGTCCGGCCCGCCCCCCTCCCCAGCCGGGCGTCGACCCCCGGCCCGCGGGGGAAGGGAGCAGAGAGGTGGAGAGCCGTCCTCTGCACTCGTCTTCCAGCTCCCGCGGCGGGAGGGACAGACCCGAGCCGAAGCCGCGCGGAGTCCCTCGCCCCTAGCCCCGCCGCCGCGCCCCCCGCCCGCCTCGGCGCTCGGACGCTCTCCCCGCGGACCCTCCCCACACCCCACCCAAGGCACCTGATTCCTAAGGAAGAAAAATCTACCTCTAAAGCACCCCCTTCTTCGCTTGAGGACTACCCTCTCTTTTCATTTTTGGCCTCCCCGCCGGGTGAGTGGAAACCGCTTGCACATTCTATAGAACCGGATTCTAATCCAGACGATCCGGAGAATTTGTACGGTGACCGGCAGGGGGGGCGGGAGGAGAGAGCGAAGTCAAGTCTCCAGGGCCGCTGGCGACTTCGGAAGCCGCGCGCCCCGCGCCCTCGGCCGCCCCCGGCCTCTCGCTCCCGCTGCGCCGCCGCCCTCGCCCCCTGGCTCGCCCTTGGCCCCAGGCGGCCGCGAAAGGGTGCGGGAGACGCGGAGCCGGAGGAGGAGGCGCAGCCGCTGCCCGAGCCGCAGCCGCAGCCGGAGTCCGAGCCGCGGGGCGGGCGCGAAGATGCACACGACCCAGAAGGACACGACGTACACCAAGATCTTCGTCGGGGGGCTGCCCTACCACACCACCGACGCCAGCCTGCGCAAGTACTTCGAGGTCTTCGGCGAGATCGAGGAGGCGGTGGTCATCACCGACCGGCAGACGGGCAAGTCCCGGGGCTATGGATTTGTAAGTTGCACGGACGGGGGGTTGAGGAGAGGGACGGAGTGGCGCCTGACCCCGGGGATCGGGAGCTTGGAGTGAAGGGCTCGGCGTGACCCGTGAGGAGCGCCGCGGGGAGAGCGGCGCTGCCCCTTCGCACCGGGGTGAACTGAAACTTTGCTAGGGGAGAGGGCCGGCGCCAGCCTCGCAGGGTTCGGAGAAGACCCAGCGCTGTGCGAGGTCGGGGGCCGGGCAAGGCAGGGCAGGGGTGGAAGGAGACAACTGTAATGACCATCGGATTTGGGGTGCGGAGGGTTGCGAGGGAGGGGCCGCAACCCCAAACAATTGCAGCATTCCTGGGCTGCAGGCCGGTTGTTAAGCGCGCTGTTGCTTTGTAAAAATGCGTGTGTTCTGGTGGTGTGGCTGGGGCAGGGAGGGGACACCCCACGAGGTATGGGGCTGTTCCCCTTGTGTCATCCCCCCGCCTTTTAATTGCAAAGGTAGGTTCTTTTAAAGGATCATCCTAGGGCTCTTTGCCGAACTGAAACAGAGCATATTAAGCTTCCCTCCTAGAGATTTAAGCGTGCAAATTCAGCTGCCGAAGAGCAGGGAGCCCCAGAGTGGGACAATAGCTATTGTCGTTGGGGAGTGTTTTCGGGAGGTTGGGAGCGTTGGGCGGATGTGAGGCTGGACTTTCTTTAAAGCAAACGGTGCCTCTGAGGCTGAGTAGGGACCTGGGGGGCGGGGGAGTCGGGGAAGGAGGATCTAGAGTTCCAAGAATTTAGGCTTCCAAATCTCAGCTAGGCCCTAGTAGCACCCTTAAGATTTCAGGGGTGGGGCAGGGTTAGAGGGTTTCTTTTTTTTTTCCTTGGTCTACCCGCTCCCCCCACCCCGCCCGCCTTTTAAAAATGGGAGATCAAAGAGGAGGGTCCAGCCGAAAGAAGAAAAGAATAGAAAGAAAGTTTGATCTCAGTTTTATCATGAATGACTTCTCCATTGTGATTCTTGATTTCCTTCAGGGGTTAATGTAGAGGTTATGTATGTATGTCTGTGTGTGTCTGTTGCTAAGGTCACCATGGCTGACCGGGCTGCTGCCGAAAGGGCCTGCAAGGATCCCAATCCCATCATTGATGGCAGAAAGGCCAACGTGAACCTGGCATACTTAGGAGCAAAACCAAGGATCATGCAACCAGGTGAGAAATGTCTGTCTCCCCTACCCCCCTCTCCAAGAACCCCCCCCCCCGCCACTTACGGGCGGGCTGATTCTCTAATTTAGAAGACATTGTCTCCCTCTGTAGATGTGTTTAGTAAACTTGAACATGGCTTGTTATTCTACCAAGGCATTAAACATAAAAGAGTTGTAAATACTCCTCTCAGGGCTTGAAATGTACCTGTGTGCAAAAATGGATCTTGGGGGTCTGAAGAGTTTGTACAGGAGGAAGAGTTAGTCATGACTCACCTGTTTCCTATATGACATACATTTGTAGTCTGCTCTCAGTTTTCCAATTTTTAGCCACCTGTAGATAATTCACATGTGGATTATATTAGCCAAATTTGTCGACTTCAACTAATGTATTTCCCTACTTCGTGGTGTCTCTCCTTCAGCACCAGTTGCACTGTACTCAGAGCAGGCAGTCTGACTTGAACACAGACCCAAGGGAAGCATTAAGGGGTAGGGGTGATGTCCAAATGGTAAAGGTGTTTTTTTGTGTGTTTGTTTTTTGAGATGGAGTTTCACTCTTGTTGCCCAGGCTGGAGTGCAATGGTGCGATCGATCTAGGGTCACTGCAACCTCTGCCTCCTGGTTCAAGCAGTTCTGCCTCAGCCTCCCAAGTAGCTGGGATTCCAGGAATGCGCCACCACACCCAGCTAATTTTGTGTTTTTAATAGAGATGGGGTTTCACTGTGTTGGTCAGGCTGGTCTCGAACTCCTGATCTCAGGTGATCCACCCACCTCGGTCTCCCAAAGTGCGAGCCACCGCGCGGGCCCCAAATGGTAAAACTTTAACATAAAATCACAGAGTATTGGCAATCAAAGAAAACAGAAATTGCGCTTACTCAAAAACCCTTGCTATAGACAAAGAAACAGGCTTAGAGATGAGAAATATTTTACTTATGTTAGGTAGCTATTAGTTGCCAAAAGGGAGCATCTTTTTGTCTATGGGAAAACAATATCTCTTGGATTATTGACAACACTGCCCTTTGCATTAGCACAAATAGTTGAGAGTTGATTTTTAAGCAAATACACTCTTTTCCTTGGTCAGGCATCTTTACTTGTAAAGTTTGATTAAATCATGTACTCTTCACTTCTAAGCCTTTCCATCTGAAATTTTGGGACGAGGTTGACACTTCCATCCAAACAGGTTTAAAAGGAAACTAGGTTGTCAAGACAGTGAGTGCCTGTGCAAATATTCATGGGCATTAAAAAAATTTGTCTAATACATTGTGGGTATGTAGTATCCAGAAATACATTGTGGGTATGTAGTATCCAGAAAAAGTGTGTGTGTGTGTGTGTGTGTGTGTGTGTGAGAATTTTGAATACTGAAAACTAAAACCCATAATCTTTCAAAGCATTGTCTGAAGCATCTCAGAACATTCCAGATTACAAAGACTTTTCATAGATTGTGGTTCAAAACTGTAAGAATATTTGAGATGTAACTTCATTGTCAGATCCTGCTGTACTTAATATTATTTCATGAACATTTTCCCAAGGTCTGATTCTGTGTCTGCCAACTAAACTTTGCAGATTTTTTTTAAGTTTCCACTTTTCCCCTATTAAAACCTTTATTTTGAATCAACGATAGCATTTATAAAACTGACTTTTAAAAATATACATACATACAGTTTCTTTAAAGTGGCAAAAGAATGGTTATCTTTTGTAAGTGGAAGTTGTGATTGCATTTTACTTGTACGAGTAATAAATGCCTAACCATGCACAAATAAAGAATGTGGTATGTTTTGTTGTTAGGTTTTGCCTTTGGTGTTCAACAACTTCATCCAGCCCTTATACAGAGACCTTTCGGGTAAGTTGATTAATCAGACTTTCTGAAGTTTCAGTATGACTATCATTTGTTAACCTGCCTCTTTGTTATATACAGATAAGATCATGATGTCACAGAATGTTCCTGGTTATATAATTTTATATATATATTTGTGCATTTTTAATGCTGATACTATAAATATTTTTAGATGAGTCAAGTTATCTGACCAAGTATGCAGCCTCCAAACGAGACAAAGTTTGAGCTTATGATTAGCAAAACAAAACAAAACAAAAATACCAGGTATGACTTGTGTACAAGACGATTGTGTCCCATCACCATTACTACTGTTCAACTTGACTCAATTTTATTTATCTCTTTCTAACCTGACAGGGCTCGTATACAGTTAAGCTAACTGATCAGAAGGATACCATGATAAGAGGTGGAATAGTTCTGTTTGGAATTAAACTCTGTAACCAGTAGACTCAGACACACAAGCTCAGATGGTGATTAACGATGCATGGATGTTGGTGTTGTTGTTTTTATTTTTCACAATAGTCAATAGCCCTTCGTGTGCTTTATTTTATTTATTACAGTAATGAAGTGGTGTTGATAGCTAAACTGTGTGCTTTTTACTTAATTGAAAAGAGCTGTAGTGAAAGTGTTTTCTTTTCCTTGGGGAAGGGGCTCTTTGCGTTTTGGTTTTGGTGGTGGTGTTGAGGGGTGTTGACTTTTGATTTTGCCATGGGAAGCAAAGGGCCTTTTTTTTTTTTTCCTTGCTTTTAAGCTGTAGCCTGTGACTTCTGTTTAACCGTATTTTTGTAGTGAGTGCTAAATCGTGTGATTTCTCTTTGTCAGAATACAGATTCATTGCTTGCATGTCCTAAGTTTCTGTTTTATGGGAAATTTTCTGGGAATGGGGTTCTTTCTTTTGCAATGTGTATCCACTTTTAGACCATCTAATTTAAAGGTTCAGCAACTCTCATCAGATTTTATTAACATAAGCCAGTTTTTTTGAGTAGTGTAGCACTAACCTTCACCTTTTGGACCTAACTCAGGTGAACACGTGTTTATATTTGTGTTGTCTTTGGGTCTTGTGATTACCATTTTTCCTGTTCCAAGGTCCCCAGTTCTCTTCCATTCAGAGGTTATATGGGTGGGAGATCACTCCCCCCCGCCTCAATTTATCCTGGACACTAGATTCTGTTTTGGCTGTATTCTACCTGATGAACATTCCTGTAACTCTTAACGCAGGGTACTTAAATTTTCTTTTCAAATGTTCATGTTGTTGAAAGAGTATTTTACCCTCAATAATAATTTCTTCTCTAGCTTAGGACCTAAACATCCACCTGTGTAACCTGGAAGGCTGGAATCTGTCTACATAGATGGTTGTCTACCATATGTGTCTCAAAGAATAGGTTTTAAAAAGGAAGTAACAATAACTTGACTTGGAAGAGTCAGGTTATATTTCCCATGACCACCTCCTTATAGCTCTAACATATCAGTAACTACTGTTATTGTCAACTACTTTTTTTTTTTTTTTTTTTTTTAGCTGTGGAAGACTCTTCTGTCAATATGATCAGAAAGGGCCTTCCTATATCCATAGCTATTTATCAGAGCCCCATCCAAGCCAACCCAGATACTGACAACAAATGGTGGGTTGATGGGTTCAGCTATTTCTGTGGGTAATTCATTTAGACTATCTGTTTAAAGTGGGATTAGGGAGGAGAGCTTGTATCTGAAGGTGTGATGTGAGCTTAGTGGTGAGTTCACACTAATAATCTTGAAACAGTTATAAAATGGAATCAATCAACAGGTAGTTGCATGTGTTTATTTTTTCACTGTGCCAGTGGGTGATGCAAAACGAGGGAATCGCACATTAGTTTGGGAACCAAAAGTCATGCAAAAACCAGTCAAGAATTACTAATTGCTAAATGACTTGGTATTGTTTCAAGCACAAAAGGAATTCAGAGTAGCAAGAAAATAGATGAGGTGGAGGAGTTGAATAAGGCTGTGGTATGCGTGGCAAGTAGACTGGCACTAGACTTGTACCACTGGGTATGTCATAGGTAAAAGGAAGACTGAGTATGTCTGGAGGGTATAGGATGGAGTGAGCCGAAGCAGAGGCATAGAGGAGAAGACTCAGTGTGTGGAGAAACCAGACTGTCTAAGGTGGATCTTGAGAGCTGGGCATAGGAATTTGGACTGGTTTTGGAAGTCGTTGTAGATCAGTCCTTAAGAAAGAAGGTAACACAAGGAAAATTAGAACCACCAGTGTAAGATGTGTCATATGGAAATTTGAAAGCAAATGTGTTTTGATAGCAACCTTTTGTTTTCCACTTCGTCTAATGTTAACTTGTCTTTATAAAGGATGGTAATTATTACTGTGTGCATGAATTGTTTGAACTTGAGATTCTTATTAGAAATAGATAGCATTCCAGGTGGATCAAGCAAGCTTTCTTTTTCTTTTTTAAGAGGTTCTCAACACTGCTCTAATTTCAGAGTCTGTACCTAACAAATCACACCTGGTCATCCTAAATTCTGTTTGAATGCTACATGTTCCTGTTTTAGGCCTGGAAAGAAGCTTGAGAATTTCAAATTTGACTTGACTTATTTGAAATTCTAGCAACTGAACTGTTCTTTTGAATGTGGTCCTTAAATGGCCCCCAGGTTGCTTTGGGCCTTTGAAGACAAAACCTTGGCCTAGGGGCCAGGCTCAGTGGCTCACGTCTGTAATCCCAGCACTTTGGGAGGCAAGGTGGGCGGATCACGAGATCAGGAAATCGAGACCATCCTGGCTAACATAGTGAAACCCCGTTTTCTACTAAAAAATACAAAACATTAGCCGGGCGTGGTGGCAGGCGCCTGTAATCCCAGGCTGAGGCAGGAGAATGGCTTGAACCCGGGAGGCGGAGCTTGCAGTGAGCCGAGATGGCGCCACTGCACTCCAGCCTGGGCGACAGAGTGAGACTCCGTCTCAAAAAAAAAAAAAAAAAGGCCAGGTGCGGTGGCTCACACCCGTAATCCCAGCACTTTGGGAGGCCGAGGCGGGCGGATCTCGAGGTCAGGATATCGAGACCATCCTGGCTAACACGGTGAAACCTCGTCTCTACTAAAAATACAAAAAAAAAAAAAGTTAGCCAGGCGTGGTGGCGGGCACCTGTAGTCCCAGCTGCTCAGGAGGCTGAGGCAGGAGAATGGCGTGAACCCGGGAGGCGGAGCTTGCAGTGAGCCAAGGTCGTGCCACGCACTCCAGCTTGGGCGACAGAGTGAGACTCTGTCTCAAAAAAAAAAACAAAAAACAAACAAAAAACAAAAAAAAACAAAAACACCTTGGCCTAAAAGGAATTTCCAATGTAGCACAGTGGGCAGATGTAGAAAAACTTGTAAACTTGCTGAACAATATTTTATAGTTTATGTTTGAAAGAAGCATTTCCTTATTGAAACCTTGGAGAGGGGAGGCTACAGACCTGTGAGTAGAAATTTCTGGGCTAGTTTAGATCAGGTTGAACATAACTTAAACATTGACTCAGTATGCCTTTAAGTGCTCAGTTTTATGCTGGGTGTGGTAACACTGTGCTTAGTATTTATAGTGTCCACTAAGGAGGGCAGGACGGACTGTAACTGACACTAACCAAACATCTGCCATATGGATTGTAATGATAAGGGATTTACATAAATTACATAATTTAATTCTCACAGTATTTGTTGAAGGCATTGTTAATATCTTTTCCAAAACTAAGACACAGAGAGGTTAATTAACATCCCCCGATCACAGAACTACTAAGTGTTAGAGTCTGATTCTAGGTTCAGAATCACGGCCTGCCTGACCTCAGAAGCTGCGTTCTTTCCTCTTTGTCAAGTTGTAGCCCCAAAAGACAAAACTCTAATTCTCTCATAATCCAATAAGAAAGCCAATAAGCACCAAGAAGGGCTGTCCATGTGGCTTCAGATAAGAGAGATGGACATCAGGGGAGTGAATGGGATTCAGAAGTCTTCATGAAGGAAGTAGAAGTCGACCTAGGTTTTAAAGAATGGTGGAGGGTAGGGAACTCTTGTATTGAGTGCCTACTATATTCGTCATTGTAGACTCTCTCCACAGATAATTTTATTTAATGCACAGCAATCCAGGGTTGTGAGATTATTAGTCCATTTCACATATGCAAAATATGAGGCTGTGTTAAGACACGATAGCATGAAAAAAAGAAAAATATGAGACTAAAAAATAAAGCAAATTTCTGAAAGCTCTACACCGAGTGAGTGCTAGAGCTAGGTGAGTGGGATTTGGATTTCAGCAGGTAGAGACAGCATCGCGGTGAGGGATGAATGACATGAATAAAGGGCAAGGATCTGGGAATGTGAAGCTTGTCCAGGAAACATAAAGGAGCCCAGTTGACCTGGGTTCGAGGAAAGGTGGAAGGAAACACTAGAAAGGTGTTTTGGAGCCAGAGGCAGTCTGGGTATTTTAGCCTAGAATGCCAAGGCTTGAGAAATTTGCACTGAGTTTGGTTTGTTAGGAGCCAAGATTACTTTGAGCAAATGAATGAGATGGAGACTTTGTCATCAAATGAGGTGGAGACTTTGTCATCAGTTGCTGTGAGATAGATTGGAAGAGGAAACCAGTTAGGATATTTCTTCAAAACCAGTTACGATGTTGCTTCAGAAGTCACATAGAGATGTCAGTGGAACCTGAAGAGATGGGAAGAAAAGGAAAATGTAGTAAATTTTCTTTGAAAATTACCAAAAGTATCTTCTTTGCACTTGTGCTTTTTGTAACTACTAGGCATGCACATTTCATAGTTAAGGAAAAGACATTGGTAAATGTCTAATAGGAGGGAGATTCCCAGATCACCTTAACGGGTTTCTCAGACTATTAAAAAAACTCCTAATTCAGGATTTCATTCCGAAGTGCCACTTGAACCTTTAGTCCAATTCTGCCTTCCTTCCTGACCCAGGATATTTTAGGCTCTCTGAGGTCTTTTGGGTTCTCCTTTTCCCTAAGCCTTAAAATGTTCTAGGTTTTCATTTGCCTTCCAGACGTCTCTTTAACCTTTGCCAAACTTCATGTAGGAGTCTGATAATCCACTGAACTTTCTTTATATTCTCATTGTTTGACATTGTGAAATCAAAACTATTTCCTAATGCGAAGTAAACGCAGGGCTAAAGCCCCGTAAGCAACCTTGCCTGTCTTCTAATGCGTTCTTCACAACACTTTCTCATGCCTTTTTGTAGGAGAAACATTTTCAGTTAACACCTTTGTTCAGAGATACCAACCTAGCACCCACAGTGTTGTTCTTGGAACTTTGAGAGTGAGTACAAGGGGTTAAGGTTTCAGTGTCAGTGAGATCCACACTGGCTGGCGTTTGCAGCTGATACATGTTTTACTTTGGCCTTATAAAGACATTTTACCCGCTGGAAACCCTTGTCGCATGACAGGATCAAAAATAGCCCGGCTGCAGCCCCTGCTGTCCATCACCACATGTAAACTGGCATGAGAGTAGGCTCTCTTAGCCGTGTCTACACGTTGTGGAGGTGGCAGCCTCCAGGGACAGTGTTTCATAAAGCCACACCTGTTGCTGCGAGCGAGCCAGTCACCTGACCTGCAGCAGCGTTCTGAGTGTGTGCACGACCACGCGGCCTGGTTTCTGACAAGCAGTTAAGAACATCTCTGAGTGTCCTCAGAAACACTTGATGACGTCGTTTCTCCTGGCACTGGGAAAGATCTACAAGTCTGGTAAAATCGAGTGTATTTTTATCATTGGGGCCAAAGTCCACTACCCTCTGAGATAAATTCATCTTTTCCATGGATGTTCGCTAATGAGTGCTTTCAGTAAAACTCTGAAAAGGCAAAGCAAAATCTATGTTTCTGAACAATCTACATGTGCTCTTCTCTGTTTTGAGTTCTTTGAAATTGGAAGATTGTTAACTTGTCCTTGTACTTCTTATAAGTTGGCTTTGCCAACAACCACATAGCATTCTAGTGTCATAATTTTAGATACAAATATAGGGGGCTTTAATGGAGATTATTTTAAAGAAGAAGATAAATCAGATATTCATGGTAGTGTTTCAGATGGGCAGTAATAAATTGCAAGAGTGAGAATGGAGATGCATGGAGTTTTTTTTAAATACCTCTTGTGATTTATTTTCTTAACCACATTAACTTTTAAGTAAGGTCATTGGAGTCTGTCTTGTATTATCTATGAATGTATAATTTTAAAAGGTACTGGTTTTGTTTGACTTTCTTGAACTTTTGCAGGATAACACATGATTATACAATTGATATGATTTGTACAAAATATCAACGAATAGGGCAGATTTCAAACATAACACTAACGTATTTCTGCTGATTTGGAGGATGAAATGAGTTAGTAGATGTGAAAAAAAAAAGTTTTCTTGTTATGTAAACCTTTTAAATTTCTATTAATTTTAGAAATATTTAGTTGTACTTCCCTGTCCTGCCTTTTCCCTCAGCCTCATCATTTCCCCAAAACCCCTTCTGTCTGTCTTGCATAGAGATAAACAAGCTGGCTGACCCTCAGGTGCCTGATAGTCAAACAGGTTTGGTTGACCGTTGTGTCCTTATGAATTTTATGGGGGAAAAAAAAAGAGAAAGAAAGAAAATAAGTGTGCTGCACATCTCTTTGGGAATCACTGCCATGAATGTTAATAGCATTTTTGTAGCTTCCCACGACAGCCTCTTGTGACAGAGTGAGCTGCACTACAGTTCGTTTGAGAAGTGTGATTCTGCTATGTTTACCACACTTGTGAACTTTTAAACTCCTTTTTTTTTTATTTTGTCGCCTGCTTCCTTTTTTAATTATTATTTTTAATAAGGGTGACTGAGGTTGCAGAGAGATTAATGTGTGCTGAGTCTGCATAGCAATTTCAAGTAGGGTTGCCATGATAATAAACATACGGATTTTGTTAACGTTTATGTTAATTTCGACGAACTGGTGATCACCCCACAGAATAATTATGGACTACCTGTTGAGTCCTATATTCTTGGCTAAGAATTTTTCTATTTACTTAATTAAACATTTTTATTTTGTGAACTCATTACAAAATTTTCCAAAGCTTTATCAATCGAGCACTTGTTAAGTATCTCATGTGTGTAGCCCTCATGAATCTTGATTTATTTTCCAAACTCTTGATAAACTGTATTTAACAGCTCCAAATAATCATACATGACAATTCTAGCAGGGAGGGTGTCATCATATTTTTGGGGTCCAGTTCTTGTGGGGGCACTCTGACTTTGGCTACTGCCCGAGTACTCTCAGTGGACCACCAGAAAGTAGATATTGTGGCAACCCTATGCTCATAATAACCACTAAATTTGAGTTTGTCTTATCTTTGAAAAACATGCTACAGATAGGAGGTGACTACCGCCTGACTTTGTTTTCCATTTCTCAACAGGATACCTGCCCACTATGTCTATCCGCAGGCTTTTGTGCAGCCAGGAGTGGTCATTCCACATGTCCAGCCGACAGCAGCTGCCGCCTCCACCACCCCTTACATTGATTACACTGGAGCTGCATACGCACAATACTCAGCAGCCGCTGCTGCTGCCGCCGCCGCTGCTGCCTATGACCAGTACCCCTATGCAGCCTCTCCAGCTGCTGCAGGATATGTTACCGCTGGGGGCTATGGCTACGCAGTCCAGCAGCCAATCACCGCAGCGGCACCTGGGACAGCTGCCGCCGCTGCTGCAGCAGCTGCCGCCGCTGCAGCATTTGGCCAGTACCAGCCTCAGCAGCTGCAGACAGACCGAATGCAATAGACCAGCCATCTGATCAAAGTTGAATTGTTTTCTCTTTCCCTCCCAATTTTCCAATTTTTAGTAGCTAATAAGAGAGTTAACATTGACTTAACAGCTTTAAAAAAAAAACAGCCATGCTATTGTGAAGCAGAGTTATTATTTTTTTTATACTCCAGGTAGTGTTCTAGATGAGAAAGAGGTAAGAATGAGAGGAATGGGCACAATTTTGGAAATCAATCCCAAAGAGCCTGAGTAAATGAAAGGCCACTATGAAATGACGCCAGGAGTAACAACGGAACTTCACTTTTGTAACGGGATTTTTATTTTTGCTCTTTTTATAGTATCAGGGAAGCAAACTGCCTTTTACAAGTTAGAAAAATGCTGTTTGAATCTAGTTGAACCAGGGAATACAGAGCGAGCAATATGTAGCTTGAATTACATTTAAAAGCAGATTTTTTACAAACAAAATGGCGAAAGCACTGATTGTCATTTTTAGCAGTCACTTAAGGCCTATAGAACTTTTTTCAAGTCGGAAGGTCCTGTTCTTACTATCTCAAAAATGGGCATCGAACAATCAATCTAGGAGCGTGGCAGTGGGTAAAATGGTGGACAGGCACCAAAGCTATTTTCTCATCTGTCCTGTGGATGAGTGGAACTGTGGAACAAGTGATGTGGAATTAATGGGTGCAACAGCTGTACAGACAATCAATAACACACAGTTCTGGAAAGAACACATCACTTGTGCTTGTTTGATGAGCTTGTCACATTCTAATCCCTCTCCCCATCCTGTTTCAATTTTGGGAAACTTGTATCTGCTGGTGTCAGCAACTCTGATTCTGAAATAGGATCCGGCTTTTACTACAACAGCCTTCTCTTTCTATTTATTGTGTCGACTCGTGGCTTATGAATAAAGGCAGGCAAAGTTTGCAGAACTGTCTTAAGGACATTTATTTTTTTTCCCTTTTTAAGTAATTTTACACTTTTTAGTATCTATTTCAGAGTCATATTTAAAACTATTTATTAGTGACTACAGTACATGAGACAACAAGGTTACTGAGATTACAATTCTTCAAAGGTTAATGATAATGTGGTTTATACTGTGCCTTAATAGTAATGCTATTTAAGATATTTATTTTTAAGTTTTACTATGCTGCACTCTAAAGAAAGGAACTTTAGATGTGACACTGTAAAATTATGTATTCATCTCATGGCATAAATTATTTAGTAGGTCTAGATGTAGCGTATTAAATATTAACCTATTCAACTAAAGATGTTGACTTGGATTTATTTAAATTCATATGTGCACTGTATAAGAGAGTACTCTTACATTAACACATTTTAGTTTAGTTTTTAGATTTTTTTTCAAACAGTATATATTGCTAGTTTCATGCTTCCTCCTCTGATTTTGCCTGTGTAGATCTCATTTATCGGTAATTCATTAGTTTAACACTATTCTTACATAGTCTTTAAATGCTGCTTTACATTTTTCTTCTGAAACTGCAATACTTGCAATTTTTATTCTTAAACTAAATTGAATACTATTTTACACTGTATTGGATTTTTATACTTGAACAATTTCATACAAGGGAAGACAGGTTAGCATTTTTATGGACTTTCTCCATTATCACTGGATTTACTTTAAGTATTCCCATACTAGACAGTGTTATGTAGACATGACTCTCCTGTGCAAATTATTTATTCGTTGTGTATATTGCTTTATAACATTTCAGATCTTCTAATCTATTCACTTGTATTAAATATAATTTTTAAAAACTTCTGTTGCATTGGCTGTTTCTAATTCTGTAGTAAAGGTGAATGATTTCTCTTTTGAACTTGAATTAATAGCCATGATTGATATGTAACATTTTCAGTGAGCATAATCCTCTCCTCAATGTCCTGGTTTTGTGCCTTTAAAGTAAGTTTCACTAACTCAATTATCTACCTTATACTTAGCAAATGATATAGGTCATCCCCTATCCCACCAGGGGAGACCTAAGGGACTTCATGTCACTGAAAACTGGTTAGCTGAAAGACGCCTTGGAAGGCGTGGGCCAGTAGTAGAGAAGACTAGTCAGAAGCGGGACCAGCCCAGTGGTGCTGGGGTCAGGTAAACTGAGATTTGAGCTGGACTCCCACTTTTCAGCAGTGCGAGTGAAGCCAATTGCTCTTTGAAATTCACTTGTTTTTGAGACGGAGTCACCCTCTGTTGCCCAGGCTGGAGTGCAGTTGGTGCAATCTTGGCTCACTGCAACCTTCACCTCCTGGATTTACGCCATTCCCCTGCCTCAGCCTCCCGAGTAGCTGGGACTACAGGCACCCGCCACCATGCCCGGCTAATTTTTTGTATTTTTAGTAGAGACCGGGTTTCACCGTGTTAGCCAGGATGGTCTCGATCTCCTGACCTCGTGATCTGCCTGCCTCAGCCCCCCAAAGTGCTGGAATTATAGGCGTGAGCCACCGCACCCGGTCTGTAATTCACTTTTTAAATGCATTCCTCATCTATAATAATGTGACAATAATACTTGTCTTGCATGGTTATTTAAATATTAAATTTAAAAAGCATACCAACTGCTTGCCACAGCGCCAGATATATATAGTAAGTAAATATGTAATAGTGGCTGGGCGTGGTGGCTCACGCCTGTAATACCAGCACTTTGGGAGACCAAGATGGGCGGATCATGAGATCAGGAGATTGAGACCATCCTCGCTAACACGGTGAAACCCCATCTCTACTAAAACTACAAAAAATTAGCTGGGCGTGGTGGCACGCGCCTGTAGTCCCAGCTACTCGGGAGGCTGGGGCAGGAGAATCGCTTGAACTCAGGAGGCAGAGGTTGTAGTGAGTAGAGATCGTGCCACACTGCACTCCAGCCTGGGCGACAGAGCAAGACTCTGTCTCAAAAAAATATATACATATATATATATATGTATATATATGTATATGTAGTAGCAATTGTTGTGAGGCCCAGGAGTAGTAGCTAACCAGAGGAAGTCACCTATTGGGATGTTTTAATTTATATCCACAATGATGTGGTAATATCTGATGAGGTATGTGTTAGAACATCAAATGAGTGTCATATTGACTGTCTGGAGGTGTATGTTACACTAATTATGGAGTGGATTGGGGTTGGGTTTTCGGGGGGTTTTGTTTTGTTTCGTTTGTCTTAAGACGGAGTCTTGCTGTGTCACCCCAGCTGGAGTGCAGTGGCATGATCTCGGCTCACTGCAAGCTCTGCCTTCCAGGTTCAAGTGACTCTCATGCCTCAGCCTCTCAAATAGCTGGATTACAGGCACCTGCCACCACGCCCAACTAATTTTTGTGTTTTCAATAGAGATAGGGTTTCACCATGTTGGCCAGGCTGGTCTCAAACTCCTGACCTCAGGGATATGCCGGCCTCAGCCTCCCAAAGTGTTGGAATTACAGGTGTGAACCACCGCACCCATCCTGGAAAGGATTGCTTATTGATTTCTTGGTCCTGATATTTCCCAAATCCATGAAACCTTTTCTTGAACTCTCATTAATTTTCAATAATTATAAGCAAGAGACAGCAGTAATAACAGATTCCATATCATAGTTTCCATTTCACATCATAACTGTTAGCCTATTTAGACCTATCAGCAACCTTAAACTTTTAATTTTCCAAGGAAAAATAGTTACCAGCCTGTCTCCAGGGACAGAGATGACTGTACCCCAAGGTAGTATCTAGGACCACTAAAATAATTTCTAAGCTACTGAATTCAGTCAATGCATCAATGGCTATTTCATTCCAAAAGATGTGCTTTAATTTTTCAGATTTGTGGAAGGTCACTTTTGTCCTCAATGAGCTGTCTATTGCTGAACTTGAAAATGAAGCAGTTTTGATTTATTGATAAAAAAAATAGGTCAGGCAGTTCTGGGAAGAGCTTGTCAAAAATAGGCGACTCAGAAAAGCCAAAAGTCCACCTACCCCAGGCTGTACCTTTCTTCCTGATCTGCAGCAGTAGCAATATTAGCAGTTATAGAGAGCAAGATTTTTACTTGATAATGCTAACGCTAAAGCATACATTTTCTTTATTTTCTTTTTTTCTCTTTTTAAGATGGTCTCGCTTTGTTACCCAGGCTGGAGTGCAGTGTCATGATCGTGGCTCTCTGCAGCCTCAACATCTCAGGCTCAAGGAATCCTCCTACTTCAGCCTCCCAAGTAGCTGGGGGTACAGGTGTGCACCCACATGCCCAGCTCATTTTTTATTTTATATTATTTATTTATTTATTTATTTTGAGACAAAGTCTTGCTCTGTTATCCAGGCTGGAATGCAATGGTGAGATCTCGGCTCACTGCAACCTCCACCTCCTGGATTCAAGCAATTCTCCTGCCTCAGCCTCCTGAGAAGCTGGGACTACAGGCGCCCGCCACCACGCCTGACTAATTTTTGTATTTTTAGTAGATTCGGGGTTTCACCATGTTGGTCAGGCTGGTCTTGAACTCCTGACCTTGTGATCCGCCCGCCTTGTCCTCCCAAAGCACTGGGATTACAGGCATGAGCCACCGCACCCGGCCCATTTTTTATTTTTTGTAGAGACAGGTTCTCATGACACTGTCCAGGCTGGTCTTGAACTCCTGGATTCAAGCGATCCTCCCACTTTAGAAACCTTCCAAAGTGCTGGGATTATATGCCCAGCCAAGAATACATTTCTAAAAAGAAACAAATGGAATTTTTTAATATCTAATAGGAAGGAGAGAATAGCCGTGACATAATGATCGGTCAGGCACGCTACTTGTAGAGTTAGAGAAAGTAATGGGGCTGAAATCCAAAGTGCTGGGTGAGTCCTGGCTTCATTACTTATCATCAGGATGATCTTAAACCCTTCTAAACTGATAAAATGTGGGTTGATAGTAGTCAGCATAGTTGTTCCATCTACTTCTCAGGTTATACTCATTGAATAAATTAAGGGAGATGAGAGCATTTTAGAAGTTCTAAAGCATTGAGCAAGCATTATTATACCAAGGAAATATGTACAATATTAATTTGGTAACTGATCTCAATTGTCTCATTAAATGACCTTTCCAAAAGAGGACAAAATCATATCTCATGTTATCTTTATTCTATTCCAACCAAGGAACAGCTAAACTGACTGTACAATAAAAGCAGCACAAAAATAACGTTGAAAGATGGAGAGATTACCCAGATAAGGGAAAGAGAAGTAGATGAGATTATGGAATACATTTCTCTCACAAGGGAACTATATTTAGTTCTTTCCTCACTCCTGTCAAATATTGTTCTTCTTAATTCCCTCTGAGGCTTGAAAGCGTTCATTAAGATGACAGCTTGAGGTTTGGAGGGGCAGAGGTGAAGAGGAACCAAAAAATAAATAAATGCGTTTTCATGCTTACTTTTGTCCTCTCTTCTACTTCCAGAGTTCCAGGCTGTTTCCATGGAAATTCTAACTTTGTTTTGCTTAAGCACTTGGTACAGAAGAGGTTTCATTTTGAGTATTTGTTCTGAGTTGAATTTTAGAAGTTCAATCATGATTTTAGCTAAATCATTTACATTTCAAGCTTTGAAGTCCCAATTGTAAATCAAACCAAGAAATGAGACAATGCCTATATAAGCCCTTTAGAACTTGTAGGTAGGCGCGGTGGCTCAAGCCTGTAATCCCAGCACTTTGGGAGGCCGAGACGAGCGGATCACGAAGTCAGGAGATCGAGACCATCCTGGCTAACACGGTGAAACCCCGTCTCTATTAAAAAATACAAAAAACTAGCCGGGCGAGGTGGCGGGCACCTGTAGTCCCAGCTACTCAGGAGGCTGAGGCAGGAGAATGGCATAAACCCGGGAGGCGGAGCTTGCAGTGAGCTGAGATCCGGCCACTGCACTCCCGCCTGGGCGACAGAGCGAGACTCCATCTCAAAAAAAAAAAAAAAAAAAGAATTTGTAGGTAAGAAAAATGATACAGATTTACAACTTTGATATAAAATAATTCTATCTTATTACACAGTATTTGGTCCTTCTTGATCAACTTCTTCAGAGAGAAAGTCTATGAAGTCCCTGTGTCTTCTGTCATTTGTCCCCTGGAAGCCAAATACCATTCCTTTTTTATATCCAAGAGGCTACCACTAAGCTATTAATATATGTTAAGTGAGTTGGAGGGTACACATTGTTTTCCATTCCGCCACTATTAGAGGTAATTCCAATTACATTATAACATGGATTGAGTACAAATCGTTACTTCTTTTCATTTAATACCTCAGATAATGTGTTCATAAAAGGGCAAATATCAAACTGACTTCCAAAATGAGTTCTAAATGCAAAAACATAGTTTTGCCAAGTAGGAAATTACCTTTTAGCTCTATTTTTAAATGATGGTTATCTGACAGTCCCAACCAGGTATGAACTTACTTTTTAAATACTCCTGGCTCTGCCGCCTGTCCTGCAGATGCCTCAAGGTGAGGCAAAAAAGATACAGTGGATGCTGCATGGAGAGTCTTAGGACAGGCATTTTTCGTTCTGCATTCACTTGCGTTCATTTTGAAATTTGAGGAAAAGGTAGTGTGAAAAGTATGTAGAAGAAAATCATTTAAAAAGGGAGAGCAAAAATCAAAAGCATCTCCTAAAAATAGGCAAAAGAAGGTGAGACGAAGAAGTGAGAGTCACGTGGGCTGGATCACGTGAGGCCAGGACTTGCCACTGAGGGGATCATGTAGGGAAGCAAGGGGTGGTCATTTGCTGAGTGGCAGGAGACTTCATCTGATGATGGGGGGTGGAGGATCACTCAAAGGACAGTAAATAGATACAGTGTTTCCTTCTGTTTTCTAATAAAATAGGAAGGTAACAACTGAGTTCTTTTTTTAATTTTATTTTTAATTGACAAATAATAATTGCATATATTTATGGGGTATGATGTGATGTTTCTGTACATGTGTACATTGTGGTATGATCAAATCAGGCTAATGAACATAGCCCTCACCTCACATACTTATCATTTCTTTGTGGTGAGAGCATTTCATTTATTTTATTTTTTATTTTATTTTTGAGACAGGGCCTTGCTCTGTCACCCAGGCTGGACTGCCGTGTCACCATTATGGCTCACCGCAGCCTCAACTTTCTGGGTTCAAGCGATCTTCTCACCTTAGCCTTCAGACTAGCTGGGACTACCGGCACACAGCACCATGCCCGGATAATTTTTTTTCTTTTTGTATTTTTTGTAGAGACAGGGTTTCACCATGTTGCCCAGGCTTGTCTTGAACTCCTGGGTTCAGGTAATCCACCTGTCTTGGCCTCCCAAAGTGCTAGGATTACAGGTGGCGTTCACCACCATGCCCGGCCAGATGAGAACATTAAAAATCCACCCTTAGCAATTTAGAAATATACAACACATTACTATTAATCGTAACCATATTGCTATGCAATAGATCACCAGAACATATTCCTCCTGTTCAACTGCAACTTTGTACTCTTTAACCAGCATTTTCTATTTTTCCATCCAACCCCCTCCCACCCTACTCCGCAGCATCTGGTAACCACTATTCTACTTTCTACTTCTGTAAGTTAAACTGTTTTAGATTCCAGATATAGGTAAGATCATGTGACATTTGTCTTTCTGTACCTGGCTTATTTTACTGAGCATAATATCCTCTATATTCGTCCATGTTGCTGCAAAAGACAGAATTTCCCCTTTTTAAAGGCTGAATAGTATTCGTGTGTGTGTGTGTGTGTATGTGTGGACACACACACTATTTTTTAAATCCACTCATCCATTGATGGGCACTTAGGTTGTTTCCATGTCCTGGCTGTTGTGAATAATGCAATGAACATGAAGTCACAGATATCTTTTCAACATTTCAATGCCTTTGACTATATATCCAAAAGCAGGATTGCTGGATCACATGGTAGTTCTATTTTTAGTTACCAGTTGAGTTCTCCAACCATGCTTATAAAGGTTTAGGCTTTTTTTAATGGAGTGTATTCTTTGTAACTGAAAACTTTTAGAAACCATTATGGCACCTCTAGTAGGTTAAGCTAGAGCTCAGTAATGGACATTGGGCCTCCAGGGACAGGCAACGTTGGCATTCTTTTATCTATTGTCACTTCCCATTTCAAGCAGGCAAGTGAGTGGAAAGAGAGGGGAAAGATTAAAGAAAAGGTGTGCACCTTGCTCTCCGGTATACTTTGAATCAATGTATTAAAGGCATTTGTGGCTGGGAAACTCGAGCCCTTCACATCTGTATTTGCCCTGCTGTGCTGCCTCTGACTTGATACTGGCCTACTCCTGTCAGTGGGCTTTGGGAGAAATGGAAAGTGCAATGGGATGTAAAAAAGAGGCCTGCGCCTCTAACCACCTACCTTGTGCCAGGTACTTGTATTTAATCCTCATGATAGTGGTCGGTAGGTAATAGTATCCCCCATTTTTCAAAGAAAAAAAGCCTGCCCACTGTCACAGTGTCAGTATGGTGCAGAACCTGGATTTCAAGATGGTGTGCTGTTAGTCCTTTTGTGTGGTTATAAAGGGATACCTGAGACTGAGTAATTTATAAAGAAAGGAGGTTTATGGCCGGGCACGGTGGCTCATGCCTGTAATCCCAGCACTTTGGGAGGCTGAGGCAGGCGGATCACGATGTCAGGAGATCGAGACCATCCTTGCTAACACAGTGAAAGCCTGTCTCTACTAAACATACAAAAGCAAAATTAGCCGGGCATGGTGGCAGGTGCCCATAGTCCCAGCTACTCAGGAGGCTGAGGCAGGAGAATAGCTTGAACCTGAGAGGTGGAGCTTGCAGTGAGCTGAGATCACGCCACTGCACTCCAGCCTAGGCAACAAAGCGAGACTCTGTCTCAAAAAAAAAAAAAAAGAATTTATTTGGCTCATGGTTCTGCAAGCTGTACATGAAGTACAGTGCAGATATCTGCTTCCAGTGAGGGCATCAGGAAGCTTCCAATTGTGGTGGAAGACATAGGGGGAGCCAGTGCATCCCACGGCAAGAGTGGGTGTAAGAGGAGTGTGGGGAGGTGCCAGGCCCTTATAAACAACCAGATCTCGCGTGAGCTCATAAGGTGAGAACTCACTCATTACCATGAGGACAGCACCACCATTCATGAGGGACCAGCCCCTATGATATAATTACCTCCCACTAGGCCCACCAACATTGGAGGTCATATTTCAACATGAGATTTGGAGGGGACAAGCATCCAAACCATATCAGGTGACCTGAAACCAAATCCCACATGCACACCACCTCACTGCACTGCTTTTGACCACTCCTTTTTCTAGTAAATTCTATGAGTTTCCATTGCTGTTCCTTAAGTAGAGCCATTGGTTCTCTGTCTTCAGCCTCCTGTTACACATGAGCAGGCAATGCTGATTTAGTGGAGAGAAAATGCCTACTTGTAGGTTGGAATTTTGGGAGAGGATGGAGACAGAAGATTCCAGGGGAGCTGAAGCAGCCTTCAGGATTGCCCTAAACACATTTGATTTATTCTCGATCACAGTTGAATCTATCCTTTTGACCTTCAGCCTAACTTCTAACTACTTTTGTGCCCACTTATCACTGGGTAATTATATTTTAAAAAACATTATTCCAATGCAAATTTTCCACACCATGTCTTCTTCATCAATAGTACTTTGTTTCTTTCTTTCTTTCTTTTTTTTTTTTTTCTTTTTTTTGAGATGGAGTCTTGCTCTGTCTTCCAGGCTGGAGTGCAGTGGCGCAATCTCAGCTCACTGCAAGCTCCGCCTCCCAGGTTCACGCCATTCTCCTGCCTCAGCCTCCCAAGTAGCTGGGACTACAGGCACCCAACACCATGCCCGGCTAATTTTTTGTATTTTTAGTAGAGACGGGGTTTCACCATGTTAGTCAGGATGGTCTTGATCTCCTGACCTCATGATCCACCTGCCTCAGCCTCCCAAAGTTCTGGGATTACAGGTGTGAGCCACCACGCCCGGCCTCAAATTTGTATTTTTTTTTAGAGACAGAGTCTCACTATATTGCCCAGGCTGGTCTCAAACTCCTGGGCTCAAGCTATCTTCCTGCCTTGGCCTCCCAAAATCCTGGGATTACAGGTGGGAGCCAGCACATCCAGCCTTGCTTTCATTTTGAAAGAGTCATTCTGTGTTATAGATCAATATTTGAGACGGAATATTAGTTGTAATAACATCAGTTGAACACCCTTCTCTCTCTCTTTTTTTTTTTTTTTTAACCATTGTTACTCCTTTACTTTAAATATCCTGACTTTTGGCTACCATTTACTGAGAACCCATTTGTGCCAGACGCCGAATGCACTGGCTTACATCCCCTTACAGCCTCACAGCAGGCCTGGAATTGTCATCTTCATTTTACAGAGTTAATGTAATTTGCCCAAAGTCACAACTCAAGATGGTAGAAATGTGAGTTGAAATGGGGATCTGTCTGATGGCAAAGAGTAACTGCCCCTGGATTATTTTAGTGTCTTTTTCTACGTCACTAGGAATTGTCCTAGAAATTCTAAGGAAAGCTAAATAAACATGCCTTCAATTCTGGGGTCAAGACCAAATCTAAGGACTGTGTGGCGAATTGTAGACATGATCAAAACCGTTAATAAGGATCACAGAACAGAAACATCTCCATGCTCATTTTCTCTCATTTCTGTTGGCAACATTTGATCAGTGATAATACTAAGGATCGTTATGAGTAGTTGTCTTGGCCTCAATCCACTTGTGCCTTTGTGGGGAAAATATACTAATACTGTGATTTACTATGACGAACTCCTATAAAATTGAATAAGAGTATATCAGTTTATGTCAAAGAATATCAAGTAATCATAAACTTTTAATAAACATCGACTATTTTAATAATAACAACTTTGGATTTAAATAGACAATATAGTTACTACAGATGTATGGTTCAAGTCATCTACCACTAATTGCTTGCTTGACTCCTTTAAAACTCAGAGGAAGAGAAAATGTACATACACACAGTGAAATGCTGTTCAAGCTGGGTGCTGAGGCTCACGTCTGAAATCAGCACTTTGGGAGGCCGAGGCGGGCAGATCATGAGGTCAAGAGATTGAGACCATCCTAAAAATTAGCTGGGCGTGGTGGCGCGTGCCTGTTGTAGTCCCAGCTACTTGGGAGGCTGAGGCAGGAGAATTGTTTGAACCTGGGAGGCGGAGGTTTCAGTAAGCTGAGATTGCGCCACTGTACTCCAGCCTGGCGACAGAGTGAGACTCCGTGTCAAAAAAAAAAAATTAGCTGGGAGTGGTGGCATGTGCCTGGAGTCCCAGTTACTTGGGAGGCTGAGGTGAGAGGATCACTTGAGCCCTGGAGGCGAAGGTTGCAGTGAGCCAAGATCATGCCACTGAACTCCAGCCTGGGCAGCAGAGCCAGATCCCATCTCAAAAAGGGAAATAAAAGGACAGGAAAGGAGAGAGGAGGGGAGGGGAGGAGGGGACAGAGGGGGGATGGGGGAGGGAGGAGGTAGCGAGGGAGAGGGCAGGGGAGAAAGGAGAAGGTAAGGAGAAAGTAAAGGAAAGGAGAAAGGGAAGGGGAAAGGAAAAAGGGAAAGGGAAGGGAAAAGGGAAGGAGAAGGGAAAAGGGAAGGCGAAGGAAAAAGGGAAGGAGAAGGGAAAAGGGAGGGAAAGGAATGCTATTCAGCCATAACAAAAATGAAATCCTGTAATTTGCTGCAACATGGATGGAACTGGAGATCGCTATGTTAAGTGAAATAAGCCAAGCAAAGAAAGACAAATATTGCATGTTCTCATTCATATATGGGAGCTTAAAAAGTTGGTTTCATGGAGGTGGAGCATAAAATGATAGTTATCAGCGGCTGGGAAGGGTGTAGGGGGATGAAAAGAAGTTGATTAATGGGTACAAACATATAGTTAGATAGAAGGAATAAGTCCCAGCGTTCCATAGCACAGTAGGGTGACTATCATTAACAATTTATTGTATATTTCAAAATAGCTAGAAAAGAAGATGTGAAATGTTCCCAATACAAAGAAATGATGAATGTTGCAGGTGATGAATATGCTGAGAAGCCACCGTAGAAAAATACCCTGATTTGATCATTACACATTGTATGCAGGTATCAAAGTATAACATGTACCCCATAAATAGGTACAATTACTATATAGCAATAAAAAAATTTAGTCTGGGCACAGTGGTTCACTCTTATAATCCCAGCACTTTAGGAGGCCAAGGTGGGAGGATTGTTTGAGCCCAGGGGTTAGAGACCAGTCTGGGCCACATAGAAGGTCTCGTTTACAAAACATTTTAAAAATTAGCCAGGCATGGTTACGCCCACCTGTAGTCCCAGTTACTCAGGAGGCTGAGGCGAGAGGATCACTTGAGCTTGGGAAGTCGAGGCTGCAGTGAACTGTGATCGTGCCACTGCACTCCAGCCTGGGCGACGCAGCAAGACCTTTCCTCAAAATTAAATTAAAAACAAATTTTTAAGATTTTTTTTTTTTTTTTTTTTTGAGATGTAGTCTTGCTCTATCACCAGGCTGGAGTGCAGTGGCACGATCTCAGCTCACTACAACCTCCGCCTCTCGGGTTCAAGCAATTCCCTTGCCTCAGCCTCCCTAGTAGCTGGGACTACAGGCACACGCCCCCACACCCAGCTAATTTTTTGTATTTTACTAGAGGCGGGGTTTCACCATGTTATCCAGGATGGTCTCGATCTTCTGACCTCGTGATTCGCCCGCCTTAGCCTCCCAAAGTGCTGGGATTACAGGTGTGAGCCACTGCACCTGGCCAGAAATTGTTTTTAAACCGAGAGAAGATGAAGGAGAAAAGGAGATTTGAATTCGTAATGGCAGAAGCAGGACCCATCGTGGCTTAGGAATGACCAAGTGAGAGCCTGGCACAGTATCCTAACTCCTAAGAGAGTTTGAGGAGTAAAACTGCCTGGTAAAAGGAGTCCTTTTACCAGGACTTGTCCTTTAAGTGCACATATTGAACGTCTATGTCCGGCGCATACCGAGAATCTTGATCATTCACACTTTCGTAACAGCTGCATTTCTTATCATCTTTGGCATAGTTCTTCAGCGTGCACAAAGCTTCTTATCTCGCCCACAGTCCCTCTCTAGACCAGTGTCTCTTTCAGCTGCTTAGAGGCCACGTCCCTTAAATCTCCCAGCTGTCTTTCTTACCTCTTAGCCCTTGCTTCCTTTATCTGTATTTTTAAAAAATTCTTTCCCAGCTGCCACTTTTGGCACAGTGGTGGTCTCTCAGTTCTCTCAGAATGAGACATTTCGGCAAGATGATGTGGAGAAGAAACATAACCATTATAACAATGCATTTTCAAAATTAGCCCTGAAGTTCTATCAAGAAAAAAATGTCATCCCAGCTTTCTTACAACCTGTGCATGAATCAACCTCATGCATTTCTGAAAGGATGAGACATCCCGGAGGCTTGTGCACAGAAATGCAAGCAAGAACCACAAGACAGCCGGGCGCGGTGGCTCACGCCTGTAATCCCAGCACTTTGGGAGGCCGAGGCGGGCGGATCACAAGGTCAGGAGATCGAGACCACGGTGAAACCCCGTCTCTACTAAAAATACAAAAAATTAGCCGGGCGCGGTTGTGGGCGCCTGTAGTCCCAGCTACTCGGGAGGCTGAGGCAGGAGAATGGCGTGAACCCGGGAGGCGGAGCTTGCAGTAAGCCGAGATCGCGCCACTGCACTCCAGCCTGGGCGACAGAGCGAGACTCCGTCTCAAAAAAAAAAAAAAAAAGAACCACAAGACACTGAATTGTCCAAAATAAGAGATTTTTCTCCTTAGAAATGCAGATTCTCTGTGGCTACAGCCTCACTGAGTTTCTGTAACGCTCTCAGTTGGACCCAATGCTAACCAGCATCCCCACTGTGCACAGATATGTAAATGCTAGAAGCTGGAGAAAAAATTCATTCTATTGGAAACTATTTGGCTTCACTTGGCTACTGCCAATAATACCTCTAGTGGATTCCAAGCTTCTGTACTAAATGTTATTGTCACTGCACAGGGTAATTGTTTGTTTGTTTGTTTGTTTGTTTGTTTTGAGACAGAGTGTCGCCCTGCTGCCCAGGTTGGAGTGCAATGGCGCGATCTTGGCTCACTGCAACCTCCACCTCCTGGATTCAAGCGATTCTCCTGCCTCAGACTCCCCAGTAGCTGGATTACAGGTGTGCACTAGCATGCCCAGCTAATTTTTGTATTTTTAGTAGAGACAGGGTTTCGCCCTGTTGGCCAGGCTGGTCTTGAACTCCTGACCTAAGGTGATCTGCCTGCTTCAGCTTCCCAAAGTGCTGGGATTATAGGCGTGAGCCACTGCACCCAGCCAAGCCCAAGGTAATTCTTACAAGAGAATTTCGGTGGTTCTGCAGCGTTACCAGTTTTTCTTTTTTTTTTTTTTTTTTTTTTTTTTTTTGAGACGGAGTCTCACTCTGTCGCCCAGGCTGGAGTGCAGTGGCACAATCTCGGCTCACTGCAAGCTCCACCTCCCAGGTTCATGCCGTTCTCCCTCCTCAACCTCCCAAGTAGCTGGGACTATAGGTGCCCACCACCACGCCTGGCTAATTTTTTGTATTTTTAGTAAAGACCAGGTTTCACCACGTTAGCCAGGATGGTGTCGATCTCCTGACCTCATTATCTGCCCGCCTCGGCCTCCCAAAGTGCTGGGATTACAGGCGTGTGCCACCACGCCCAGACTAGATTTTCTTAATGTGATGAGTTCTGAGTGATTAAGAGATATAGTATATCAGTATTTGAGGATTTTTATAACTATGCAGTAAGTCTTGAGGATCTCTGCAAAGCAGAGAGGGGGAATTTGGAATGGCACACTGCCAGGCACTGCAAAGAGTTTTTGGCTTAGTAATCGTCACTCCTTCATTCCCATTCAAGAAAATGCTCAAAAAAATACACATGTCTTGGGTAATATACTTGCTCCCTTTGGGGTTGACCAATCTTGCGCTTTCCATATTAATCCAGGAAATTTGAACAAATTTGTTGAAATATCTTCGTGTTGCCAGTATACCATTAAGACAAATTATTCTCCCAAAGAATGATATCAACCAATGTTAAAGGTAAATCTCTTCATTGTACAGAAATACATACCCACCATGCTATAAAGTAAGTTGAAACTTTTTTTTTTTTTTTGAGACAGAGTTTCGCTCTTGTTGCCCAGGCTAACGTGCAATGGAGCGATCTCCGATCACTACAACCTCCGCCTTCCAGGTTCAAGCAATTATCCTGTCTCAGCCTCCCAAGCAGCTGGGACTATAGGCGCTGGCCACCATGCCTGGCTAATTTTTGTATTTTTTAGTAGAGATGGGGTTTCATCATGTTGGCCAGGCTGGTCCTGAACTCCTGACCTCAGGTAATCCATCCGCCTTGGCCTCCCAAAGTGCTGGGATTACAGGTGTGAGCCACCGCGCCTGGCAGAAAGTTTTTATATATTCAATGAAGTCCAGGTTCTTGGGGTAAAGGGAAAATCAGCAGCTAAGATCTATCTAAGCTGTGTTTAGTCATTGGGAGCATCTTCTCAAGCAAAATCAATCACCACATCTGAACTTATTCTGAAGAAATCTGCATTGATTATAGTCTACCTAAAGGAGCAGCTGAACTGACACACAGCATATGCATCTCCAAGTTGCAACGGGAAAATTCAAATCTTAGTATTGCTAATTAGATAACAGTTCAGCTCCTGATAGAAATAGCTTGTATTAAAAGCCTAGAGGTTCTGTAACTGTAAAAGATAAACTGGTGTTGGGCTGGGCATGGTGGTTCACGCCTGTAATCCCAACACTTCGGGAGGCCAAGGCAGGCGGATCACCGGAGGTTGGCAGTTGAGAACAACCTGACCAACATGGAGAAACCCAGTCTCTACTAAAAATACAAAATTAGCTGGGCGTGGTGGTGTACGCCTGTAATCCCAGCTACTCCCGAGGCTGAGGCAGGAGAATTGCTTGAATCTGGGAGGCAGAGGTTGCAGTGAGCCGAGATCGCGCTGTTGCACTCCAGCCTGGGAAACAAGAGCGAAACTCCGTCTCAAGAAAACAAAAAAAGATAAACTGGTGTCATATTTGAGATCCTCTGATTCCAGAAGTTTGTAATCTAACTGATTTGGCTCAGACCTTCATAGCCCTGGGGCAGACAAATGATACCGTGAGTACAGTCTACAAATTAAAATTTTTAAATGAAAATTGCTATAATTTCTCATTTCTAGAATCGTGCTTTGTCTTTTTGTCATAATAGTGTTCTCCCTTCCTGTTCTAATACAAAGATATCAATACTAAAATCTAGCCTTTGCTGGGCACTGCCGGGCATTTCCTCTGTATAAAAAGCACAGTGCACATTGCTGGGATTTTGCTTCTGTGGAATAGCCAGTCTGCAACTCCTAACATGTCGTTGACGTTCTTAATTTTTACTAGGTCTTTGAATAACTGAGTTTTTCAAATCTCTGTTAGAATAAAGTAGGAGTAACTAAAATGGTGGAAGCTGGTTTTCTTTTTTTTTCTGAGACGGAGTCTTGCTCTGTCACCCGGGCTCTGTCACCCAGGCTGAGATTGTGCCACTGCAGTGGCAGCTCACTGAAAGCTCTGCCTCCCAGATTCACGCCATTCTCCTGCCTCAGCCTCCTGAGTAGCTGGGACTATAGGCGCCCGCCACCGCACCCGGCTACTTTTTTTTTTTTTTTTTTTTGTATTTTTAGTAGAGATGGGGTTTCACCTTGTTAAACAGGATGGTCTCAATCTCCTGACCTCGTGATCCGCCCGCCTCAGCCTCCCAAAGTGCTGGGATTACAGCTGTGAGCTACTGCGCCCAGCTGAAGCTGGTTTCTTAAAATTAAAATTTTCACTATTTTATAGATCACTTATCTTTCTTATTATCATCCCAGACGAATTATTTGCAATGGTAATGGTAAAATTTTAATCATTTTCACGAACTCAGGTCGAGTGAGATACACCTAGTATGTTTATAGAGTCTTCTTTTTTTCAGACACAGAAGAGATATTAGTTAACACTGATATGGATCCAAGCATAAAAGCTGTAGAAAGGCTACAGGAACATGCATGTGCATCAGAGAGTGAGGCAAGGTATTCGCTAAGGGTGGCAAAATAAAAATAGCATGCAACATGGTATAAAGAATCATAAATTTAAACAAAGAGAAGCATTGAACTATTTAATTGTTCCAGTCACTTACTGAGGTATCATAAACCACCCCCAAACTTGATATTATAAAAATAAAAACAGGCTGGGCGTGGCAGTTCATGCCTGTAATCCCAGCACTTTGGGAGGCCGAGGCAGGTGGATCACTTGAGGTCAGGAATTTGAGACCAGCTCGGCCAATGTGGCAAAATCCCATCTCTACTGAAAATGCAAAAATTAGCTGGGCGTGGTGGCACACACTTGTAATTCCAAATGCCCTGGAGGCTAAGGCAGGAGAATCACTTGTACCGAGGAGGCAGAGGCTGCAGTGAGCTGAGATTGCTCCACTATACTCCAGCCTGGGCAACAGAGTGAGACTCTACTTCAAAAAAAAAATAGAAACAGCAGTTCTCTTTTTTTTTTTTTTTCGTTTGAGACGGAGTTTCGCTCTCGTTGTCCAGGCTAGAGTACAATGGCGTGATCTTGGCTCACTACAGCTTCTACCTCTTGAGTTCAAATGATTCTCCTGCCTCAGCCTCCCGAGTAGCTGGAATTACAGGTGCGCACCATTATACCCGGCTAATTTTTGTGTTTTTAGTAGAGACAGGGTTTCACCATGTTGGCCAGGCTGGTCTCGAACTCCTGACCTCAGGTAATCCGCCTGCTTCGGCCTCCCAAAGTGCTGAGATTACAGGCATAAGCCACCACACCCAGTTTTCTTTCTTTTTTCTTCTCTTCTCTTTCGATGGAGTCTCGCTGTGATGCCCAGGCTGGAGTGTAGTGGTGTGATCTCAGCTCACTACAACCTCCGCCTCCCAGGTTCAAGCGATTCTCATGCCTCAGCCTCTCCAGTAGCTGGGAATATAGGCCTGTGCCACCAAAGCCGGCTAATTTTTTTTTTGTATTTTTAGTAGAGACCATGTTGGCCAGGCTGGTCTCGAACTCCTGACCTCAGATGATCTACCCACCTCAGCCTCCCAAACTGCTGGGATTCCAGGCAAGAGCCACCGCGGCTGGCCAGAAACAGCAGTTTTCTTCAGCTTGCTGCCTATGGATCAGAACTTCAGAAAGGGCATAGTGGGGACATATCTTCTCTGCTCTTTAGTGTTTACTCTGCAATCAGTGGGATGATTAGAATGGCTGAGAGGACTCAAATGCCTGGTGGCCTGAACTGCTGGGGCTGGAAGATCACTTCCACAATAGCATCTCAACATCATGGCCCCAGGGTTGTTAGACAACTTCTCACAGGACAGTCCAGAACTCCAAGAGCAAATGTTTCCCATCAGCAAGGTGGAAGCTGCACATCCTCTCCCGGCCGGGCCTGAGAAGTTACATAGCATCACTTCTGCCACATTCTATCAATTCCAAGTGAGACCCAACCCAAACTCAATGGCAGGGACTTTGACCCCACCTTTTGGTAAAAAGAATAAGAGGTATTTGATGTCATCTTAAAACCACCGTATTAACAAAGTTTTTTTTTTCCCCCCCAATATAAATTCATTTATCATTAATGCTTTTTTCATCCCAATGTCTAATTTATAAAATATAAGTTCTCTTCCTCTTTCTGTGGCTGTTGTTTATTTGTGAATAATAGGAATTGGTGCGTTAAGTTATGAGTGACAGAGCCCCTGGATGTATCTGTGCAAGAGTTTACTTCTTAGTATCAGATGTATTACAGATTCCTTTTTTTTTTTTTTTTTTTTTGAGATGGAGTCTTGCTCTGTTGCCCAGGCTGGAGTGCAGTGGCGTGATCCTGGCTCACTGCAATCTTTGCCTCCCAAATGCAAGCGATTTTTCTGCCTCAGCCTCCCGAGTAGCTGGGATTACAGGTGCCCGCCACCATGCCCAGATAATTTTTGTATTTTTAGTAGAGATGGGGTTTCACCATCTTGGCCAGGCTGCTTTTGAACTCCTGACCTCAGGTGATCTGCCCACCTCGGCCTCCCAAAATGCTGGGATTACAGGTGTGAGCCACTGTGCTTGGCCTACTGATTAGCTTTAATAATAAAACAGAAATGCAAATGTTAGTAGGATATGTTAAATAGTTAATATATGTAACTCATCGCCCAGCTTTTTAGAAGACTGACGCTTTTTCTAAACCTGATAATTAACTTGCCAGATACTAGGATGGGAGTCCAAATTCCTAGAGTTGTGATATACACCAGAGGAAAAATAGCCAGATCTAAGGAGCACAGAGGAAATCCTGACAATACAGGGTAGGAGCCCAGGCTCAGAGGAAGCCAGCAGGCTGTATGATGAGAGGAGCCCTGGACTGGCAAGCTAGAGGCTCCAAGTTCAATTCATGCTCCACCAGTATTCACCCTTATGTGCTGGGGCAAGTCTATTTCTTTGTCTTCAGTTTCTTCAAAGAGTTTGGGCTAGGTAACCTCAGGAGTCCCTTCCTTCAGTTATAATAACACTACAATTTTAGTTCAAGTCCCTCCTACTACACTCCTATCAGAGGAGCTTTTAAAGCATGTATGAAAAGAAGATAGGAAAAATGATTAAACAAGCATTCCTTTGGTAACCTACTTTATCTTACAATAGACCTGGTGCTTTGTGCATTTCAGTGCATTTTTGCATGTAATAAAATGCCTAAATGAAGAAAGACGTGAGAAAGAGCTTGAAGAGAAGGTATTTTAATGCAACCAGCTTACAATCAGGATTTGGGGTCCAGCGAGAGCTTCCCAGCCAACCTGAGGGACATCCAGCAATGATGTCTGTCTAGAACAATGAAAATAATTGCCAGTGTCCCTCCCCTCCTTTTTCAAGCTCACCTGATACCTCTGCTATTCACTCAGCCTGAGAAAAGGCGCTCTGCCTTTGAGCAGCAGCTTGAACGACAGCCACCCTCACATTGCCTTGGGCGGGCACACACGTGGGCTGCTATACGGAGACATCTGTGCCCGCTGAAGTGACGCTGAGGAGCTCTGTTGTGTTTGTCTAGGATGACAGGAGGCCTTGCCTAACAGTGAGCTCCATCAATAATCTATGGCCCTGTGGAGAAAGAACCCTATTAATAAGACATGTTGCTGTTTGGAGAAGACAGAGCCAATGAGGCCCTCGTATCAGGGAAACAGAATACACTCAGCGTGACGCAGCACTCCCTGAACTTTCCAGTTACATCACCCGATAGCTGAGATCAGAAGCAATTTTAGAAGATACATTCAACATACTAATGCCCTTTCGGCCAGCCTAGTTCAGTAAGGTCAAAGTCTGGTCAAAAACACACTTTGACCTGAGGTTTGCTTGTTTGTTTGTCTTTAAGACTGATCAAGAGCACTGAGTTATTTTGGCACACTGGGCTTGTTATCAGGTCACTGTTTAAGTATAGAAATGTTTATCTGGGTGGTTTTAGAGATAATATGGAAGACTGAAAATCATCCGAATTCCCAATATATTTTCCATTCCATTTAAAGCTCATAATCTTCTAGGTCTGCCCAGTTCTTCTTTATGGCAACAGTTAATTATTAATCCTCCCTTACTTTTAGGTTCTAATTTAAGAGTGCATTAATAGATTGCTCACTTGGTATTTTGCCAAAATCATGGCAGGACAAATTCGTTAGCATATGATGGCTAGAAGCATGGACTTGGAGGCAGACTGACCTGGGACGGGGTCTAGGCTCTACCACTTGCCAGCTGTGTGATCTCAGGAGAGTTACACACCCTCTCTGAGTCTCCATTCCTTCTCTGTCATGGGGAAAATGTCTCATAAAATGATAATGTAAAGCATAGAGCAAAGCAAATAATAAGCATTCAATAAAGAGTAGGTTTTTGTTTTTGTTGTTGTTTTTGAGATGCAGTTTCACTCTTGTCGCCCAGGTGGGAGTGCAATGGTGCGATCCTGGCCCACTGCAACCTCTGCCTCCCAGATTCAGGAAATTCTCCTGCCTCAGCCTCCCAAGTAGGTGAAATTACAGGCATGTGCCACCAGGCCCAGCTAATTTTGTATTTTTAATAGAGATGGTGTTTCTCCATACTGGTCAGGCTGGTCTCAAACTCCCGACCTCAGGTGATCCACCCACCTCGGCCTCCCAAAGTGCTGGGATTATAGGCGTAAGCCACTGCACCAGGCCGCATTGCTTATTAAGTATCTAAGAGAACATGCCAGGCAGGCAGTTTGATCCACCAGTGTTGAGTTTAGCAGAGATGTCAGGGTCTGAGACAAAACTGTGAGAACTGTTGTAATCATTAGAGCTATTCACCCATATATGTATATATATATATATATATTTTTTTTTTTTTTGAGTTGGAGTCTTGCTCTTGTTGTCCAGGCTAGAGTGCAGTGGCAAGATGTCAGCTCACTGCAACCTCCGCCTCCCAGGTTCAAGCGATTCTCCTGCCTCAGCCTCCCATGTAGCTGGGATTACAGGTGTGTGCCACCACACCCAGCTAATTTTTGTATTTTTAGTAGAGACAGGGTTTCGCCATGCTGGTCAAAGTGGTCTTGAACTCCTGACCTCAGGTGATCCACCTGCCTCAGCCTCCCAAAGTGCTGCGATATTTCTAGTTCACTCCTTCCATTATGGTAGGACCGTCTTGTCTGCCCCCTTAAAGTCAGGCAGAGCCATGTGACTTGCCATAGCCAATGAAATGAAGGTGGAAGTGACTGTCTCACTTCAGGCAGAATCCTTAAGCCTTAAGAGTATGGGCCGGTCACGGTGGCTTACACCTGTAATCCCAGCACTTTGGGAGGCCAAGGGCAGGGAGGGCGGGTCACCTGAGGTTGGAGTTTGAGACCAGCCTGACCAACGTGGAGAAACCCGTCTCTTCTAAAAATACTAAAAATACAAAATTAGCCAGGCATGGTGGTGGGCACCTGTAATCCCAACTACTTGGGAGACTGAGGCAGGAGAATCGCTTGAACCCTGGAGGCTGCAGTTGTGGTGAGCCAAGATCGTGCCATTGTACTCCAGCCTGGGTAACAAGAGCAAAACTCCGTCTCAAAAAAAAAAAACAAAAAAAACAAAAAAAAACTAGAGTATGATTCTCGGCCAGGCGCAATGGCTCACGCCTGTAATCCCAGCACTTTGGGAGGCCAAGGCAGTTGGATCACAAAGTCAGGAGTTCAAGACCAGCCTGGCCAAGATGGTGAAACCCTTTCTCTACGCAAAAAATTAGCCGGGCGTAGGGGTGGGCACCTGTAATCCCAGCTACTCAGCAGGCTAAGGCAGATAATTGCTTGAATCAGGGAGGCCGAGGTTGCAGTGAGCCAAGATTGCACCACACACTCCAGCCTGGGCGACAGAGCAATATTCCATCTCAAAAAAAAAAAAAAAGAGTATGATTCACCATATCCCTGAGCAACCATGATGAACAGATACCCCTGTTGATTCATGACGGACATTTTACAGTGAAAGAGAAACATCTTTGTGGTTCTAAATGACTGAGATTTGAGGGTAGTTTGCAGAAAAATCTAGCCTATTGTGTATGAGTCCTAAAGATGGGAATGTATTTAAATGCTTGGAACTGGATGAGATCCCCTTCAGCATGAGCATTAATGACAATGAGAAGGAACTGAGCCCTTAGCATTTCAGCTGTCAACACTGAAAGGTAAGGAAGAAAGGGGAATTCCAGGGAAGGTGATTGCTAGGGAACGAATGTTTGTGTCCCTGCAAGTTTGTATGCTGACAGTCTAATCCCCAATATGATAGAATTAAGAGGTGGGCCTTTGGGAGGTGATTAGATCGCAAGGGTGGACCCCTTATGAATGGGATTAGTGCCCTTATAAAAATAGGCTCCAGAGGCAGGTGCAGTGACTCATGTTTGTAATCCCAGCACTTTGGGAAGCTGAGGTAGGAGGATCACTTGAGGCCAGGAGTTCAAGACCAGCCTAGGCAACATAGGGACATTTGTCTCTACAAAAAATAAAATAATTAGCCGGGCAGGGTGGTGTGCAACTGTAGTCCCAGCTACTTGGGAGGCTGAGGCAGGTGGATCACTTGAGCTCAGAAGATCGAAGCTGCAGAGAGCTGTGATCATGCCACCACACCCCAGCTTGGCAGACAGAGTCTCTGTCTCAAAAAGAGAGAGAGAGAGAGAGAAGCTCCAGAAAGCTGCCTCACGATAGAAGGCGCTGTCTATGAGGAACTGGACACCAAGTCTGCCAGTGTCTTGATCTGGAATATCTCAGCCTCCCGTGAGAAATAAACTTCTGTTGTTTCTTAGCTACAAGGCAATTCTTATGCTTCAGCCACCTGAGTAGCTGGGATTACAGGCATGTGCTACCACGCCAGGCTAATTTTTGTATTTTTAGTAGAAATAGGGTTTCACCATGTTGGCCATGCATTATGGCATTTTGTTACAGAAGCCTGAACAGACTAAGGCAGACACTGAGGAGTCGCTAAGGAAAAGTGAGAGGTCGAGTGAAGAAGTTGCCTCAAGAAGGAGGAAGTAGTCAACTGTGTCAAATGCTATGATAGGCTAAGAAAGATGAGAACGGGGAAGTAAACACGGGATTTGGCAATACGGGTGTTAGTGTGACTTTGAAGAGAAAGATTCTGTGAAGGGATGGGAGCAAAAGTTGGCTCATGTTGGTTTCATGAATGAATGAGATAAAGAGAAAGGAGATGGCAAGTGCAGACAAGACAGGCAAAGAGAAATTTTCCATTAAGGGAAACAGGGGATGGAGGGGATGAAAGGAGGGCAATTTAAGATAGAAGATTGTAGTGTGTTTATATAAGAAGAAGAATTAGCCAGGAGAGTGAAAATATTGATGATGCAGGAGCATAGACAACTGCAGGAGCAATGTCATTGACAGGCAGAGGGGATGGTCTGGGGTTCACCTGGAGAGGCTGGAATGTCGTCCAGGTAAGAGAGAAGACAAACTGTAAGGGCACAGATGTAGGTAGGTTGGTAAGTGTGACTGGGAGGTACAAGTTCTCTTTTGATTCATTCATTTTTTTTTTCTTTTTCTTTTTTTTTCTTTGAAACAGAGTCTTGCTCTATTGCCCAGGATAGAGTGCAATATAACTCAGCTTACTGCAACCTCTACCCGCCGGGTCCAAGCAATTCTCATGCCTCAGCCACCTGAGTAGCTGGGATTACATGCACTACCATGCCAGGTTAATTTTTGTATTTTTAGTAGAAATGGGGTTTCACCATGTTGGCCACGCTGGTCTCGAACTCCTGACCTCAGGTGATCGTGCCTGCCTTTGCCTCCCAAAGTGCTGGGATTACAAGTGTGAGCCACAGGACTTGGCCAAGGTCAATTTTTTTCTTTTCTTTTTTTTTTTTTTTTTTGAGATGGAGTCTCACTCTGTCGCCCAGGCTGGAGTGCAATGGCGCAATCGTGGCTCACTGCAAGCTCCACCTCCTGGGTTCAGGCCATTCTCCTGCCTCAGCCTCCCAAGGAGCTGGGACTACAGGCACCCGCCACCACGCCTGGCTAATTTTTTTGTATTTTTAGTAGAGATAGGGTTTCACCGTGTTAGCCAGGATGCTCTCGATCTCCTGACCTCGTGATCCGCCCGCCTTGGCCTCCCAAAGTTCTGGGATTATAGGCGTGAGCCACCATGCCTGGCCTTTTTTTTTTTTTTTTTTTGAGACATTCTCACTCTATCGCCCAGGCTGGAGTGCAGTGGAGCAATCTCAGCTCACTACAGCCTCCACCTCCCGGGTTGCAAAGATTCTTATGCCTCAGCCTCTCAAGTATAGGCATGTGCCACCATGGCGGCTAATTTTTGTATGTATATATTTTTAAGTAGAGATGGAGTTTCACTCTGTTGGCCAGGCTGGTCTCAAACTCCTGGCCTCAAGTGGTCAGCCCATCTCAGCTTCCCAGAGTGCTGGGATTACAGGTGTGAGCCATCACGCCCGGCCTTGGTCCAATTTTTAAATGAAATCAGAAGTAGTCATTAGGTGAGATGAGGATAGCAAAGGTAAGGAAGGTTCTGCATGTTCTGCAAGGTTTTGCATGCTCTGGCTTCTCCCTGCCACCTCCCTGAGCTCATGTCCTACCACTCTCCCGTTTATTTTCTCCACACTAGCTGTACTTTCTTCCTTGCACTTCCTTGATCATAGCAAGCACACTTCTGCCTCAAGAACTTTTTGCACATTCAGTTCCTTCTGCCCAGGATGATCTTCCTTCAAATGTCCACATGGCGTATTCCCTTACATCCTCTTGTTCCCATTCAAATGCCATCTTATCAAAGAAACCTCCCAGACTGGCCCATCAAAAATACTGCCCCCTCCTTCTCACCTCTGTCACTATCTCTTTTTCTACTGTATTCTATGTCCTTATATTTATCACCTATCTGAAAAGTATATTTACTTGCTTATTTATTTTCAACTGCACCCAGAATTTAAACTTCAAGAGTACCAGAAATATGTGTTTTGAAGAGGGAGGATGAGATCTAAAATAAAAGTCCTGGAGTATGGGAGCGATAAGGGAAATGGAACAGGAATACCTGGCAGCTCTTAAGGACCTACCAAGGCCAGAGACTTAAAATGCTGTATCTTTTTTAAACGAACCAATATTTAGAATTTTTTTTTCTTTTTTTTTTGAGATGGAGTCTCGCTCTGTCCCCCAGGCTGGAGTACAGTGGCGCCATCTCAGCTCACTGCAAGCTCTGCCTTCCGGGTTCACGCCATTCTCCTGCCTCAGCCTCCCAAGTAGCTGGGACTACAGGCGCCCGCCACCACGCCCGGCTAGTTTTTTGTATTTTTAGTAGAGACGGGATTTCACCGTGTTAACCAGGATGGTCTCGATCTCCCGACCTCGTGATCCGCCTGCCTCACCCTCCAGAGTGCTGGGATTACAGGCATGAGCCACCGTGCCCGGCCCTAGAATTATTTTTTTTACCTGAAAAAAAAAAATTAGCTTTATAAACAAACAGGAGAGGTTTTTTTGGTTTTGTTTTGTTTTGTTTTTTAAAAAGCTATAAGATGCCTAAGGAAATGCTTTAGGTTGTCACCCAAGTGGAGTTGCAGAATGTGTCCCAAAAGCCCCAAAGCCTGATATCTCAGCTAACTTCTTTGCTCCCAAGGTACCTTTTCACACCCATCTCATTCACTTCCTGTTGGACGCTGGTGTTTTCTTTTAAAGAAATTCAAAGGAGCAGTCTGGGACAAGGAAGAGACTTTTCTACTCTCACTGCAAAAAGCTAAACAACCTTAAAAAAATTTTTAAAGCTGCCATTGCTTATAGCTTTTTGGGTCTGTCTGTGTAAAGCTGAGGGTTTGATTTGTCTTTTTTAGAATGGGACACTCTTTGCTCTAATACATCTTATTATATATAAGTTTAGTTTTATCACAGTTGTAACTAACCTAAAAGTGTAACAAGACAGAAATTGTCTCACTTGCTGAGGGAGAAAATGTGTTCTCTGGAATAAAGAGCCCCTGGTCGGTCTAGTTGGGGTGATAGTCATATAAACAATTATAATATATTCTGTTATAATAGCAGCTTGCAAAAGTTCCAGAGGTGTAAGGTAATGTTGTCTTCTTCCCAGGACCTAACTTGAGTTTCCTTGCCTATGAAAGATATGCTTTTGGTGATCCTGGCCAAGCCCCCTCTAATTTTTTTTAAATTAAGGCCTTGCATTTCTTTGTATGGAAGATTCAGCCTAACATTACTGATCAGCCCTCAAAGGTATACAATGTGAACAGGTTCCCAAATCTCAGGGGCCTATAACAGCTTGAATTTTGCTCATACTACAAGTCCAGCATGACTGGCTGCCACTCTGCTTCATGTCATCTTCTTAGAGACTCAGGATAATCCAGCACAAACTTCCTGGGATGGGGCTGGTCAGTGACGGTGGAAAGCAATTCAGCAAAGCACAAACTGCCCTTCAACTCTTGCGTCGATGTGATCCACATCACTTCTCATATTCCACTGGCAAAAGCAATTTTCATGCCAAGCCTGACTTGAATGGACTGGGAAAGTCGACTCTTCTCCCAGGGAGGACAAACAAGCAGACATTGGTCAACAGCAGTACAGTCTACCAAAGAAACTTCCCCTGCTCTCCCCAGAAAGAGTTCATCACTGTTTTTTTACACTTCTATCACTTTTGCATGACTCTGTGATAACAGAGGATATTATAATTGTTTACATCGCTATTGTAAGGGATAATTGGAAGGACAACCGAGAAAGGAATGAGGCCAGTAGACCCAAGTTCAGGCAAGCTGATATACTGTCAGTCCTGCCAGGCTACCTTTGACAAAAGCAGAGGAGGCAGCCCCGCTTACAGGCTATAGCAGGGTTTTATAAGGCGTAGAACTGGGTCAGGGTGAAGGAAAAATAAAAAAAAGTGGGGGGGAGGGTGGTCCTTTGTGCCAGGTGTCTGACCGCTTCCTGGAGATGTTTTTCTTGCCAGTTCTCTTATGCAAGGTATATGTCTTAACTGCATGCTGGAACAGCTGGCCTCCGGTCAAACAGTTACAGGTGGATTTGGGGTAGGGGGTTTTACTTTTTGGCCCTTGGGGCTTAGGTCTGTGGGAGGGGTAAACCGTTCAGTTGGGTGGACCCTAACATTCCAGCCTTTTAATAGATGACAGAGAAGGGGCGTTGATTTCATCAGACTGCTTCAAGCTGAGAGGAGGCGGTGGCTAGGGGAAAGGCTGGAAGGTAGGGGTTGGCTTTGGTTTTGAAACTGTTGATACTCCTGGAGTAACATCATGTCATATATGGTTCCGTGGGCAAAAGCTCAGATACGATTCTCTAAAAGCTGGGTGAAGAGGCATATTAAGCAAGGCCCGAAGATTAGGAGAAGAAAAAGGATTATAGTGGGTACAAGGAGAGGGAGTAGCCAGGGGGCCCAGGTGCTGAGAGACCAAGAGGGCCAAGAAGGCCAGGTAGAGGAGCTGCTTTCCCTGATCTTTGGGGCTCGATCTTTTGAGTTTTTTACTGCATCCTGAACTAAGCCTGACTGGTTAAAATAAAAGCAGCATTCTTCGTCTAGGAAAATGCAGAGTTCTCCTTTGTCAGCGGTCAGTAGGTCGAGACCTCTGTGATTTTGTAAGGCGACTGCCGCTAGGGAGTCTAGCTGAGCTTGTAAGGTGGATATGGAAGTTGCAAGGTCATCTATACCATCTGATAGGCCTTTTGATAAGATTTTATGGTGATAAGAGGAGGTTGCGATTCCTGCTACTCCTGTGCCTGCAGCCACTGTGGTGCCTAGGCCTACGAGTAGTGGGATAAGCTGTATGGCCCAGTGCCTGCGGTGTGGGATTTGAGTATTTAGGGTTTGGAGGGGCGGGTTTTCTCCTGGAGCTATGCCTGTTTTAGGGCTGAGGAAGACCAGTGTACAGGTGCCTGTCCAGTTGGTGGGGAGACAGAGGTAGGTGGAGGTGCTGCATAGAAAAAATACGCCTTGGCTGGGGAGGCAGAATTGGAAATGTATGGCAAAAAGGGAGTGTAAAAGGTTGTTCTCTGAGCGGCAGGTGTGGAGGGAGGAGGCTAGAGCCACTCGGTTAGGGGTTGAAGAGGGTGTGTTGAGGTGAGCTGGCTGGCTCCTACTGTTGATTTTTCTAAGTGTAGAAAGAAGCGTTTTGTGTTAATAAGTAGTTCGTTTGAGGGTGTGTTAGGCAGTGGAATTTCCACGCATTCGGAAGTGGGGACAGGGTCTAGACAAGCGCTCCACCCTGCGATTTCTGAGCAGGGCCTGTGTCGGTTATTGCAGAATCCTGATGTTTTTCCCGTGACTTGGGTCTGAGGGGGGTTGGAAAGTTTGAGAACTTGTGTGGGGTTTGTTACTGTTGTTCGGATGCCTGTTGGAGGAGTGAGTGTTAGGCTATAGTTGCATAAGCTAGAGAAGAGGGTGCCTAGGGGGACTCCTGAGGAAAGTTCACGTTTTATGCATAGGGATGCGTGTTGGCTGAGTTTTAGTAAGTGCTCCTAAGATAACCTTGTGTTTTGAAGTATGTGCGGGAAGACTGAGTTTGCGACCTTTGAGTGCATTTACTCCTCTGAAACCTTGGTAGCGGGGGTGGAGGGTTATACTGGTGAGAACCCAGTGTTTGAGGGGAACTGGGAAGGCATCCTTTCATATGGTTTCTGAGGGATGTACACAGAACCAGCAGGCCTTGGCCAGGGAGGGGTTAGTTTGATTGAGTATCGTATGTGCCTATTGAATGGTGCGCTGAAAGTGGAGCAGTAGTGAGAAGGAGGGGAGAAGGAGTAGCTAGAGAGCAAGTGTAAAGGTAAAGAATTCGGCTTCATCTGGAGTGAATTCCTGTAAATCCCCTTGAAATAGAAGATCGGTGATCCAATCAAGGAATGCCGTGAGGGTGGGATGTTCTGGGTAGGACAATGAGATGTTTTCTGTGATGCAGTGAAGGAAGAGGGTGAAACGGCAGGATGGGCAAAGACAGGACATTAGGGAGGGGCAACTATTTGTTGGTGGCTGCTATACCTGCTATAAGGAGGATTAGGAAGCAAAAGGTTACAGATATTGAGATTTTTTGTTTGAAACTCCACCCAGGAAGCGAGACAGCATATAGTCCTATGGCAAAGAGTAGAGTAAGTAGGGTGATTCCTGCAAGCGCAGCATAATGGATGATTTCCATTAATAAGGGTTTGGATACTTAATAGTAAAGGATGACAACTTATCTGTTATGGTTCATGGGGAAAGAGTTGGGATCGGAGGAAAAGGACCCGAGACATTTTTCAATTTGGGAGAAGTCAGAGATAGAGAAGGGAACATGGATGCAAATGATGCCTTCGGCTCCAGCCACCTCTCGGAGGGGAAGTATGGGGGCTGGTTGTTGGGCATGCTGAGTTCAAGAGTGGGTATGAGGTGGAGATGGGGATGAATCAGAGTCAGAAGCTGGGTGGTTGGAGCCGGGGGGAAAGAAGGAGCGCAGGAGCGGGAGCATAGGGCGGAGGGTCGTGATGATCGGGCAGAGGATTACTATGTTGAAGGGGCAGGGGGAAGTCGGCAGGGTCAAAGGAGGAGGAATCATCAGAAGAAAGGGAAGCTGAGGATGCGTCTTGCCTGGAGTGGGTGAGGAGGATTTGGAAAGCGGAACAGGACTGACAAAGGGAGGGGCGGCTATGGAGGGCAAAAAAGGCCTGAACATAAGGGATTTCAGACCACTTTCCATTGTGATGGCAAAAGTTGTCTAGGTCCCTGAGGATGTTAAAATCGAATGTGCCATTTTCAGGCCATTGAGAGCCATTGTCCAATTTATACTGAGGCCAGGCTGTGTTACAATAAAAGATGAGCCTTTTTGGGCGAATTTCGGAATGGAGGCCAAGGGCATTAAGATTGTGGAGGAGATATCCGAGGGGGCATGTCTTTGAGGGAGTGGACTGAGAGGCTCCCATGGTAGAATGAGTGGGGGAGGGGTGGAGATGGAAGACTTGGCCAGAGACTAGAAGGATGGGAGAAGGTGTCCTCTCTCCCACAGTTCAAGTCAGAGAGGTGCGATAATCCCCCGTTCAGGCATCCCTGAAAGGGAGATACCAAGGGCCTAGAGACCCTTGGTCTAGCACTGGGTCTTTCAGGAAAGGAGAAGCAGACAAGGGTTCCGATGGAAGGCAGAAGTCTCCTTTACTCACCCCTGAGGCAGTCTTGCTGTAGGATGTGTTTGCCAGCTATGGAGAAGAGTAGGAGATCCCGTGGATCTTTGAGCAGGTTTGGGAAGGGGGAGTTTGACCCCAGGGAAGGGAGGGAAAGAAAGGGAGAAAGGGAGGTTGAATTCTACCACCTTCCTGGGTTTCAGCACCGAGATGTAAGGGATAATTGGAAGGACAGCTGACAAAGGAATGAAGCCAATAGACCCAAGTTCAGGCAAGCTGATTTATTGTCAGTCCTGCTGGGCTACCTCTTGACAAAAACAGAGGAGGCAGCCCCACTTACAGGCTATAGCAGGGTTTTATAGGGCGTAGAACTGAGTCAGGATGAAGGAAAAAGAAAAAAGGGGGGGTCCTTTGTGCCAGGTGTCTGACCGCTTCCTGGAGATGTTTTTCGTGCGTTTTGTTACGCAAGGTAGACGTCTTAACTGTATCCTGGAACAGCTGGCCTCCAGTCAGAGTTACAGGTGGATTTGGGGTAGGGGATTTTACTTTTCAGCCTTTGGGGCTTAGGTCTATGGGATAGGGAAACAGTCCAGTTGGGTGGACCCTAATAACTATCACCCCAACTACACCAGGAACACACTTTAAGGATGAGGACTGCCTTTTATTGTTTTGTCACCTATACAGTACCTGGCACATGGTAGATACAATGTCGAATTAAATAGGATTGGATGGATTGATTAGGACTGGATGAATTGAATAGGATTAGGTGGAGTGTATTGGACTGAACTGGAGTAAAACAGAGAATCTGGGCTGGGTGTGGTGGTTCACGCCTGTAATCCCAGCACTTTGGGAGACCGAAGCAGGTGGATCACTTGAGGCCAGGAGTTTGAGACCATCCTGGTCAACATGGCAAAACCCTGTCTCTACTAAAAATACAAAAATTAGCTGGGCATGGTGGCGCATGCTTGTAATACCAGCTACTTGGGAGGCTGAGGTGGGAGAATCGCTTGAGCCCAGGAGGCAGAGATTGCAATGAGCCAAGATTGCGCCACTGTCCTCCAGGCTGGCGACAGAGTGAGACTCCATCTCAAAAAAAAAAAAAAAAAAAAAAACACAAAACAACAGGGCTAGGCACGGTGGTTCACGCCTGTAATCCCAGCACTTTGGGAGGCCGAGGCGGGTGGATCATGAGGTCAGGTGATCGAGACCAGCCTGGCCAACATCGCAAAACCCTGTCTCTACTAAAAATACAAAAATTAGCTGGGCATGGTGGTGCATGCCTGTAATCCCAGCTACTTGGGAGGCTGAGGGAGAACTGCTTGAGTCCAGGAGGTGGAAGCTGTGGTGAGCCAAGATCGCGCCACTACACTCCAGCCTGGGTGACAGAGCAAGACTCCATCTCAAAAAATAGAAATAAACAGAGTATCTGAATCCATCTGTTGGCGTGCTGTATGAATATAAGCCTGGATAGAAAATAGCGTAAGGCAAAATTAGTCTAGATGAGACTTTGGATATAGAGATCTGCTTGTCCAATGGTGATGCTTTACTGATGAGAAAATTAAAGCCCAGGTAGAAGTGATGGCTGGTCTGACAACACGTGCAGAGTTGGTAAAGAACTCGGCCTCCAGTTCCCTGGTTTCATGCTCTTTCCATCATTGCCTGAGGCCTCTTTTGTAACAACAACAACAACAACAACACAATCACCATCTGACGTTTATTTACTTATCCACTTATAAAATATATATTCTAAGTAAAAATACAAATTCAAAAAAAATGATAAACAAAAGCCAACCTCCTCATATCTTGCCTCCACCCCAGCTCTGGACAAATAACTACTGTTGGGCCAGGGACAGTGGCTCACGCCTATAATCCCAGCACTTTGGGAGGCCAAGGCAGGCGGATCACCTGAGGTCGGGAGTTCAAGACCAGCCTGGTCAACATGGAGAAACTCTGTCTCTACTAAAAACACAAAATTCGCCAGGTGTGGGGGAGCACGCCTGTAATCCCAGGTACTCAGGAGACTGACGCAGGAGAATTGCTTGAATCCGGAAGACGGAGGTTGTGGTGAGCCGAGATCATGCCATTGCACTCTAGCCTGGGCAAAAAAAGCGAAACTCTATCTCAACAAAAAAACCACTGTTGACACCTGCTTGTGTGTCTTACAGGAATTTTCCATTCATGAACAGCATATATATATACACACACACACACATATACACACATATATACACACACATACACACACACACATATATATACACACACATATATACACACACATATACACATATATACACACACATACACATATACACACACATACACATATATACACACATGTATATATACACACATATACACATATATACACACATATATATACACACACACATATATATACACACTCACACACACATATATATGTGGTTATTATTATCTTTTGAGAGAGTCTTGCTCTGTCACCCAGGCTGGAATGCAGTGGTGCAATCTCGGCTGACTGCAACCTCCACCTCCCCGGTTCAAGCAATTCTCCTGCCTCAGCCTCCCGAGTAGCTGGGACTACAGGTGCACATCACCACGCCTGGCTAATTTTTGTATTTTTAGTAGAGACAGAGTTTTACCATGTTGGTCAGGCTGGTATTGAACTCCTGACTTCGTGATCCACCCGCCTTGGCCTCCCAAAGTGCTGGGATTACAGGCGTGAGTCACTGCGCCCGGCCTGTGGTTATTTTTTATTCAAATCACATAACACATATGGTTATGCCCTTTTATTATTTTACCCAGCAATATATCCTGAACACTTTTAATAGAATCCAGAGTCTACACCCTTGTTTAATGGCTGCATGATATTCTGTTATAAGCACCATCATTTATATAGCTAGTTATTAGTATATATTTAAACATTTGTCTTTTAATATCACAAAGGAGGCTTGGCGCAGTGACTCAAGCCTGTAATCCCAACACTTTGGGAGGCCAAGGTGGGAAGATCACTTGAGCCCAGGAAATCAGCCTGGGCAATATAGCGAAACTGCATTACAAAATACACACACAAAAAAATAGCCAGATATGGTGACTCGAACCTATAGTCCCAGCTACAAGGCAAACAGGTGAGAAGATTGCTTGAGCCCCGGGTGGTCAAGGCTGCAGTGAACTGTGATTGCACCACTGCACTCCAGCCTGAGCAACAGAGTCAGTCCCTGTTTTAAAACAATACATATCACAAAGGATGGAAATATGTCACCAATGTGCCCAAGACTCCCTCGTTTACATCTCAAGCCTTCACCTCTCCCCTAGATTCTTATAGGCCCTAACTACTTGGTATCTTCGTTTTTAATACCTAATAGACATCAAAAACTTAACTTATCCAGAAGAATGGAAGACAATTCTTTTTTTTTTTTTAATTTTTATTTTTGAGACAGAGTCTCGCTCTGTCACCCAGGCTGGAGTGCAGTGGCATGATCTCGGCTCACCGCAACCTCTGCATCCCAGGTTCAAGCAACTCTCCTGCCTCAGCCTCCCCGAGTAGCTGGGACTACAGGCACGTGCCACTGCACCCAGCTAATGTTTGTATTTTTAGTAGAGACAGGGCTTCGCCATGTTGGCCAGTCTGGTCTCGAACTCCTGACTTCAGGTGATCCACCCGCCTCGGCCTCCCAAAGTGCTAAGATTACAAGTGTGATTCACTGCACTTGGCCCAGAAGAGAATTCTTGTCTGTCCCCACCAAATCTTTCCTTTCTTAATATCCCTCTTTTCAATTAATGGCACCTCCATCCATCCAGTAATACAGACTAAAATATTAATATGAGCAGTCATTCTTATTGCCTATGTTTTCCTCTACTCACATACCCAATTTCTCATTGGCTTCACAACGTGTCCTAAATTCCCCTACTTTCTCTGATCTCCACTGCTCTCTCACTAGGCTAAGCTCTTCCCACGCTTCCCCTGGTCTACTGCAATTGCCTCCTGGCTGGTTTGTTTCTCTGCTTCTGCTTTTTACCCTGTAGCTCCATTCACTACCAAGTAGCTAGAGTGCTCTGTTGCTTCCTTATTGTAGGTACACAAGTGTATCCAATGTATAAATTCTAGGTTAAGAATTATAAAAACAAACACCAAACACACCCATCACCCAGTTTAGCAAAGAGACTCTCACCAATACATAAGCTTTTTTTTTTTTTCCTGAGATGGAGTCTCGCTGTCGCCAGGCTGGAGTGCAAAGGCGTGGTCTTGGCTCACTGCAACCTCCACCTCCCAGATACAAGAGATTCTTCTGCCTCAGTTTCCCGAGTATCTGGGATTACAGACGCCCACCACCACGCTGGGATAATTTTTGTATTTTTAGCAGAGACGGGGTTTCACCATGTTGGCCAAGCTGGTCTTGAATTCCTGACCTTGTGATCCACCCAACTTGGCCTCCCAAAGTGCTGGGATTACAGGCATGAGCCACTGTGCCTGGTCACCGGTACATAGTCTTGAAGCTCCCCTACCCCTTTGCAAATGCCCTTCTTCAATCATATACCCACCCTCCCCACAAAGGTAGCCACTTTATTGATTTTCATGCTCCCAACTCACTGTTTTTTACTGTTTTTACCACCTATGTAATTTTCCCTACAACAGTAGAGTAACTAATCTTCAGCAAGATTTCCGGTTCTCAGTTCCTTCTGGACACCCACAAATTTGCTATTAGGCATAATCATCTGAATTGAGAAATGAAATGTGAGCAGAAGTGACACATATGAAAATGTAGGCTGGGCATGGTGGCTCACATCTGTAATCCCAACACTTTGGGAGGCCGAGGTGGGAGAATTGTTAGTGAAACATCAGAGGTCCCGTCTGGGTCCCGCTGTTGGCTGCACAATGCTGAGACCAGCTCGGTGGGGGAGACCCTAACCCAGAGGAATTAAAGACACACACACAGAAATATAAAGGTGTGAAGTAGGGAATCAGGGGTCTCACAACCTTCAGAGCTGAAAGCCCCGAACAGAGATTTACTCACATATTTATTAACAGCAAACCAGTCATTAGCATTGTTTCTATAGATATTAAATTAACTAAAAGTATCCCTTATGGGAAACGAAGGGATGGGCCGAATTAATTGCAGCAGGAACATGCCCTTAAGACACAGATCGGTCATGCTTTTGTTTGTGGCTTAAGAATGCCTTTAAGCAGTTTTCCGCCCTGGGCGGGCGAGGTGTTCCTTGCCCTCATTCCCATAAACCCACAACCTTCCAGCTTGGGCCTAACGCCATTATGGACATGTCACAGTGCTGCAGAGATTTGATGGCCAGTCTTGGGACCAGTTTATGGCCAGATTTGGGGGGCTTGCTCCCAACAGCACAGCAAGGCAGTCGCTGAAATGACAAATATTGCCAGGGAAGAAGGCTTTAATCAGGTGCAGCAGAGGAGATGGGAGCTCATCTCAATCCATCTCCCTTAGCTTCTAAAACTAGGGATTTACATAGCAGGGAAGAAATGTAACAATGTATAAGAAAACAGGAACTAGGGAGGGGCAAGGAAGCAATCATGATGAATGAGGGGTCTGGCATCTCATTGTCTGGATGCGATCATCTGGTGAGTTTCAGTTCTATGCTTTTCTTCGGAGACACCTGAAGGTCCTTTCCTGAGGAAGGAACTCAGATAAAACAAATGTAAGCTTCAAGCTTAAGACCAGAGTCAATATCTATCTTTGCCCCCCCCCCCCAAAAAAATGATCTTGGGACTATTGGGTGGGTTTCAGAGTCACTTGAGACGAAGAGTTAAACACCAGCCTGGGCAACATAGCAATACCCTCTCTCTACAAAAGAAAAAACAAAAAAAAAAACGGTGGTGTTTGCCTGTAATCCCAGCTACTCAGGAGGCTGAGGCAGGAGGATCATCTGAGCTTAGGAGTTTCAGGCTGCAGTGAGCTGTGATTGTGCCACTGCACTACAGCCTGGGTGACAGAACCAGACTGTCTCAAAAATAGAAAATAAAATGTAATGATTTTAAATTAAGTCTTGAATATAGTTTCATAAAGTATTTCATAAAGTATATTATTCTAAGTTTACAATTGAGTTTTTCTAATAACTTTAAAGATATTTTTTTTTTTTTGAGATGGAGTCTCACTCTATCGCCCAAGCTCCACCTCCTGGGTTCAGGCCATTCTCCTGCCTCAGCCTCCCCAGTAGCTGGGACTACAGGCGCCCACCACCACTCCCGGCTAATTTTTTGTATTTTTAGTAGAGACGGAGTTTCACCGTGTTAGCCAGGATGGTGTCGATCTCCTGACCTCGTGTTCCACCCGCCTCTGCCTCCCAAAGTGCTGGGATTACAGGCCTGAGCCACTGCTCCTGGCCACATTCAAGATATTTTTCTCTTGTCTCCTGGCTTCTAATGTTGCAGTAAAGAAGTCAGCTACAAATCTAATTGCCGTTTCTTTATGGTGAGTCATCTTTTCTCTCTGGCTGCTTTAAAAATATTCTCTTATATTTGGTTTCCTGCAGTTTTACTTAGTTATGCTGAGGTGTGGATTTTTTTTTTCTTTTTTCTTTTTTTTGTTTTGAGATGGAGTCTCCCTCTGTTGCCCAGGCTGGAGAGCAATGGTGCAATCTCGGCGCACTACAAGCTCCGCCTCCCAGGTTCACGCGATTCTCCTGCCTCAGCCTCCTGAGTAGCTGGGACGACTACAGGTGCCTGCTACCATGCCCGGCTAATTTTTTTTTTTGTATATTTAGTAGAGATGGGGTTTCACTATGTTAGCCAGGATGGTCTCGACCTGCTGACCTCGTGATCTGCCCACCTCGGCCTCCCCAAGTGCTGGGATTACAGGTGTGAACCACCGGGCCCGGCCGAGGTATGGATTTTTAAAAAATTTATCCTGCTTGGAATTTTATAGGAGTCCTTAGTCTAAGAATTGCTATCTTTGAATAATTCTGTTCTCAGCTCTCAACATTCATCTCTCAAAATATTTCCTCCTCCCATTCTCTGTCTTTCAAAACTCTGATTTGAGGCATGTTGAACCCCCCTTTCTATCTTCCTTGATTCTTGTTTTTTTTTTTTTTTTTTTGAAACGGAGTTTCGCTCTCATTGCCCAGGCTGGAGTGCAATGGCGCAATCTCGGCTCAGTGCAACCTCTGCCTCCCCGGTTCAAGCTCCTGCCTCAGCCTCCTGAGTAGCTGGGATTACAGGCGTCCGCTACCACACCCAGCTAGTTTTTTTGTATTTTTAGTAGAGATAGGGTTTCGCCATGTTGGTCAGGCTGGTTTGAACTCCTGACCTCAGGTGATCCACCCGCCTCGGTCTCCCAAAGTGCTGGGATTACAGGCGTGAGCCACCGCACCTGGCCTCTTCCTTGACTCTTAACCTCTTGCTATGGTATCTATCTCAGCCTCTCTGAGCTGCAGTTTGGATATCTTCTAGTTAACTAATATTCTTTCCAGTTTCTAATCTGCTGGTCATCCACTGAGTTTTAAACTTACATTACTGTGTTATACTTTTTATTTATTTATTTAATATTTATTTACTAATTTATTTACTTTTTAGAGACAAGGTCTTACTCTGGTCTCCCAGGCTGGAGTGAAGGGGCATGATCAAAGCTCACTATAAACTCGAACTTCCGATCTGAAGCCATTCTCCTGCCTCAGCCTCTGGAATAGGCGGTACTACAGGCGTGCAACACCATGCCTGGTTAATTTTTAAGTTTTTTGTAGAGATGAGATCGCACCCTGTTGCCCAGGTTGGTGTCGAACTCCTGGCTTCAAGCCATCCACCCACCCTGGCCTCACTAAGTGCTGAGGTTACAGATGTGAGCCACAGCTCCTGGCCATAAAATTTTTAATTCTAGATGACTTTTTTTATCTAATCTGCTTGATTAAATTTTATAGTCTTTTATTTCTTACTGAGGATGATAAGCCTCTTGTATTTATTTAAACACATTAAACATATGCTGTCTGATGATTCAAATACCTGAGGTTGGCCGGGCGTGTGGCTCATGCCTGTGATCCCAGGATTTTGGGAGGCCAAAGTGGGTGGATCACTGAGGTCAGCAGTTCGAGACCAGCCTGGCCGACATGGCAGAACCCCATCTCTTACTAAAAATCCAAAAAAAATTAGCCGGTACTCATACCGCACGCCTGTAATCCCGGGTACTTGGAGGGGGAGGCAGGAGAATCGCTTGAACCCAGGAAGTGGAGGTTGTGGTGAGCCAAGACTGTGCCACTGCACTCCAGCCTGGGTGACAGAGTGAGACTCTGTCTCAAGAAAAACAACAACAAAAAACAAAACAAACAAAAACCTGAGGTCTTTGTGTGTGTTTTCAATTCATTGTTTCCACTGGCTCCCATTTATGGCCACTTTTTTCCTTATGTTCTGAGGGATTTCTGCTTGTGAGCGCCTTCTCTTCCGAGAATCCTTTATCTAAGAGGATCCTTTTGGGCCTTGGGTTGAACCAGCATTCTTGTTGCATTTGTTTCTCCCAATTGCCTTATAGGCACTAATAACCGAGGACAATTTAACTTAAATTTTTCCTTTAGGGTAATATGAATTAGTTTTTGCTTTCCATTGACTTCTATCAAAGTTAAGACTGACACATTTCCAATACCTTCTTTTGTTCCATTAATTTATCATGAAAACTTTTATTTTTTCTCACCTATGTATTCATCCCTCTATTCATCCATCACTCCATTATGTTTTTTGATGCATTTGAAAATACAAGTCACCCCTAAGCCCTTCAGCACACATATAATTAATTGAGTTAATATTTCTTTATGGTTTTTTTCTTTTCTTTATGGAGTATAAGATGTAAATGCAATGAAATGCAAAGTCCTTTTTTTTTTTTTTTTTTTTTTGATACGGAGTCTCACTCTGTTGCCCAGGCTAGAGTGCAATGGCATGATCTCAGCTCACTGCAACCTTCACCTCCTGGGTTCAAGCGGTTCTCCTGCCTCAGCCTCCAGAGTAGCTGGAATTACAGGCATGCAGCACCATGCCCAGCTAATTTTTGTATTTTGTATTTTTCGTCATATTGGCCAGGTAGGTCTCAAACTCCTGACCTCAGGTGATCCACCTGCCTCAGCCTCCAGACTGCTGAGATGACAGGCCTGAGCTACTATGCCCAGACTGCTTTTTTTTTTTTTTTTACTTGAGACAGAGTTTTACTCTGTCACCCAGGTTGAGGTACAGTGGCATGATCTCAGCTCATTGCCACCTCTGCCTCCCAGGTTCAAGTGATTCTCCTGCCTCAGCCTCCCAAGTAGCTGGGACTACAGGTGTGTGCCACCACGCTCGGCGAATTTTTTTTTTTTTTTTTTTTTTTTTTTTTTTTTAGCAGAGACAGGGTTTCACCATGTTGGCCAGGCTGGTCTCAAATTTCTGACCTCAAGTGATCCGCCCACCTTAGCCTCCCAAAGTATTGGAATTACAAGTATAAGCCACAGCACCCAGCCAGAATGCACAAATCGTAAGTTTACCATTATAAAAGTTTCAGTCTTATGAAGATATAGAACGTCAACATAACCCGAGAAAGTTTTCTCATGCCCCCTCCCAGAGTCAGTCCCATGTCCCCTGCTTCCAACAACTAGAGGCATCAATTGTTCTGATTATTATTTTTTTATTTTTGAAATGGAGTCTTGCTCTGTTGCCCAGGCTGGAGTACAGTGGCACGATCTCAGCTCACTGCAAGCTCCGCCCCCCGGGTTCACGCCATTCTCCTGTCTCAGCCTCCCAAGTAGCTGGGACTACAGGCACCTGCCACCACGTGGGCCTGGCTAATTTTTTTTTTTAATTATTATTTTTATTTTTAGTAGAGACGGGGTTTCACCATGTTAGCCAGGATGCTCTTGATCTCCTGACCTCGTGACCTACCCGCCTTGGCCTCCCAAAGTGCTGGGATTACAGGCATGAGCCACCGCACCTGGCAGCCTATTCTGATTTTTTTTTTTCTTCTCAGTTTAGCTTGTTCTAGAATTTCATACACATCTAATCAGACAGTCTGTGTTCTACTGTGTGAGGCTTCTTTCATTCAGCATAATTTTAAAAAATTTATCCATGTTGTTGTATGTATCAGTATCTAATTCCTTTTTATTGCTGGCTAGTATTCTATTGTATATGTATATACCACAGTTTATTTATCCAGTCTTGTGTTGATGAACACTGGGCCCACTTCCAGTTTAGGGTTGTTATAAACAAAGCAGCTGTGAACATTTCCATACAAGTCATTTTTTTGAACATAGGTTTTCATTTTTCTTGGGTAAAGCCCTCAGGAGTAGAGTTGCTGGGTCACAGGGTAGGATTATGTTTAATTTTGTGGAAAACTGCCAGACCATCTTCCAAACTATTTTATAGTATTTTATACTTTCATCAACACTGTATGGAAACGTCTGCTTTCTCTTTCTGCACTGTAGCTTTATTTCTCATGCACTTCATAAGATGCATGCCTTTGAGAGCTGAGCTTTATATGGGGATTTTCTAATCAACTCCCACATTGGATGGGCCTGAGACTTCATTCCCTTCTTGTGTGCCCTGAGTGTCCATCAACGTTTTGCTACAGTTCACTGTAATTGAGAAAATACCCTTAGGATGAAAGCCAGTTTCAGGAATATGCTTCCTAGGATTCCTGTTTTTATTTCATTTTGTCATTTGCAAATTCTTCACGTGTTTGCCAGATCTTTGAAATGTTAAAAATATATAATTATTCACAATTTTTAGTTGTTTTCCATGAAAGAGTCATTTGAGAAATCTAGTCTGCCATGCTATCATAATGAGAAGTCTGCAGAATATACTTTTAAAAAGTAGATCAGGCTGGGCACAGTGGCCCACGCCTACAATCCCAGCACCTTGGGAGGCCAAGGTGGACAGATCGCTTGAGGTCAGGAGTTCGAGACCAGCCTGGCCAACATGGCGAAACCCCATCTCTACTAAAATACAAAAATTAGTGGGGCGTGGTAGTGGGCACCTGTAATCCCAGCTGCTTGGGAGGCTGAGGCAGGAGAATCACCTGAACCTGGGAGGTGGAGGTTGCAGCGAACTGAGATCACTCCACTGCACTTCAGCCTGGGCAACAGAGTGAGACGCCATCTCAAAAAAAAAAAAAAAAGTAGATAAGATCATCTCATACCTCTGATTAAAGTTTTCTGATGATTTCATCTGGCACTTAGAACAAAACCTCAGCTTCCTGGCCGGGCATGGCGGCTCACGCCTGTAATTCCAGCACTTTGGGAGGCCTAGGCGGGTGGATCACCTGAGGTCAGGAGTTTGAGACCAGTCTGGCCAACATGGTCAAACTCCGTCTCTACTAAAGATACAAAAAATTAGCCAGGAGTGGTGGCACACGCCTGTAATTCCAGCTACTTGGAAGGCTGAGACAGAAGAATCGCTTGAATCCAGGAAGCAGAGATTGCAGTGAACCAAGATTGTGCCATTGCGCTCCAGCCTAGGCGACAGGGTGAGACTCCGTCTCAAGAAAACAACAAAACAAAAAAAAGAAACACAAAAAATCTCAGCTTCCTATTTTGATCTTTATGATATGCTTATGCTTACTTCCAGGTCATCTTAAAACATTGCCCTCTTGCTATGTTCTTCCTGCTGATCCTCAAACACACCTTCTCTCCATCTTGGGGCAATAATTCCTCCATGAAGCTGCCTCTGTTTTTCATGTTTAATGCTTCAGAGAGACTTTTACTGACTTTGCCACCAAAAGTAGACCTCCCCCAATACCACTCCTTATCCAAATAGTCTATATTCTCATAGCTCTTGTGACCATAAGAAATTGTGTTATTATTTACCTATTTATTTGCTTGTTGTCTGTCTTGCTCTCTAAGAGAATGTAAATTCTATGAGAGCAGACACTGTTTCTTTCATTTCACTACTGTTTCCCCAGTACCTAAAATTGCACTTGTAACTTAGAAGGGTCTCAATGAACGGTTGTTAAATGAATGAATGAATGAATTCTGTAGCGACTAACCTTGCACACATATATAACATATATTTATGAACTGCTAAGTGTAGTCATGCCTGAATATGTAAATACTAATTTTTTTTTTTTTTTTTTTTGAGACAGAGTCTTGCTCTGTCGCCCAGGCTGGAGTACAGTGGCGCGATCTCAGCTCACCGCAAGCTCTGCCTCCCGGGTTCACGCCATTCTCCTGCCTCAGCCTCCCATGTAGCTGGGACTACAGGTGCTCCACCACCACGCCCGGCTTTTCTTTTTCTTTTTTTTTTTCAAGTAGAGACAGGGTTTCACCATGTTAGCCAGGATGGTCTTGATCTCCTGATCTCCTAGTCCGCCCGCCTCGGCAGGCAATTACAGGCGTGAGCCATGGCACCCGGCCTAAATTTTTATTTTAAAGAATAAATTGCTGTAGGTTTATGTCTCCTTTACATGGTATTATTGGAATTCTTGAAAAATTTATGTGTATAGGCATACCGTGAAGATGTTGCAGGCTCAGTTTCAGACCTGTGCAATAAAGATATCACAATAAAGGGAATATTGCAATAAAGCAAGAGTCACACACATTTTTTCTTTTCCAATGCATACCAGAGTTACGTTTACACTATACCATAGTCTATTAAGTGTGTAATAGTATTATGTCTAAAAAAAAAACCAATGTGGGCCAGGTGCAGAGACTCATGCCTGTAGTCTCAGCACTTTGGGAGGCTGAGGCAGGTGAATCACCTGAGGTCAGAAGTTCAAGACCAGCCTGGTCAACACGGTGAAATCCCGTCTCTACTAAATATACAAAAATTAGCCAGGTGTGGTGCTGGGCACCTGTAATCCCAGCTACTTGGGAGGCTGAGGCAGGAGAATGGCATGAACCCAGACGGCAGAGGTTGCAGTGAGCCGAGATTGCGCCATTGTGCTTCACCCTGGGAGGCAAGACCGAAACTTCGTCTCAAAAAACAAAACAAAAAACGATGTACATACCTTAATTTAATAACGCTTTGTTGCTAGAAAAACTTCTGGCACAGAGACATAAAATGAGCACAAGCCGTTGGAAAAATAGCATTAAGTGGCTTGCTCAACACACGTTTTCCATAATCCTTCAATTTGTAAAAAGTGCAGTATCTGCAAAGCACTTTATAAAGAGAAGTGCAATAAAACAAGGTGTGGCTCGTATTACCTATACATTGCAGAAGTGATACTAAGTATTTATTTTAAAAGGAGATGCTGGTTTTCAAAGGGTTGAGAACCACTGTCCTAAGTGCTGATGATTCTCTGTCCTCCAAGCACCAACCCATATTTGTCTGACATTCTACTGGACAGTCTACCCTCAGATATGGCATGGCATTCTAAGTTCAACACCTCCAAAACAAAACTCATCATCTGACTCCACAAAACTTCCTCCTTGTGCTTGGCTCCCAGGTGTTAAGCTTTTGCCTACTATCCCCATGCCCACCATCATTTAATCAGTTGTCAAATAGTATCTTTGTACCTGCTTGACACCACTTGCAGTTGCCTATTCCTTTTCTTCCCCGTTACCATGTTGTAGTTTACATGCTCATCATCTTGCCCCTGGTACCTTGAAACATTCTCTGGAGTCTTCTGCTGCCCTATGCCACTCTTATTTACTCTCTAAATAGCATTTATAGTATGTATGTCAATGCACAGCCTGTTGTGGGACTTTTCAGCCTCAATAGGCGCATGAGCCAATTCCCCTAATCTCCTCTCATGTATCTATCTATCTATCTATAATCTATCCATCTTTCTATTTATGTCCCACTGGTTCCATCTCTCCAAAGGACCATTACTAATACAGATTTTGTTACCAGGAGTGGTACTAGAGGAACAGAATTTTCTCTTTTTTTGAGATGGAGTTTCGCTCTTCTTGCCCAGGCTGGAGGGCAATGGCGCGATCTCGGCTCACTGTAACCTCCACCTTCCAGGTTCAAGCGATTCTCCTGCCTCAGCCTCCCAACTAGCTGGGATTACAGACTGCACCACTACACCTGGCTAATTTTGTATTTTTAGTGGAGATGGGGTTTCTCCATATTGGTCAGGCTGGTCTCGATCTCCCAACCTCAGGTGATCCACCTGCCTCAGCCTCCCAAAGCACTGTGATTACAGGCGTGAGCCACCACGCCCTGTGGGAGAACATAATTTTAAGGAAAAGTTTCCCAAATTGGTTCTGGGGTTTCTGGAAGTGGCTCCTTAATTCGATTAGACCTAAAAATGCTAAGGAGACTACTTCTAGTAGTACAGAGGGCACTGATAGTCCACGGCCTGTTTTGGAGATATGCAAAATAAATGCATTTGATACTCATAATTTACTACTTATAAGAGGCAAAGAATTTAATGACTCTATACATAATATTCTCAAAACATTTGTGGAAAACCAAGGAATATAATTGTGTCTGGAATTGGTTCCTTCCTGTTGGTTCTTGGTCTCGCTGACCTCAAGCATGAAGCTGCAGTGAGTGTTACAGAGAGGGAGTCTCGCTCTGTCGCCCAGGCTGGAGTGCAGTGGCGAATCTTAGCTCACTGCAAGCTCCACCTTCCGGTTTACAACATTCTCCTGCCTCAGCTGTCCGAGTAGCTGGGACTAGAGGCGCCTGCCACCACACCCGGCTAGTTTTTTGAGTTTTTTTTAGTAAAGACAAGGTTTCACCGTCTTTGCCAAGATGGTCTCGATCTCCTGACCTCGTGATCCGCCCGTCTTGGCCTCCCAAAGTGCTGGGATTATAGGCTTGACCTATTGCACCTGGTCTGTTACACTTCTTAAAGATGGTGTATCCACAGTTTGTTCCTTCAAATGTTCAGATATGTCCGGAGTTTCTTGTTTCTGGTGGGTTCATGGTCTTGCTGAATGAAGCCACAGGCTTTCACAGTGAATGTTACAGTTCTTAAAATGGTGCATCTGGAGTTGTTCGTTCCTCCCAGTGGGTTCATGGTCACACTGGTTTCATGAGTGAAGCTGCAGACCTTTGCAGTGAGTGTTACAGCTCATACAGTAGTGCAGACCTAAACAGTGAGCAGCAGCAAGATTTATTGCACAGAGCTAAACAACAAAGCCTCCCAAGCATACAACGTGACCAAACAGCAGTGGATTGCCACTGCCTGCTCAAGCAGCCAACTTTTATTCCCTTATTTGGCCCCACCCACATCCTGCCGATTGGTCCATTTTACAGAGAGCTGATTGGTCCATTTTACAGAGTGCTGATTGGTGCATTTTTACAGAGCACTGATTGGTGTGTTTACAAACCTTTACCAGAGCACTGATTGGTGCATTTACAATCCTTTAGCTAGACAGAAAAGTTTTTCAAGTCCCCACCTGACCCAGAAGCCCAGCCAGCTTCACCTCTCATAATGATGTTGGTTGGTTACTCCTAGTGTCACTGGATAGAGTGATGAAGGAAATGGATGATCTCCCGGATTGGATTCCCTGGCTCCCAGTTCACATAAGTGACTTAAGAGTTTCTAGGTGTGTCCTGAGTCAGAATCTTCTCTCCTGTAACTACAGGTCTGAAATTGCCAAAAATCAAACACAAACCCTCATCACATGACTGGCTGAATTGCAAGGAAAGCTGAACTCTCAGCCTCACAGACTACTGTTAAAGTGGGGGCATTGATTAGGAGACAGTGGAGTTCTGCAAATTGTGATGAAGACGTGTAGGAAGACCCCGATGAACCTGATAAGTCTCACTGGCCAGAAGTGACCTCCCCATTTCTACTCCCACCCTCAGAGGCAGCAGTGTCCGCACACACAGTGGTATCAACTTTTCTGCTCCCTCTGAGGGGTTTAACCAGAAATAGTAATGGCTTCCCCTGAGGCAGTAGCCATACAAGATAATGCTGATTCTCCTCAGGACCCAACCCCACCACGCTTTTTTGCTTCTAGAACTGTAACTAGAGTTTCAGTTACAAGTAGATGTAACAAGTTTCCTCAGGACCCTAAGGGCGAAATACCAAGTGTGAGTCAGGAGGAGGTGTGCTACACTCCAAAAGGGCTACTTGAGTTTTCTAATTTATAAAGCAGAAATATGGAGAACACGTGTGGGAATGGATATTAAGGGTGTGGGATAATGGTGGAGGGAACCCACAGTTGGATCAGGCTGAAATTTATTAATATGAACCCACTAAGCAGAGATTCTGCATTTAATGTTGCAGCTCAGGAGTAAGAATGGTGCTAACAGTTTGTTTGGCAGAAACATGAATCAAAAGACGTCCCATCAACAGCAAGTTAGAAATGGCCGATGTCCTGTGGTTTACCATAGAGGAAGGGATTCGAAGGTTGATAATGCTAGAGTGAATTTGCCATGTGAAACCTCACCCACATTAGGAGGGCCCAGAAGACATGCCTTTCACCAATGCCTTGAGAAATAGATTTGTAAGGAGAGCCTCCAAATCCCTAGAGCTCTGTGACTGCTCTTCTCTGTAAACCATACCTTACAGTGGGAACTGTAGTCACTTAATTGAAAAACATAAATGCAATGGTAATAATTAGATTCCAAGATGGTAGGTCCCAAGTGCTGGCATTCAATGGTCAAAGGCAGTGTAGGGGTAGTTACTGTAAAAACAACAGAGGCAAGGCAACAATTGCCACCCTACCTACCTTTCTCTCTCTTAGATGGGCAGAGATGACTCACGTAGTTCCTTTTATAAAGAATCCATGATCCCACTTCACTCTACCATCATAACCTAGTCACCCCCTCATTAGGCCCCACCTCCCAACACTGTTGTATTGGAGATTAAGTTTCCAACTCTACCATCATAACCTAGTCACCCCCTCATTAGGCCCCACCTCCCAACACTGTTGCATTGGAGATTAAGTTTCCAACACATGCTTTTGGAGGGACATTCAAACCTTAGCTCAGATGTAATGGAATTACTGCATCTGTCATGGGTCGAGTAATTTAAGCTTGGAAAACCCCCCAAAACACTACAATCCTTATTTAGTGTTGTGAAACTCACAATCTTGTGAGAAAATGATGGTATCACAGAACGTTAGAACTGGAAGAGACTTTTGAATTTTAATCCAGTCCATCATTTTACAGAAGAGGAAATGGAGTAGAGGCCACACCCTGAAGGCAAGTTGTAGTAGAACTGGACTAGAACCTAAATTCCCTAGAACACTAGAACACACACACACACGTGCCTGCACACACACAGTAAGAGACTGCAGTAAGTGCATGCAGCCTTACTGGTTAGCCAGTAAATGAAACCCTATTTAAAAACTGGGAAATGCAGCTGGGTGCAGTGGCTCACGCCTGTAATCCCAACACATCGGGAGGCTGAGGCAGGCAGATTTCTTGAGGTCAGGAGTTCGAGACCAGCCTGGCCAACATGGTGAAACCCTATTTCTACTAAAAATACAAAACTTAGCTGGGTGTGGTGGTGCATGCCTGTGGTCCCAGCTCTTCGGGAGGCTGAGACAGGAGAATTGCTTGAACCCAGGAAATGGGAGGCTGTGATGAGCTGAGATTGCACTCCAGCCTGGGTGACAGAGTGAGACTTCACCTCAAAATAAATAAATAAATAAAATAACAAAAACTGGGAAATATTAGTGAAGTGATTGAGATCAATGTGCAGCCTTGGATAAGTAACTTAAATTCTTTGTGCCTCTGTTTCCTCACTTATAAAATAGGGATGAAAATGGCTGCCTTTAGGGTGTTCTGGGAAAGATCAATGATGTATGTAAAACTAGGGATGCTTTTGGTTGCAAGGAACACAAAATCCAATTGATAGTGTTCTAAACAAATAAGGGTTGATTTTTGTCCTATTAAGAGCATGGAGGGGCCAGGCACGGTGGCTTACGCCTGTAACCCCAGCACTTTGGGAGGCTGAGGCAGGCGGATCACGAGGTCAGGAGATAGAGATCATCCTGGCTAACACAGTGAAACCCCGTCTCTACCAAAAATACAAAAATATTAGCCAGGCGTGGTGGCAGGCACCTATAGTCCCAGCTACTCAGGAGGCTGAGACAGGAGAATGGTGTGAAACCGGGAGGCAGAGCTTGCAGTGAGCCGAGATCGCACCACTGCACTCTGCAGCCTGGGCGACAAAGTGAGACTCCATCTCAAAAAAAAAAAAAAAGAGCATGGAAGTAGGTGGCTGCTGGCATTTATTAGTCCAATGGCATGAGTCCCTGAAAGTTCCTTGGCCTTTCCTTTATGCTTGTGGCTTCATGATGTCCAAATAATGTGAACGTTCCAGATGTCATGTTTGCATTCACAGTAGGAATAAGAGGAAACGAAGAAAGACTCTCCTAGGCACATCTGTCCCTTGTCCTGGGGACAACAGTTTCACCTAGACATGCCCCAGAAGGATTCTGCTTATGTCTCATGGACCCAGTGCCATCATGTCATTACCCCTAGCAAGATGAAAAGCTATAGGAAGCTAAATGTTTGGCTGTTAAGCCTCCGCAGTGGGGATGGCAAGGGAAAGGGGGTCGGGAATAGCTTTTTAGTAGCCAATGAATGGGACCTGCCATAAGAAACTATCATATAAGAGGCCTATTAAAGGGCTGTTTTTGGAATTTTAAGTAAACCTTTGAAGCTTGCCATGAACCTCTCCAGGCATTTTGACCTTCAACAATGGACTTTCATTACAAAGAGTTAACAAGAAAGCATGAGCTGGTTTTGGTGTGCAGTTTGTAGCTCCATCTCATCACTTACTTTTCACATTTTATGGATTTCTTGAAATTGCCCTGGGATTATGGGAATTTGGTGACTCAGGTCATGAACTGCATTATTTTGGCTTTAGCCTTCAAGGTAAAGATCTGATATTAAGCTGGTCTTTATATCTATTTTTAATGTCTTGGATTTGGAGGTAAAGGCGATTGGATGAAACCCCCAAACGCATTCAAGGTTGTGAAATAATGAAAATGTAAGTGGAGGCACGAAGATTCAATGTGTTCTTTATCATCCTTCGCAGCTTAAGTAAAATCACTGACTATACTCCGAGTCAAAAATAATTCAGGATTTAATTGGCAAAGGTATTTTAAGGTTCTGTCTTTTTCTATTTTTCTCCTGCCCTGGTAAAGCTATGAGTTATGTTGTAAGCACTGAGCATCTTGAAATAGTAGTTACTAAGACAACGTATTAAATTAAGAATTAATTGGATTTTTAAAAATTCTCCTGTGTGTACATACAAACATATTGGTATTTTGGTTCTCATTTTACTTTGGCACAATATCCTCCTAAAGAGAAGCCCATATATTCTTTGGATTCTGAAAATTATCATTTTCACACCTCCATAAGCAAATAGAATCCTTTTAACATATAAAGGATCTCCTTCCTAGGGAAAAGTTACTTATTACATACTTGTTAGTAGGTCTCCAGGCTGGCTTCCACCAAATTTTAATAAATCATTGCGTTTTCTATAAGTTGATTCCCCAGTTCTCATGATTATTTGCCGATAATGTCCAGGTGTGTTTTCCATGTGCTTTCCTTAATTCATCGTGAAAACATGAGATTCCTCTAAAGTGGTAAATTATGCATCTCAAATCTGAGATCTGTAAGCGCTGGCAAGTGCTACTGGTGATATGAACTAAGTAGTCCAGTATCCTGTTGCAGTTGTCTACGAAACGGAAACAAATGTAAGCTTTCCTGTCAATGCAGAAGGTTAGGATCAGAAGGCATCTTAAAGAGCACAAAACACATCCTATTTATGTTACAAAGAACCAAAGCATAGATTTTTGTGGGGTCTTTGTGTTGTTTTTTGTTTGTTTGGGGGAACAAGGTCTTGCTCCATCACCCAGGCTGGAGTGTATGACCTCAGCTCATTGCAGTCTCAACCTCCCCGGCTCAAGCAATCCTCCTACCTCAGCCTCCCGAGTAGCTGGGACCACAGGCACAGGCTACTACACCTGACTAATTTTTGTACTTTTTGTAGACATGGAGTTTCCCCATGTTGCCCAGGCTGGTCTTGAACTCCTGGGGTCAAGCAATCGCCCACCTTGGCCTCCCAAAGTGCTGGGATTACCGGCGTGAGCTACTAGGCACCCATCCTGCATATCTTTCAATAGAGATAGTATGGCAATACGCTTCTTTCGTAGCCTTCATTCCCTGCCTCTGCTGGATGTGAGGCACTATGCTAGATCTTGGGGATACAAAAGGGACTCAGATACAACCTATCCCTAAAGAGCTCATGATATTAGGAACCTGCAAGAGGAATGAGAAAGGGGAAGGGCCCTGCTTTACATAGACGTCATCTCTGCGCCTCTAAGAGACAGAAAGGTAGGAAGGGTGGTGATTTACATTAAATGAAGCCTCTTCTCTTGTTCATTCCGTCTTCTCTAAGCAATCTTGAGCAGAAGGCAAAGTGATAGCTTTATGTTCGGAAGACTGAGAAAACAAATTTTGACTCAGCTGTTTAGCCCTTTGCATCTCAATTTCTTTACCTGTAAATAAGGATGATAGTAATACCCATCCTCTAGAATTATGACAATGTACATAGTAAAATAGAGCCCCTAACCATGTACATTTTGGGGGGAGGAGAATGTACTATTCTCCAGGTGGACTTCAGTGCATTTGATTTTCCTTATGTTTATCCAGCCTACTTATTCTCCCTCAAACAATTTGCCCTTCAAGGCTAAGACACAACTTCCATCAACACCTTTCCTCTTGTGCCTCTCAGATCTGGTGGCTTCCAGGGCTGCTGGCAACACAAACCCCTTAGAAATCACAAGAGTGAAGCATAGGTTAGGGGTGTGGGGTTGGGGTGGCTCAGTAGGGTGTGTGGAGTAGGGAGACGGAAGGAAGGTTGTAGCTGCAATCATTACAGGTTCCTCAGCTGTGATTGGGGTGTGGCTGCCAGCTCTTCTGTCTCTAAAACAGACGATGAATAGAGAGCCTTTAGCCTCAGCACTCAGGGTTTCCACTCCATCCTCACTTCTCATCTCCCACCACGAGGGCACCAACCAGGGCTTCTTTAGCATGGTTTAGGCAAGTGCCATGCCCTCCACTTAGAATAATTGGGCACTTCATAATTCTTTTTATTGTAAATAATGATGATGTTCTTCATTTTAGAAAGAATACATGTTATTTTTAATCAGAATAAGAAAAATATTGAAATACATTTTTTATTATTTTGAAGCTTCACCATCTTTTAAATGCAAGCATGTCAGTGAATTGTTGAAATAAGTTTTGAATTTTTTTGTGTTTTTTGAGACAAAGTCTCGCTCTGTCACCAGGCTGGAATGCAGTGGCACAATCTTGGCTCACGGCAACCTCCACCTCCCAGGTTCAAGCGATTCTCCTGCCTCAGCCTCCTGAGTAGCTAGGACTACAGGCGCATGCCACCACACCCAGCTAATTTTTCGTATTTTTCGTAGAGACGGGGTTTCACAGTGTTGGCCAGGATGGTCTTGATCTCTTGACCTCGTGATCCACCTGACTTGGCCTCCCAAAGTGCTGGGATTACAGGCGTGAGTCACCACGCCTGGATGAAATTTTATTTTTTTTATTAGCTTAGTGCGTGGTTCCTGCCTGTAGTCCCAGCTACTTGGGAGGCTGAGGCAGGAGGACCACTTAAGCCCAGAAGTTTGAGGCTACAATGAACTACGTTCATGCCACTGTACTCTAGACTGGACGACAAGTGAGACCTTGTCTCTAAAAATAAAACATAAAAATAAAGAAAGAAAAAATTCACAAAATAGCAAAAAATTTTGAGTTTAATGATTTGCTAAAATTAAATCAATGAATATCAGTATTTCATCACCACTGTCTCATGAAAACTGGTTTTTTTTTGGCTCAAGCTTTTAAGCATCACAATAATAATAGTTGTATTCAGAAAATTCATTTGCATCATTTCAGGTATGTTGGTTAGATATATATATTGTTTATATTTAGTATGATATTATTTTTAATACCCATAAAGTTGGGAAACAGTGAATAAATATTGTCAAGGACATTTTTGATCTGTAATCATAATAAATTAATACTAGTACTATATGCTTTCTGGCCATTGTGAAATACAAAAATAAATGCCCTCAAACTGTTGACAGTCTAGGTGGGGAAACAACTCTTTCATTGCTGCAAGAAACTGACCTCATTGTCCTGCTAGCAACTACTGACTGTGGTCCAAGATTTTTTTTTTTTTTTTTAAGATGGAGTCTCGCTCTTTTGCGTAGGCTGGAGTCCAGTAGCGGGATCTCAGCTCACTGCAATGTCCGCCTCCCGGGTTCAAGCCATTCTCTTGTCTCAGCTTCCCAAGTAGCTGGGACTACAGGTGCGTGCCACCACACCTGGCTAAATTTTTGTATTTTTGGTAGAGACGGGGTTTTACCATGTTAGCCAGGATAGTCTTAATCTCCTGACCTTGTGATCCACCTGCCTCAGCCTCCCAAAGTGCTGGGATTATAGGCATGAGCCACCGTGCCTGGCCAGTCCAAGATTTTTTTTTAAAAGACATCTTAGCCTGGCACAGTGGCTCATGGCTCTAATCTCAGCACTTTGAGGGACCGAGGCAGGAGGATTGCTCGAGGCCAGGAGTTTGAGACCAGCCGGGACAACATAGCGAGACCTAGTCTCTAAAAAAAATTTAAAAATTAGTCAGGTGTGCTGGCACACACCTATGGCCCCAGCGACTCAGGAGGCTGAAGAGGGATGATCGCTTTAGCCTGGAAGGTCAAAGCTACAGTAAGCTATGATCACACCAGTGCACTCCAGCCTGGGTGACAGAGTGAGACTTGTCAAAAAAAAAAAAAAAAAAGACTGAACTCACAAATCAACTCCGTTGTGGAGGTGGTCAAATTATAGAAGAAACAGTTGCACACTTACCACTAGTTCTGTGGTCTTTGTCTCTGGTGCTCCACCATACACCACCTTCTCAAGGATAAATGTGCACTGCTGAGACTTTGTCCTGCTCACACACTGAGACGTAGAATAAAGGAAATCATTCACATGGGTCAGCCATTTGGGGCTTTTAAATGATCAGATTATTTACCTATAGAAAATTTTACCCTGAATTACCTAAATATCTGCCTCGGTTCTTTCATTCATTTTATAAGTGTACCCACAGGCGAAGACTGAGTCATAGTTAAAAGAATGTTTGTTTATCTACTTATGTGGTACACTAAAACAGGGAGGCATCTTTATCCAAATCTGAGTTGCTTGGCAACTGAATCAGTTTTCCATTTCTAGTTAACCAGCTGTGAATGGAGCCTTACAGAGTCCAAGAATCACACTAATACTCACGTATTCATGGGAGGCCTAGAACCTAGACCTAGAAGGTCAGTAACTGAGCTACAATCTCGATAGAATCTATATTTCATGTATTTATAAAGCCATAGGCTCCCAGATGTGAAAGAGGTCTTAAATGTATCGGAAAAGGCCTTACCTTTTTTTGGAGACGGAGTCTTGCTCTGTCGCCCAGGCTGGAGTGCAGTGGCACAATCTTGGCTCACTACCACCTCTGCCTCCCGAGTTCAAGTGATTCTCCTGTCTCAGCCTCCTGAATAGCTGAGATTACAGGTGCCCAACACCACGCCCAGCTAATTTTTGTAATTTTAGTAGAGATGGGTTTTCACCATGTTCGGCAGGCTGGTCTCGAACTCCTGACCTCGTGATCTGCCTGCCTTGGCCTCCCAAAGTGCTGGGATTACAGGCGTGAGCCGCCATGCCTGGCCAGAAGAGGCCTTACATATTAATCTAAGTGCCATCCTGTAGTTAACTTTACTGTGGAGTTATGGGCCAACCTCTGCATGGACATCTGCCAAGTTTAGTTCTAGCATACTCTAGTTTTACAGATGATGAGGTTTCAAACTACTAACCATGTGCCCATTTCAACATTTTTTTGTTTTTTTTTAAAAGGACATGCATTATATGTTTTCAATGAAGAGAATCACTATTGCTTATTCCATCTTTGGACAGTTTTTACTCATAAAAATTACTTCTTATAATGAGACAAAATCTGTCTATTAATTCTCCCAATCGTAGTTTATCTGTTGGTGCCTTATAGATCAAATGTAATACCTTTCCCATAAGACAGCCCAGCAACGTGTTATCCTCATCTAAGTTTTTCCTTCAAGCTAAATTTTCCCAGTTTCTTCAATGAAAACTCACACATAGTGTCAAGTCCCTTCACTACTCTGATCAGTCGTCTCTCAACTCAAATTCATTTTTGCATATTGTTTTTGAACCAGGACTCTAGAAGTAGAATGCAACCTTTCAGAAATGACAGAGTGAGTTGGGACCATGCACTAACTTGAATTATCCCATTGTCTTGTGAATGCAATTTAAGATTGCATGAGCCTGTAATCCCAGCACTTTGGTAGGCTGAGACAGGTGGAACACGAGGTCAGGAGATCGAGACCATCCTGGCTAACACGGTGAAACCCCGTCTCTACTAAAAAAAATACAAAAAACTAGCCGGGCGAGGTGGCGGGCGCCTGTAGTCCCAGCTACTCGGGAGGCTGAGGCAGGAGAATGGCGTAAACCCGGGAGGCGGAGCTTGCAGTGAGCTGAGATCCGGCCACTGCACTCCAGCCTGGGCGACGGAGCGAGACTCCGTTTCAAAAAAAAAAAAAGATTGCATGATCTGCTTGATACAAACAATCTCTAAAGTTGATAGGTATTGGGTTTACTGAAGACGAAAACCTCTGTCACTTAAACATAGTCTCCTTCACCATGTTCATATGCTTTCGGAATTTTTTGGACCCAAAACAAGGCCTTAAATTTATCCTGCTAAATTTCATTCTATTCAATTCTGTCCCTCATGTCAATATATCAAAATCTCTAGATTCTTTCCTACCTATATCCTTTCTTTCAGCTCAGTGTCTTGCAAATATATGATGTGCCACACCTTTTATACCTTTACCCAAGTAGATGACAAAAAAATTTAAGTAGATAACAAGGATAGAGTCTTATGCTGTCTTGAAACTCACTGCTAGCGATCCATTAATCTACTCCTTGATTATTGCCACTGAAGCAGTTGCTAATCCTTACCTCTAGCCCATACTCTATCTTTATGAGGAACAAACCATGAAGAACCTTACCAAATACCTCGCAGGAACCAGAAAAAGAGAAATAAAACATGTTGGCTACCTCCTGCCTTCAGTTATCTTTATATCACCTCATTTAATGAATTTGTGTGTTTTTAAAGAAAGATTTAGTAAGTACCTACTATATGTCAGGTGCTATCCTAGGCTCTGGGTATATGCAGCAAAACTTCTTTTTGTTTTTTGTTTTTTGGTATTATCATACATTCAAGTATTATCCTCATTTTGCAGAGTAAGACAATGAGACTCAGAAATGTGAACTACCTCACAAAGTGAATAAGTAAGTGAATACATACCTCACAAAGTGAATCCAAAGTGGAACAGCATCAGAGCCAGGATCCAAACTTAACCACGTAAATTTCTTTTTCACTGATGGATTTAATCTCTGAAGTGCACACCTGCTATAGCTACCTAATCCTCAGTCACTTCAGTTTTTCAACTTTTGCCTTCTATGCATAATAACTTTTCTTTCTTTCTTTTTTTTTTTGTTTGTTTTGTTTTGTTTGTTTGTTTGAGACAGAGTCTTGCTCTATCACCCACGCTGGAGTGCAGTGGCGTGATCTCAGCTCACTGCAACCTCCACCTACTGAGTTCAAGCGATTCTCCTGCCTCAGCCTCCCAAGTAGCTGAGACTACAGGCACGTGCCACTGCGCTCAGCTAATTTTTGTATTTTTAATAGAGACAGGGTTTCACCATGTTAGCCAGGCTGCGTCTCAAACTCCTGACCTTGTGATCTGCCTGCCTCAGCCTCCCAAAGTGCTGGGATTACAGGCATGAGCCACCGCGTTCGGCCCAATTTTTTCTTTATTATAATCTCTGTCCATAAAGTTTGTATCTTAACCCTAAGTAGTGAATAATGATGGGAATTATATGCATCACAGTAAATTGATAGGAAAAATATTTGGGACAACCGGGCTACTGGTTTATAAGGAATCACTAGTCTTCTGTGTTTTCCCTGATGCAACTCATTTTCTGGTTCTATTGTTATCCCCTTACCATGCATCCACCTCCCTCAAAATGAACAAAATCTCCCAAATTTTCAAGTCTCTTTGTTCCTCTCAGAAACAATCGTAGAAGATTGGTAAGGTGAAGCATATTCAATTTCATATCTATAAGTAATAAAATGTGCCTTAATTATAGTGAGTTGTTGTCCATATCATAACCCAAAGTCATGCCTTGGAGAAGAGGATGAAGGCTGAAGATTTCCAGGGCTAGCTTTCAGTTCCCAAAGAAACACTAAAGTTGTGTTTAATGCAAAAGATACCGGCAAAGCAGTTCAGAATCTCATATATCTCTTTATTCTTTTTAAAAAACATTTTTGAGACAGGATCTCACTCTGTTGCCCAGGCTGGAGTGCAGTGGTGTGATCATGACTCGCTGCAGCTTCGAACTCCTGGGCTCAAGTGATCTGCCCACCTCGGCCTCCCTGGGACTGCAGGCACATGCCACCAAGTCCAGTTAATTTTATTTATTTATATTTTTTGTAGAGATGGTGGTCTAACTAGGTTGTTCAGGCTGTTCTCACACTCCTGATCTCAAGCAATCCTCCTGCCTCAGCCTCCCAAAGTGCTGGGATTACAGGTGTGAGCCACCATGTGTGGCCTTATTTGTCTTTGTTCTTTTAGGTGACAAAATTAAGTTTATGTCCTTCATCTTTCTCAATTATTCTTTTTTTCCCCTAACAAAAATCATAATTAACTAGATTTTTTTTTTTTTTTTTGAGACAGAGTCTCGCTCTGTCGCCAGGCTGGAGTGCAGTGGTGTGATCTCAGCTCACTGCAACATCTGCCTCCCAGGTTCAAGCGATTCTCCTGCCTCAGTCTCCCAAGTAGCTGGGACTACAGGCACGTACCACCATGCCCAGCTAATTTTTGTATTTTTAGTAGAGACGTGGTTTCACCATGTTGGCCAGGATGGTCTCTGTCTCTTGACCTTGTGATCCGCCTGGCTCGGCCTCCCAAAGTGCTGGGATTACAGACTTAAGCCACCACGCCCAGCCTAACTAGATTTTTTTAAAGTAACTGAAAATTGGGTCAATTTTTTTTAGTAAAAGTAAGAGGCATAACAAAAAGGAAGCCTCCTGAATTTCCAAGTCTCTTTGTGCCTCTCAGAAACAGTTGTAGATAATAGTTACCTGCATGCTCCTGCAGACCTAATTCTCTATGCACATATGTATATATATGTGTATATTTTTTGGACATCTTTCCATATTAGACAGGGCAACTTGTCACATTCTTTTTAATACGTTCATTATATACTCCTGTACAAATGTAGTACTATATTTGATTTAACTAGATTCTTACTGATGCATATTTGGCACTTTTCCAAATCTTCACAATGAAAAGCAATTATTTTAACTTAACTGATCAATTCAAAGTATACTTATAAGGCACATACTAAATGCCAAGCTGTGTTCTAAGCACTTTATAAAAGTGCGCTCATTTAATCTCTAAAACAATCCATTGAGGTAGGTTCTAATATTATCATCCCTGTTATACAGATGAGAACACCGAGGATGGAGTGACAGTCAGGTAGGCCGGGCGCTGTGGCTCAAGCCTGTAATCCCAACACTTTGGGAGGCCAAGACGGGCGGATCACAAGGTCAGGAGATCAAGACCATCCTGGCTAACACGGTGAAACCCCGTCTCTACTAAAAAATACAAAAAAACTAGCCGGGCGAGGTGGCGGGCACCTGTAGTCCCAGCTACTCAGGAGGCTGAGGCAGGAGAGTGGCTTAAACCCAGGAGGCGGAGCTTGAGGTGAGCTGAGATCCGGCCACTGCACTCCAGCCTGGGCAACAGAGCGAGACTCCGTCTCAAAAAAAAAAAAAAAAAAAAGACAGAATTCAACCTTGTTCTGGCTCAGCACTCCATGCCAAACTTTAGTAGGCTTTCATACCTCTCTGTTGCTGCAACACAATTGTCTATTCCCGAAGTAGATCAGCTGCTAGGCGTAAGGAATGAAAGATGCTTTTAGTAGCCAACATTAGCAATGCTGTGAAAAAAACTAGAAAAGAAGATTTAAAAAGTGATAGAATGGATCAAGACAGCCACTCCCATTCCACCCTACCACACCCATTCCAGCAACCTCTGCAAAGATTTTTAAAAGGTAGGCAGACCAAATTCCCCTGCAAATGTGATAAATTTCCCTGCAAACATGAAATCGCTTCTACCAGACACATTGAGGGAGTGGAGGTGGCAGCTCAAAGAGCTCTGGCTTTTAAATTCTGCAGAAAGACAGTACATACACGAATGCAATTTTGTACAAAGCTTCACTGGAGTTCATGATTTTAAGTTAAGGGTAAACACATTCTAATCAAAGCCTTTTAAAAGAATTTGTCTCAAGAAACCTTTTTATCAGAGCTATTTTCAGTCAGAAGAGAAACAGTTTTGTTGCTGTGAAGCTCAAAAGCCAAATGCATTAAATTCTTTTTCCCAGATGCAAAGCAGTTGGTTCTCTGGTGCCAATTTTTGTATTTCTTAAGAATGGCAGCCGGGCGCGGTGGCTCACGCCTGTAATCCCAGCACTTTGGGAGGCTGAGGCAGATGGATCACAAGGTCAGGAGATCGAGACCATCCTGGCTAACACAGTGAAACCCCATCTCTACTGAAAATACAAAAAATTAGCTGGGCATGGTGGCAGGCACCTATAGTCCCAGCTACTCAGGAGGCTGAGGCAGAAGAATGGCGTGAACCCGGGAAGTGGAGCTTGCAGTGAGCCGAGATTGTGCCACTGTACTCCAGCCTGGGCGACAGAGTGAGAGTCCATCTCAAAAAAAAAAAAAAAAAGAATGGCATTGCAAGCTGCCAGTGGTAATACTGTTTGAATCTCAATACTGGTAATACTGTTTGAATCTCAAAAGCCTTGAGAACCCTGCCAATGTTTTGGGTTTTAAACTTGACAAAGCCAGCCCTCCCATTCCCAAGGGGTAAATATGAAACATAACTTTCAGTTCCTCTGTACATACAATGCTAATTAGCTCAGTGCTCTAATTTTATTTCTGGCCTTTGGTACAGCTGAAGCTTTGCTGGTGTATTAGTAACAACATAAATGTTTGCACATTTCTGAGAGTCTGTGTCTCTGAATCACCTTGAGAGAAATAGCTTTGATCAGAGCATGAGAGCTACATTTCAACAATTTCTTTACTGTGTTGATGTTATTGGTGGTAAAAGCAGAATTTGAACTTTAGGATGAAAAAAATAAAAAAATAAAAAAATAGAGGATAAATAAAAGAGAGGGAGCTCCTGCAAAGTATATGCAACTCTTAGATTAGGCAGTCCAAAGAGAAAAAATGCAGAAAATTAATGGCTCACTTGGGAGACACAAATTAATTTGATGATCTGATAAAAGAAAAAAATGGCTGGGCGCGGTGGCTCAAGCCTGTAATCCCAGCACTTTGGGAGGCCGAGGCGGACGGATCACGAGGTCAGGAGATCGAAACCATCCTGGCTAACACGGTGAAACCCCGTCTCTACTAAAAATACAAAAAACTAGCCGGGCGCGGTGGCGGGCGCCTGTAGTCCCAGCTACTCGGGAGGCTGAGGCAGGAGAATGGCGTAAACGCGGGAGGCGGAGCTTGCAGTGAGCTGAGATCCGGCCACTGCACTCCAGCCTGGGTGACAGAGCAAGACTCCGTCTCAAAAAAAAAAAAAAAAGAAAAAGAAAAAAATAACATTTTCTTAGATTTAGAAGAATTTACATTTTCAGAAATGTCGAAAATCTTTGAAATGTTTCTTGACATTTCGTTTGACAACCCCAGAGGTCAGACCCGCTGAGGGTTCAAAGGCTGTTGGCCTCCCACTTCCATCTGATTGTCCCCATATCTGATATGTTCTCTCCCGTCTAGTGTGCTGTCATTATACCACATGAGACACACACTCCAAGAGGGGATTTGAGCTCTCAATAGCCATTTTCTTCTGCTCTTGCAAGTGAAAGATGAATCCTCACATCCAAAAATTAAATATACATCATTGCTGTGTTTGGAATGACATTCCATAAGTCTACATACACATCAGAAATACAAACTAAGAGAATGATAATTACCAAGGCCTGGGAAGAGTGGTGGGATGGAGATGAACAGAGTATGATTAATGGGTACAAACATACGGTTAGATAGAAAGAATAAGTTCCAGTGTTCGACAGCACAGTAGGATGACTATAGTTAATAATTCATTGTGTATTTCAAAATAGCTAGAAGAGAAGATATGAAAATGTGAAGGACCTCTTCAAGGAGAAGTACAAACCACTGCTCAACAAAATAAAAGAGGACACAAACAAATGGAAGAACATTCCATGCTCATGGATAGGAAGAATCAATATCATGAAAACGGCCATGCTCCCCAAGGTAATTTATAGATTCAATGCCATCCCCATCAAGCTACCAATGACTTTCTTCACAGAATTGGTAAAAACTACTTTAAAGTTAAGTTCATATGGAGCCAAAAAAGAGCCCACATTGCCAAGTCAATCCTAAGCCAAAAGAACAAAGCTGGAGTCATCACATTACCTGATTTCAAACTATACTACAAAGCTACAGTAACCAAAACAGCATGGTACTGGTACCAAAACAGAGATATAGACCAGTGGAACAGAACAGAGCCCTCAGAAATAATACCACAAATCTACAACCATCTGATCTTTGACAAAATCTGATCTTTGACAAAACCTGACAAAAACAAGAAATGGGGAAAGGATTCCCTATTTAATACATTTAAGTGCTGGGAAAACTGGCTAGCCATATATAGAAAGCTGAAACTGGATCCCTTCCTTACACTTTATACAAAAATTAATTCAAGACATATTAAAGATTTAAATGTTAGACCTAAAACCATAAAAGCCCTAGACGAAAACCGAGGCAATACCATTCAGGACATAGGCATGGGCAAGGACTTCATGTCTGAAACAGCAAAAGCAATGGCAACAAAAGCCAAAATTGACAAATGGGATCTAATTAAACTAAAGAGCTTCTGCACATCAAAAGAAACTACCATCAGAGTGAACACGCAACCTACAGAATGGGAGAAAATTGTTGCAATCTACTCATCTGACAAAGGGCTAATATCCAGAATCTACAAAGAACCTCAAACAAATTTACAAGAAAAAAACAAACCCATCAAAAAGTGGGCAAAGGATATGAACAGATACTTCTCAAAAAAGACATTTATGCAGCCAACAGACACATGAAAAAGTGCTCATCATCACTTGTCATCAGAGAAATGCAAATCAAAACCACAATAAGATACCATCTCACACCAATTAGAATAGTGATCATTAAAAAGTCAGGAAACGACAGGTGCTGGAGAGGATGTGGAGAAACAGGAACACTTTTACACTGTTGGTGGAACTGTAAACTAGTTCAACCATTGTGGAAGGCAGTGTTGTGATTCCTCAAGGATCTAGAACTAGAAATACCATTTGACCCAGCCATTCCATTACTGGGTATATACCCAAAGGATTATAAATCATGCTGCTATAAAGACACATGCACACATATGTTTATTGCAGCACTATTCAGCAAAGACGTGGAACCAACCCAAATGTACATCAATGATAGACTTGATTAAGAAAATGTGGCACATATACACCATGGAATACTAAGCAGCCATAAAAAAGGATGAGTTCATGTCCTTTGTAGGGACATGGATGAAGCTGGAAACCATCATTCTCAGCAACCTATAGCAAGGACAAAAAAACCAAACACTGCATGTTCTCACTCATAGGTAGGAATTAAACAATGATAACACTTGGACACAGGAAGGGGAACATCACACACCAGGGCCTGTTGTGGGGTGGGGGGAGGGGGGATGGATAGCATTAGGAGATATACTTAATGTAAATGATGAGTTAATGGGTGCAACACACCAACATGGCACATGTATACATATGTAACAAACCTGCACATTGTGCACATGTACCCTAGAACTTAAAGTATAAAAAAAAAAAAAAAAAAGATGTGAAATGTTCTCAACACAAAGAAATGATAAATGTTTGAGGCAAGATATCCTAAATACTCTGATTTGATCATTACACATTGTATGCATGTATCAAAATATAACATTTACCCATAAATATGCACAATTATATATCAATGAAAAATTTTTTTTTGCTTGAGGGTAATGGTTCACACCTGTAATCCCAGCACTTTGTAAGCCAAGGTGGGAGGATCGCTTGAGCTCAGGAGTTCGAGACCACTTGGGCAAAATGGCGAAATCCCATCTCTACAAAAAATACAAAAATTAACCGGACTTGGTGTCATGTGCCTGTAGTTTCAGTTACTCAAGAGGTTGAAGTGGGAGGATCATGGGTCACCTGAGCCCAGGAGGTCGAGGCTGGAGTTAGCTATGGTGGCGCCACTGCAGTCAAGCCTGGGTGACAGAGCCAGACCCTGTCTTAAAAAAAAAGACAAAAGAAGCATTTGTTTTTTCTTGGTTTTATATCATCTATGTAGAAAACGTGTGAAAGACTTTGAAATATACCAAAAGATTACTGAGTGACTTCAATGGAAAACAGTGTTCTGCTTGTGGTGTGCCCTTGGGTTATCTGGTTCTATGGAGCATGTGTCTTTCATTGTCTTTGAGCTATCTTACAACTCTGCCAGTTACAGATAAAAGATTTTGCAAACATTTTTGTCAATAGACCTGCAAATAAATTCCACCTGGTGGAGACACAACTGATTTATCCACCCTGCAGAAATAGCCAGTTTTGCATCTATTTGGAAATTTATTTCATGGCATATATATATATATATCTTATATATATATATATATATATAATATATATATATAATATATAAGATATATATATATATCTTCTTTTCAAATTCCATTTGGAATCAGTTATAAAAAATCTTATTTTTCATTGAATTGATTTCATTTTGAGGCTTCTTTTAAAATTTCAATCAGTACCTCCTTGAAGTAAGTGGAAACATTTGTGTCATCCTTGTAATATTTGAATAATCCAGAACAGACAGAAGACCAGAAGTTTATAGGAATAGAATTTGTTAACTTTTTACAGAACCTACAGCTAACAGGAAATAGAAGGCAGAGACTCAGGGAGGAGGATGAAGTTTTGTTCTATCTAATGGTGAACCATAGCATACCGTGCCTCCACAGCAATCCCTTTACCTCTGACTTTTATAACAGAAAACAAACAAAAAAAAGACATTTCATTAAATTTTCAAACAAGGTGAAGCTAGAAAAAAATAGCTAATTGTTTGGATGATAAAACTGGGCATTCAAAAATATTTTGACTGTCTGGAAACATTGAATCACATCTCAAAGAATGAATATCAATTGGTATAAATGTAAAGTCCTACCTTTATGTTTAAAAATCCAATTACATGAGTAAAAAATGGGGGAAAATATGGTTTTCTTGCTTGTTTATTTTTTGTTTGTATTTTTTCTTTCTCTTTTCTTTTTCTTTGAGATGGTGTCTCGCTCTGTCGCCAGGCTGGAGTGCAGTGGCAATCTCGGCTCACTGCAACCTATACCTCCTGGGTTCAAGCGAGTCTCTTGCCTCAGGCTCCTGAGCAGCTGGGACTACAGGCGCGTGCCACCATGCTCAGCTAATTTTTGTATTTTTAGTAGAGACGGGGTTTCACCATGTTGGCCAGGATGGTCTCGATCTCTTGACCCCGTGATCTGCCCACCTTGGCCTTCCAAAGTGCTGGGATTATAGGCATGAGCCACTGCGTCCTGTCGAAAATATGGTTTAATAAAATCCCATTTGATAAGACAGAGATTTTAGCTGAATGACATTCCAAATGGTTGCCATAGACTTGTGTTTTTTATGGAGACGAGTCTCACTTTTGCCCAGTCTTGCCCAGGCTGGTCTCAAACTCCTGAGCTCAGGCAGTCTGCTCACCTTGGCCTCCCAAAGTGCTAGGATGACAGGTGGGAGCCACCGTGCCAAGCCTTTTTTTTTTTTTTTGGAGACAGAGTCTCTCTGTTGCCCAGGCTGGAGTGCAGTGGTGCCATGTCGGCTCACTGCAGCCTCTGCCTCCTGGGTTCAAGCAATTCTCCTGCCTCAGCCTCCTACAGGCGCCTGCCACCATGCCTGACTAATTTTTGTATTTTTAGTAGAGACGGGATTTCACCATGTTGGCCAGACTGTTCTGTAACTGCTGATCTAAGGTGATCCGCCCACCTCGGCCTCCCAAAGTGCTGGGATTACAAGCGTGAGCCACCACGCCCGGCCACCATAGATACTTGATTACAGACTCCATCCAAACACAGCATTAGCTCCTGGTCAATCAAAGCCCATGTGTCTTGCTGCATTTGGTACTGAACAATTTAAGGATATACTGGTAAATACAGATACAGAACATCCAGATAAGTGCACCAAGATATGGAAAGGGCTTTATAAACCATATCATATGAGAGTCATTGTGGAAGAAATTTTGAGTGATTGGATTGCAGGAGATTTAGGAGATAGAGGTAGGATGCCAGTTGAAAGAAGATTCCTACAGATCTATACTAGGACCAAACAGTGGAATTTGCATAAAAACAAATTTTAGGTCACTATAAGGAAAAATTTGAAGTTGGAGCCCCTGTGGAGAGTCCCCACCAGGGCACTACCTAGCAGAGCTGTGGGAACAGGAATAGTGCTCTCCAGACCCCAGAATTACAGAGCAACCAGCAGCATTTAATCTCAGCCTGGAAGAAACACAGGCATTGGACTCTAATCACGAAATCAGCCTCATGGGCTGTGCCCAGCAAACCCATGGAAACTGGCTGCCCAAAACCTTGGGAGCCTTCCTCTCGTACCAGTGTGCCCAGGATGTGGAGTGTGGAGTCAAGCTAGCTCATTTTGCAGCTTTAAGATTTAATGTCTACCGTGCTGAGTTTCAGACTTGCGTGGGGCCTGTGTTACCTCTTTCTTTTGGCTGAGTTCTCCCTTTGGAATAGGAATGGTTATCCAATGCTTGTATAATCATTGTGTCTTACAAGTAAATAACTTGTTTTTTATTTTACAGGCTCACAACTGTAAGGAACTAGGCCTTGAGTCTCAGATGAGACTTTGGACTTCAGACTTTGGGTTGATGCTGGAACAAGTTGACTTTGGGGACTATCAGGATGGAATAATTGTATTTTGCAATGAGAGAAGAGTATGAGTTTTGGGAGGGCCAGGGATAAAATGCTATGGTTTGGATATTTGAGGCTTCCAAATCTCATGCTAAAATTTGATCTCCAGTATTAGAGGTGGGGCCTAATAGGGTGTGTTTGGGTCATGTGGGCAGATATCTCTGAATGGCTTGGTACAGTCCTTGTGGTAATGAGTTGAGTTCTTGCTCTATCAGTTTCCATGGGAGCAGATTGTTAAAAAGTCTGTCACTTCCCTCTTTCTCTCTCACCATGTGATCTGTGCACATATGCCAGCTCCCCTTCTCCTTCCACCAGGAGGGAACCAGCCTGAGGTCCTCGCTAGAAGCTAATGCTGGTGCCATGCTTCTTGTACAGCTTGCAGCACCATAGGCCAAATAAACCTCTTTTCTTATAAGTTACCCAGCCTCAGGTATTCCTTTATAGCAACATACATGGACTAAGACAAAAGCCAATACTGGGATCCTAAATATGTTCATTTGTGTAACATGAATTCATAATCTACTTGTGATTCTTAATGTTTAAAACCCAGATATGATATCATTTCTTTAACAAATTATTTTAGTTATTTGAATAATTCAACCAAGAATGATAGTCTTTTGGTAGGCACAGGAGGTATAATAGGTGGCCCAAGGGTTTTCTGCCTCACTGAACATGGTACATATATCTTTATTAAAGGTACCTCCCCAAATTCCAAGCCTGAAAAAGATGATGAACTTCTAGTCAAGAATAATCTGATTGAAGATAAAATAGAATTGTATACCTGAAGAAGATCGGATTCTTGTGTCCAATGTCATTCTTAATCTCGTAGGGACTCATTCGACTCAATCTACTCTGCACTCATTCACATTTCTACCTTTGCCACAATTATTTAAGGCTACCTAGCATCAGGATGACTGATACCACTGGGGATGCTGATAGTAGTGGTATAGCAATTCCTCTACAACACTTGTATGCCTTGACAGTAATTTCTGGTACTGTTCAGGAAATAAAAGTCCTCACCTCCCAGGCAATAAGGACTGGAGCTGTAGAAACATTTTCTGTCCTGGACCTTACCCTACAGTGAAGGATTTTACTTTGCCCTATACCAGCCACCAATGTCAATGGGATATTTCCCACCAAAGAGTTTCTTCCATGTAGCACTGGCTCCAAAGTACTGCACCAAGAATTTATTCTCGTTTTGTTTTGTTTTTGAGACAGAGTCTTACTCTGTCACCCAGACCGGAGTGCAGTGGTTCAATCTTGTCTCACTGCAAGCTCTGCCTCCCAGGTTCGAGTGATTCTCCTGCCTCAGGCTCCCTAGTAGCTGGGACTACAGGTGCGTGCCACCACGCCTGGCTAATTTTTTGTATTTTTTAGTAGTGACAGGGTTTCTGTGTTAGCCAGGATGGTCTCGGTCTCCTGACCTCGTGATCCACATGCCTTGGCCTCCCACAATGCTGAGATTACAGGTGTGAGGAACTGTGCACAGCCAAATATATTCTTAACCCCGCCATCAGATTACTCATGCAAATATTTTCACAGCTTAATTTTTTTAAGACATAAAAATTGCTACTGGCTACCTTGATTGTGTTGTTGGTGGTGGTGGTGGTGGCGGTGGTGGTGGTTGTTAAGTGTTAAGTTAGGGAGAAAAACAACATACAAGTGAAAAAGCAAATGGATCCATTGCATCATTCATGGGGGAAATTTGTTTCTGGGTGTGTATTGTAGTCAACTCTAAAAATTGATGCAAGTGGTCAGAGGTATGCTAGTAGTTATTTAAGTACTCTCCAGGAAAAAAAAAAATAACTGATTTGCCATATAGGTGCCCATCAACAGAGGATTGGATTTTTAAAAATGTAAATATACCTCATGGAATACTAAGCAACCGTAAACAAGAATGAAATCATGTCCTTCACAGCAATATGGATGCAGCTGGAGGCCATTACCCTAAGCAAATTAACACAGGGACAGAAAACCAAATACCACATGTTCTCATTCCTAAGGGAGAGCTGAACACTGGGTGCAGACAGACACAAAGATGGGAACAATAGACACTGGGGACTACTAGATGGGGAGGGAGGGAAGTGGGGACTGAAAAACTACCATAGTGAGTACTATGCTCACTCCTTAGGTGATGGGATCAGTCATGCCTCAAACATCAGCATTGCTCAATATACCAGCGTAACAAACATGCACATGTACCACTTGAATCTAAAATAAAATTTGACATTTTAAAAAACTAAGAAAATAAGTGATTTGTAACATTTTCCAATTTCTGTGGTAAAACTACTTCCACAGTGCTCAATTTCAAGCTACTAAAATGGACACCATTGAACTCAGGGTTGAGAAGAGAAATGCTAATAGGCCCTTATGAGTCAAGTGAGCCCCCTCAATTGGAAGTGAGGGGACAAATTTTGGCAGGTACTTAGAGGAAAAACTGCCTGTGACATTTGACTCCTGGAGTGAATCATTTTTCATAAAAGATTTTGTAGAGTTATTTAAGGCTGGTTTGGACCTGGCATATTAAAATAAAGCAGTATTTGTTTATTTTTTCTGTCTTTTTGCCAACTATTTTGATCAGCTGTCCAAATTTGCTTTCTCTCTGAAAAGTATTTTAAGAATGAGAATTGCATCTATTCTAATATTTATCTTGAAGTGCTTCCCATCATTGTGAAGTTTAATCTGTATTTTTATATCAGGAAGAAACTTTAATAACAAAGCTATGTGGTCGTAAGAAGAAATATAATTTTATATCTTTTTTTTTTCTTTTTTTTGAGATGGAGTCTCGCTGTTTCGCCCAGGCTGGAGTGCAATGGTGTGATCTTGGCTCACTGCAACCTCCGCATCCCGGGTTCACACCGTTTCCCTGCTGCAGCCTCCCAAGTAGCTGGGACTACAGGTCCGTGCCCCCATATCCTTCTAGTTTTTGTATTTTTGGTAGAGACCAGGTTTTACCCTATTGGTCAGGCTGGTCTCGAACTCCTAACCTCAGGTGATCCACCTGCCTCAGCCTCCCAAAGTGCTGGGATTACAGGCCTGAGCCACCGTGCCCAGCCAATTTTGTCTTTAGAATTATTCAAATACCAGTGATACTCCTTCCTCCATAAATACACACACAGTTTGATCCCATTTAATATAATGACATCTGTTGTTTAAGGTTGATAATAATTTGGAGGTAAAGAAAAGAGTGGCAGGCTAGGCGCGGTGGCTCAGGCCTGTAATCCAGCACTTTGGGAGGCTGACATGGGTCAATCACAAGGTCAGGAGATCGAGACCATCCTGTCTAACACAGTGAAACCCAGTCTCTACTAAAAATACAAAAAAATTAGCCAGGCATGGTGGCAGGTGCCTGTAGTTCCAGCTACTAGGGAGGCTGAGGCAGGAGAATGGCTTGAACCCCACAGGCAGAGGTTGCAGTGAACCGAGATTGTGCCACTGCACTCCAGCCTGGGCCACAGATTGAGACTCCGTCTCAAAAAAAAAAAAAAAAAAAGAGTGGCAAAAATTCTTGGCTCAATATTCCATTCCCAACCCCTTCTTCCTTGTCTTCCTGAAAAGAACCTGGAAAACTAAACTTTCTAAGAATCCTCTGTAGCTAGACTTGACAATCCCGTGTTTAACAGGTCTGTCCAATACCATGCAAGTCGAAGCCTACTTGGGGATTATAGGAATGTTTTCCTGGCAAAAAGAAACAGACACAACTGTCCGCATCTACTCTCTATCTTCTCCTTTTATTCTGAATTGAATGTGAGGATAATGCCTAGATCAGTGTCAGCTTAGATCATGGGGCAGCTAGCATGATAATAAAAGCTAACACCATGGGATGGCAAATTAGAAAGAGAGATTAGTCGAACCCCGATAACATTGTCAAATCATTGACCAGAATAGAGTGTCTACATCTAGACAATTCATTATGTGAAAAAACACCCCTCTTTCCCCTATTTTTTAAACCTTCATGGAAGTATAATATTTATTTATTTATTTATTTATGTAGAGATGGACTCTCGCTCTGTCGCCCAGGCTGGAGTGCAGTGACGCAATCTCGTCTCACTGCAAGCTCCGCCTCCCGGGTTCACCTCATTCTCCTGCCTCAGCCTCCCGAGTAGCTGGGATTACAGGTGCTGCCACCATGCCCGGCTAATTTTTTTGTATTTTAGTAGAGACAGGGTTTCACCGTGTTAGCCAGGATGGTCTCGATCTCCTGACCTCGTGATCCACCTGCCTCTGCCTCCCAAAGTGCTGGGATTACAGACTTGAGCCATCGCACCTGACCACAAAGTCAATGAGTTTTGTTTTATTTATTTATTTATTTATTTATTTATTTATTTATTTGGAGATGGAATCTCACGCTGTCGCCCAGGCTGGAGTGCAGTGACATGATCTTCGCGCACTGCAACCTCTGCCTCCCAGCTTCAAGCAATGCTCCCACCTCAGCCTTCCAAGTAGCTAAGACCACAGGCGTGAGCCACCTCACCCGGCTAATTTTTGTATTTTTTGTAGAGACAAAGTTTTACCGTGTTGGCCAGGCTGATCTTGAACTCCTGGCCTCAAGTGATCCGCCCACGTTGGCCTCCCAAAGTGTGGGATTACAGGCGTGAGTCACCATGCCTGGTTAAGTTGCATAAATTTATAAAGTTTTGCAACCATCATAATCCACTTTTTCCTTAAAGTTAATTTTCAGTCAAGCCCCATTACCACCACTAGCCTTTGGCAAACACTGATCGGCTTTGTGTCTCTCAACTTGCCTTTTCTGGAGATTCCATATAAATAGAATCATACAGCTTTTAGTCTCACATCTGGCTTCTTTCATTTACAGTAATGCTTTTGAGGTTCACCTATGCTGTGACATGTACCAGTATTTTACTCCTTTTTAATGTGGAATACTATTTTATTTGTATAGATATACCTTAATTTTTTTTATCCATTTGTCTATTGATTGATAATTGTGTTTTCAGCTTGAGTCTATTACCAAAAATGCTGATATAAATATTCATGTATAAGTCTTGACGTGAACTTGCGTTTGCATTTCTCTTGGAGAGATTCCTAGGAGTAAAATAGGGGGATCACATGGTACATTTATGTCTAACTTTTACAGAAATTGACTAACTGTCTTCCAAAATGACTGTAGTATTTTATATTCCCACTAGCAATGTATGAGAGTTTCCAGTCTTTCTCCATACTTGCCAATATTTCATATTATTTGTCTTTATAAATATAGCCATTCTTAGTAAGTATATAGTGGCTTTTTTTTTTTTTTTCCTTTTTTTTTATTTTGAGACAGAGTCTCTATCGCCCAGGTTGGAGTGCAGTGGTGCAATCTGGGCTCACTGCAACCTCCACCTCCTGGGTTCAAGTGATCCTCCCAACTCAGCCTCCCAAGTATCTAGGACCACAGATGTGCACCACCACACCTGACTAATTTTTTGTATTTTTGGTACAGAGGGGCATTTGCCATCTTGCCCAGGCTGGTCCTGAGCTCCTGAAGTCAAGTGATCCGCCTGCCTTGGCCTCCCAAAGTGCTGAGATTACAGGCATGAGCCACGGCCCCAGCCTAGTGGCATCTTGCTATACTTTCAATTTTCATTTCCCTAATAACTAATGATGTTGAACACTTTTCCATGTGCTTATTAGTCATTCACATGTCTTCTTTGGTAAATGTCTGTTCAAGTCTTTTGTCCATTTTTACTTTAAAAATTTTGTATTGATTTTTATTTTTTTGAGATGGGGTATCACTCTGTCACCCAGACTGGAGTCTAGTGGCGTAATCACAGCTCAGTTCAGCCCCGACCTTCCAGACTCAAGTGATCCTCCCACCCTCAACTTCCAGAGTAGCTGGAACTATAGGCATGCACCATACATGCCCAGCTAATTTTTAAAAAAATGTTTTGTAGAGACAGGGTTTCGCTATGTTGCCCAGGATAGTCTCAGACACTCTTGGACTCACACAGTCCTCCTGCCTTGGCCTCCCAAAGTGTTGGGATTACAAATGTGAGCCACCTTGCCTTGCCCAGTCCATTTTTAATTGAGTTGTTTGTCTTATTTTTGAGCTGTAAGAGGTGTTTGTTTGTTTGTTTGAGACAAAGTCCCACACTGTCGCCCGGGCTGGAGTGCAAAGGTGTGATCTCGGATCACTGCAACCTCTGCCTCCCGGGTTCAAGTGATTCTCCTGCCTCAGTCTCCCGAGTAGCTGGAATTACAGGTGCCCGCCACCATGCCTGGCTAATTTGTTGTATTTTTAATATAGACAGGGTTTCACTATGTTGGCCAGGCTGGTCTTGAACTCCTGACCTCGTGATCTGCCCACCTCGGCCTCCCAAAATGTTGGGATTACAGTGTGAGCTGCTGTGCTGGCCACTGTAAGAGTTTTTTTATAGATTCTAGGTACATGTCTCTGAGATATATGATTTGCAAATGTTTCTCTGTGGCTTGTCTTTTTATTCTCTTAATGTTGTTTTTGAGGCACAAGGTTTTTATTTTAATGAAATCCAACTTATTGATTTGGATCAATGGGAGGTTTTTTATTTCTACTATATGGACACACAATTGATTTTTGTATATTGATAGTGTATCCTGAAAACTAGCTAACATAGTTTATTAATTCTCTTTTTTTGTGGATTTTAAAGAATTTTCTACATAGAGAAATAAACACAGATAAACAGTTTTATTTCTTTCTTTCCAACCTAGACTGTATGCATTTTTTGTTTTTGTTTGTTTGCTTGCTTTTTAACTTGCTGCAGTGACTAGAGAATATATTGAAGAATATATTGTTGAACAAAAGCAGTGAGAGTGGATATCCCTGCTTTTCCCCTGATTTTAGGGGGAATGTTTTCACTCTTTCACTATTTAATATGATTTTAGCTATAGGTTTATCATAGATCCCTGTTATCATGTTGAGGAAATTCCCTTCTATTTCTAGTTTGTTGAGATTTTTAAATTTATGTGTGGGTGTTGATATTTTTCATATGCTTTTTCTTCTTCAATTGAGATAGTCATGTGATTTTTGCTCCTTACTATTCTATTAATATGGTATATTACATTAATTGATTTTTTTAGGTGTTGAACCAACCTTGCATTCCTGAAATACATCACATTTGTTCATGATGTATAACCTTTTTAATACACTTGAATTCTGTTCCTGAATTCACTTTTCTAATATTTTGTGAAATTTTTTTTCAAGTATGTACATGATACTGGCTAATCTTCTTTTCTTGTGATTGAGCTATCTGGCTTTGTTATCAGGGTAATACTAGTCTCATAGCATGAGTTTAAAGGTGTTCCCTCCCTCTCTGTTTTCTAATAGTTTTGTGAAAACTGGTATTACTTTAAGTATTTAATAAAATTCACCAATGAAGCCACTTGGACCTGAGCATTTCTTTGTAGGAATACAGTTATTTCTAATTACGAATTAGATTTCTATTAGAAATTACTGGTGCAATTTCTCTTTTTGTTTTAGGTATATTCAGATTTTCTATTTCTTCCTCAATTAGTTTTTGGAATTTGTGTCATTCTGCAACTCTCTCCCCACCTGCCCAGTTTCAAAGTTTGTCTAATTAGTTAGCATAATACTGCTTATAATATTCTTTATACTCTTTCAAGTGTTGATAGAGTCATTGTGATAGCCTCTCTTTTGTTCCTGATTTTGGTAATGTGTGTTTTCTCTCTTATTTTCTTTGTCAATCTACTTAAGGGTTTGTTAGTTTTATTGTATTTTTGATTTTCTCTATTTTGTTGGGGGGTGGTTTCTATGTCAGTGATTTTCATTCTAATCTTTCTTATTTCCTTCTTATGCTTGCTCTGGGTTTAGTTTTCTCTTATTTTTCTAGTTTTTTAAGTTGGAGGCTTAGGTTATAGATTTGTGAACTTTCTTCTTTTCTGATACTAGCTTTGCTGCAGATTTGATGATATTTCTTAATGAATTCAGTTTAAAATTACCAAGCAAAACAGTACTTATGTGTAAAGTTTATACCATGGTAAGATCATTTTGACAGCAACTAATGTTTAAATTACAAATAATATCAAAATGCTTTGCATATCTTCTGTGCTGGCAAAAGCTAAAATAAGAAAGAAGATCTGCATTAATATGCTAATTTTCAGCAGATGTAGTTTCTGATCTTAAACTATGAGATAAGAATCTGATAGGATTCTATAAATGCCTTTCAAGCAATGAATATGGTCTGTGTTTGTTATTTGATACCTATATTTGGCAGTACCTGTCTGTGTAAAAAGCCATTTTCAAAGGTGAAATACAGAAAGTCTCATTACAGATCAGCATAAACATAAGAACATTTGCAGTTGACTTTGATTTTAGGGAATACTAAATTTGAACCCTAATTAAGCAAAATGTCATCTCAGAAAAAGAACTGCATACTTGTGATTAGACCTGTATTACAAAAAGTTCTTAATTATTATGATTATATTTTGAATTTCATTGATGAAAAATGCATGAAAATTTATTTTCTCATATTATATAGATATGTACATAAGATCCTTGATTGCTTCTTGGCCTGCAAAACCTAAAATATTTATGATTTGGCACCTGACAATAAGAGTTTGCCAGCCCCTGCCTAAGATAATATCTGCCTAACAAATTAAAATTTTATCCCAGGCCGGGCGCGGTGGCTCAAGCCTGTAATCCCAGCACTTTGGGAGGCTGAGACGGGCGGATCACGAGGTCAGGAGATCGAGACCATCCTGGCTAATATGGTGAAACCCCGTCTTTACTAAAAAATACAAAAAACTAGCCGGGCGAGGTGGTGGGCGCCTGTAGTCCTAGCTACTCGGGAGGCTGAGGCAGAAGAATGGCGTAAACCCGGGAGGCGGAGCTTGCAGTGAGCTGAGATCCGGCCACTGCACTCCAGCCTGGGCGACAAAGCGAGACTCCGTCTCAAAAAAAAAAAAAAAAAATTTATCCCATCTGGGAAATGATAACATCTCTAGCACCTCTAGTATTTTTCATACACAATGTCTGGCATTCAAAGAAAAATAACTAAGTATTTTTAGCAATAAAATCAAATTACCAAAAGCCAAGAGAAAAAAACAGACAATAGAAACAGAAAGATATGTATTATAGATACTGGAGTTATCCAATATAAATTTTATTCAAGCAAGTACATATATATTATATATAATATATTTATACTAATATATAATATAATATGTTATAATATATAATATAATATTTATAATACTATTTATAATATAATTTATATTTATTAATTTATAATACAATATAATCCCAATTTATACAATAATTTATAATATAATTTATTAATATAAATATAACAATCATTATACATAATATACTATATATTATATATATTAGCAGAATCTTTTGAAATTTATTTCAATAATTTTGGGGAACAAGTGGTTTTTGGTTACATGGATAAATTCTTTGGTGGTGAGTTCTGAGAGATTTTGGTGCACCCATCATGCAAGCAATGTACACTGTACCCAATATGTAGTCTTTTTTTTTTTTTGAGACAGAGTCTCCTTCTGTCACCCAGGCTGGAGGTCAGTGGCGCGGCTCACTGCAATCTCCGCCTCCCAGGTTCAAGCAATTCTCCTGCCTCAGTCTCCTGAGTAGCTGGGACTACAGGAACGTGCCACCACATCTGGCTAATTTGTTTGTATTTTTAGTAGAGATGGGGTTTCACCATGTTAGGTTGGTCTCGATCTCCTGACCTCATGATACACCTGCCTCAGCCTCCCAAAGTGCTGGGATTACAGGCATGAGCCACCATGCCCGGCCATGCCCGGCATATGTAGTCTTTTATCCCTCATCCCCCTCCCACCCTTCCCCCCGAGTCCCCAAAGTCCATTATATCATTCTTATGCCTTTGCTTTTTCATAACTTAGCTCCCACTTACAAGTGAGAACATATGATGTTTGGTTTTCTATTCCTGAGTTATTACACTTAGAATAATGGGCTCCAACTCATCCAATTTGCTATGAATGTCATTTCATTCCTTTTTATGGCTGAGTAGGATTCCATGATGTATACATACCACAATTTTTTTTTTTTTTTTTTTTTTTTTGAGATGGAGTTTCGTTCTTGTTGCCCAGGCTGGAGTGCAATGGCATGATCTTGGCTCACTGCAACTTCCACCTCCTGGTTTCAAGCAATTCTCCTGACTCAGGCTCCTGAGTAGCTGGGATTACAGGCACCTGCCACCACACCTGGCTAATTTTTGTATTTTTAGTAGATATGGGATTTCACCACGTTGGCCAGGCTGGTCTTGAACTTCTGACCTCAGGCGACCAGCCCACCTTGGCCTCCCAAAGTTCTGGGATTATAGGCATGAGCCACTGCACCTGGCCTATACTACATTTTTTTAATCCACTCATTGGTTGATGGGCATTTTGCAATTGTGAATTGTGCTGCTATAAACATGCATGTGCAAGTGTCTTTTTCAAACAAGTCATATAATGACTTGTTTTCCTGTGGGTAGATACCCAGTAGTGGGATTGCTGAATTGAATGGTAGTTCTACTTTAAGTTCTTTTTTTTTTTTTTTTTTTTTTTGAGACGGAGTCTCGCTTCTGTCACCCAGGCTGGAGTGCAGTGGCCGGATCTCAGCTCACTGCAAGCTCCGCCTCCCGGGTTCACGCCATTCTCCTGCCTCAGCCTCCCGAGTAGCTGGGACTACAGGCGCCTGCCACCTCGCCCGGCTAAGTTTTTGTATTTTTAGTAGAGACGGGGTTTCACTGTGTTACCCAGGATGGTCTCGATCTCCTGACCTCATGATCCGCCCGTCTCGGCCTCCCAAAGTGCTGGGATTACAGGCTTGAGCCACCGCGCCCGGCCTACTTTAAGTTCTTTAAGGAATCTTCATACTGTTTTTCTTAGTGGTTGTAGTAGTTCACAGTGCCACCAGCAGTGTAAAAGTATTCCCTTTTCACCTCATCCATGCCAACATCTATTTTTCTCTTTCTTAATTATAGTCATTCCTGCAGGAGTAAGGTGCTATCTCATTGTGGTTTTAATTTGCATTTGCCTGATAATTAGTGATGCTGGGCATTTTTTCCTATGTTTGTTGGCCTTTTGTATATCTTCTTTTGAGAATTGTCTATTCATGTTCTTTGCCTACTTTTTGATGGGATTATTTGGTTTTTTCTTGCTGATCTGTTTGAGTTCCTTGTAGATTCTGGATATTAGTTCTTTGCTGAATATATAGTTTGTGAATATTTTTTTTCCCATAAGAATATATTTTTTGGAAAACAGTGAAAAATAGATAATTTTTTTCAGACAATTGGCATATATGAGAAAATTTCCCAACTATCACAAAATCTACAAGAAAGAATAATACTTTTGTTAGTAATTTGTGGTATATCACCATAATGCTCTTTTCCAACTTTTTGGTCTGCTTACCCTTTCATTATTTCTTTTTTTTTTGAGACGGAGTCTCGCTCTGTCACCCAGTCTGGGGTGTGGTGGCCGGATCTCAGCTCACTGCAAGCTCCGCCTTCTGGGTTTATGCCATTCTCCTGCCTCAGCCTCCCGAGTAGCTGGGACTACAGGCACCCACCACCTCGCCCGGCTAATTTTTTGTATTTTTTAGTAGAGACGGGGTTTCACCATGTTAGCCAGGATGGTCTCGATCTCCTGACCTCATGATCCGCCCGTCTCGGCCTCCCAAAGTGCTGGGATTACAGGCTTGAGCCACTGCGCCTGGCCACCCTTTCATTTCTTTGCATAAGAATAATTTATAATACTATTATATATGGAGACAATAGCTGGATTATTCAGTCTTTCCTCTAACATGATTGTTCATTTCCCGCATTAGTAGTAATTTTGGGTGCCATTTCCTCAGAAAGCATCAGATTTTGTCAGGGTAAACTGTGTGAAATACATTAAGATACAATTGAGTACAGGGGCCGGGTGCGGTGGCTCACACCTGTAATCCCAGCACTTTGGGAGGCCAAGATGGGCGGATCAGGAGTTCGAGACCAGCCTGACCTACGTGGTGAAACCCCTACTCTACGAAAAATACAAAAATTAGTCAGGTGTGGTTGTATGCACCTGTAGTCCCAGCTACTCGGGAGGCTGAGGCCGCAGAATTGCTTGAACCCAGGAGGAAGAGGAGGTTGCAGTGAGCCAAGATTGTGCCATTGCCCTCCCGCCAGGGCAGCAGAGCAAGACTCCATCTCAAAAAATATAAAAAGAAAGAAAAAAATACAGTTGAGTACACTGGGATACATAAAAATTTGTGACTTCTTACACAGACATACTTGCTCTTTATGGCATTGCTATTGGTTTGTGTTCTACAAATGTAGAAATTCTTGATAAATTTTATTTTACACAATTTCCATCAGAGAAAAAAATCCATAGTTGTATGTACTGTGTAACTGAGTATATTCATGACAGGAGAGAACTTTAGTATGGATTAGATGTTAATGGAAACCAAATCTTCCATTTATAATTTTTATTTTATTTTATTTTTTTTTTTTTTATTTTGAGACAGGATCTCACTCTGTCACCAGGCTGGAGTACAGTGGCACGATCATGGCTCACTGCAGCCTTGACCTCCTGGGCTCAGGTGATGCTCCCACCTCAGCCTCCCACGTAGCTGAGACTACAGGTACACACCACCACACCCAGCTTTTTTTTTTTTTTTCATTTTTTGTAGAGACAAGGTTTCACCATGTTGCCTAGTCCAGCGTCGAACTCCCAAACTCAAGCAATCTACCTACCTTGACATCCCAAAGTGTTAGGATTACAGGAGTGAGCCACCATGCCAGGCCTCATTTATAATTTTTAAACGTTTGATATTTGGAAGAATTTTCCACAGACTGTTTTTGCCTCTCTACATTTCAATCTTTATTTTTCCTCCACTATATATTTGCTCCTAGTTTTGTCTAAACTATGATATGTTCACGTAGTGATACAATCTCTGGCTCCACACCTTTGTGTCATGAGGAATGGTGATTTAGCACAGTGAACAGTAGAAATATTCCTAAAATTTATTCCTACATCAGAACAGCTACCAATGATTTACCTATAAATGAAAGTGACTATAAACCACATAAATATATCCTTGTAAACCTAAATCAAATGTATCCCTAGGTCAACTTCTTCCTGGCTAGATCCCAAAATTGAATATCACCACCCTTCCTTCCTTGAAAAGCTGGCACAGGTGTGTCAAGCAATGACTTCATCAGTCCTACAAGCTAGAAAAGTAGAGAAAATATGCCTTTAGAGCAGCATTGTCAAAGAGAAATGTAACGTGAGCCATGTATGTACATTTAATTCTAAAGTAGCCACATTTTAAGTAAAACAGGAAAAAGATTGAAATTAATTTTAATATGCTTTATTTAGCCTAGTACACTCTAAATATTATTTCAACATGTAATGAAATTAATTTTTTGTGAAATTGATTTTTGAGATGACTTTTTTGTACAAAATCTTTGAAGAAAGTTGTAATGGAGAGAAAGTTGGAATGGAAAGAGACAATGGCCTTAACTTATTGTGTTGAAAATATCTTATTTTTAAAAGGTTACAAAAATATATTTCTTTGTGAGTACATTGACTGGAACTCCAGCCAGGGACTTGGAAGGAACTGAGGCAAATGAAATGTCCTGAAGCTTAAGCTTCATTAGCTAGAAGGATAAAGGAGAAACAAATATTATTGGCAAAACCACAATTACTTTTGCACCAACCTAATAACAACAGTTATGCACTGGAGACTGGGGAGCTGAGAAGACAGAGGTCAAGGATAGAAAAGAAACACTCTACCATTTGCCTTTTATCATTCTGATGTTTGTGATGCCTATTAAAAATTAAATTTAGGCTGGGCACGGTGGCTCACACTTGGGAGGCTGAGGCAGGTGGATCACCTGAGGTCAAGAGTTTGAGACCAGTCTGGCCAACGTGGTGAAACCCTGTCTCTATTAAAATACAATGATTAGCCAGGCATGGTGGCGGGCACCTGTAATCCCCACTACTCAGGAGGCTGAGGCAGTAGAATTGCTTGAACCCAGGAGGCAGAGGTTGCAGTGAGCAGAGATCACGCCACTGTACTCCAGCCTGGGTGACACAGTGAGACTCTGTCTCAAAAATAATAATAATAAAATAAAAGTAAATGTTTTGAGGCCAAATATTACCAATTGTAAATGAGTGGCAAATACATTAGGCACTAAGTAAACACTGTTAGAAGCCTAACTAAAAAAAAAAAAAAAAGTCGGGAGCTGACAACCAGTGAATAAAGCATCTATCCAAGAATTCTGAGGGCTATCCATAGACCCTAAATACCAAACAAGTAGTAGGAGTAGTAGGATAATCATTCCATTTATCATCAACCCCCAGTCTCTCTCTCCTTCACAAATATTACACTGAAATATATCTAAGTATAGCATAATTCAATTCTTAATTTTATTTTATGGATGCAAAAATTCTGCTAATATTAATCCAGAAAGTAGAGAACTTTAAAGCTGCGCTGTGGCCCTAGCCTCATTTGTCTCCTAAGCACATAAAACATGGCTAGTACAAATTGAGATGTGCTATAGGTGTAAAATACCAACTGTATTCAAAGATTTTGTACAAAAAATTAATTTGATTACATGTTGAAATAATGTTTGGAATGTACTAGGCTAAACACAATTTATTAAAATTAATTTTATCCTTTTTCCTGTTTTTTTTTTTTTTTTTTTCTTGAGACAGAGTCTTGCTGTGTCACCAGGCTGGAGTGCAATGGTGTGATCTCGGCTCACTACAACCTCCACCTCCCTGATTCAAGTAATCAAGTAATTCTCCTGCCTCAGCCTCCTCAGTAGCTGGGACTACAGATGCACGCCACCACGCCGAGCTAATTTTTGTATTTTTAGTAAAGACGGAGTTTCACCATATTGGCCAGGCTGGTCTCAAACTCCTGACCTCAGTTAATCTGCCCTTCTCGTCCTCCCAAAGTGCTGGGATTACAGGCGTGAACCACTGCGCCCAGCCTCTTTTTCCTGCTTTATCTAAAATGTGGCTGCTTCAAAAATTAAATGTACATACGTGGCTCACGTTACATTTCTCTTTGACAATGCTGCTCTAAAGGCATATTTCCTCTGCTTTTCTAGTTTGTAGGACTGATGAAGACATCGCTTGACACACCTGTGCCAGCTTTATCATTTTTGAAAAGAAAGTTAAATTTCAAAATACCAAGAACAAAAAAACCTCCCAGAATGAGAAAATTACATATCTATCACTGTAATTGAATAGATCTATTAAAGTGTTATATAATTACATTGTTTCACAAGTTTGAAATCATCTCAAGAATTCTCTTTAAAGTAATAAGTAGTTTCTCCAAATAGTTCATTCTAGTTTTTTTATTACCAACACCCTTTATACCTCTCTCAAATATCTTAAATTATATAAAATGAGAATGATGAATTTTTATAATCTTTAGAAAATAATCTTATAAGGAAAAATTTATAAGCAAGCAAAAAAAGACATACAAAATCTGATTGTTTTTAAGGAGTCAGATTCATTCATTACAGTAAATAGTGTACTGGCTTACCCTTCAATATCAGTCTACAGCTAAAAGACTTGGCTTGGCGTGGTGGTTCACACCCCAGCACTTTGGGAGGCCAAGGTAGGCAGATCGTGAGGTCAGGAGTTCGAAACTAGCCTGACCAACATGGTGAAACTCTGTGTCTACTAAAAATACAAGAATTAGCCAGGCGTGGTGGTGTATGCCTGTAATCCCAACTACCCAGGAGGCTGAGGCAGGAGAACTGCTTGAACCCAGGAGTTGGAGATTGCAGTGAGCCGAGATCCTGCCACTGCATTCTAGCCTGGGCAACAGAGCAAGACTCTGTCTCAAACACAAACAAACAAACCCTTAAGGCAGGGTGCTTCAACATATAAAAATTAATTATGATAATATACTACATTAACAGAATGAAGGAAAAAAAGCTACATGGTCATCTCAATTGATGTAGCAAAAGCATTCGACAGGCCGGGCGGGGTGGCTCAAGCCTGTAATCCCAGCACTTTGGGAGGCCGAGACGGGTGGATCATGAGGTCAGGAGATCGAGACCATCCTGACTAACATGGTGAAACCCCGTCTCTACTAAAAAATACAAAAAACTAGCCGGGCGTGGTGGCGGGCGCCTGTACTCCCAGTTACTCGGGAGGCTGAGGCAGGAGAATGGCGTGAACACGGGAGGCGGAGCTTGCAGTGAGCCGAGATCCGGCCACTGCACTCCAGCCTAGGCGACAGAGCGAGACTCCGTCTCAAAAAAAAAAAAAAAACACACATTCGACAAATTCAGCACCCTTTCATGACAAAAATACACTCAACAAATTAGAAATAGAAAAAAACTAGATGCTGGGCATGGAGGCTTATACCTGTAATCCTAGAGCTTTGGGAAGCTAATGAGGGAGGGTCACCTGATCCCAGGAGTTTAAGACCAGCCTAGGCAACATAGTGAGACCCCATCTCTACAAAAAGTTTAAAAAAAAAAAATCGGCGGGGCACAGTGGCTCACGCCTGTAATCCTAGCACTCTGGGAGGCCGAGGCGGGCAGAGCATGAGGTTAGGAGATCAAGCCCACGATGAAACCTCATCTCTACTAAAAAAAAATACAAAAATACAAAAAATTAGCCAGACGTGGTGGCGGCGCCTGTAGTCCCAGCTACTTGGGAGGCTGAGGCAGGAGAATGGCATGAACCCGGGAGGCGGAGCTTGCAGTGAGCTGAGATCGCGCCACTGCACTCCAGCCTGGGAGACAGAGCGAGACTCCGTCTCAAAAAAAAAAAAAAAAAAAAAAAAAAATCAACCACATTTGGTGGGGTACACCTATAATCCCAGCTACTTGGGGAACTGAAGCAGGAGGATCTCTTGAGCCTGGGAGGTCGAGGCTGCAGTGAGCAATGATGGTGCCACTGCACTCCAGCCTGGGCAACAGAGCTAGACTCTGTTTCAAAAAAAAAACAAAACAAAGAAAAGTACCTCAAAATAATAAAGCCCATATATAAAAAACCAACAGCCAGCATCACACTCAATGGGGAAAGTCTGAAAACTTTTCCTCTAAGATCAGGAAAAAGACAAGGATACCCACTTTTGTCATTTGTATTGAATATGGTACCAGTAGTTCTAGTCTAGAGCAATTGGCAAGAAAAAGAAACAAAAGGCATTCAAATAATGAAGAAGTAAAATTCTCTCTGTTCACAGACAACATGATCTTATGTCTATAAAACCCTAAATGTTTCATCAAAAAAACCTATTAGAACTAATAAATGAGTTTAGTAAAGTTGCAGGATACACGTTCAACACTCAAAAATTGGTTGCATTTCTATACATTAACAACGAATTATCTGAAAAGAAAATTTAGAAAACAATTCCATTTATAACAGCATTGAAAAGAATAAAATACTCAGGATAAACTTAACAAAGGAGACAAAATATGTGTACTCTTAAAAACCACAAAATGTTACTGAAAGAAATTAAAGACACCAATAAATAGAAAGACATTCCATGTTCAGCCGGCTCACGCCTGTAATTCCAGAAATTTGGGAAGCCAAGGCGGGCAGATCACAAGGTCAGAAGATCGAGACCATCCTGGCTAACACGGTGAAACCCTGTCTCTATTAAAAAGAAAAAAAAAAAAATAGCAGGGCGTGGTGGCAGGCGCCTACAGTCGCAGCTACTCAGGAAGCTGAGACAGGAGAATGGCGTGAACCCGGGAGGCGGGGCTTGCAGTGAGCCGAGATTGCAGCCCTGCACTCCAACCTGGGTGACAGAGTGAGATTCCGTCTCAAAAAAAAAAAAAAAAAAAAAAAAGACATGCCATGTTCATGGACTGGAAGACTTAATATTGATAAGATCTCTACCTGAAGTGATCTACAGGTTCAATGCAGTCTCAATACAAATCCCAGCATTGTTTCTTCAAAAAAAAAAAAAAAAAAAAAAATTCGTACAGAAATCTCGAGAGACCCAGAATAGCCAAAACAATCCTGAAAAATATGAAGTTGAAGGTTCCCTACTTCACTATTTCAAAACTTACTACAAACCTACAGTAATCAAAACAGTGTGATACTGGCATAAAGACAGATATGTAAACCAATGGAATAGAATTAACAGCCAAGAAATAAACCCTTGCATATATGGCCAAATAATTTTTGACAAAGGTGCCATTTAATGGGGAGAAGATTTTTTTTTTCAATAAATGCTGGAAAAACAGAATATCCAGAAGAAAAAAAAAGTTACACTATCCCTTATACAGAAATCAACTCGAAATAAACTAAAAACCTAACAGCAGAAGCTAAAACTATAAAACTCATAGAAAAAAATACATAGGGGGAAATCTTAACGACATTGAATATGATAATGATTTTTTAGATATGACACAAAAAGCATAGGCAACAAATGAAAAAATAGGTAAGCTGGACTTTATCAAAATTCAGAATTTCATGCATAAAAGGACACCACTAGCAGAGTAAAAAGGAAACCCACAGAAAGGGAGAAAATATGTGCAAATCATATATCTGGTAAAGGATATCTGGACTATGTAAATAACTCCTACAACTCAACAACAGTAACAAAAAGCGACCCAGTAAAAAAATACACCAAGGACTTCAGTACATATTTCTCCAAAGAAGATATACTAATGGCCAATAAGCACATGAAAAATTGCTCAACAGCACTAATCATCAGGGAAATGCAAATTAAAACCACAATGAGATATCACTTCACACACACTAGAATGGTCACTTTTAAAAAGAAAGAAAATAACAAAGGTTGATGAGGATATGGAGACATTGAAACTCTTATGCACTGTTAGCGGGAATGTAAAATTGTGCAGCCATTCTAGAAAATGGTATGGCTATTTCTTCAAAAAATTAAACATAAAATTACCACAAAATCCAGAAATTCCACTTCTGTATATATAGCCAACAAAAATGAAAGCAGGGACTCAAACAGAAAGATATACACCCATGTTTATAGCAGTATTATTATTATTATTTTTTTTTTTTTTTGAGACAGAGTCTTACTCTGTTGCCCAGGCTAGAGTGCAATGGTGCGATCTTAGCTCATTGCAACCTCCGCCTCCCAGGTTCAAGCGATTATTCTGCCTCAGCCTCCCTAGTAGCTGGGAACTACAGGCGCACACCACAACACCCAGCTAATTTTTGTATTTTTAGTAGAGACAGGGTTTCACCATGTTGGCCAGGATGATCTTGATCTACTGACCTCATGATCCACCCATCTTGGCCCCCCAAAGTGCTGGGATTACAGGCATGAACCACCATGCCCGGCCAGCAGTATTATTCTTAATAGCCAAAAGGTGGAAGTGACCAAGTGTCATTCAATGGATAAATGAATAAATAAAATATTATATATACATACAATGAAATACTATTCAATCTTAAAAGAAAAGGAAATTAAGGCGTATGCTACAATACAGATGAAACTTGAAAACATTATGTTAAGTAAAATAAGTACATCACGAAAGGACAAATATTGTATGATTCCATTCACATGAGGTACCTAGGGTAGTCCTATTCATGGAGACAGAAAGTAGAATGGTGGTTGCCAAGGACTAGGGGAGGAGAGAACAAGGAATTAGTGTTTAACAGGTAAGAATCTCAGTTGGAGAAATGAGAAAGTTCTGGAGAGTGATGCTGGTGATGGTCGCACAATGTGAATGTACTTAATTGTACACTTAAAATGGTTAGCCTGATAAAATTTATATTTTGTGTATTTTACCACACAAAAACTTACTTGGGGAAAAATTGTAGGCTTTTAAGAAATTCTAGTATCTTTCATTTTAAATTGTCTTGAGTCTACTTTTAAGCAAAAGTAAAGCAGTGGTTTCAAACCTCATTTTAAAAAAATTCATGCTAATCACTGGTGATATTAGCAATTGCTTATATCCTGAGTGCAACCAATTTAGAACACGATTTCGGTTATCTGCTTGAAGAGCTGATTAGGAAAGTGGAAGGGATCATGACAAACTCAGCAGAAACCCCTCAAACATTCTTTTCTTGGTATAGTAATGGCAAGAGTCACATGACCAGCATACTTCAGTGTGGCAAGACCAATCACTTGTTGAGAGATTGCCTGAAAATCATGTAAGGCTCTCTTAGAAATTAGCATTATCTACTTCTATTTGGTGGCATATTTTTTTCATGTACTTAGGAGCTTCATTTGGGTGCATTTACAGAAACTGGAAAAAGTAGCAGTTAAAAAAATTTGGTTGGGTGCGGTGGTTTACGCCTGTAATCCCAGCACTTTGGGAGGCCAAGGTGGGTGGATCACCTGAGGTCAGGAGTTCAAGACCAGCCTGACCAACATGGTGAAACCCCATCTCTATTAAAAATACAAAAATAAATTAGCCTGGCATGGTGGCAGATGCCTGTAGTTCCAGTTACTTAGGAGGCTGAGGCAGGAGAATTGCTTGAACCCAGGAGGCAGAGGTTGCAGTGAGCCAAGATTGTGCCACTGCACTCCAACCTGGGCAACAAGAGTGAAACTCTGTGTCAGAAAAAAAAAAAAAAAAATTAAGATGGTTACACTTTTAGTGATTTAAAGAGCTAAGATTTTTTTCCAGGCTACATTGTGTTTTTTTCTTCAGATAAACTTATTAAAATTGAAATACAATTCATATATCATAAAACAAACCTACTGAGTGTACAATTCAGAAGTCTTTATTATATTCAGGAAATTGTGCATCACCACTATCCAATTCTAGGGCATTTTCATCAAACCCAAAAGAAACTCCATACCCATTAACAGTCATTTAATTTTGTCCCTCCCTGAGCCCCAGGGAACCACCAATTTTCTTTCTGTCCGGATTTGCCTACTATGGACATTTTACATAAATGGAATCATACAAATGTGGTATTCTGTGTCTGACTTCTTTCACTTAGCCTCATGTTTTCAAAGTTCATCTGTGTTGTATCCTATATTAGTACTTCATTTCTTTTCAGGGCTGAATAATAATATATGGTTGTATGACTGTATCACAATTTGTTTATCTACTCACCCATGGTTAGATACCTGGGCTGTTTTGGATATTGTGAATAATGTTGCTATGAAAATTAGCACACAAGGTTTTTTTTGTTTCTTTTTTTTTTTTTTTTTTTTTTTTTGAGATGGAGTCTTGTTCTGTCACCCAGGCTGGAGTGCAGGGATGTGATCTCAGCTCACTGCAACCTCCACCTCCTGGGTTCAAGCGATTCTCCTGCCCCAGCCTCCTGAGTAGCTGGGATTACAGGCACATGCCACCACTCCTGGCTAATTTTTGTGTTTTTAGTAGAGAAGGGGTTTTGCCATGTTGGTCAGGCTGATCTCAAACTCCTGACCTCGTGACCTTCCCTCCTCGGCCTCCCAAAGTGCTAGGATTACAGGCATGAGCCACCATGCCCAGCCAGCATATAAGTTTTTATCTGGCCATATGTCTTCACTTCTCTTCAGTAGATACCTAGGAGTGGAATGGCTTGGTCATGGGGCAAATCTATGTTTAACATTTTGAAGAACTGCCAAACTGTTTCCAAAAGTGGTTGCACCATTTTACATTCCCAACAGCAATGTATGAGATTTTTAATTTTTTTATATTTTCACCAACACTTGTTATTGTCTGTCTTTTTATTTTAGCCATCCTAGTGGGTGCACAGTGGCATTTTGTTGTGGTTTGATTTGAATTTCCTTAAAGACTGATGATATTGGGTATCTTTCCATGTGTTTATGGACAATTGGTATATCTTCTCTAGAGAAATACCTATTCAAATCCTTTGCCCATTTTTAATTATTTTATTTGTCTTTTAGTGTTGGATTATAAGATTTTTTTGTATATAGATACTAGACCTTTATTACATATATGACTTGCAGATATTTTTTGCTATTCTTTGTGTTCTTTTCACTTTCTCATTAGTGTTCTTTGAGGGTTTTAATTTTGATAGAGTCTAATTTATCTATTTTTGCTTTTGTTGCTTGTACTTTTGGTGTCAAAAGTGAGAAACTTGCCTAATCCAAGGTCAGAAAAAATTTACACTTATTATTTTGTTAGCAAAACTGCAGGGGTTTGGTCTAGGTTTGGCTGCTTGCTGCACAGAAGGCCAATCACTGAGACAAGGAGTATTGCCAGGGAAGAAGACTTTAATCAGGTGATACAGTTGAGAAGATGGGAGATCAGTCTCAAATTCACCTCTTTAACCAATTAAAATCAGGGGTGGGGCGGAGCAAGATGGCCGAATAGGAACAGCTCCAGAAGACCGGTGATTTCTGCATTTTCAACTGAGGTACTGGGTTCATCTCACTGAGGAGTGCCGGATGATCAGTGCTGGTCAGCTGCTGCAGCCCGACCAGCGAGAGCTGAAGCAGGGCGAGGCATTGCCTCACCTGGGAAGCGCAAGGGGGAAGGGAATCCCTTTTCCTAGCCAGGGGAACTGAGACACACAACACCTGGAAAATCGGGTAACTCCCACCCCAATACTGCGCTTTAAGCAAACAGGCACACCAGGAGATCATATCCCACACCTGGCCGGGAGGGTCCCACACCCACGGAGCCTCCCTCATTGCTAGCACAGCAGTCTGTGATCTACCGGCAAGGCAGCAGCGAGGCTGGGGGAGGGGCGCCCGCCATTGCTGAGGCTTAAGTAGGTAAACAAAGCTGCTGGGAAGCTCGAACTGGGTGGAGCTCACAGCAGCTCAAGGAAACCTGCCTGTCTCTGTAGACTCCACCTCTGGGGACAGGGCACAGTAAACAATAACAAACGCAGCAGAAACCTCTGCAGACGCAAACGACTCTGTCTGACAGCTTTGAAGAGAGCAGTGGATCTCCCAACACGGAGGTTGAGATCTGAGAAGGGACAGACTCCCTGCTCAAGTGGGTCCCTGACCCCTGAGTAGCCTAACTGGGAGACATCCCCCACTAGGGGCAGTCTGACACCCCACACCTCACAGGGTGGAGTACACCCCTGAGAGGAAGCTTCCAAAGCAAGAATCAGACAGGTACACTCGCTGTTCAGAAATATTCTATCTTCTGCAGCCTCTGCTGCTGATACCCAGGCAAACAGGGTCTGGAGTGGACTTCAAGCAATCTCCAACAGACCTACAGCTGAGGGTCCTGACTGTTAGAAGGAAAACTATCAAACAGGAAGGACACCTACACCAAAACCCCATCAGTACATCACCATCATCAAAGACCAGAGGCAGATAAAACCACAAAGATGGGGAAAAAGCAGGGCAGAAAAGCTGGAAATTCAAAAAATAAGAGCGCATCTCCCCCGGCAAAGGAGCGCAGCTCATCGCCAGCAACGGATCAAAGCTGGACGGAGAATGACTTTGATGAGATGAGAGAAGAAGGCTTCAGTCCATCAAATTTCTCAGAGCTAAAGGAGGAATTACGTACCCAGCACAAAGAAACTAAAAATCTTGAAAAAAAAGTGGAAGAATTGATGGCTAGAGTAATTAATGCAGAGAAGGTCATAAACGAAATGAAAGAGATGAAAACCATGACACGAGAAATACGTGACAAATGCACAAGCTTCAGTAACCAACTCGATCAACTGGAAGAAAGAGTATCAGCGATTGAGGATCAAATGAATGAAATGAAGCGAGAAGAGAAACCAAAAGAAAAAAGAAGAAAAAGAAATGAACAAAGCCTGCAAGAAGTATGGGATTATGTAAAAAGACCAAATCTACGTCTGATTGGGGTGCCTGAAAGTGAGGGGGAAAATGGAACCAAGTTGGAAAACACTCTTCAGGATATCATCCAGGAGAACTTCCCCAACCTAGTAGGGCAGACCAACATTCAAATCCAGGAAATACAGAGAATGCCACAAAGATACTCCTCGAGAAGAGCAACTCCAAGACACATAATTGCCAGATTCACCAAAGTTGAAATGAAGGAAAAAATCTTAAGGGCAGCCAGAGAGAAAGGTCGGGTTACCCACAAAGGGAAGCCCATCAGACTAACAGCAGATCTCTCGGCAGAAACTCTACAAGCCAGAAGAGAGTGGGGGCCAATATTCAACATTCTTAAAGAAAAGAATTTTCAACCCAGAATTTCATATCCAGCCAAACTAAGTTTCATAAGTGAAGGAGAAATAAAATCCTTTACAGATAAGCAAATGCTTAGAGATTTTGTCACCACTAGGCCTGCCTTACAAGAGACCCTGAAGGAAGCACTAAACATGGAAAGGAACAACCGGTACCAGCCATTGCAAAAACATGCCAAAATGTAAAGACCATCGAGGCTAGGAAGAAACTGCATCAACTAACAAGCAAAATAACCAGTTAATATCATAATGGCAGGATCAAGTTCACACATAACAATCTTAACCTTAAATGTAAATGGACTAAATGCTCCAATTAAAAGACACAGACTGGCAAACTGGATAAAGAGTCAAGACCCATCAGTCTGCTGTATTCAGGAGACCCATCTCACACACAGAGACATACATAGGCTCAAAATAAAGGGATGGAGGAAGATTTACCAAGCAAATGGAGAACAAAAAAAAGCAGGCGTTGCAATACTAGTCTCTGATAAAACAGACTTTAAACCATCAAAGATCAAAAGAGACAAAGAAGGCCATTATATAATGGTAAAGGGATCAATTCAACAGGAAGAGCTAACTATCCTAAATATATATGCACCCAATACAGGAGCACCCAGATTCATAAAGCAAGTCCTTAGAGACTTACAAAGAGACTTAGACTCCCATACAATAATAATGGGAGACTTCAACACTGCACTGTCAACATTAGACAGATCAACGAGACAGAAAGTTAACAAGGATATCCAGGAATTGAACTCATCTCTGCAGCAAGCAGACCTAATAGACATCTATAGAACTCTCCACCCCAAATCAACAGAATATACATTCTTCTCAGCACCACATTGTACTTACTCCAAAATTGACCACGTAATTGGAAGTAAAGCACTCCTCAGCAAATGTACAAGAACAGAAATTATAACAAACTGTCTCTCAGACCACAGTGCAATCAAACTAGAACTGAGGACTAAGAAACTCAATCAAAACCGCTCAACTACATGGAAACTGAACAACCTGCTCCTGAATGACTACTGGGTACATAACGAAATGAAGGCAGAAATAAAGATGTTCTTTGAAACCAATGAGAACAAAGATACAACATACCAGAATCTCTGGGACACATTTAAAGCAGTGTGTAGAGGGAAATTTATAGCACTAAATGCCCACAAGAGAAAGCAGGAAAGATCTAAAATTGACACTCTAACATTGCAATTAAAAGAACTAGAGAAGCAAGAGCAAACACATTCGAAAGCTAGCAGAAGGCAAGAAATAACTAAGATCAGAGCAGAACTGAAGGAGATAGAGACACAAAAAACCCTCCAAAAAATCAATGAATCCAGGAGTTGGTTTTTTGAAAAGATCAACAAAATTGACAGACCACTAGCAAGACTAATAAAGAAGAAAAGAGAGAAGAATCAAATTGACACAATTAAAAATGATAAAGGGGATATCACCACCGACCCCACAGAAATACAAACTACCATCAGAGAATACTATAAACACCTCTACGCAAATAAACTGGAAAATCTAGAAGAAATGGATAATTTCCTGGACACTTACACTCTTCCAAGACTAAACCAGGAAGAAGTTGAATCCCTGAATAGACCAATAGCAGGCTCTGAAATTGAGGCAATAATTAATAGCCTACCAACCAAAAAAAGTCCAGGACCAGATGGATTTACAGCTGAATTCTACCAGAGGTACAAGGAGGAGTTGGTACCATTCCTTCTGAAACTATTCCAATCAATAGAAAAAGAGGGAATCCTCCCTAACTCATTTTATGAGGCCAACATCATCCTGATACCAAAGCCTGGCAGAGACACAACAAAAAAAGAGAATTTTAGACCAATATCCCTGATGAACATCGATGCAAAAATCCTCAATAAAATACTGGCAAACCGGATTCAGCAACACATCAAAAAGCTTATCCACCATGATCAAGTGGGCTTCATCCCTGGGATGCAAGGCTGGTTCAACATTCGCAAATCAATAAACATAATCCAGCATATAAACAGAACCAAAGACAAGAACCACATGATTATCTCAATAGATGCAGAAAAGGCTTTTGACAAAATTCAACAGCCCTTCATGCTAAAAACGCTCAATAAATTCGGTATTGATGGAACGTACCTCAAAATAATAAGAGCTATTTATGACAAACCCACAGCCAATATCATACTGAATGGGCAAAAACTGGAAAAATTCCCTTTGAAAACTGGCACAAGACAGGGATGCCCTCTCTCACCACTCCTATTCAACATAGTGTTGGAAGTTCTGGCTAGGGCAATTAGGCAAGAGAAAGAAATCAAGGGTATTCAGTTAGGAAAAGAAGAAGTCAAACTGTCCCCGTTTGCAGATGACATGATTGTATATTTAGAAAACCCCATTGTCTCAGCCCAAAATCTCCTTAAGCTGATAAGCAACTTCAGCAAAGTCTCAGGATACAAAATTAATGTGCAAAAATCACAAGCATTCTTATACACCAGTAACAGACAAACAGAGAGCCAAATCCGGAATGAACTTCCATTCACAATTGCTTCAAAGTGAATAAAATACCTAGGAATCCAACTTACAAGGGATGTAAAGGACCTCTTCAAGGAGAACTACAAACCACTGCTCAGTGAAATAAAAGAGGACACAAACAAATGGAAGAACATACCATGCTCATGGATAGGAAGAATCAATATCGTGAAAATGGCCATACTGCCCAAAGTAATTTATAGATTCAATGCCATCCCCATCAAGCTACCAATGAGTTTCTTCACAGAATTGGAAAAAACTGCTTTAAAGTTCATATGCAACCAAAAAAGAGCCCGCATCTCCAAGACAATCCTAAGTCAAAAGAACAAAGCTGGAGGCATCACGCTACCTGACTTCAAACTATACTACAAGGCTACAGTAACCAAAACAGCATGGTACTGTTACCAAAACAGAGATATAGACCAATGGAACAGAATAGAGTCCTCAGAAATAATACCACACATCTACAGCCATCTGATCTTTGACAAACCTGAGAGAAACAAGAAATGGGGAAAGGATTCCCTATTTAATAAATGGTGCTGGGAAAATTGGCTAGCCATAAGTAGAAAGCTGAAACTGGATCCTTTCCTTACTCCTTATACGAAAATTAATTCAAGATGGATTAGAGACTTAAATGTTAGACCTAATACCATAAAAATCCTAGAGGAAAACCTAGGTAGTACCATTCAGGACATAGGCATGGGCAAAGACTTCATGTCTAAAACACCGAAAGCAACAGCAGCAAAAGCCAAAATTGACAAATGGGATCTAATTAAACTAAAGAGCTTCTGCACAGCAAAAGAAACTACCATCAGAGTGAACAGGCAACCTACAGAATGGGAGAAAATTTTTGCAATCTACTCATTTGACAAAGGGCTAATATCCAGAACCTACAAAGAACTCAAACAAATTTACAAGAAAAAAACAAACAACCCCATCAAAAAGTGGGCAAAGGATATGAACAGACATTTCTCAAAAGAAGACATTCATACAGCCAACAGACACATGAAAAAATGCTCATCATCACTGGCCATCAGAGAAATGCAAATCAAAACCACAATGAGATACCATCTCACACCAGTTAGAATGGCGATCATTAAAAAGTCAGGAAACAACAGGTGCTGGAGAGGATGTGGAGAAATAGGAACACTTTTACACTGTTGGTGGGATTGTAAACTAGTTCAACCATTATGGAAAAGAGTATGGCGATTCCTCAAGGATCTAGAACTAGATGTACCATATGACCCAGCCATCCCATTACTGGGTATATACCCAAAGGATTATAAATTATGCTGCTATAAAGACACATGCACACGTATGTTTATTGCAGCACTATTCACAACAGCAAAAACTTGGAATCAACCCAAATGTCCATCAGTGACAGATTGGATTAAGAAAATGTGGCACATATACACCATGGAATACTATGCAGCCATAAAAAAGGATGAGTTTGTGTCCTTTGTAGGGACATGGATGCAGCTGGAAACCATCATTCTTAGCAAACTATCACAGGAACAGAAAACCAAACACCGCGTGTTCTCACTCATAGGTGGGAACTGAACAATGAGATCACTTGGACTCAGGAAGGGGAACATCACACACCGGGGCCTATCATGGGGAGGGGGGAGGGGGGAGGGATTGCATTGGGACTTATACCTGATGTAAATGACGAGTTGATGGGTGCAGCACACCAACATGGCACAAGTATACATATGTAACAAACCTGCACGTTATGCACATGTACCCTACAACTTAAAGTATAATAATAATAAATTAAAAATAAATAAATAAATAAAAATAAAATAAAATCAGGGGTTTATATAGCAGGGAAGAAATGTAACTATATGCTGGAAAACAGGAATAAAGGAAGGGTAAGGAAGAGGAGTTGGTCAACAGGAAGTAGGCAGTTGCTTAGGCAATCATGATGGGTGAGGTGTCTGGGCTTTCATTGTCCAAATGCAGTGATCTGGTAAGCTTCAGTTCCTTGATACTATCTGGGAGGTTGATGTTTGGTTTCCTAAGAAAGGAACTCAGATAAGGCAAATGTAACTTTCTCAGGTTTCAAGACTGGGATGGTCAATTTCTATGTTTATTCAAAAGAAACCATAAACATCTGTTTTATAAGACAATTGAGTCAGTTTCATTTCCTTTCCTTTTCTTTTTTTTTTTTTTTTTAAGGTAGAGTTTTGCTCTGTCACCCAGGCTGGAGTGCAGTGGCGCGATCTCAGCTCACTGCAACCTCCGCCTCCTGGGTTCGAGCAATTCTCCACTCAGCCTCCCAAGTAACTGGGATTACAGGTGCCCACTACCATGCTCAGCTAATTTTTTTATTTTTAGTAGAGACAGGGTCTCACCATGTTAGCCAGGCTGGTCTCTAACTCCCAACTTCAGGTGATCTGCCCACCTCGGCCTCCCAAAGTGCTGGGATTACAAGCATGAGCCACAGTTTCATTTTCTTCTAAGAGTTGTGTAGTTTTAGATCTTACATTTAGGTCTTTGACCTATTTTGAGTTAATTTTTGTATATGGTGTGTTTTTTTTAAGTCCAAATTCATTCTTTTGCATATTTTTATCCAGACATTTCACTACCATTTGTTGAAAAGACTATTCTTTCTCCATTGAATTGTCAAAAATCAATTGTCCCCAGCCTGGGCAACATAAGCAAACAAAGAAACAAACAAAAACTTTTAAAATTAGCCAAGCGTGGTGGCTGTACTACTCAGGAGGAAGAGGTGGGAGGGTTGCTTGAGCTGGGGAGTTCAAGGCTGCAGTGAGCTGAGATTGCACCAAGCATGGGCAACAGAGCAAGACTCTGTCTCAAAAAAATAAAAATAAAAATAAAAATAAATTGCTCATAAATGTAACAGTTTATTTCTGGACTGCAATTCCACTCCACTGATTTATCTAGCCTTATGCCAGTACCACACTGTCTTGATTTCTGTCACTTTTTAGTAAGTTTTGAAATCAAGAAGTGTATGTACTCCAACTTTGCTCTTCTTTTTTAAGATTGTTTTGACTATTCTGGGTCCGTTGCAATTCCAGAAGAATTTTAGAATCAGCTTGTCAATTTCTCCAAAAAAGACAGTTGACATTCTGATAGGGGCTGTGTTCAATTTGTAAATCTATTTGTGGAGTATTGCTATCCCAACAATATTAAGTCTTTTTATCTGTGAATATGGTATGTCTTTCCATTTATTAGATCTTCTGCAATTTTTTTTTTCTTTTTCTTTCTTTCTTTTTTTGACATAAGGTCTCACTGTGTTGCCTAGGCTGGAGTGCAGTGGTGCAATCATAGCTCACTGTAGCCTCAACTTCCCAAGCTCAAGTGATCCTCCTGCCTCAGTCTCCTGTGCAATTTCTTTCAGTAATGTTTTGTAGTTTTCACTGTATAAATATTGCACTTTTTTTGTTAAATTTACTCCTAAGTATTTGATTTTTGATGCTATTTGAATTATTTTCTTAATTTTATTTTCAGATTTTCCATTGCTAGAAGTAAAATAGAAATAAAATTTACTTTTTATATATTAATACTGTATCCTTCAACCTTGCTAAAATGCATTAGCTCTAATAGTTTTTTTGTGTATATCCCTAGGTTTTGTCACGTACAACATCATGTCATCTTCAAGTAGAGATAGGTGTACTTTTTTTTTTAATCTAGATGTCATTTTTTCTTGTCCAATTGTCCTAGTTATAATCTTCAATACAATGTTGAACAGAAATGGTGAGAACTGACATCTTTTTTTCCTCCCTGATCTTAGGGAGAAAATTTTTAGTCTTTCACCATTATGTATAATGCCAGCTGTGATTCTTATAAGGTGAGGATGTTTCCTTCTATTTCTAGTTCTTAAAATGTTTTTCTAAAATCATTAAAGGCAGTTGGATTTAGTCAAGTGCTTTTCCTGTGTCTATGGAGATGACTGTGTTCTTTTTGCTCTTTGTTCTATTCATGTTGGTCTATTACATAATTTTTTTAATGTTTAAACAAGTTTAGATACCTGGAATAAATAACTCATGGTTATACATGTTGGTGGATTCAGTTTGCTAGTATTGGTTGGGGATATTCATCTGTAGTTCTCTTCTTTGTGTGTGATGTCTTTGTCTGCTTCTCTATTTCATTTATTTCTGCTCCACATTATTTTCTTCCTTCTCTTCGCTTTGCATAAAGGAAGGACTCCTCCTTCCTAGGCCTCCCAAAGTGTTGGCTTACAGGCATGAGCCGCTGCACCCAGCCACTGTTCAAGTCTTCTATTTCCTTTCTGTTTCCTTGCAGTTGTTCTCTTCATTATTGAAAGTGGAGTGTTGAATTATCCAACCACTATTTGTTGAATCATCTTTCTCCCTTACATGCTGTCAGATTTTGCCTCATATATTTTGGGAGTCTACTGCTGGGTGTAATATGTTTATAACTGTTATATCTGCTTGATAATTGACACTTTCGTTATTAGGAAATACCCTCCCTCTTTTTTTTTTTTTTTTTTTTTTTGAGATGGAGTCTTGCTCTGTCACCCAGGCTGGAGTGCAGTGGTGTGATCTTAGCTCACTGCAACCTCCGCCTCCCAAGTTTAAGGAATTCTCTGCTTCAGCCTCCCGAATAGCTGGGATTACAGGCATGTGCCACCACACCCAGCTAATTTTTTGTATTTTTAGTAGAGACGAAGTTTCACCATCTTGGCCAGGCTGGTCTTGAACTCCTGACCTCGTGATCCACCCACCTCAGCCTCCCAAAGTACTGGGATTACAGGCGTGAGCCACCGTGCCTGGCCGGTTCTCCTTTTTCTTTAGTAATCTTTTTTGCCTTAAATCTATTTTGTCTGTTATTAGTATAGTCATGACAGCTGCTATACTATTCATGCTATGTTATGCATAATGTATTATGCTATGCTATACACAAATATATATATATTATATGTATATATGCAATACCTTATGCTACACATAACATGTACATGTACGTATACATAAATATACACCTATATACATACCTATATATTATGCTATGCTATAAACAGCTGGTTACTGTCTGCACAGTATTTCTTCCCTATCCTTTTATTTTCAAACTATTTGTGTATTCAGATCCTGTTGTACAAGAAAGCATATAGTTGGATCATTTAAAAAACCCATTTTGCCAATATCTGCCTTTGATTGGACTGTTTAATCCATATACATTAATGTAATCACTGATAATATAGAATTTATGTCTGTTAATTTGCCTTTGTATCTACACGTTTTTTGTGCTTTTTTACTCCTGTATCATCCATCACTGACTTCTTTTGCATTAAATAGATATTTTTGTGTTGCATTTTAATTTCTCTTCACTATACATATTTTTAATTATTTTCTTAGTACTTACTCTAGGACTTATCATTAACCTCTCAATTTATCCAAATCTAGTTTGGTTTAATACAAACTTAATTTCAATAGCCTACACAAGTTTTGCTCCTCTATAGATCCATGCCTTATTTGTGCTGTTTTAACAATAGCACATCTCTATATATTATAGATCTGTCAACACACACAAATTTATGATTATTGCTTTACACAGTTGTCTTTTAAATAAAAGAATGTTTAAAAAATCAAAAAAGTTGTCTTTCATATTTACCTATGCAGTTACCTTTCTTGGAGACCTTTATTTCTTCATGTGGATTTGAATCACTTCCTGTCTGGTGTCCCTTCATCTCAGTCTGAAGGATTCCCTTTAGCATCCTTTTTTTTTTTTTTTTTTTTTTGAGATGGAGACTTGCTCTGTCACCCAGGCTAGAGTGCAGTGGTGCAGTCTCTGCTCATTGCAAACTCCGCCTCCCCGGTTCACGCCATTCTCCTGCCTCAGCCTCCCGAGTAGCTGGGACTACAGGTGCCCACAACCACGCCTGGCTAATTTTTTTGTATTTTTAGTAGAGACAGGTTTCACCGTGTTAGCTAGGATGGTCTTGATCTCCTGACCTCATGATTGGCTCGCCTTGACCTCCCAAAGTGCTGGGATTACAGGCTTGAGCCAGCATGCCCAGCCCCCTTTAGCATCTCTGGTAGGGCAGGTCTACTAGTGATGAACTCCCTTTCCTTTGATTTATCTGGGAATGCTCTATTTTTTTTTTTTTTTTTTTTTTTTCATTTTTGAAAGACATAGAATTCTTGGTTGACTGCCTTTCTTTCACCCACTTTAAATGTATCATCTCATTGCCTCCTGGCCTTCATGTGTTTTGATGCGAAATCTCATTGAGGATCCCTGTGTGTGATGAGTCAATCTTTCATGCTGTTTTCAAAATTCTTTGTCTTTTGCTTTAGATACTTTAAATATAATGTGCCCAGGTTTGGATCTCTTTGAGTCTGTCTATGTGGAGCTTCAAACATGTGTAGTTAATGTTTTTTCTTAAATTTGGAAGGTTTTCACCCATTGTTTCTTCAGATATTTTCTCTGTTCCTTTTTCTCTTTCTCCTCTCTTTCTGGACCTCACATTATATGTGTATCAGTTCACTTCAAGGTATCCCACAGGTCTCTAAGAATCTTTATTTTTAGTCATTCTTATTTTCTATTTGTTTCTCACTGTATAATCTCATTTGACCTATCTTCAAATTTGCTGCTTGCTCAAATCTGCTGTTGAGTTCCTTTAGTGAATTTTTTACTTTAGCTAGTGTACTTTTCAACTCTGAAATTGCTATTTAATTCTTTTTTACTTTATTTCTGTTTTTCTCATCCTCCCCAACAGCTGTACTCCAGAGAGGTGGTTTGTGGGGACTTTAGGGCTGGGGTGAGGTGATGAGGGCAGCAGTGGGTGGGAGCTGCATGGAGGAGGTAGAGGGATGCTGGCAACAGCAGCAATCTAGTTTTTAAAAATATATTTTCTGTCTCTTTATTGATATTCTCTAATGAGACATCATTCTCATACTTTCCTTTTAGTCCCTTAGACATGGCTCCCTTTAGTTCTTTGACAACATAGTTAAAACAGTAATTGAAAGTCTGCATAGTAATTCCAAAATTTGGGCTTTCTCAATGACTGTTTATTTTGACTACTTTTTTTCCTGTGTATGGGCCACACTTTTCTGTTTTTTGTTTGTTTGTTTGTTTTTGCATTATGTAATTTTCTATTGAAAACTGGACATTTAAAATAATATAACATGGGGCCAGGCTCAGTGGCTTATGCCTGTAATCCCAGCACTTTGAGAAGGGGAAGCTGAGGTGGGCAGATCACCTTAGGTCAGGAGTTTGAGACCAGCCTGGCTAACATGGTGAAACTCCATCTCTACTGAAAATACAAAAATTAGCTGGGTATGTTGGTGCATGTCTGTAATCCCAGCTACTCAGGAGGCTGAGGCAGGAGAATTGCTTGAACCCAGGAGGCGGAGGTTGCAGTGAGCCGAGATCATGCCACTGTACTCCAGCCTGGGCAACAGAGCGAGATTTGACCTCAATAAAAATAATAATAAGAGTAATGATAAAAGCATGGCAACTCCAGACATTAGGTTCTCTCTGTTTCCCAGATTTGTTATTGTTGTTCTCTATGGGTTTTCTGTTTGTATGTTTATTGACTTTTCAAAATTAATTTCGTAAAGTCTGTATTCTTTGTCATGCATGGCCACTGAAGTTTGTTCTTGGTCCACTTAGTAGCAGCTAATGATTCTACATGGATTTCCTAAATGCCAAGAACCAACAAGTCTCCCAGTCTTTGCTGGGGGAGGCCTCTCTATGTGCACATTGAAGCATACCTTCTTCATATCCTGCTTGCACAGAGCCTCATGTGCAGCCATAGGTGACAGCTTAGGGCCTTCTCAGGTCTTTCCTGAGTGCGCACAGAGCTCTGAGCATGTGCAGTGTTTCCTATGCAGGCATATGGCCTTCTAGATTCCCAAGACTATGTCAGAGCTTTCCAAAGTGTCCATAGACGGCTCATTCCCCAGTTTTTCCTTTTAAGCTTTTCGTTACCCTATCGTTCACCCCAACAGTTATCTACCATCTCAGGCAGCTGCTATTTTAAACAATTGCTGCTGATTGTTTTTGTCAAATAACTTTAGGAGAAATTATGTTCTCGCTGGGAAAGTTCCAAATCAGGTCAAATAAAGACAAGATTCATGAGTGGGACCTTGAGAGAATCACCAGACAGGTTAAATAATGACCATTCTCTAGGAACAGAGCTTTGATGGTGCACCAATCCCATTTTATCCCTCCAGTGCCTGCCAAGCACTGTTTTCACTGTGAGTTTGGGCTGCTGGTTTTTAAGATCACCACAGAGCTGAGGTGATGAAAGTGGGAATAGAGAAAATTAAATTGCCACAAAGCTCAGTATTTTTACCAGATGTGACCACTTTTCCTGAAGAAAAACTCCCCTCTGATTGCTGCAAGCCTTCAGTTATTGTTAATTTTGAGTTCTGAAAAAGTTGATTTTGAATTTTTTCCCAGTGTTCTAATTACTTTTATTGAGGGGAGGATTTTTAGAGGTCCTTACTCTGCCATTGCCACCAGTATTCAATTCATTTTTTACTGTACTACAAAATTAGTTAATCAATAACAAGCATTTCAATTAGAAACCAATATTTTGGATATTTGGCTCTAAATTAAGTCCTCAAGTTGCTAAAGTACTATATAAACCCCCTTAGAACTAAGATAACAAATAGACATTCCCTACATATATTTTTCTCGAATGGAAATTTCTTTCTAGATCTTTAATTTCTTAGTTTTTATCTTTTTTTAATATTTATTTATTTATTTAGCGACAGGGTTTCTCTATGTTGCCCAGATTGGCGTTGAACTCCAGGGCTCAAGTGATCCTCCCACATCAGCCTCCTGAGTAGCTGGAACTACAGGTGTGTGCCACCGCCCCCAGCTAGATCTTCCATTTTAAAGTTTAATGACACTTCACTAAAATTTAAATATTCCTGAATGGCAGCATTGATATGCATTCACTTGATTTAGATACTCCCTTTCTTCCATTTGTTGGACCTCAGTAGTCTAGGTCTTAGCCCTCACCTCTGTGGCTTCGTTGTTGCCATTCTTGTCACTGAACAAGAGATAAACGAGCCAAGGCTCTGAACTGACTCACAGTGGGAAAGATATCATTGTTCTGGCAAGGATCCCGATTCTGGGCTAAGAATCAAGTGCCCATTCTATTTATCTCTTTTTGGAGTTCTTTTTACCTACCATCAACAATTTTCTAAATTTGGTTCAATTTCCATAACCCTTTAGAGGTTGCATTCCACCACCTCCTCTTCTCCCCTTTAACAGTGAATTAAAAGTGTGACCTGTTAATTAACAAGTTGCAGGACTGTTTTCCTCTCTCAGCCTTCCTCCTCTTGCTTCCTCAGTAGAGCTCTTTTATTATGAGCAATTGCTCTTTCATCCCTCACTGGATTGGCTTAGTTATAAGGAAGGCATGTATAAATTTCTCATTCTGAGAGCTGCTCTTTCTAAGGTGCTTGGACCACTTATTTTTCCATGAAATGTTTTCTTGTCTTGGTTTTTATAATGTTGCTCTGCTCTCTCCTGGTTCTTTTTTTATCGTAATACTATATTTCCCTTTCCTTTCCTCGTTGATCTTCCAAATTTGAAAGAAGGACTTTCCCAAGGTCCAGTCCTCCATTACTTACCTTGCCTCCCTTTGTGCTTAGAGCTCACTGACTCCAGAGATCCAGACTTC